>NC_086129.1:34566097-35201820 GCF_963921235.1 Mobula hypostoma
TATAGATTTTATCCTTACATTCATAAGTTATTGTGTATTATGTGTACTACTGTTCTTTACACCCTGGTTTGGAGAAATGTTGTCTCGTTTCTATATACATTATATGATTATATACATTATATACGTGTCTATAGTTAAATGACAATAAACTTGACTTGACTCAGAGGGTGGTGAGAGTGTGGAACAAACTGCCAGCGCAAGTGGTGGATGTGATTTCAATTTCAAAATTTAAGAGAAATTTGGGTAGGGACATGATTGGGAGGAATATGGAAGGCTATGGTCCATATTCAGGTCAGATTAATCTTCGGCACAGATTAAATGGGTCAAACGGCCTGCTTCTGTGCTGTGCTATGACTCTGTACCACTAACTGTGTATCAGATTGCTAACAAGCAGAAGCAAGAAACAGAAAATGTTATGGTCAGGCAGCGTCCATGGGAAAGAGAAACAGAGTCAATGTTTTCACCAAAATAACTCTTCATCAGAATGCAGGGTCTGAATTGTCACATTTCAGAACAGGTAATTCAATACACATCAAATTAAACAGAGGAAAAATTGAGTCTGTAAAAAAGAGAAAATCTGGACACACTCAGTAGGCCGAGCAGTATCTATGAAAGAAGTAAGAGTTTGACCTGAAATGTTGACTGTTTCTTCTTCTGTAGATGCCGCTTGACCTACAGAGTGTTTCATTTTTCTGGTTTTATTTCAGATTTCCATTAGCGACATTTTATTTTGATTTTAAATTCAGAAGCCAGAGTGTTTTGATTCAAATTGAGTCTATTTGATTAAAAAAACTAATGCAGTTCACTTTTTGTTTTATTGTCATGTCTACTGTAAAGACAGATATAGAAAAAAAATTAGAAGCTTGAATGTCTGAAGCTACCTAGATATTTGCCTTAAAATATGCAATAATACTACTCCGAATGAACAATCTGAATCGTTATCCAGCTTCACACAGTTTTGGATTAATGATTTAGCCTGCAAATCTCACTTCATAACACACTCTGTAAACGCAATGTAATTTCATGGCACAAAAAGTCATGTATGGGGAATGGCCACAAGATGGCAGCATTGTCCAGAAAACAGTTACCCATCGATAATAAACAGGAAAATAAAGTTGGTTCAGAAATCTGTCCTGCTATAAAGTTAAAACACAAACTGATGATAATCAATCTGAAACTGATTTTTCATTAAAATGAAACTAAATACAATTATTCTGACCTGGATAAAGCAATGAAGCTGATAAGCTTAGGGCAATCCAAACAAAATAGTCAAATTTTCAGAATGTTCACGTCTCAAAACCATCAAATAAGGTTGTACCTACAGGATCCGATCAAGGAGCCTGGATCAAACTTGATTTCAAGTCCAACAGTGACTGATGCTAATGCCATTGCTTTGAAGCAAATCCAGTTCTGCTCCAGTAACACATTTTCTGTACTCTACCCAAACACAATTCGGAACAAGCAGAAATAAATTGTTGAATATTATATTCTCCTCTGGACAAGAATCTGGCTTTGTAACAACATAATAATATTTATTTCAGTGATCAACACCACATTTCAGATCCAAATAATTCAATGCATTTTAGTTATACTCAACAACTTTAACAACCATCCCTTTTTCTAAACTTTCCAAACTTTAACTATTTTTGTTGGCAGCAATGCTTTCTTAGAAAACTGTACTCCATATGGCGAAGGTACTCCCACAGTTCTGCACGATAAGCAGTTCTAGAGTTTGACGCAGCTTTGAGGAAAGTACAGATACAGTATATGTAAAAACCGGAATGGTGTGCAATTTGACAAGGAACTTAAAGAATAGCATCATTCCCTGTTGGTTCCTGCCCGTTTCCTCAGTATGATCTAAGTCATGAGCTTGACTTGCTGTCAGAGAAGGCCTGTTGAGTCACTACTGTACATATTTCATTGTTCTATTCTCAACTCTGTGCAAAGTGATGGAAGCTGTTGTGGTTAGTTCAAAAAAAGGTCAAAGTTCAAAGTAAATTTATTATCAAAGTACATACACGTCACCATATACAACCCTGAGATGCATTTTCTTGTGTGCATACACAGTAAGTCCACGAAATACAATAGAATTAATGAAAGACTGCACCCAGCAGGATGGATAACCAACCAATGTGCAAACAACAACAAACTGTGCAAATAAAAAAGAGAAAATAATAGTAATAATAATAAATAAATATACAGTAAATATCAAGAACATGAGATCAGGCTTTCTTGAAAGTGAATCCATAGGTTGTGGGAACATTTCAGTAATAGGGCAAGTGAAGTTGAGTGAAGTTATCCCCACTGGTTCAAGGCCCTGATGGTTGAGGGGTAATAATTGTTCCTAAACCTGGTTATGTGGGCCTTGAGGCTCCTCCAACTTCTTCCTGGTGGCAGCAGCAAGAAGAGAGCATGTCCTGAGTGGTGGGGGTGCCCGATGATGGATGCTGCTTTCCTGTGACAGTGCTCTGTGTAGATGTGCTCAATGGTGGGGAGGACTTTACCTGTGATGGGCTGGGCCGTATCCACTCCTGCTTGTAGGGTTTTCCATAGCTGCTTTCATACTAGGCCGTGATGTAATCAGTTAATATACTCTCCACCAAACACCAATGGAAGTTGGTCGAAGTTTTAGATACCATGCCAAATCTTCACAAGCTTCTAAGGCAGTCGAGATGCTGCTATGCTTTCTTCGTAATTGTACTTACATGCTGGGCCTAAGACAGATCCCCTAAAACAATAACACTGAGGAGTTTAAATTTGCTGACTCTCTCAACCTCTGATCCTCCGATAAGGACTGGCCCATGGACTTCCGGTTTCCTCTTCCTAAAGTCAATAATGAGCTCCTTGGTCTTGTTGACACTGAGTGCTTTGTTGTTGTTGTGGTACCATTCAGCCAGATTTTTTATCACCTTCCTATATGCTAATTTGTCACTTTTTTTATTCAGCCTACGGCAGTGGGTGTCATCAGCAAACTTGAATATGGCATTGGATCTGTGCTTAGCCTCACAGTGGTAAGGATAAATCGAGTAGAGCAGGGGGCTAAGCACACAGCCTTGTGGTGCACCTGTGTTGATGGAGATGGTGGAGGAGATGTTATTGGCAATCTAAACTGACTGGGGTCTGCAAGTGAGGAAATCAAGGATCCAGTTGCACAAGGAGGTACTGAAACCTAGGACTTGAAGCTTATTAATAAGTTTTGAGGGGACGATAGTGTTGAATGCCGAGCAGCAGTCGATAAAGAGCATGCTGATGTATGCATCCTTGCTGTCCAGATGTTCCAGGGTTGAGTGAAGAGCTAATGAAATGGCACCTACTGTGGACCTGTTGTGACAGTAGGCATATTGGAGTGGATCCACATTGCTTCTCAGACAGAGTTGAAATCACCAACCACTCAAAACACTTCATCATGGAGGATGTAATTTCTACTGGACGATAGTCACTGAGGTAGGTTACCACATTTTGCTCCGGCACTGATATAATTGAATCTGGTTGAAACAGGTCGGAACCTCAGATTGCTGAAGCGAGAGATTAAAAATATCAGTGATCAGCCAGTTTAGTATTTGGCCAAGTACACGGTCTGGGCTAGATGCTTTCATGCAGTTAATGAAGTTGTTCATATCTGCATGTAGCAAGCCTCAGAGAGCTTTCTAGGTTGGTGTGATAGATGGCAATGACTCAAGCAATATGGCTAACTGAAACAATGAGCCTAACCAACTAACTTCAACATTTCTGATAGTATCAAAACCAATTCCCCTGCAATATTTCCATTTGGCACTAAATTGTGGTAGACAGTTTAACAGATAATGAGAGGCGACAAATGGATTGATATCTGAACTGCATACCAATCAGTCACTTCCTACAACGCTGGCACACGTGGCATTCATTTATATATGCACTACTGTAATTTGTAAAGACTCTTGAGACAAAATCTTTCACCTAGGGAATAATTGTGAAAGTGCTCAGAAACAACAGTTCATTCAAGTTCCTCCTACCTCACTTCTTGCAAGATCTGACAACTTCATTGCTGCCACTAACTACAATGCTACACTGATCCGTTCTATTTTTCACATCCGGATTTCCAAAAAGTTCTCCTTTTATTATAATCAAGAAACTTTCCTCATTGAGAATGATTAATCCAACTTATTTTCTATTGTTCATCTCTTCTAGGTTCAGTGTCAATTTCCAGATGAAATATTAAACAGAGGCCTGTTCATTTGGAAACTTACAATAAAGAACAGAATTTTTCCATGATGAACTAGCCAACAGTTATCACTCACTCAAAGTAAAATAGTCACTATTTAAATTGATGTTTGCGGGTTCTTTATGAGTAAAAATAAAGCTATTGGATTTTCCCTTTGTGAACACAGTTTAGGGGCTGGGGCTGGGGCCATTTTGTAGCCAGTGTGCATTACAGGTTATCAAATTATTTTCCCTCAGTTCTCTTCACAAGCTTTGCAAGCACAAAATAAAAACATGAAATACTGTAAATACCCAGCATATTAAGCAAATCTGCAGAGGGAGAAGCACAGCTAATGTTTCAGGGCAACAATCCTTGTTCAGAATCTTGGTGTTTTAATTCAAATTCAAATCTACAATACTTGTTGTTACTTAGGAAGTACCCATTGCAGCACAAGTTGGCAGCTGTAGATGTCTTACTCTAGGAAGTTCTAGGAATCAGATGTACAGGTTAAGAAGACTGAGGCAAGATAACAACTAATTAAATATCCAAGGATATCAGGTAATATGGAAAGATAGGCAGGAAGGCAAAGGAGGTGGGATGGCGCTCTTAATTAAGGATGAGATCAGGGCGATTGTGAGAAACAATATAAGATCTACAGAGCAGAATGCTGAGTCCATCTGGGTAGAGATTAAGAATAGTAAAAGGGAAAAAAAATCACTGGTGGGAGTTGTCTATAGGCCACCTCATAAAAATATTGCAGTGGCAGAGGCGATTAACCAAGAAATAACTGAGGCTTGTAAGAACGGAACGGCAGTTGTCATGGGGGATTTTAACTTCCACATAGATTGGGTGAATCAGGATGGTCAAGGAAGTCTTGAGGAGGACTTCATAGAATGCATCCGTGATGGCTTTGTTGAGCAGCATGTTAGTGAACCTACAAGGGAAATGCTATCTTAGTCCTGTGCAATGAGACAGGTGAGATTAACGATCTTGCAGTCAGGGATCCTCTTGGAAAGAGTGATAATAGTATGATTGAATTTTGTATATAGATGGAGGATGAAATAGTTAGATCTAAAACTAGTGTGTCATGCTTGAACAAGGGAGACTACAACAGGATGAGGGAGGAGTTGGCTAATGTGGATTGGGAGCACAGGCTATTTCGTACGACAGTTGAGGAACAGTGGAATACTTTCAAAGAGGTTTTTCACAGTGTTCAACAAAAGTATATTCCAGTCAAAAGTAAGGACAGTAAGTGTGGGGAGAACCAGCCTTGGATAACTAAGGAAATAAAAGATAGTATCAAATTAAAAGCTCGTGTACAAAGTTGCAAAGAGTAGTGGGAGACTGAAGGATTGGGAAAACTTTAAAAAGCAACAAAGAACAACTAAACAAGAAATAAGGAAAGGGAAGATAGAGTATGAAAGTAAATTAGCACAAAATATAAAAACAGATAGTAAAAGTTTTTATAAATATATAAAGCGGAAGAGGATGGCTAAAGTCAAAGCAGGTCCCTTGAACGACTACTTTGTGTTGGTCTTCGTGGTGGAGGACACACCTAATATGCAAAAGAATGATGTTATGGATGAAATGGAAGGTGAGGACCTCGATAAAATCACTGTCACTAAAGAGATAGTGATGAGCAAACTAGAGAGCCTGAAGGTAGATAAGTCCCCTGGTCCTGATGGGATGCATCCCAGGGTGCTGAGGAAATTGGCGGAAGTTATAATAGATGCATTGGTAATCATTTACCAAAATTCTCTAGACTCTGGGCAGGTTGCGGCGGATTGGAAGACAGCAAATGTCACGCCACTCTTTAAAAAAAAGATGTAGGCAAAAGACGGGCAACTATAGGCCAGTTAGCTTAACATCTGTAGTTGGGAAAATGCTTGAAGCTGTCATTAAGGAAGAAATAGCGAGACATTTAGAAAGGAGTGGTTCCATTAGACAGATGCAGCATGGACTCAGAAAGGACAGGTCCTGTTTGACAAACTTACTGGAGTTCTTTGAGGACATAATGAGTGCATTGGATAGAGGGGAACAGGTGGATGTCGTATACCTGGATTTGCAGAAGGCGTTCGACAAGGCGCTGCTCAAGAGACTTACAAATAAGATACAGATGCATGGAGTCGGAGGAAGTGTATTGGCATGGATAGTGGATTGGTTAACCAATAGAGTTGGTATAAATGAGTGTTTCTCCAGTTGGCAGTCAGTGGTGAGTGGGATGCCACAGGGGTTGGTGCTGGGCCCACAGCTGTTTACCATTTACATTGATGATTTGGAAGAGGGGACTGAGTGTAGCATAGCAAAATTGGCCGATGACACTAAACTGAGTGGAAAATCAAATTGTACAGAGAATGTGGAGAGTCTGCAGAGGGATATAGATAGGTTAAGTGAGTGGGCCAAGGTCTGGCAGATGAAATACGACATTGGTAAATGCGAGATCATCAACTTTGGAAGGAATAATAGAAAAGCAGATTATTATTTAAATGGTGAAAGATTGCAGCATGCTGTTGTGCAGATAGACTTGGGAGTGCTTCTGCATGAAATCGCAAAAAGTTGGCTTGCAGGTACAACAGGTTATTAAGAAGGCAAACAGAATGTTGACCTTCATTGCTAGAGGAATTGAATTCAAGAGCAGGGAGGTCATGCTGCAACTATACAGGGTACTGGTGAGGCCGCACCTGGAGTACTGTGTGCAGTTCTGGTCTCCATCCTTGAGGAAGGATATACTGGCTTTGCAGGCACTGCAGAGGAGGTTCACCAGGTTGATTCCAGAGATGAAGGGATTAACCTATGAGGAGCGACTGAGTCGCCTGGGATTATACTCTCTGGAATTCAGAAGCATGAGAGGGGATCTTATAAAAACATACAGAATTTTGGAAGGGATAGATAAGATAAAGTTGTTTCCACTGGTAGGTGGCACTAGAACTAGGGGACATTGCCTCAAGATTCAGGGGAGAAGATTTAGGATGGAGATGAGGAGAAACTGTTTTTCCCAGCGAGTGGTGAATCTGTGGAATTCTCTGCCCAGGGAAGAAGTTGAGGTTTCTTCACTAAATATATTTAAGATACAGTTAGGTAGATTTTTACATAGTAGGGGAATTAAGGGTTATGGGGAAAAGGCAGGTAGATGGAGCTGGGTTTACAGACAAAGCAGCCATGATCTTACTGAATGGCAGGGCAGGCTCAATGGGCCGGTTGGCCTGCTCCTGCTCCTACTTCTTATGTTCTTATAATCTACAGTCATGCACTTCAACAATTTAAATACATCAGATATCAAGGAGATGCAACCATAAAACTACCAAAGATATCTCAAATTAGCCAGACTTTAACTGGAGTTAAATATTTGTCAAATGAATTTTCATCAGCTATTTTCTTCCATCAGCTTTTTCATTTTTTAAAAATATAGCTTTATCCATTGTTAGAGAACTTAATAGCAGACGGCTGAACTGAAGCTTTCATTTTATTTGGATTTTCTCTTGACGAATAAGCACTATTAAAGATGACAACAGAAAGTTTAATTTTCAACACCATCAATTATCTATAAGCACAAAGAAAGCAATGTGACTCTTAAGTCCCAGTGCTATGGAAGGGTGTTGTTGCTGGATGCACTTCTTGCAGGTGTAGTCGTCAGGGACACTGGAGGGCTCTCTGCCTTCCCACAACCTGCAAGAGGATCATTTCGCTATCCTGCACTGCTCTAAATATGCAATGAAAAAGAAAGAGTAAATAACGTCCCCTCACACTCATAAAGCATCTGGACATGAAAATATATTGATATTACCGAATCAAACTGCTTTACTAAAAGTATTGCAGTAGTACCTTTAACACCTGGTAGTATGATTAAACAGAATGCACACACCTTCTCAAATGTAGCTATGGATGGAGAACAAAATGCTGGCCTTGCTTATCATCTCCACATCCCAAAGCAACAAGAAAGAAATGACTGACATTTGACAAAACAGCTAAAATTTATGTTTTAAAATTATGAAATTGTAGACTCACAATAAACATTGTAAAGCTACGAAATCCACTTTTATTTAAATACCATGGAAAATGGACATCCTATGGAGCCCCAAGTATTGCTATAACAATATTCTGCTATAGTTATCCATGGGAACTTTTAAAAATTCAGCCAGCCAGTAAAGATTAATTTAATTTGGTGGCAAAAACAATGAAAGGCATGCATGCACGTGCGATTTTATCCCTATCCAAAACATTCCATGTTCAATAAAAAGGTAAGGGCCCTATCCATTAAATATTTAATTTTTGTTTTTAGTCATACTTGAGAAAAGCACCAGTCTTCAAAACTTAAAAGCACATACACTACTCTTGAAGCTGGAATATTCACATCCTCAGCGGGAGCAGTGACCTCAAGTATTGCATCCCACAATAAATATGAAACAGCACTTGTCCAATTTCTCTTGAGATCCAGCAACCTTGCTGTTACCCGACATGCAAATTGGAAGGTTGTTTTTCTCAGCAGAAAAGCTGGAAAATATACTCCTAGTTGCTAAAGAGTGCACAGAGTTGGAGTTAAAATACTTGTTGCAAAGTTAATTTTCATATGAAAAATAGCTGCAAGCTGTCTACAATCATTTTTGGATGCATTAGATACATACAATGAAAACTCTGATAGCACTTTCCATTGCTCCTCCCCCCCCCCCAAAGGAATGCATTAGCCTGTGCCAGAATATTTGCCAAAATTCTGAAAGAACTACAGAATTTTAAGTTACTGAAGAAACAAAAGAGTCTATGAGAATAAACAACAGAAAGCCTTGATGGTGGTTAAAGATTCAGTGTTAAAACAAACCGTTTTTCCATGATTCATGAATACTTTCTGCAAGCCTGACTTAAAGCATTAGTTAACTTATATCAACAAAAACAGTATTTATCACAACCAAATTCCAAATAATTTGAGTTAATTACATAACAAGTGTCCTATTCTACACACTATGCACTTTCATCATTTCAGCTGCATAAGAGTTAAGTTACAAAAGCAGATTTACTGCTTTTTATCTGCTTTAGATATACTGTAAACAGTTTGGTCCACTGGAGTTGAGTATCCAAAGGTCACTCATTGTTATCTGAAGCACTGGAACCTGAAGCTCTCGATTTATTATCAGCTCTCTTAGGAAAGTGAGTGCAGGATGGGTGTTAACATAACCACCAGTTAATTCATTTTTTTCATAGTCCTCAAATTAAAACTCCATTTTTGACATTTATGCTTTCGTGAATGACATTGCAAAAGACACTTGACATCAACTGGGAGCAGAAGTTAAATATTCACAAACAATAATTTAATTCAGAAAATAGAAATATGAGTATTTCATTTTTCATGTTTTATTGTACATGTTGAAAGGCAAATACACTGCCAAAATCAAATTCATGACACTATTTATGATTCAACAACATGACAAAACTGCTGAGTAGGTAAAGTGAATTTACTGACAGATATGTGGAAGTTTACCAGCATCAGGGGAGCTTCAATGTTACCCATTATGCACACCATATTCTTATCTGGGTCAGCCAAATCCAACTTTTCTTTTATACTTTCAGGGACAAACTCTTCAGAGGAAGTGCATGCTTCAAGTTCTTGCCTTGTGCTGATGCTTAAAAGACTTTCTTGGAAAGTCAGGCAGATAACAATGGAATGAAGTCCAAGATACACTGATACAACACCACTATGGTAGAAACTTGAAGCAACTGAATAGTCAGGAACGTGTATATGCATCTGTTAGCACACCATTTACAGTTAACTGTTCATTCTCAATGTGGAGCTGAAATCACAAAAAAATCACCTATACATCCAAAGCATACAGTTAATAGGTCTTCTGTTATAATTTATAATTCCAAAACATAGAACTAAATGAAAGAAAAATGCCAGGGGCACGTGTGTCTTAGTTTTGTTTTACTTTAGTGAGATATGCACTTATGATGTGGTGGTGTAATGATGTATTCCATTCAGGTACTTCTACATATAACCCATAATGCATTATGTAACAATGAAGAATGCTTAACCAAACAATATATTTACAACGTTACTCAAATGTTACTGAAATATTCAATACACAACACTCCTCGCTGCTTAGCTATAAACTCCAACTCAATATAGAATGCATCTCACAGCTACCGTACAACTACTGCATAGACATCCACAGCATAGTAAATTTTAAACTGTCTCATTCAGACCTAAAGATTTAATCATTGTGGAGGATCTCTTAGTCTTGTGGAATAACATCTTTTCTGACAAGGGAGGGGGTGAAGGGGGTCACTCTGCTTGACATGTAAGACTTGTAGCTTTGAAACTATCTCAGGTTCTGGGTTCTCCTCTGTGGTGGTTTCAGGAGTTGACTATGGGACTGCAGGAAACGATTCTGACAGCTCTGAACAGCTTTCTTCTCCTTTCTCTGAGATGCTCTTGGCATCTTCTGGACATGTTGGCATTCCAGACAGTGCATGGAAAGCTGCTCAATCTGTTGATCTATCCCAGGTCACCAGATAAAGTTTTGAGCCAACACTTTCATTTTGACATCGTCTCGATGACTGGCATGTAGCTCATCCAACACTTTAGCTCTCAGCTTAGATGGTACAACACCTCTCAATCCCCACATAAGACAACCCCCATCAAGGGCAAGTTCATCCCGGCACTGGTAAAAATGGGGGAGCTGGAATTTCTGCTACTCATTCCAGCCATTTTAGGTAACCATGTAGACCTGCAGAGTGTGGGGTATTTTCTGGTTTCCCTTTGGATCATCTTTGCCATAAAAGGGAGACTTTTGGTTTGCTTTAGAGAGAATAGGTTAAGAGGAGTGCCCTCTTTTGTAAATTATTCAGGCATTTCCTTTTCTAAGGTTAAGTCCATCAAGCATTTCCATGATTAGTTGTCCTCTTGAATTCAATCTTCTAATTGTGTCCTCCAAGAAAAAGAGCCCATCCCTGCATTTGTGCTGCTGCTGTTAGTGGAGCATCGTTCTGTGGTTTGAAAATGGACACTAGTGGTTGACTATCAGTAATGAGGGTAAACTCTCTCCCATACAGGTATTGAAACATTTTACACTTCAAGGCACACTCAAGGCCTCTCAGTCAATCTTTGTATAATTTTTCTCTGCAGTGGTAAGTGAACATGATGAAAGGCTATGGGGTGTTCATTCATTCACATGTGATATGACTGCACCTATACCATAAGGCAAGGCATTACAGGCAAACTTCAGTGCATGATGAGGATAATGTGTGAGTGCAGTGTCTGACTTCATTTCCTTTACCTTTGGGAAAGCCACGTCACGCTGCTTTGTCCATTGCCATTTCATCCTGATCTGTTAGTAATGAGTCCAAGGGGTAGAGCACAGTAGCTATGTTTAGCAGGATCCTGTTATAGTAATTGACAAATCCTAAAAAGGACAACTGTGATATGTCCTTTGCCCGTGGGGCATCCACAACTGCTTGAATTTTCTCAGCACATATATTTAAACCTTGTGCGACAATGGTGTGACCTCAGTAAGTGATGTGTGGTTTAAAGAATTCACACTTGATGCGTCGTGCTCTGAGCCCAAAATCTTCTAATCTTTTAAACATTATCTTGAGACTTTGGAGATGTTCCTTGACATTCTTACAGATAACAATGATGTCATCACCTAGTGTCTGGGCAGCCTTGCAGCACCAGATCTACAGCTTTCTGCCAAAGTGTAGGTGCAGACGCTACTCCAAAAATGAGCCCATTTAGCGATAAAGCACTTTTCAAGTGTTTATGGTGAGATACACTTTGGACCCTTATTCCATCTCTGTCTAAAGGTAAGCCTCAGCTAAGGGCACTTTGTTGAAGTGTTTCTCTTCAGAAAGGGGACAAATATATCCTCTACCCTCGGCAGAGGGCAGTGATCTACTTTCAGTACTGGGTTGATGATGACCTTAAAATCACTACAGATCCTGTCAGAGTCATTCTTCTTGGCTACTGGGACCACTGTGTTGCCCATGGTCTCCACTGAAGAATTCCTTCAGCCTCCATGCGATCTACCTCATTGGCTACTTTATCACAGATGGTGTAAGGAATTGGACCAGCTTTGTAAAACTTACATGTGGCATTTTCACTTAACCGCATTTTACCCTTGATATATTTGAGTTTTCAAATGCCATAATTTCAAATACCATCGCTGAACACTGCTGTGGCATCTCCAATACATTTCTTAATTCATTTTCAGATGACTATTGCAGGGGACATGGCGTACAAATGGTGAATGGATCTCCAATCAAGCTGTAGTTATCTCAGCCAATCACACCCCCCCCCAATGCTGGCCCTCCTGTGTTTACCAAAAACAAATGCAATGTGGCTTGTTGGTTATTGTATTTCACTGTTACAAATGTCAGTTCCATAAGAGTTATTTTTTCGCCAGTACAAGTTAATAGCTGGAAAACTTCAGACTTCAGTTTAGTTGTAATGCTGTTCAAACTAATTTTATGGAATGACTGAAACAGCCAAGCCAGTATCCAAATCAGTCCTGACGAAGGGTCTCGGCCTGAAACGTCGACTGCGCCTCTTCCTATAGATGCTGCTTGGCCTGCTGCGTTCACCAGCAACTTTGATGTGTGTTGCTCCAATTCCATTTTAATTAATTTGCTGTTCACTTTTGGTGTACACAATATTGCTCATCTCCTGTTATTTTTCACATGTAAATCTCAAGGCTACTCAGTCCTGAGTCATTCTCATCATTATCAGATTTTTGATGCTCTTTTGAAACTGCAACTTGACTTTTTATCTTTATCTCTTCCCTGCGCAGTCCATTTTGCTTTTGTCTGTCCGATATACTTTGCATGTGTTCTACTTTGTTGCATTTTCTGCAAGTTTCACCTTTAAACCTACAGTGTTCTAGTGTATGTGAGCACCTCTTACAACAGTAACATAATTTGTTTGGGCAGGCAAGTTTCTGTTCAGTCATTTCAATTTAGTTCACGCTCACAATAATTCCTGACTGCAACTCAATTGCGTCTCTGACTGCAGTTTCCATTAATACATCGATTTCAAATGCTCTTTTAAATGGGCATTGTGCTTCAGTTAAGAGCAGTTTTTGAATGCTTTCTTGTAGGATTCAATAAACTAAATAATCTCTCATAGCATCATTTAGCCCATTATCGAACCGACAATGCTCAGATAATCTCTTCAATTCAGCCACATATGTTGAAATGGACCCCCCTTCCTTTTGATACCACTTATGAAACAAAGCATTCTGCAATCAACAATGGTTTCGGTTTTAAATGTTCCCACATTACTTTCACGATAACAGCAAAGTTAATTTCACCTGCTTTAGTTCGAGCAGTTAAACTTTGAAGCAAACTATATGCTTTTCCACCCATTGCACTCAGCAAAACTGGCACTCGCTTTTCACTGGCTATTTAATTTGCTTCAAAACACTGCTCAAATCACTCAGTACACAATATCCAGTTAACTTTTGGGCAATTGAATATGTCTTATCTTTCCGATGTAGCTAGCCATTTCTGCTTTTTAAAAAAATAAAAATTATAATTATTTTCACCCGGTATTCACTGTTTATGAACCCATGAGTTTTTCTGTTTTCACACCTTGGCTGTCTTGTTGCACTTGGTTGTCTTGTTGCACTTTTTAAAAAAACTTAAACACCTCAATGTGCTTCAACAGATAGATAGTCGTCTCTGGATCATTTAAAACTTTCTTGTCACCACTGTTATGTTTTGTAACTCCAAAACATAAAACTAATTCAAAGAAAAACACGGAGCCAAGAGATGCACGTCTTAATTTTGTTTTACTTCAGCAAGGCGTGCACTTATGATGTGGTGACATAATGACATATGTCATTCACATATTACCCTTTATTTTTTTGTTCTTTTGGTTTTTTTTCCACACTTTAAAAACGTAATGGCACATTATTCAGTTCTACACAATACCCAACATTTCCAAAACAGCCCGCAAATATAGTCAAAGGGCTCCACAAAGTGCATGGATGGTACTCCCATGTCAGTGTGGAGACTTCAAACAGAGCACTTCTTGTGACATGAAACCATGTAAATGCACCGTAGGATTCCTCTGGATATGCTGAATAATCTTCATGACCAGAGATACCACTGAAGCTATCATGGTGGTTCATTCTTACTCAGGTTTTTTGGCTTGGAGGTGTAGAGAATATTTTAAGTTAAAAATTAACTTCTTCATTGTGTAAGAGCCAACGAAATCTTCTGTCCTTCACTGGAAGCTGGTCAGCTATCACGATCACCTTTTTGCAAGTTTAATTGCACATGTTTGCGGCTTTCAAAAATGCCTCTGGTTGAGGCCTGCTGCAGATGAAGTGTGCATTGGAGTCTCACTAGCCTCCTGGCATAGGACCAGATCCTCCTTCTCCCCTTTTTTTTTCCGGTTTGGGCATAAATTGCTGGAATGGGGCTCTGCAGAAAAGCTTGGAGCAATCAGTTGGCCCCAATCAATATATTCAGAGAGGTCCTTTCTTCACCACCATCTGCCACCATTCTCCTCCTCTGACATTTGCTATCAAATGGTTCTCTAGTTGCAGTGTCTACTCATCCTGCTGGAGAGCTCTAAACAAAAGCTGAGACTGCCTGATGATAAGACAAGGAAGGAAATTGAAGTATCAAACCCTCATTTTGCACACTATCGAGCACCAAGCAGTGCAGTCATTGGAACTGCACGTTGAGGATCTCACCATTAACATTACTAAGGCACTCTGAGACACTACATGAGAGAAAAATCAAGAAAGGTTTATATTTATTTATTCATCCACAGACGTGGATATCCCCGGGCTGATAGGCATTTATCAACCATGCCTGGATAGCTTCGAGACTAAGGAACACTTAGTCAACCACATTGGGGGTGGGGGGAGTCAGAGTCAAAAATAGGGCAAACAAGATAAACATAGCAGATTTCCTCCCTTGGAATACATCAATGAACCTTAAGTGTGTTTACAACGAACCATTAATTTCACTGTTACTATTATTGCAAGTAACTTCAGCTGTTAAAATTCTAGTTGCATTTAATTACTTGAATTCAAATTCCCCAAATGCTATAGTGGGACTTGAATCTGCTCTAGATGAATGGAAAAGCAAGCAAAAGTAAAATTAAAAACTGAGGATGCTAGGAAACTTAATAAAAAGAGAAAATGCTGGAAATATTCAGATCATGAAGCATCTATGGAAAGAAAAATTGAATCAATTTTATAAACATAAGAGATTCTGCAGATGCTGTAAATCCAGAGTAACACAGACAAAATGCTGCAGGAACTCAACAGGTCAAGCAGCACCTAAGGAGAGTAATAAAAAATCAACATTTTGCACCGACCCTGCATCAGGACTGGAAAGGAAAGGGGAAAAAGCCAGAATATGAAGCAGGGGGAAGGGAAGGAGTATGTTGAAAAACGATAGGTAAAGCCAGGTAAGGGAGAGGGATAGGTGGGTGGGGGAGGGAGGATGAAGTGAGAAGCAGGGAGATGATACAGTAGTTGGTAAAGATAAAGGGCTGAAGGAGAAGGAATCTGATAGGAGAGGAGAGTTGACCATGGGAGAGAGGGAGGGAGGAGGGACACTAGAACAGGATGAAAGGCAGGTGAGAAGAAGAGAATGGGTAAGAGGAAGGCCAGAATGGGGCATGGAGAAGGAGAAAAGGGGGAGGGGGAGAAATGTAAAGATGTGCTTGGCAGTAAGATCCAGTTGAAGATGGCAGAAGTTGAAGAGAATGATGAGCTGGACGCGGAAGTTCATGGGGTGCTAGGTAAGGATAAAGGGAACTCTATTCCTGTTAAGGTGATGGGTGGATGGGGTGAGGGTTATGTCTGTGAAAGAGTGGAGACAAAGAGAAACTGATTAACACAAATGATGTAGATACAGAGACAGGATGGTGAAGGCTTGTTAATCAGCTGATCTGACAGAGGATACAAGGAGATGATGAGCACACGAAAGAAAACAGAAATCAATGCTGCTGCAACTATGAAATACAAGTAGTGCAATTGCTAGAAATCTGAAATTAAAGGTCATATTGGAAATACCAACTGGTTAGGTAGCTTCTGTGAAGAGTGAAAACTTAACAACACAGCTTGATGACATTTCAACAAAACTGGCAAGTTCTAATAATGATCAGAAAGTCCTACTGAATCCTAAGAGCTATCATATGCTATTATTGGAAGATGAGGTGCTATTCCTCAAGTTTACATTAAGCTTCATTGAAATGTAATAAGAGGTCAAAAACAGAAATATCACAACGGAAATTGAAGAAAGAAAGAAAAAACGAGATCAACAACTGGAAGCTCAGGGTCTCCCTTGCAATCTGTGCAGGGGTGGTCAGCAAAACAACCACTGAAACTGCTAGGTTCCTATCATGCACATTGGGAAGAACAAATCTGTTCTCTTCACACCTTTTCCTCCTCTGCTACTCAAAACATCCTGATTTGTAACTTATGTATATTCAATCTGATGAGAGGTCATTGGTCAAGAATGCTAACACCACTTTTCTCTGCACAAATGCTTCCTGGCCTGCTGAGTAGTTCCAAGATTTCAGTTTTTAAAGTTATGTAGCGATACAGCACAGAAACATGTCCATGTTGATAATTTATACAAATCACATTTACCATGTCTATTTCTTGGCAACCTAAATGCTTGTCCAGACATTTTTAAATGTTATAAAAGTACCTTTCTTCATCATAATCTGAGCAAGTGCGCTTCACTCTCTCAGTAAAAAAACAAAAATTCCCAAGATCTCCTATAATTCTCCTACTAGCCTCCTTAAATTCTTGCCCTCTGATTTTAGATATTTCCAATATGGGGAGAAGTTTTTCACTATCCACCCCATCTATATCCCATATAATGTTGTATATATTACGTCCCTCTCAGCTTTCACTCTAAGCAAACTAAACCCAGTCTATCCAGTATTTCTTCATTACTGATTCCATCCCGAGCAATGTCCTGGTAAATCTCCTCTGACTTTTCCAATGCAATCATCTATCCCAGAACAATATTCCGTATTCCAACATTTATAAATCAAAGTATTGAGTATAGGAGAGCGACGTTATGTTGAATTTGTATAAGACCTTGGTGAGGCCTAATTTGGAGTACTGTGTGCAGTTTTTATGACAGGAAATAAAAAAAATTACAGGAAACTCTAGATCTAGATTTGAAAGTCCTCCGCCTAATCAGAAATCTGTACTGGGGACAAACTGCCGCTGTAAGAATAGATGGAGAAGTGAGTCAGTTTACGAAAATCAAGAGAGGCGTTAGACAAGAGCGTGTTTGCTCTCCTGATTTGTTTAATATGTACAGTGAAACAATATTATAAAAAATAAGAGACGTCTTGGGAATCAAAGTTGGCGGTGAAAACATCAATAATTTCAGATATGCGGATGATACTGTGTTAATTGCAAGTACGGAGGAAGAACTACAAAACCCAATTGATATAGTTCCTGAAGAAAGTGCAAAAATGGGTCTATCTATCAATTGCAAAAAGACAGAATGTATGGTGATATCCAAAAAGAAGGAAAATCCTATCTGCAGGCTGAAAATAATCAGGGACGACATAAAACAAGTACAGAACTTTTGCTACTTAGGAAGCTGGGTGACATCAGATGGCAGGTGTGACATGGACATCAAAAGAAGAATAGCGATGGCAAAAGACACCTTTACTGACCAACACTAAACTAAGCATGACAACCCGCCTCAGAGTACTGAAATGTTACGTTTATCCAGTTACGTTATATGGCTCAGAATGTTGGACAATATCTAGTAACATGAGGAAACGAATTGAAGCAGCAGAGATGTGGTTTTTGAGGAGGATGCAAAGAACAACATGGACGAAACGAATATTCAATGAGGATGTCATGAACAGAGCAAGCACAAAAAGAGAAATAATGTATGAGATCACGAAAAGGCAACGCAACTTCATTGGATGTGTGATTAGGAAAGAGGAGTTGGAATGCACGGCAATTATGGGAAAGATTGAAGGGAAGAAAACAAGAGGAAGGCAAAGACAAATGATGATGGAGACAGCAGCCAGAGAACTGGAAATGAATACCAATGAATTGATCCACTTGACCCAAAACAGGAGTGTGTGGGCCATGGCAGTCAAAGTTCAAACTGGGCACGGCACCTGATGATGATGATGATGATGATGATGATGTGTGCAGTTTTGGTCACCGACCTACAGAAAGGTATAAATAAGGTTGAAGAGTATACTGAACATTTACAAGGATGTTGTCGGGTATGTAGGACCTGTGTTATAAGGAAAGATTGAATAAGTTTGGACTTCATTCCTTGGAACATAGAAGATTGAGAAGAGATTTGATAGAGGTATACAAGATTATGAGGGGTACATGGATGGTAGGGGTATGGAGGGCTATGGGCCCAGTGCAGGTCGATGGGAGAAGGCAGTTTAAATGGTTCTGCACAGATTAGATGGGCTTCAGGGCCTGTTTGTGTGCTGTACTTTTCTATGATTCTATGACTTCTATGACTATTTCTCAGCCTCATAACTTAACCATTCTGCAGCTCTATACTTATCAGGAAGGAAAATGGGTTTGAGGACAATGATCAGCTCTGCCTCAATCTTATTGAAAAGATCAGGATTAAAGGACTTCAAATCCAACTCTTTCTATTTCTCATTTTCTTAAGTTCTTTAAAAAATCCTATATGGCCAAATTTCAAGGCAATAATAGTTATCAAAAGCTAACATCAAAGAATCTTTTAAGATTAATACAAAATTTGCAAAAATAACTTCACTGTGACTACAAAGTAGTGCATCTGGATACTTATGAGATTATAAAAATGTTTCACACATGTCATCCTTTAGATACTTCTAATATTAATCAAAGGAGATCTTCAATTAGACAGTCTTATAACAAACAATTTCAGAAAATGACTTTAGCTGGTAGGACAGGTATACATGCTGGGAAATGTAATTTGAAACTAGAATCATTTCTAAATCATTAATGATGATCTTTCACTGGTAAATAGAACATTTTTGTTGCAAGGAAGGTGATTTTGCTTAATCATTGTTCATCTGCATCAGTCTCATTAAAGTCTCTTATTTGTATGCTTTCATTGTGCAAACTGGATTAAAATTTAGCCTCCACAAAAATACAGAAGTGTACTTAATGTTTGTTTAAGGTTAAATCACATTAGAACAGAAACTCTTCCTTGCATTGAAATACATTTTGCTGTTGATCTATTAGGTTTAGTCAACTAACTGCCTTTTTAAAATATTAATCAAATTACAGTTCTTGTTAAGAATATGGATTCTAACCAAAGAACATTATTAATTCCGAGTTGTAACAGAAACAACACATTTCTTCTATCATGCCATTCAATCTACACAGTTATTTTAAATTCATTTTTATATATCCACTGAGATCCCTGTAATACCTGTTTGCAACAACTTTCAAGTGCACACCCAGAATGGTCTTGTGACAGACCAGAAAATGAGAACAGATATGACTATTTTGTCAGTAATTATGGCCGAGGAAATTAAGAGCCACATATTCTGAACCATTTATTCATGCTTTCATCTAGGAAATTTAATCTTTGCATTTACAAGTTAAATTGTTCGTGAAAGACGACAGATTAAACAAACATTCCTTACAGTCTTTAAGAGAAACTGCAACCTCTTTATGGCATGACACTTCACTGTAATCTCTGAGGGAAAATGTTTTAAGTGTAAATGCAGCCTTTATTTTACACATCACTGGAATGCTGTTAACACAGCTGCAGAGAATTCTGTTTGGCATTTGTTGGGAAGGTATATAATATATAAGGAAGACACATCAGAATTAGAACAAATAAATAAAAGTAACATTGGGGTATTGTAGCTATACTTTACTCAGAATTATGATTAGGACAAGGGATGACCCATGATATTTTGTTGAGAACTAAGTCATGAAAATTAAGTGTTAAGGTTGAGTTTCAAGATATCCCATTACTCAAGTTGGCTTGCTGTTAGTAAATAGTGTATTAAATTTTCACCTCACTCTTTATCACTATTTCGTAACGGAAGAAATGCACAACTGCAGTCAGCAACAAAACAGCAGTATCAGCAGTTTTGGAGAGTGATTCGATCCACCTAAGTGAAATAATATGCCTGAAAAGGAAGGGAGAAAAACTGGTGCAATGTCAATCAACGCCCATTCATCAAACAGAGGCCGGAAATATTCTGTATAGAGGCAGAGGGAGACTGGACAGCTTCATTGGCAATGATCTGAAAGTTGAGCTTCTGCCTTATGAATTTATAAACAAAGTACCAGAAAACTAGAAGTTTCTGCATTCTGGTTACATGCTGTCTTCATAACTACCCAGTTTCTCATTTTCCAACGGATCCATTTGTATCTTCTCAGGTCTCGGAATCACAGATTTATTTTGACTTCACTCACATTATTGAATTATGCTGACAAATCAAATGAACTTGCATTTTGTTCTTTTCATTTTAAAATTTCTGATCATACATTAATCTTCATTTCCCCAATGTTATTCTACTTCTGATTTTAGTAAAATTGTCATTATAAAATTGCTTTCCTTCAAATTATTTTTCCATTTTATATGTTGACAAATGACACTTATTTTACAAAATTTTCTATAACATCTTTGTGAAATAATATTTTTGCATTTCAATCCCAGATAACTAAATGATAAACAAGTTAATAACTTGAGGAATCAGAGATATTATACAATATAACTTCATGGCCCACAGCACCTCCTTCACAATGTTGTCACACTCCATTCCACAGCACTATAAAATGAAATTCGTTTATTTAAAAACTAGCATCATATAGAATATTCCAAACAAATAATGGCAAATGATTTTAAGGCAGTAACTCTATCACATCTGCTGTGACTTGACACCATGACTTCAGTGCTAGAAATTATTATTGAGTTTTGATTTGCATCCATATCAATATAAGCTTTAATTATCATAAAATGTTGCTTTTTATAGTAAATTTATCATTACTGAATGAAGTATTTCTTTGAAATAAAAAACTAAAAAAAGCATATGGCTAAAACCTGGTTGTTTTTTCTTGCTTGCTCACACACACAGAGCAGCACATTCGCATTGCTTGAAACACCCAAAACAGTACGCTACAAGACAAAAGATATAAATTTGAACAAAATAACTGGCTACCAAACTGTATACCCAAATTTCTAACAATTAAATTGCTACTAAACCACATTAATTAAAGGGACACTTCTTTACCTGCTGATTAATTCTGAATTGTTTAATAATGCCATCACAAGACATATTTAGAACAATTAAGGTAACAAATTCATCTTTTTAGGGACATATAATCCAAGATTATACTTAAATTTATCTTCAAAATAAAGAAAGTACGTACACTTTCCTTTAAAAATGTTTGTAAAGTATGTATGCACAACATGAAATTTGACTCATCAGTCTGAACAAAAAAATCGTTTATATATTATATATATTAAATTCTTACTTACACTCACATTTTACATTAAGGATCAACCGCAGCTAAGCAGGTTTCAAAGAAAATTCTAGTATTATCTAGTATTAGATTCATCCTATTCTGAATTATCATCCACAAGTTCTAATAACAAGCAAAAGGATCATAGCTATTAACCATTTAAGAAAGCCAAAGCACAATTACAGCTTTGACTAGGTTGAAATGAAAATGTGTAGTTTTATCTTTCCTGGTGTAGAAGTTTCAATGACAATTTTGTTACCTGTATTCAGTCACACCATACATAAATTTCACATTTCCTACTGTATGGGAGTTCCAGCAAGATGAGATAGCACTATAATACTGGAACAACTGACCAAAGTGGCTTAAGTATTAAACCCGTAAGGCACTACTTATTAACTAAAATCTAAAAACTGCATTCAAGAGTCCCGCATTCCTCTTAGTCATGCAGACTTTAAATTGCACTGTACCAGCTAAATCCTGTTATATCTATAACTGTCTATGGGATCAAAGGTAAGGGGGAAAGTAAAGTTACAGTTAATAGTTGAAGGGATAATTTTCCATTAATATCATGTTTTGTGCACATACTGTGAAAATTGCAAAAGTGAGAATGTGATTCTGAAAAGTTAAACTTCAGGTTCTGAACATGTGTCTTCTATAATAATCACAACCACTTTACAACATGTGGTAAAATTATTACAATTCAGAGATGATGGCATTTACTGTGCACTTTTTGATAGCATTAATTAACAATGGACTTCTACTTTAGAATATATTTCTCAAGTTTCAAATACAGTAGAATAAAAAAAACTAAGTAAATAATTGTAAAAGAGGTGATTCTTTGACACCGGCTGTTTTCTTAAGGCTAGTTTTCACAATAGCCTGCAGTGAAAAACTGATTCTGCTACTTGGAAGATTGCAGCAATAAACAATTCCTCCAGTACAGTACATTGCCATTTATTTAGAGATACAGTGCCAAACAGGCCCTGCTGACCCAATGAGCCATACCACCCAGCAACCCATCTATTAACACTAGCCTAATCACAGGACAATTTACAATAGCCAATTAACCTACTAACCAGTACATCTTTAGACTGTGGGAGGAAACTGAAGCACCTGAAGGAAACTCACACACTCACAGAGAGAACATACAAATTCCTTACGGACGGCACCGGAACTGAACGCCGAAATGCCCCGAGCTGTATTAGCGTCACGCTGCTATGCCACCATGGTGCCCATTGTGTACTTTAATAACAATTAGTATTTACATAATGACTTAAACTTTAAAAAATGTCCACGTCATTTTAATGAAATAACATCAAATGAAGTGTCACCACCAAACCACATATTGGAGCAAATACTTTAAATCACAATCAAAACAGTGGGTTTTAAGAGATTAACTTCAGGGGGAAAGAGAGATACTGGGCTACCAATATTTAATGCAAATTTCAGAGTTTAGGGTTTGACATATGAAATTATAGCTGCCATTAGTGCCGCATTTACATTCATGGATGATGAGGACACCAGAACTGGAAGAGTGACTCTATAAGCAGGATGCTTAGATTTCAAAGATAGGGTGTACAAGGCCATAAATAAGAATTTAAAAACTCTTATTTAGGTCAGCAAGGATAGACATCAAGGCTAAATAGTAATGGAGCAAGTTAAGACACTGACAGCAAAACTTCAGATCATCTCAGGTTTATAAACAGGAACATGGCCTATTTTAGTAAGGTGAATAAGCTGCGACTGATTATTGAAACATTACACTGGTATATCAGGTGTTGCACAGAATGACTGTATGTGTGTCCTACCATTGCACATATTGAATTCCAAGCCATCAAGAGGAAGCTACAAAATAAAAGATTTCCTCACTGAGGTGAACAGTACAGTGGTGCAATTAGAAACACTGCTATCTCACAGATCCAAAGACTCAGATTCAATCCTAATCTCTAGTGCTTTCTGGTGATAGTGCTGGTACAGTTGTATGTTCTTTCTGTGACAGGAGGAGGGGGGAGGAGTGGAGGGGAGGGGGAGAGGAGGCAAGGGAGAGGGAGAGAATATTTATTGCTTATTATTCTCATCAACGTACACATTTGTCACCATATAGAACCCTGATATTCATTTTCCTGCGAGCACACTCAATAAATCTATAATAAAATAATAACAGTAATAAACTCAGTGGAAGTCCACACCAACTGGGCATTCAACCAACGTGCAAAAATAAACTGTGCAAATACAAGAAAATAAATAATAACAAGCAAGCAACAAATATTGAGAACATGAGATGAAGAGTCCTTAAAAGTGACTCCATAGGTTATGGGGACAGTTCAGTAATGGGGCAAATGAAATTCAGTGAAGTTATCCCCTTTGGTTCAAGACCCTGATGGTTGAGGGGTAACAACTGTTCCTGAACCTGGTAGTGAGAGTCCTGGGACTCCTGTACCTTTCTTCCTGATAGCAGTCGTGAGAGGAAAGAATGACCTGGGTGACGGGGAACCCTGATGATGGATGCTGGATTCCTGGAACAATGCTCTGTGCGCTTAATGGTGGGCCATATCCTACTTATTGTAATATTTTCCGTTCAAGGGCATTGGTGTTTCCATACCAGGCTGTGTTGCAGCCAGTCAATATACTCTTCAACACGTATCTATAAAAGTCTGTCAAAGTTTTAGATGTCATGCCAAGTTTTCACAAACTCCATGCTTCCTTTGTAATTGCACTTACATGCTGGGCACAGGACAGGCCCTCTGAAATAATAACACATAGGAATTTGTAGTTGCTGACTCTCTGCACCTCTGATCCTCCGATGAGGACTGGCTCACAGACCGTTATTTTCCTCCTCCTGAAGTCAATAATCAGCTCCTTGATCTTGCTGACATTGAGTAAAAAGCTATTGTTATGGCATCACTCAGCCAGATTTTCAATCTCCCTCCTATACTAAGATGAAGGCAGCATGCGTGAATCTCCTGGCGGGCAGGCTGCAAGACAGGGTGCAAGCCAAAGCTTTACTTGTGTATCAATTAAAGTGAGTGTGTGATTGAAACATCTTAGGTGAAGATCAGACCACATTTTATGAGTAATTAATGCAGAAAACCATGTAATTGCAAAGGGTTCACAAACTTTTCTTGGAACTGTATGCATATTTATTGTAATTGACAGTTTTTTTCCTCTATTATGTATTGCATTGTACTGCTGCCACAAAGTTAACAAATTTAACATATGCCAGCGATATTAAATGTAATTCTGATTCTCTTCAATCATCATCCCTAAGCTCCCGCTCCCTAATTCCTATTAAACCCATAGGTGCAAGTTGCCTTGGCATGGGAACTCCCAATATGACCAACTTCCAGAATGTGTTGAGACTAAAGTTTACGTGTCTTTGAGTATATGTAAATTGTTACTTACTGAAATTATTAGTTCAAATTTCTTTGTGTCTATATAGTGAAAAATCATTTTTATGCTGCAAAGCTTATAATAGTTCAGCTTCTATCTAATCCTATGTGCATGCTCAAATATTTCACATTTCTGGGCATACTTAAAATATCAGTTAAAAATTATGTACTTTCTTTTGAAATTTGAAATTTGTGAGAATTCTTCACTGCAGATCACTGCAGTGCAAATCACTGCAGAAAGTATCTAAATCTGGTGACTGACAACAACTGATTTTAAGAAAGGGGAAAACCATTGCAAATAAATCATCTGATCATTGTGGGCACTATATTTTCTACTGTGAGAGCCACTGTAAGATATAAACCAATGATTCAGGCTAATGGCTAAATACTTGCTGAGAAAATTCCCTACTAACCATCTGATGTTTCCAATCAATTCTGGAAGGCAGCCTCAGTTTAACATCTTCCTTCCAGTCAAGATGGCGACTGCGTACAACACTCCTTTGGTCAACATCTTCTGGGTAGATCATGAAACCACGTTTTTCATTTCTTTAATGTCTTTTATGTTTGATTCTCATCTTGAATGTGATTCTGGAACTGTTGGAGGCTGTGTTTTGCTGTTTGGAGATCATTTGGGTGCTTCAGCGTTCTGCAGTCTCCAAGAGAATTCCAGGAGGCAAACGCAGCGTGAGCGAACCTCGTGGCGAGGGAATGCGGAAGTTTGGAGATCGCATGGGTGTTCCAGCGCTCTGCAGTCTCTGAGAGGATTACGGGAGGCAGCATGTGCGAACCTCATAGCAGGCAGGCTGCAGGATGGGGCGCAAGCTGATGTTTGGCTCCATTTTGTCGATTAAAGCTCCCATTGCTCGCCGATTAAAGTAACGAGGGAGACTGAAGCATCGAAGCAAGTGCAGAAGTTGAGCGCCAGCTGCCTTCTTTTAATCAGTTGTTCTATGCTGGACATGGGACAGCCTGCTGCTGCGCCCAGACCCGGAGAGTATTGTCCAGCTTTTTGCTGCACTTTGGATGGGAACTTGGGACTAGAGACTCTATTTTTCAGTCTTATAGTTTTTATATTGTGGTTTTTTTGCCCGATCTTTTCATTTTTTTTGGGGGGGGTGGTTGATGTGCCTGATTCGTTTTGCTCAGTTTTTATGCAGGAGGAGGGATTTGGGGGTTGATGTGCCTGATCTATTTTGTTCATTTTTTTCTGCGGGAGGAGGGATTTAGGGGGTCGATGCGCCTGCCCCATTTTTGTTCATTTTTCTGTGTGGGGGGAAAGATTTGGGTGTTGATGTGCCTGTTCCATTTTTGTTCATTTTTTTTGCAGGGAGGTGGGATTTGGGGGTTGATGATTGTGCTGCCTTTCTTTTCTTTCTTGGTTTCATGACTACCTGGAGAATTGAAGAATTTCAGAGTTATACACTCCAATAATAAATGAACCTTTGAACATCTTGCGTCACCAACATGCCCATATTATTGCAGTGACCATTTATTCTAGATTTTCTGCTCTGAAGTGAGAAAGATGCAAATTCTGCACAATTCTGGTTGTCAGTGAAGAATAGATTTGGAGGCTCTGGAAAGGATGCAGAAGAGATTGAGCAGGATACTACTTCAATTAGTGACTATGAATTAGAAGGAGAAGTTGAACAAACTCTGCACCCTTTCTATGGTTTTCACATCCTTCCTGTAGTGAGGCGACCAGAACTGAGCACAGTACTCCAAGTGGGGTCTGACCAGGGTCCTATATAGCTGCAACATTACCTCTCAGCTCCTAAATTCAATTCCATGATTGATGAAGGCCAATACACTGTACGCCTTCTTAACCACAGAGTCAACCTGCGCAGCTGCTTTGAGTATCCTATGGACTCGGACCCCAAGATCCCTCTGATCCTCCACACTGCCAAGAGTCTTACCATTAATACTATATTCTGTCATCATATTTGGCCTACCAAAATGAACCACTTCACACTTACCTGGGTTGAACTCCATCTACTACTTCTCAACCCAGTTTTGCATCCTATCAGTTTCCCGCTGTAACCGCTGACAGCCCTCCACACTATCCACAACACCTCCAACCTTTGTGTCATCAGCAAACTTACTAACCCATCCCTCCACTTCCTCATCCAGGTCATTTATAAAAATCACAAAGAGCAAGGGTCCCAGAACAGATCCCTAAGGCACCCCACTGTTGACTGACCTCCATGCAGAATATGACCCGTCTACAACCACCCTTTGCCTTCTGTGGTCAAGCCAGTTCTGGATCCACAAAGCAATGTCCTCTTGGATCCCATGCCTCTTTACTTTCTCAATAAGCCTTGCATGGGGTACTTTATCAAATGCCTTGCTGAAATCCATATATAATACATCTACTGCCCTTCCTTCATCAATGTACAGGGAATCATTTTGTTTCCCTGTACATTTGTATACTCAAGAATGACAATGAACAATCATGAATATTGGTTCCAATCACTGTTTGCTAATCATGACTAAATAAATAATTTCCAATATTCTCCATCTTGAGGCCAATAGAAACCCCAGGAGACTAAGTATTCAATTCTAAGGAAGTAGTCCTAGTAATGTCAGTTTAATAGGATCAACAAACAAAATGTTTGATTGCAATTTCTGCAGTTTCTTACTAATAAAACTAGCGATCCACAGAATTCACAAGGGTTTGTTTATAAACTCAATTCATTATCCCATCACTTTCTAAACAATGGAAAATTAGCATTACCAATTATAGCAAAGTATTTTCAATACATTTAACAGCTTAAAATGAAAGAAACTAGCAAGTTCAGTAATACTGTCTCTTAAAGAATAAAGAAAATATTCCTTCCTTGTGTGGTCTGCCCCAATATGATTCAAATCCCACTCTAATTTATATTATATTTAACTGCCATCAACTCTATCAAGTAATAGTTCCCTACCACCTCCTCAGAAAAGTGCATAGTTACAGATGATTCCTGAAAATTAGCATGAAGTTTCTTAAAATTTAATACATTTGTTCCGTAAGTGACATTTGCAGAGGACTGCAAACATAAGAAAATGTCTCAAGTTGTTCAATATGGAGCATTATCAGACAGCATTAGACACCAATGACTAAAGTGATGACCAAAGGGGTAGGTTTTAAAGGCCATCTGATAATAATAGAGACATTGAGGTGGCGACGTTTAGGAAGAGAATTCCTGATATTCTGGATGCATATCATATGAACTCCGCACTCCAATCCCATACTAATATGTCTGTCCTCAGCCTCCTCCACTGTCACGGCGAGGCTAAATACAAACCAAAAGAATGACACCTCGTATTCAACTAGGGAAACTTGCAACTCAATGGTGTGAGCATTGAGTTTTTCCAATTGCAATTAACACACAACACTCACATCTATGTTCCTTTCCAACTCCTACTGGTCTTCTGTACCCCTTTGTTTACCATTTCCATTCCCTCCAACCTCCAAACCACCTGCCAGCCCTATATTATCTTGATTTGTTACCCTCCCCAAACAGGTACAACCTGCTTATCATCTATATACCTATCCACTTGGCTTTCTTACACCCCTCCCCCCTTGGAAGGCAATAAGAACAAACAGCTAATCCTATAACCATATTCAAATCTATAATCATAAATTCAGTCAATATTCCCTTTCAATATAATAGTTAGCAATCTGAACTGCAAAGTGCAGAGATCAGGTATTGTGCTCATCTGGCCTCACAAATGTACTGACTTCAGAATCCTTGGGAATGGAAAGTACAAGAGTCAAGAGGTTATGTAGTTTTTATAAGAGTCTGGTTAAGCTGCATCTGGAGTATTGCATAATTTTCTGGTTGCCCATTACAGGAATGATATCAAGGCTTTGGAAAGGGTGCAAAAGAAGTTTACCAGGATACTGCCTTGATTAGAAGGCCTGCTATTAGAAGAGGTTTGACAAACTTGGGTTCCATTCTATGGAACAGTGGAGGCTGGGGGGAGACTTGATAGAAATTTCTGAGATTATGAGGTATAGATAAGCTATATATTTTTTTCTAGGGTCTAAATGTCTAATACTAAAGGACATGCATTTAAGCTAAGAGGGTAAGTTCAAAAAGGAGATATGCAGAGCAAGTACTATTTTTCATAGAGTGGTGGGCAGCTGAAATATGTTGCCAGGGAATGTGGTGGGGGCAGATAAAACAGAAGCGTTTAAGAGGCTCTGAAGTAGGCGCATGGATATGCAAACAATGCAGAAGGTAGTTTAGTTAGGCGTTTAATTACTGGTTTAATTAGCTCAGCAGAACATTATAAGCCAAAGGGCCTGTTTCTGTGTTGTACTGCTCCATAAACACAATGACAAAATTAGCAATAATTAGCCATCTTTATAAATGATGAACAGACTTGTTTTCATTGTAGTGAATGCAAACTACTTCAGTGTGCTTTGTATCATTAAATAAATAAATACTGACTAGTATACCGCATGGATGACTTGAAAATCCATTTTAATTCAGCAATTCAGAAAAAATAAATCAGAATCAGGTTTATTATCACCGACCAATGTGTGACGTGAAATTTGTTAACTTAGCATCAGCAGTTCAACGCAATACATAATCTAGCAGAGAAAAAAATAATAAATAAATTTTAAAAATAATAAGTAAATCAATTATGGTATACGTAAAAGTGAGGTTGTGTCCAGAGATTCAATGTCCATTTAGGAATTGGGTGGCAGAGGGGAAGAAGCTGTTCCTGAATCGCTGAGTGTGAGCCTTCAGGCTTCTGTACCTCCTACCTGACGGTTACAGTGAGAAAAGGACATGCCCTGGGTGCTGGAGGTCCTTAATAATGGAAGCTACCTTTCTGAGACACCACTCCTTGAAGATATCTTGAATAGTTTGTAGGCTAGTACCCAAAATGGAGCTGACTAGATTTACAACCTTCTGCATCTTCTTTTGGTCCTGTGCAGTGGCCCCTCCACACCAGACAGTGATGCAGCCTGTCAGATGCTCTCCATGGTACAACTATAGACGTCTGAGTGTATTTGTGACATGCCAAATCTCTTCAAACCCCTAATACAGTATAGCCTCTGTCTTGCCTTATTAATAACTACATTGATACGTTGGGACCAGGTTATGTCCTCAGAGACCTTGACACCCAGAAACTTGAAACTGCTCACTCTCTCCACTTCTGATCCCTCTAAGAGGATTGGTATGCGTTCCTTCGTCTAACCCTTCCTGAAGTCCACAATAAGCTCTTTCGTCTTAATGACTTTGAATGCCAGATTGTTGCTACGGCACCACTCCACTAGTTGGCATATCCCTGTACACCCTCTCGTCACCAATTGAGATTCTACCAACAATGGTTGTATCGTCAGCAAATTTATAGATGGTATTTGAGCTATGCCTAGCCACACAGTCATGGGTATAGACAGAGTAGAGCAGTGGGCTAAGCACACACCCCTGAGGTGCACCAGTGTTGATCGTCAGCGAAGAGGAGATGTTATCACCAATCTGCACAGATTGCAGTCATCTGGTTAGGAAGTCGAGGATCCAATTGCAGATGGAAGTACAGAGGCCCAGGAACTGCAACTTCTCAATCAGGATTGTGGGAATGATGGTATTAAATGCTGAGCTATAGTTGATGAAAGGCCTCCTGACGTAGGTGGTTGTGTTGTCCAGGTGGTCTAAACCCGTGTGGAGACCCATTGAGATTGCATCTGCCGTTGACCTATTGTGGCAATAGGCAAAATGCAATGGGTCCAGGTCCTTGCTGAGGCAGGAGCTCAGTTTTGTTATGACCAACCTCTCAAAGCATTCTTATCACTGTCGATGTGAGTGCTACCAGGCGATAGTCATTAAGGCAGCCCACATTATTCTTCTTAGGCACTGGTACAATTGTTGCCTTTTTGAAGCAAGTAGGAACTTCTGCCCGTAGCAGTGAGAGGTTGAAAATGTCCTTGAGTACTCTCGCTAGTTGGTTGGCACAGGTTTTCAGAGCCTTACCAGGTACTCCATCGGGACCTTCCGCCTTGAGAGGGTTCACTCTCTTTAAAGGCAGCCTAACATCGGCCTCTGAGACAGAGATCACAGGGTCATCAGGTGCAGCAGGGATCTTCACAGCTGTAGTTGTGTTCTCCCTTTCAAAGCGTGCACAGAAGGCATTGCATTCATGCTTTTGGGTTTTGCTAAATGGACATTTCCTCAAATATTCAGCTAAAATATTTCAATGTGTTCCAATTGATTTTAAGCACTATGTCTTGAAGCTCATGCTAAATAAAGTATGAAAATATTTTACATAATTTGATAGATATTCAACATTAGTTTATCGTTCCAGCAGCACTCTCTCCCAAATAATATACCAAAAAATTCTCTAACCTACTAGCTACTCTTTGTTACCACTAAATAAAAAGTCATTTGCTGTGTTAAAATCTTTGGATGAACAGTATTGAGATGTTGTGATGCAATGTTTAGCTTAGTCTAAGCCTCTGAGTCCCAATTCCAGATCCAGGTCAATGTTATGTGTACTGTCCTGATAAGCATGGGTCAAACATTGTGTCACACTGATCTGCCACCATGAAACAATAGATGCAGTATTGGTTGAGACGGGTTTCTGGTGGCATTAACTGCAATTTTAAGAAGTTTTTACAGAGCCTGCACAGGCAAAATGGGGTGTAGATTCTTTTGAATTGCCATATCTTTTATGGCCTCCTTCTTAGATTTTACTCATCAGACACAGACGTGTACATGAACTGGAAGATGAGCAGTTGAAGAATAGATATGGAGGAACCATCTCCAGTTTACTGACCAAAGGGAGTCAGATATGATTGCCTTCAGAAGGTGTAGACAGCTTGCTTTTTCTAAAAAAAATTTATCTGTGGCTAGGTTAAAATAAACCAAGTTTCTTGTAACTGACAGTCGGATGTGATTATAAATTATTGTCTTTGTATCATTTCTATAGTTTAATTGAAATACAATACTGTTTCTTATTTCACCAGTATTTGAAATATGATGAGATTCAAATATCACCTCTGATCACAATTTACGCAAAAGCACTGTTACTATTTTCTTTTATTACACTTGTGTGCCCAGTGTTAATTCTTTAGTGAGGTAACTTTGAGCATGGTTTGTGAAAAAGCCTGCTAAGGACAGCAAAGCATTTTTTTTTCATGTGACCTGGTTGGAAAGAAAACACACTTCACGGTACAGTCACAAAGCACAGAAACAGGCCCTTCAGCCCAACTGCCTCATCCAATCATGACTCCCACCTAAGCTAGTCCCATTTCCCTATATTTGGCCCATTTCCCTCTGAACCTTTCCTATCTACGTATCTATCCAAATCTTTTTTTTTAATGCTGTACTTTTCTATACCTATTCTTCAGGCAGCTCATTCTATTAATGTATCACCTTCTTAATGAAATTTTGCCCCTGAGGTTGCTATTAAATCTTTTCCTTCTCACCTTAAAAATATGCCATCTAATTCCCCATAGTTGGGAAAAAGACTGTGCATTCATCCTACCTACAATGCCTTGAAAAAGTATTCAGTCCCCACAATTATTTTCACATTTTACTGTCTTATTTTCAAAAATCAAAATATACTGAAGTAGGATTTTTTGTGCTAATCTACAAAATATTGTATATCAGGTCAAATCAAAAGAAAAATGGCAAAGTCTGTCAACAATTGCAAACTAAAATTGTGAGACTGAAAGTGTATTCATCGCTTTTGTAATTACTACGCTGACTTTCCACAGGGCAACACTGTATTTTACCTTACCAACTCACCCAATTTGTTGATGTAGAAAATTGGAGTATCACCTGTTTTCAATGAATTCATAAGAATAAGTACTCCTTCTCTCTGTCAGGTCCATCAGTATAGTGGGTTTTCAGCAGACCAAACCAAAATGAAGACAAAAGAACATTCAAGACAAGTTAGGGAAATTATAATAGAGAAACACAGATCCGGGGAAGGGTACAAGACCGCCTCAAAGGCACTGAACATACCTCGGAGCTCAATGTAGTCAACCGTAAAAAAGTGGGAAAAATATGAAACCACAGTCACACTGCCCAGGTCAGGCTACCCTTCTAAACATAGTCGCTGGACTTGTAAGAGAAGCTACTGTGATGCCAACAGTCATTCTGAGTGAGCTGCAGAAGTCAGTGGCAGCAACTGGAGATGAAGCTCATGACTCCACAATCTCGAAGGCCTTGTATAAAAGGGTATTTATGGAAGAGTGCCAAGGAAGAAGCCCTGGCTAAAAAAAAAGCATATTTATGCCCGTAAAGACTTTGCAAAGCATCACTTGGAAGATATTGTAAAGATGTGAAAGAAGGTGTTGTGGTTGGATGAGACTAAAGTGGATCTTTTTGGCCTCAGCACTAAGCAGTACATGCTGCATAAATCTAATACTGCACATCAGCCAGGTAACACCATCCCTACTGTAAACTACGGTGGACATAGCATCATGCTGTGGGGATACTTTTCAGAGGTAGGGAATGGAAATCTCGTCAGGATTGAAAGGAAGATGAATGCTGCTAGATACAGAGATTCTGGATAGAAAGCTGCTAGCCTCTACCAGAAAGCTTAAACTGGGGAGGAAGTTCATCTTTCAGCAGGACAAAACTTAAAGCACACTGCCAGAGTAAACCATGGAGTGGCTTCAAATGGAAATAATTGATGCCCTTGAGAGGCCCAGTTGAAGTCCTGACCTTAACCCGATCGAACATCTCAGGCAAGGCCTCAAGACTGCTGTCCACCACCATTCTGCAACTAACCTGGTACAGCTTGAACAATTTTACAAGCAGCAATGGCCAAATCTTGATCCATCACGTTGTGCAAAGTTAATAGAGACTTATCCAAAAAGACTACTCGCTGTAATACCTGCGAGAGGTTGTTCAAATAAGTACTGAGCAAAGGCGGATGAATACTTTTAAATTGCTGACAGTTCAGTTTATGAATTTTTAGTTTTTCATGCTTTACAATTTCCCTGTTTTTTGGCCTCTACTGTGAAAAAAAGGATTATGTGATTCACAATTAAAAATTCTCCATTAAATTGATCAAAATCGCTGGTTTTAATACTGAACAAAGCATTGTGAGCTAAATACTTTCACAAGGCACTGTATGGCCCGAATAATGTATATACCTCTATGAGATCACCTTTCAGTTTGCTATGGTTTAAGGAATAAAGTCTTAGCCTGCCCAACCTCTCCCGCCAACCAAGTCCAGCAACATCCTCATGAATCTTTTCCGCACTATTCCCAGCTTAATGGCATCTTTTTTACATCAGGGTGACCAAAACTGAACACTATACTCCAAGTTCAGCCTTACCAACCTTGATTTCCTGAGAATATTTATCCTCCTTCCAAAGCCCTTTGAAACATCAAGTGCTGGTCAGTGCTTGCCCAGTGACACCATACTTCATCTGCTTGCCTGTTTCATTCCCCAGGATTAGGTCTTGCACTTTCCCATCCTGAGTAGAATTGTCTGTGCATTGCCACAAAAAGCTCTCTTAAATGCACATTAAAAATGCTTCATCTCATTCTTTCACACTAAGGAGATCCAGTTAATATTGGGAAAGTAGAAATTCCTTAATGTCACAGCAATTTTCCTCTTACACCTCTTTGTGATCTGCTGCAAACCCTTGGGAGGCCTATATAGTGCTCTCAGCAAAGTGAATGTACCTTTTCTTTTGGCCACATTTAAGGATAGTTCTAAGATATCCTCTGCTATTACTGGAATGATGGGTCTTCTTGATCAATAATGCAATGCCACATCTCTTTTGTCCTCCACTCCATTATGCCTGAAATATCTATATAAAATATTGGTTCTCTACTCTACTCTCATGATTTGTCCTCTCAGTGCTTACTGTTTAGATATAAACATGGTCATTTGAAAGTAAGGTTGTGCACTTCTAGCACCAACGCAATCTGTGTTGACAACCTGTTCAAAACCTACTCATCAAAAATTATCACTGGCAGTTTCATTTGTGCTGAAAATTCAAGTAATTTAAAATTTATAATAAAACAGACAGAACAAAATATATATGATTAATAATAATTTTATCTATTAATATTTCAAAATATCACTTTATTGTCCTTCAATATTTTATTCTGAGTAGGAACAGCTAGGAAAAATTTCTTCAAAAGTGAAAACAAAATGCTGTTTACTGGCATAACCTTGCCAACTCTCAAATTCTGCGTAAGACCCAAGGAAAAATGAATGAAGGTCTGATTGTATGGCATCAAAATAAAATAAGTTCAGTTCTTTTTTAAAAGTCACTCTAAGGAGCAATTCAAAGTATGAAAGTGTCTCTGGTTCAGTTCGAATTAGCAACACATTCACAGCTTCAGTAGAAAACAGAACCCATTGCCTCTGGTTTGTTTTCAAACTTTACACATACTCAGTGGACTGGTACATAAAATTTATAAGCTCTATGAAGATACTAAGCCTGATAGACCACTCATTCATACTCCTGATATCAGACAAAAAGTAGGACCAATACAATTGCTCTCACTGTCTGCTGTAAAAAAAAATGAAATGGAAATTGCTCTGATGCACATCACCATTCTGCAAAGATCTTATGGATTACTTTTGATCTCCTAAAGTTGAATAGAATTTATTCTTGACCCTTAACATAAGGAGCAAGTTCTAGATTTTATTTCTCCATTCCCATTTCATGAGGCTGAAGAATCTAAAAGCTTTCTCACAGGCTGCTTTAAGACAGATTTTCCTTTGCCTATTAATTACCACCACCAAGAAAAAGAAAGAAATGGTCTAAAAGAAGTGAATAAAAAGGAACCAATTCAAATGATATCTTGACCACTAGTGCTTGCAAATATCACCCCATCAGGAATTAAAGGAAGCTGCAGTGCTTTGTGAATACAACAAATTCATGTTAACTCTATCCCTACTGAGAAATAATGCACCCATCAGATCTTGCCAACCCATACGTGAAGGGTTAATAGCTGATGAATGAAACTCTTAGCCTGGCAAGAGAAAAGGAGATGTCAATGGTTAGATAGATATGTCCAACAAAATGTTAATCTTGTATTTAAAAATTGTAATTTCCTTTGTCTTTTCTCGGCAAAGGTGCTGCATTACCACAACCATGATCAACCCACAGCAGCTTTACACATCTTTTACATAAATGATGCTGGGAAGTCCTAAATGCAAATATGGATGAGAAATTCAGAGAGTCTACCACATTGTGGTCAATTGCCCTACCCACTACTCTTCTCCTTTCCATTATGTTGAACCTAGCACTTCGCAAACTTGCACAGAAATAGAAATGTAACAGCAGATTTTTCAATTAGAGTCCAGCAACACTTATATCCATTTCAAACATTTAAATTACCTCAGTTCACATTTCCGCAGTGAGGGTAACTGACCCATTAAAAGGCTCTGTACTATAGCTTCATCCTATACATTTTATATAAAACTTTTGTACCCAGGCAAAAAATCATATCGTAAATTTTGGATAATAATAATAAAAAGATTTGAAAAGAAAAAATCATATCGTATTTTTAACATTAAGAATTGCACCATAAAGCAGCGCAATCAAGTACAATAATTGCCTTAAGTATAACTGCTGGGTTATTCTTTCTCATTAATTGTCTTTATTTTCAAACTTTCTTTAAATCTCCATACTTATGTCCTGATGTTAATCAATGTGAGAATCAAGGTGATTTTAGACATTTAAACCTGTTAAACTTTACATTAGCTTTAATACAACCGCAAGAAGAGCATGACGATCAGAGCAAACGGAGATGCTATATACTTCATCTCACACATTCCACTATATTTGTCCAATATAAATCTGAACCTTGATAATTTCAATTGATCTGATATTCAAAGCATTTTACAAGGATTACAGATTTATACTACACTGTGTGTGCAGAATGTTTAATGATTTTAGACTTAACAGCCCAGTTCTAAATTTGAGATGTTTTTCACCAAAACAGTTCTTATCCATTGACCACAGACACATTTTAAGCACTTTTAACACTTACATTAAGCTATCCTTCAACCTTTTAAACTCAACAACGTACAAACTAAATGTAAACATCCATTCAAGAATTAACCGTTTTAGGCCTGTCATTGTTTTAGTAAACCAGCATTGTTGTAGCTGCAACCCTATTCACTGCCACCAACACCCCGAGCTGTTACGGAGATGTTGTGCCCAAAATTGAATATAGTACTATGTATAGAGTGAGAACTAGACCCTGCTCTATACAGTATTACTTCATCTTTCATGTATTCCAATCTGATAAAAATAAAAATTAGCATTGCATTAGCCTTTATGTAACATTTTATACCTTTGATGAGTACACCTTCCAGTTAACAATTATATTTGCTAAATTGGTTAAATGAGAAATCTAATACTTAATGGCTAATCTCTGTTTCTCGGCTAGATAGACACAGATTCTTCTACTCTGTTATTTTTATCTCTTAATAGAATTGAAATGACAATCTTGCATGAACCATATACAAGAAGTAATTTTCAAAATCATCAAGAAAACTGATCAATTTATTTAAGGAGAGCTGTGATTCCTTACAATGTGAGAAATCAATAGACATTAAAGTATGTCTGAACACTTAGTTACAACTACATGTAAAAATGGTGAATGGATTGATTAGCCGTTCTCCATCAAAAACCAGAAACTTTTCAATAACCTTGCATGAACGTCATACTTAATCAGGAAACACAATTACTCTCCAGAGCAAGTCATCATTATGCCCTGTGAATCGAAGTTCCTGTCCTACTTTTTTTTCTAAAGTTTAGAACATACATAGAAAAATGTTTGCATATTTCAGAAGAGATATTGTTTACAAATAGAAAACATAGTCCATATTTATGTGTGTTAGAAATAGATAGTTTAGTGTCAGTAATTATATGCATTATAGTTTCTGTTTCACAATACATCACTTCTTCAATTCACAGTTCTATATTCAATACCTACCTGGTTTCACTTGCATCCCTCTTCTCACGAACCTTCAGCCATTTCTTCAACAGGAAACGTTTTCGACGAGGGGAGGCACTTGGCGTCGAACAATTTGACCACAGAGTATCCTCATCGCTTGAGGGAGTGATTTCAATCAAAGGAAGCTGAAGGTACTCCTTGGTTATTGAGCCACAGTAAACACTGTTCACCACTTGTTCTTTCTCACTCTGAACATTCTTCCAACGTTTCATTTTGAAACGCTTTCTCCGAAGTGTTGGAGTTGATGATCTTGACCAGGCCACACTGACTGAAGATGAAATCTGTACAGCAGGAAGCTGCAGCGTATCAGTCATTTCTATGATTTCAGCAAGATTCTTTTATGAGCCGTTCAACATAGTTCCAAAAACAGTCTTAAACAAATAATAATGAATGCACACCAAAGACACACCAGAAACTGGTAAGTGTCACCATGAAATCAATGGGAAAAAAATCAATGAATCATAGGGTTAGATCCAGTACCTTTTCAATTTACTTATCTGTGGTGGTCCTTTTAGGTAAAATAGAGCTTTGTGCAGTCAAACACTTCATATAAATTGAACTTAAGATTTTGAAAGTAGTAGTCTTTCTAGTTGTTCGTGAAATTGAAATAATATAGCTGGAACTTCTTTGCTGTCCTTTAGGCCTCCTGAATGGACAAACTGTCAGCAGCAAGCTATTAGCAGGCTGGACGACTACAGACCCAAACCATTTGAGTGCAGATACTGTAAACAAAAGTTAAAAACCAATCAAAATCACAATGGGAATAATATTGTTTATTTGAGCAGCAGCGGTTATGAAATCACTAACCACCGAATCTCACATCTGCACAAGACCATCATGGTCTCAATTACTTTACACAACTTTTCAAAATGTAATTTTAATACATGCAGATTTGGAGAGTTATTTAAAAATATGTGACTAACTGGAGTGCATATATATGCATCCGCTAAACCATTTAAACATACAGTATATGAATGAGAATTGACTTATTAGTCATTAAGAATTTATTACAACTCAAATTGAACATATATTTGAACATTTTGAAGAGATAACACAATTCTTTGCTGACATACCAGTGTTGTGATTCAAAGTTATCAAAGTTTTTTTATTCATTGTGTATGTATGTTTGGTTGGTGGGGAGGTGAGGGGGTGCAGGGGGTTACTGAGACATTTTCTAAAACACTCACTTGAAAGTTTTTTAAAACATTATTTCAAAACAATTGAATAAAGTATATAAGTGAGTCTTAATTAAGACAGCTTTACATGCAAGAAGAAAATTCTCCAGATTTTTGATCTTCCTCAAGATAATATGCAAAATAATCCCCTATTTGAAGATGTCCTCTTGCCAAGAAAATACTTATCTATGTAGGGCACAAGACCATGAAATTGAATTAATCCTCAAAATAAATAAACAAAATCTACAATAATGAAAATATTAGACTGAGATTAGGATAACCAACTATGTTCCAAAACTAAGACTGAGACATTTCACAGACAGAGGATAGATGTGCAATTGAATAAACATGACCAGGATTTTATATTAGGTTTATTCTCTCAGCTATATTGAACATTGGATACCGCACTTCATGCCGTGCAAAAAAATGTTGCATTCCCAAAATGGCAATCCCAGAAAGGATAAGCAAACAACTTAATCCGCATTTGGAATGTGCATGTTAATTCTCAAAGTTTACAGCAATGCTGAACTAAAAGAATTCCCATCATCGAAATACAGTATGCTCTCAGACATCTGGCATCCAAGGGGAATGGGGTTGCCAGTTGCAAGAATATGCTTGTGTTATGAAAATTACTCAAAAATTTACTCTATCACACTAATATTCTATCATAATTTTTGGGAAGAAGCACATGGCTTTGTGATTTTCATACTTTCTTTGCTCTTTCAACTGGCATTACCCCTGAAATACAAATGCTCTCTGATCTCTTTAAGGAATATCAGTCATACGTATTAAGCATGATCAAGATCACCAAACTTTGCTGTATGCATTATATACATTTAACCTTTTTTCTCTTTAAGTTTAGGAAGAACTCTTTAAATTTTGCACTTTGTGATTTAATGCCATGAATTATTGAGGGACCAATGTTGAATTTGTTTGCAGAACAACAATTTTCACCTTTTTCCAGTCTAACACATTTACATTTTCTGTTTCAACATGCTTCCACTTTGTACATTTACTGGGAGTATTCATATCTGACAATAGACAATAGGTACAGGAGTAGGTCATTCGGCCCTTCGAGCCAGCACCGTCATTCACTGTGATCATGGCTGATCATCAACGCAGTGGATAGTTCAGCGAAGTAGTTTATGGAATACAACGGGAACAAACTACTAGCTGCAATCACATAAGGGGCTGAAGCCAAGTTGCTGTGTTACAGGTTGATGGGAGGTAGAATTATGTCAGAACCCAGAGTGCCAAATTTAAATTTGAAAAAAAATTATGAAATTGCTTAATGTTCCAGCTAACTTTTGCCAGCTGAATGAGAATTGCAGATGAACAAGAGCTTACTGGAATTGCATTCTCTCAAAAGCGCAACATGCAAGTCCAAATCTCAACGGAGAAAGAAAAGGCTTTATAAATGCGCATGATAAAACTGTAGGATCAACATGACTTATCAATAAATGCCAAATCGTTGAAAACTGCATGATGGTACAACACATGGTACACTAATGTTCTGATAAAGCGTATTGTAGTCTTCTGGATTCACCCTAATAAAGTTTGATGCTGCCTGGCCTGCTGTGTTCACCAGCAACTTTTATGTGCGTTGCTTGAAATTCCAGCATCTGCTAATTGCCTCGTGTTTGATGACATTTAGTTTGTTCTCCTTTACACTTGCATACTGGAACCTTGATTGTGTTTTGGGGTATAAAACTAGCCATGATAATTTTATTTTTATTAGGCTAATGGAAAATTTAAATGGAACAAAACAAGGCTAGACCAATATCTTAAATCGAACACGTTCAGTAATATCGTCAACTCTGTTCCTCTATTCACATATTTTCAGTTAATAAGAAGGATTCAGAGAGGTCAAATTACATCATATGAAAATGTTGAATAAATGGTTTCCAAGTCTCTTCAAATTTAACCGAAGGATCAAAAATATCACTTCTAATATTTCTAAATTTAAACTTCATATAGCTTGGGAAAACCATTGGAATGTAGTAGGAGGATTGGTCTCCTTCCAGTTGAATAAAATAGATCTTCTGGCCATTAAAGTAACAAATGCAATCATCCGACAGGCTGAAGAGGATAAAGATCTATGTTCTATCATTAACAATCCAAAAATTGCCGTAATAGGATGGGGTTGTAAATCGAAACACGGAACTGTTGAGATAATATCAAAAATATCTTTCCACTATTTTTCCAAAAGAGGACAGGACCAAAACATATGAGTTAAAGAAGCCACCTCAGAGTGACAACTGTCACAAATAGGGTTTATATGGGAATAAAAATGGGCTAATTTATCTTTAGACCTATGGGTTCTATGCACTACTATAAATTGTATTAATGTATGCTTAGCACATATAGAGGAAGTACTGACTAATTGAAAAATTTTATCCCATTTCTCTATAGGTAGGCAAAGTTGAAGTTCCCTTTCCCATTCATTTTTAATTTTATCAGATATACCTGGCTGTAATTTCATAATTATATCATAGATAGATGCTATTAATCCCTTCTGAAGAGGATTTAAACCTAAAATTTTATCGGTGATACCAGTAGGGTATGAGGTCGGAAAGGTAGGCAACATAGTATTTAAAAAATTTCTTATTTGTAAATATCTAAAAAAATGGGATCTAGGCAATCAAATTGCTTAGATAACTGTTCAAAAGACATGAAACAGTTATCCAGAAATAAGTCACGGGTTAGAAATATATAGTAGTAAATCATCTGCATATAGTGATAATTTATGAGTCTCATTTCCAAGGGTGATGCCAAACATATTAAGGGAGTCAAGAATAGCAATAGCTAGCGGTTCCAAGGCAATATCGAATAGTAGTGGACTAAGAAGGCAGTCCTGCCTAGCACCACGGAATAGATGAAAAGGGGGAGATCTTTGATTATTAGTAAGTACCGAAGCCAAAGGACTAAGATATATCAGTTTAATCCAAGATATAAATATCGGACTAAAATTAAATTTCTCAAGGATATTAAATAAATATGTCCATTCAACTTTGTCAAAGGCTTTCTCAGCGTCCAATGAAATTACACATTCTGGAATTCTGGGTGAAGAAGTATAAACAATATTCATTAATCTCCTAATATTAAAAAAAGAGTAGCGATTTTTAATAAATGCAGTCTGATCAGCAGAAATAATTTGAGGTAATACATTCTCCAATCTCATTGCCAACATCTTCCGTTTGCTTTTTTTGGGTTTAGTATTTAGTTCTTTTTTTTTTGGTTTTTTTTGGGGGGGGGTTTCTCTGTACTTTTTTTCTTTTTATTTCTTTTATCTCTATGATTAATTACATCATGAGTTTGGAAGTCTATTATACCTGTGTTATCTGAAATCTTTTCTGTATATGTTTATTAACGATAAGATTATTCCAATCTCTTTGTATCAACATTGTTATTTTGTTTATAACTTTGGAAAAATTAATAAAAAAAATTAAAAAGAAAGGAAAATTTAAGGTGAGGCTATTCTTAAAATAAGTACAACCTACATAAATGACTTTGGTGAGAAAATTTGCTGTGCGAAATTTCTTTGTAATAAGCAAAATTTTAATATCATAAGCAACCAAGTTACCCATAACTCACCCAGTATAACATCAGTTTAAACCAGTTGACTATAGATTTCACTTATATAGAACTATTTGTAATTAAAGAATTTTCTAAGTAAGATATTTGAAGTTGTTCCGTGTAATAGTTCTAAACCAAAAGCACAGCAGATGTCATCTCATTGGCTCTTCACTCAACCCTGGAACATCTGGACAGCAAAGATGCATACATCAGGATGCTCGTTATTGATTACAACTCAGCATTTAACACCATTATTCTCCTCAAATGTCATCAATAAGCTCCAAGACCTTGGCTTCAATACATCCTCATGCAATTAGATCCTCGATTTCCTCACTTGTAGACCCCAGTCAGTTCGGATTGACAACATCTCCTCCATGATTGCCATCAGCAAAGGTGTACAACAGGGCTGTGTGCTTAGCCCCCTGCTCTATTAACTTTACATCTGTGACTGTGTGTCTAAGCACAGCTCCAATGCTATATTGAAGTTTGTTGATGACACCACTGTTGTGGGCCGAATCAAAGGTGGTGACGAATCAGCATATAGAAGGGAGATTGAAAATCTGGCTGAGTGATGCCACAACAACAACCTCTCATTAAATGTCAGCAAGACCAAGGAGCTGATTATTGACTTCAGGAGGAGATTCATGAGCCAGTTCCCATCAGAGGATCAGGGGTGGAGAGGGTTAGCAGCTTTAAATTCCTGCTTGTTACTATTTAGATTATGAAGACATGCAGTCCTCTTTTATTGTCATTTAGTAATGCATGCTTTAAGAAATGATACAATATTTCCTCCAGTGTGATATCACAAAATACAGGACAGACCAAGACTGAAAAAACTGACAAAACCACATAATTATAACATATTTATTGAATTTCCAGCATCTGCAGAATTCCTGTTGTTTGCGTAATTATAACATATAGTTACAACAGTGCAACAATACCATAACTTGATGAGGAAGTCCATGAGCACAGTAAAAGTCCAAAGTCTCTCAAATGTCCCACATCTCACGCAGACGGGAGAAGGAAAAGCTCTCCCTGCCGTGCCAACCACAGTCCAACTCTGAGTCAACTGAAAACTTCGAGCTCTGATCAGCTCTCCAAAACCGAGTACTAAGCGCCATCTCTGTCCGAACGATTCGACCTCAACATCGGTCGCCAAAAGCAGGCAAAGCCGGGGATTTGAGGCCTACCCTCCGAAAGATTCCCGACCACGCAGTAACGACAGCACGAATGAACATTTCAGAAATTCCTCCAGATGTTCCTCTGTGCTTTCACGTCCATTCTCCATCAAATCAGAATTGTCCACGGCCCCTATTTAACAGATACGATATCATTTTTCACCGGAGGGCTGCGCACGCGCACTGCTCCCGTTCTCCTCCCTATTTGAGAGGATCTGTCCTGGACCCGGCACGTTAGTGCAATTGTGAAGAAAGCATGTCAGTGCCTCTAATTATTTAGGAGCCTACATGACATCTGAAGCTTTGACAAACCTCTATAGATGTGTGGTGGAAAGTGGTGATTGCATCACGGCCTGGTATGGAAACACTAATGCCGTTGAACGAAAAACCTTACAAAAGGTAGTGTTCGGCCTAGTACATCACAGGTAAAGCCCTCCCAACCACTGAGCACATCTACATGAAGCACTGTCGTAGGAAAGCAACATCCATTATCAAAGATCTTCACTACCCAGCCCATGCTCTTCTCTTGCTGCTGCCTTCAGGTAGAAGGTACAAAAGCCTCAGGATTCACACTACCAGGTTCAAGAACAGTTTCTACGCCACAAACACCAGGATCTTGAATAAAAAGGTCAACTACACTCACTTGCCCATCCACTGAAATGCTTCCACAACCAATGATCTCACTATAAGAATTCTTTACCTCATTATCTCATGTTCTTGTTGTTTATTACTATTTATTTATGTTTGCATTTGCAGAGTTTGTTGGCCTCTGCACTCTGGTTGATATTTCATTGATCCTGTTATAATTACTTTTCTTTAGATTTGTTGAGTATACTCACAGGAAAATGATTCTCAGGGTTGTATATGGTGACACATATGTATTTTGATACTAAAATTTACTTTGAATTTTCTAACTTTGAAACAGGGAGATAATAATCAGAATGAAAGTTTGATAGACTAGCTAATAGAATTCTCTTCCAGACATCCTGCCACATAAATTAATTGGCAATAGAGAATATACACAAAGGAAAAATGTTTTAAAATTAACATTCAACTGAAGGCAGTTTATACATAAACAGAATCCCAAACACCAATAGAAATGAAAAGATTCATAATCTGTTTGGAAAACAACATTATCCCTCATCTCTGATTAATTTGACCCATTGAGTATGGTAATTATTCTACAGTCCAGCATATATTCCAACTGCTGTAGGACACAACATTTTTATAACTTTCTAGCAAAAAGTACAACAAATCCCGAAACAAGATTCCTCTCCAACAGTACTCTCCCCCTGCTGAATGCATCATCTCAATAGAATAGATATTGAAACTACCACAGAAAATATAAGAAACTAGTGAATACATCTACATTTGAGCTGAGAAAAATGCTTCAAGAAAGAAAAGGAACCCGAAGGTATAAACCAATAACCCCCTTTCCTTCTATTTGTCATTCTGAATTGATACTGGATAAATCCCACATACTTTATATGCAGAGTGTTTTTCTTTTCCAGTTACCCTTCTGCTGCTACCTCATGTTACTTGGTAACTCAATTATTCTGTAAGTTACTAAGCTACCTGAGATTCTCACATCAATCAAGGACTACTTTACAGGCTCCATGATAACCACACACAAGTTTTCAATCCTATTCAAATCCTGCCCTTGCTGACAACTCGTGATTACTTTCTTGCCTTCTCACTGAAGATCCAGTTTCTGTGTACAATTACCTACAGTGTTAGAGATGTAGAAGTCAATCCTAACACCAAGGAGACCCCCTCTACTTTGAGGACTCCCTACTTCCTCTCTATTGCATTACTTTCCAATAGTTCGCAGCTACATATCATCTCATGGGCATCACATTGCACAGTGACCTAAAACTACAGTCCCAAAAGTAATTTACTACCCAAACTATTTGACAGTAGAGACCATAATTTATTCACTAGCACAGCAATTGGCTTCTGCAAGTATGTTTACATTCAAGATATTGAGAGCCAAAAATGTGTTACTAAATAGAATGATATGTTGTCACTGAGCTGCTTATGTGTTCCATTAGATTTAACACACAACCAACAAGCTGATGGAAAATACGTGCTCTATTGGCAGCACTGATACTTAAATGAACCAAATGTCAATGAAGAGAGCTTGTTGGTAAAGGAGCTATTAATGTTTGACAACTTACTCATTTAATAATAGTTTTAGGCAGGAGAAATCTTGTGTTCCAACCAGCCCATTTCTCTAGTGCTCCTTAAATTTAACAAAAAAAAAAAAAAATTTCTTGTTCAACAACCCATCCTGGAAATTTATACAACATGTTTATCATCATCTTTAATTGTAACAAAGCACAGATTAGAAATTTGAACTTTTTCACTGAAACTTTTTTCACTGTTACAGCTAAATTGTTACTTTATCCAGAGTAATGATGGCACTAAACGGTGACTCCTTTGCTTGCATCTTCGGAAACAGCTCGATTTCCATCTTTAATATTTTTATTTTTCCCTTTCAGGGTTCTTTTGAAGACCCTGACCTGGAGTTACACACTGACTTTGGTTCTTTGCAGGAATGGGACCCGTTCTCAGGGTTTCATAACCGGCCATTGTTCAGCACACCAAGGGCTCGGCCTAAGAGTCCAGCTCAGATTTGGAAGCCTAGGATCTTGGGGCTCTGGAGACGGGTGGAATGAGGGTCAGTGTCACGGCAGAAGACCCGTGTGTCGTCGGGGAAGTCGAAATAGCTATGGCTGTGTGCCCGGAGACCCGATATCTTTGAGATCTTCAGGCACAGAGCTCAAAAAAAGTGACGTACGGCAGTGGTCCCCAACCACTGGGCCACGGACCGGTACCAACCCAAAGCATGTGCTACCGGGCCACAAGGAAATGATATGATTTGGCGATATGAAACGATATGAGTCAGCTGCACCTTTCCTCATTCCTTGTCATGCTCACTGCTGAACTTGAACGCACACGTGGTCATTACCCACGTGAGGTCATCAGTCGGTCATTAGCCTACAACTACTCAATGAGTAAAAAACAAACGTCGCTTGAGAGTTTCTTTGGAAGAGGTGGTAGGGGATAGAAAAGGCCTAACGATGATGATAACGCAGAGACAGCTGAGGCCGAGACTGCAAAAAAAAAAAGAAAGCTTCCTTCAACAGAAAATACGACGAGCCTGACATAAAATATGGCTTTATTGCGACTGGTGACTCACACGCTCCAAGCTCCGTGTGTGTGATATGTGGAGACAAGCTGTCTAATGAGGCAATGAAGCTCTTAAAACCGTTTCAACAACTTCAGTCCAAGCACCCTGTACTTAAAGACAAACCCGTTGAGTTTGTTGAGTGGGAAAAACGTGAGCAAGCGGGACTTCTAACATTGTAAACCAGCGAGTTGTTTGTTATGTCTCCCTGCTCACTGAAGAAACAGAGACACCGCTTTCTCCCTTATTAGGGAGAGAGAGAGAGCCTGTGGTATGTCGTATACTGGGTGAAATGTAAAGTCTTTGAGGTAACTGCAAGTTTGTGTCTTTGCTATTGCTTTGCTCATGCTTGAGTGCTCAGTGGTGGGTGCCAATGCTTTTTTTTTGCCGGTGGGGGGAGTGGGGATTGTTGCTTGCTGCCATTTATGTGTGGGAGGGAGGGAGCTGCGGGGTTCTAATATTTAACTGTCAATTCTTTGGGGCACTCCTCTGTTTTCGTGGATGGTTGCGAAGAAAAAGCATTTCAGGATGTATATTGTACACATTTCTCTGAAATTAAATTGGACCTTTGAACCTTTTGAGTAGAACACAATTTCATGATAAATCACTCCATCAGTGGGATTCACACTCAAATTTCCAGTCATGAATCATGCTTTTGAAGATGATGAGTCAAATTCTCAGTAGCTGGCTCTGGTAGATCCCCTTTAATTCTGTATCTGCATTCCTTCCAGACCTCTCATAAATCTCATGAAGTACATAAGGATGCCCCTATCTTGTAGCATGTTTTAGCACTTAAAATATTACTCAGCCTGCCTACTATCAAAGCCTCATCAAGACATCAAGCAATATTGGATGAACGCATGCCTGTTGGCACTACTCCTTTATGAGGCCCAAGTTCCACTTTCTTTTCCTACTTTATTTAAATATCCTTAACTTGCAAATACTATTGCTCAATTTTGAACACAGTATAAAAAACCTATTTTGTTCAAAAATATCATAGTTCAAAATATTATATGCAGTCAATGCTTTGACTTTTCTACAAGACTATGACAGATATTATCTTTTTTTCATATAACATTTTCTTCTGTTTTGTGCTTCATGTGCAATCTTTGCAGGTAATTTAGTTTTCTTTTTTGAAGCAAACTGGTATCTTGCTTTGTGTGGGCAGGATGTGCGCATCTGTGCTGGAAGCCTGTTGCAAACCCTTGCCCTAGAAGCCTGTTTTACGTACTATTACAAATGTCTTCCAGAAATTTACAAATATAGACAGAATCTACAGCCTTCACCATCTCCTAGTCACTGTCAGCTCTTTAAAGTAATATAATAAGTTTATAGAGCCCAACTTCCTTCCTCAAATATGTTGCTGACAGTCTTGGGAAAAGGGAGGTTACAATGAAAATAAGGAAAGGGCAAATGGAACTGATGTCATTGCCCTTCTGAGACCTGGCATCCACCCAATAGAAGAAAAAAGAATTTGTTGACTCTTTAAATCTACTTGTTGATTTTCTCATTACCTATAATCTGTAATATAATCTGAATGAGTATTACCTATGGCAATAACACAGCTGCCCTCTTATTTCTGTGTCAAGTATCTGTAGACAAAGCGCAAATATTTGAAATAGTAGGAACAATTTGACGATAATCATTAACAGTCCTAAGTTCAGATCACATATGTTCACAGAGAGAATAGTAACAAAATTGCTGTAGTTCTCAACTGTTCTTAAATTTATTAGATTATTTTATCTCATTACCCAAAGGTATGAAAATACCAAAATAGTTACCAGCTTTCTGGAATTATTCCTGTTTTTCTCCATTTAATTTCAATTATTTAACAAAAATACTAGTGTTGTCTCTAAATTAATTTAGCTGAATGCAGTCTGTGATGTTGCATGCTTGTCTTCAAATCTGACTTATTCTTTATTTTGTATCTTAGCTGCTCTAATATTCTTTTGAACTTCTTCCACGATCATAATTTCCTTTTAATAGCCTCACCAGTGAAATTAAAAGCAATTTATTCAGAATCCCTGCTTCAGTTTTACCTTAATCTTACCTTAATCTTATCTTGCTTTTTCCTTATTTCTGTATTTGACATATTTCTAAATATACTGATATTTTCATTTTATCTGCCTCTTCCCCAATTGTTTTTAATCTTTTCCGGAAATTCATTGTTCTTTTTGCCCCCGTTATCGTTTCAATGTTTTTAAACCACTTTTGCCAGGGTATAATTTTAACTTCCCTGCAAGTTCATAGTGAATTTAATTCAGCAACAGTGCTCTGAATTTCAGTATAATGCATCATTTAATATGGCCATAGATGATATTTTCTCAGGGACACCTTCCTGTACAAATTACTCTTTAACATCCCAAAATCTATCAACTTCTCTGAAGTGTATTAATAATTGTTGAGGTCACCGTCTTGTAAAGATACTACCCAGAAAGAGGCAATGGCAAAACACTTCTGTAGAAAAATCTGCCAAGAAAATCCATGTTCGTGGAAAGACTTTATGTTGATTAACATCATAGTAGAAAGTCAACTTGTCAGGTGCAGCTATTAAAGTGTGCCCAGTGTAGCTGAAGCCCTCTACTTGTCAAATCGTCTGAGTAAGTAGCTCCATGTGTTTTGGATGGATTTTGATGATTTGACTAATTTTAAAAAGCAGGAATGGCAATAAATTTTAGAGTAACCAATTAGAGTGCACTGGTTGTTGTTTTCCACAATTCCATTAATTCCAGAATGGTTCCTACAAATTGAAGAGTAGCAAATGTGATTCTGTTGTTTAGGAAAGGTAGGAAAGAGGAAACTGGAAACTAGATCAATTGACCTGTTTTCATTTGTAGGGAAAACACTAGGAAATGGTCACAGGGCACTTAGAAAATAAAAAAAAATAGGATTTCACAGGGTCAACTTGCATTTATGAAAAGGAAATCATATTAGAATAATCTGTTAATGTTCTTGAGGATGTAACCAGCAAAATACATAAGGGATGTGGTATTTTTTACTGAAGGCTAATGAACAAAATTTAAGCATGTTGAGGTTGGAGTAAAATACTGGTATAGATTGAGGATTAATTGACAGAGAGAAAATATAGCGCAAGAATAGTCTATATCGACGACTGCATTGGCGCTGCTTCCTGCACGCATGCAGAACTCGTTGACTTTATTAACTTTGCCTCCAACTTTCACCCTGCCCTCAAGTTTACCTGGTCCATTTCCGACACCTCCCTCCCCTTTCTAGATCTTTCTGTCTCTGTCTCTGGAGACAGCTTATCCACTGATGTCTACTATAAGCCTACTGACTCTCACAGCTATCTGGACTATTCCTCTTCTCACCCTGTCTCTTGCAAAAACGCCATCCCCTTCTCGCAATTCCTCCGTCTCCGCCACATCTGCTCTCAGGATGAGGCTTTTCATTCTAGGACGAGGGAGATGTCTTCATTTTTTAAAGAAAGGGGCTTCCCTTCCTCCACTATCAACTCTGCTCTTAAACGCATCTCCCCCATTTCACGTACATCTGCTCTCACTCCATCCTCCCACCACCCCACTAGGAATAGGGTTCCTCTGGTCCTCACCTACCACCCCACCAGCCTCCGGGTCCAACATATTATTCTCCGTAACTTCCACCACCTCCAACGGGATCCCACCACTAAGCACATCTTTCCCTCCCCCCCTCTCTCTGCATTCCGCAGGGATCGCTCCCTACACAACTCCCTTGTCCATTCGTCCCCCCCATCCCTCCCCACTGATCTCCCTCCTGGCACTTATCCGTGTAAGCGGAACAAGTGCTACACATGCCCTTACACTTCCTCCCTTACCACCATTCAGGGCCCCAAACAGTCCTTCCAGGTGAGGCATCACTTCACCTGTGAGTCGACTGGGGTGATATACTGCGTCCGGTGCTCCCGATGTGGCCTTTTATATATTGGTGAGACCCGACGCAGACTGGGAGACCGCTTTGCTGAACATCTACGCTCTGTCCGCCAGAGAAAGCAGGATCTCCCAGTGGCCACACATTTTAATTCCACATCCCATTCCCATTCTGACATGTCTGTCCACGGCCTCCTCTACTGTAAAGATGAAGCCACACTCAGGTTGGAGGAACAACACCTTATATTCCGTCTGGGTAGCCTCCAACCTGATGGCATGAACATTGACTTCTCTAACTTCCGCTAGGCCCCACCTCCCCCTCGTACCCCAGCTGTTACTCATTTTTATGCACACATTCTTTCTCTCACTCTCCTTTTTCTCCCTCTGTCCCTCTGAATATACCTCTTGCCCATCCTCTGGGTCACCCCCCCCCCCCGTCTTTCTCCCTAGGCCTCCTGTCCCATGATCCTCTCGTATCCCCTTTTGCCTATCACCTGTCCAGCTCTCGGCTCTATCCCTCACCCTCCTGTCTTCTCCTATCATTTTGCATCTCCCCCTCCCCCTCCAGCTTTCAATTCCCTTACTCACTCTTCCTTCAGTTAGTCCTGATGAAGGGTCTCGGCCTGAAACGTCGACTGCGCCTCTTCCTATAGATGCTGCTTGGCCTGCTGCGTTCACCAGCAACTTTGATGTATGTTGCAAGAATAGTCTCGTGGCTTTGGTATGTGCAAATTTCTGGATGATTATTTTTCAGGTAATAATTTACCCCTCATTTTCATAATGTGCAAAATTAAGTAAGTAGTGCAGAAAGAGAGGGGAAAAATACTGAGGAAGTGTTCATGGGCTCATTATCCATTCAGAAATCTGATCTTAGAGGGGAAGAAGCTGCCCTGAAACATTGAGTGTGTGTCTTCAGGCTTCTGTACTTCCTCACTTCCTCCTTGATGGTAGCAATGAGCGGAGGGCACACCCTGGGTAACAGGAGTCTTTAATGATGAATGTCACCTTTTGAAGGTCTTGAAGACTAGTGAGGCTAGTGCCCATGACAGAGCTGGCACAGTACAACTTTCTAAAGCTTTTTTCCTGATCATGTGCAGTGGCCCCACCATACCAGATGGTGATGCAACCAGTTAGAACGCTCTCCATGGCACCCCATTCATGCAACTTTGGTGACATACTAATTCTCCTCAAATTCCTAATAAACTATAGCTGCTGCTGTGCCTTCTTTGTAATTGCATCAATATATTGGGCACGGGAAAGTTCCTCAGAGTTGGTAACACACAGGAACTTGAAACTGCTCACCCATTTCACTACTTCACTCCTGTATGCCTCCTCGCCACCATCTGAAATTCTGCCAACAATAATGTGTCATCGGCAAATCTATAGATGGGATTTGAGCTGTGCCTAGATACACAATCATAGGTGCAGAGAGAGTAGAGCAGTAGGCTAAGCATGTATCCTTGAGGTGTGCCAGTGTTGACCGTCAGCTAGGAGGAGATGTCATTTCCGATCTGCACACACTGTGGTCTCCCAATGAGGAAGTCAAGGATCCAGTTACAGAAGGTGGTACAGAGACCCAAGATTTAGGACTTGTTAATTAGAACTAAGGGCATGATTGTGTTGAAAACTGAGTTGCTGTCAATAAACAGCAGCCTCACTTGGGTATTACTATTGTGTCCAGGTGATCTAAGGCTAGTTGGAGAGCCAGTGAGATTGCATCTGCTGTAGACCGATTGTGGTGACAGGCAAATAGAGTGGGTTCAGTTCCTTGCTTAGGCAATAGATTCTAACCATGATTAATTTTTCAAAGCACTTCATCACAGTAGATGAGAGTGCCACTGGGCGATAGCTGTTGAGGCAGCTCATTCTGCTCTTTCTATTTATGATCCTCTATATTCATGCAATGTTTCTCCAGCACTAACAGACATCCTCAGTGGAATAAAAATTCAAACATTCTCAGAGCTATGGCCAGCCAAAGAGGATACAACAAAGGCAGATAGCCAATACTATTGCTATAGCTTACTCACAAGGCAGGCACAACTTGCAGAGACTGGCAGTGAAGTCAGCACAGGCAGGGCAATGGAAAATAGATTACTTGCAATCTGCACATGTGCCTGGGCTGGCCAGTTGGGAACCAACAGAAGGAAAATGGGCTATGAGGCAAGATCTGAAATCTGGGCAATATGCTGACCATGCAGAAATTTTTGATCTTCCCAACTCAAGGATGGGCCATGCATGGTTTAAAATCTGGCTAAGGCCAACTTGAGAGGTTTGCACTATACACTTAAATGGCTCTACGAATAAGAATGATTTTGCTTTGCAGGTACTTCTTAATTTACAAACATTAAATTTTTGCATCTCCAAGAGAACAGACCAACTTTTTGGAACATCAGTCTTTAATTTACAACTCTGTATTTCACTACAATGAATAGCACACATTCACTGTGCACAGGAATATATTGTGCTAAAATTACAATCATAGATTTGCTGAGCCTTTTAGATTTATGACATTAAATGCATTTTTTTTAGGAATTCATCCTTTCCTATATTACCATTGTATATTGACAACTTGTGTGGTAGATAGATAGATATTTTATTGATCCCAAAGGAAATTACAGTATCACAGTAGCCCACGATGGTATCAGCATACCACACCATTCTCCGGAGGAATCCATCACAGAGCTATGAATTCCAAATGCAAGATGAACTCAGACAAAAGACATAAAAATACACAATAATTTTTCTTGCTCAAAGCTGGATACAAGGAAAATTATACATTTAAACAAGGAACAGACAACACAAAAATTGGTAATTATTTTTACTGTTATTTAAATGGAAATAAACACGTAGTCTCAGGTTGAGGGATGCAGAAAGGAGAATGAAAATCATGCTACTTCTGTACCCCATTCGACTAATTATTACAAGCAAAACCTTTGCCACCTAGCATTTTAGAGTAAGTAGTAAGTGATCAAACAACAATTTTCTAGATTGTCAAATAGAGAAAAACTGTCAAAGAAATGCACATTCTGTACAATTAAGATACAGTAATTTTAAAAGAATTGCTGAGGATCATGTTACTCAATCTTTTGCTCTTATTTACTAAGTGATGAATTGACAATCATTTGTTATTGAGATTCTCAGACACAGATTTAATTGTGCACAATCTGCCTCAGATACAAATGAAATCCTGCTCTAAGAAGTAAATAATATTTGTTGACGATGGTGACACCTGAAGATTTTCAGCTTTGATAACTGATTAAAACAGCCAGCTTTTTTAAGCTCCCAATGCAAGTTATATACATATATTTGTAGAACATCATTTACTAAAGCAGTTGCTTCACTCACTGCATTAAACTTAGCAGCTACTGACAAAATAGTCAACAGCTGCTTCCAATACTAAAAACACCAGTACTAAACTTCCTGTACAGATTATCCAAGAGCAAGAATATCCTCTTTCAAATTTCCACCTGCCTAGTCCAGAGGAGACACTTTTTGATTCTCAATATTTGGTTTCATAGTATTCATGTCAATTGACTTTGAACACTTTATTATATTAGAGACACCAGATAAATTAAAATGATTCAACCTCCAAAGCTTTCTAAGGTTGAACATTCCACAGGTTCATAATAACTCTGAGAATAGAAACTCTTCCTCATCTTTGTCAGAATCTTATGTCTGAGTAAGATTCCCTGTTATTCAGCTTACCAGAGTGAGATAGGTCAACTGGTTAAGAGCTGTGCAAGTACCTGCCCCACCATTTAGTAAGGCATTGTTTCCAATTCCAACCCAACTCTGAGTAAAAAGAAATCTAAAACTAAGATAGAAGATTTCACATTTAGTGATTCATTTCAATTAATTAATTATACTTAAATACTTCTTGCTTCATAAACAGTAGCACATTATCGAGATAACATGAGCAATGTAATTTACATAACTTCTTCCAAATAAAGTCTTTAAAAAAACTTTGAGTTTTAATGTTGTGCAATGCTACTGAAAATGAAACATTAATCCTGGAATTTCTCTGAGCAAATCAAATATTAACTATTGCTCAATTCAAATTAAGCAATCTACCCTCATTCTTCCACTAAATAATAGCATTAAGATGAAAGGTCATTAATTGGTAATGAGACAATGAGGGGATGCAGAAAGTATACAACAGCTCCGAAGAAAATATTTAGGCATTCAGACATGTCACCATTTTAAAACTACACTCCCTGCATTTTTCCTCTTTAGCTCTATCACATTCTCATTATCAGGAATAACCCTTCTAAACTAATGACATGATTGGAGGTAGTTAGGGTGGGGTAAGGGGGTTCAGGTGTTACACCCAATGCATCTTCTAAATTGATGTTTAAAATAAACATCAAGATACTTCGTAACTTTTCAAGATAGTGGACTCCATACCTGAGCAGGAAAAGTGAAGTTTGTAAAAGTCCAACGTATTCATCTCTCAATGGTGCATATATAAAAATATCATTTATTATGATATAATAACAGAAACTCACAAATAAGCAGAGTTTAGAAATATGAAATATATTTGACAGATATCATTAGCAATAAAAGTTCACACTCAATGGCACAAGCTAGGTACAGATTTAACAATCAATGGCCACTATAATAGGTACATCTGCTTGTTAAAGCAAATATCTAATCAAGCAATCACATGGTAGCAACTCGACATGGTCAAGAGGTTCAGGTGTTGCTCAGACCAAACAACTAGAAACTTGTGACTTTAACCATGGAATGATTGCTGGTGCCAGATGGAGTGGTTTGAATATCTCAGAAACCGCTAATATCCTGAGATTTTCATGCACAAGTTTCTAGAGTTTACAGAGAATGGTGTGAGAAACAAAAAGTATCCAGTCAGTGGCAGTTCTGTGAGTGAAAATGCCTTGTTATTGAGAAAGGTCTGAGGAGAATGTTCAGACTGGTCCAAGCTGACAGGAGGTGACAATAACTCAAACAGCCACGCATTACAGCAGTGGTGTGCAGAAGAGCACCTCTGAACACACGTCAAACCTTAAGTGAATGGGCTACAGCAGCAAATGACCAAAAACATGTACTCAGTGGACACTAAGTACAGTAAGTACCTAATAAAGTGGCCACTGAGTTTGGTAGCAGCCGTACTCTGCAGTCAAAAGTTGGCTCCATTTTCATGAATGAAATTGATATTTTACAAGCACAGTACAATGTGCAGACACTAGGATATTTATTTTCTTAATGGAAAATGAGAGAAAAGTTCTACTGAAGAGTTCAGCGATGCTATCTTTGATGAAGTATGAAAATAGGCATGGCCAAATTTTGACAGTTTCCCAGAAAGACTCAGCACATATCAGAATTCCAGTAGTAATGCACGCGAAATAGCATGTATCTCGTTAAGTACCATTTGAAATCAATTATTAACAACTGGTTTACTCCTATCTAGTTAGCTGCTATTCAACAGAGAAATGACAAGAGCTAATCAATAAAATACTGTTCAGATGTCTTAATGAATGCGAGGAAATATCAATCAGACACTTCATGAGAATCCATAAACCAATCCTAGAACAGGCTTGACCAACACATAAAATGCTGGAGGAAACTTAGCAAGTCAGGCATGCCTGTGTATGTTGCTCAAGATTTCCAGCATCTGTGGAATCTCGTGTCTAGAATAGGCTTTAATTCCGTCACCAGAAAGGCACCTTACGCTAAATGCAGGATCCTCTGATTTTCAACACGAGACCACATCTTGGCACTTACACTCATTGTTAGAGAGTGTGCCACTTCTTCCACACCGGCAACTTCCCTCAGTACTTCCCTGAGAGCTTACTGATTCTGTTCACTTAAATTTCAGACTTGGAGCATTTATATTTCTCAATCTCATCAATCTATTCTTCATACCTGCTGTCTAAGATAATCACTGCTTTACAAAGTGCAGTACAATTTCTATTTTCCTGCTGCAACATCTCATCCTCATCATCAAAGTTGCACCTGAATTACTGCTTGCATGGGCAAACACAAAGAGGTGGAACTCTCAACATATTTATTGAAGGCCATAAGCTCTCAATTAATAGACGAAGGGTCTCGGCCCGAAACGTCGACTGTGCTTCTTCCTATGGATGCTGTCTGGCCTGCTGCATTCCACCAGCATTTTGTGTGTGTTGCTTGAAGTTCCAGCATCTGCAGATTTCCTACTGTTTGTGAATTAACAGGAATAGGAATGTTTGGTTCAACAATATATCAATTGTAGTACCACTGGGTTCTTAGTGGTATACTGACATGTAAAAATGACTAATGTTTATAAAATAGACAACAGCTGAGCTTATGTGAACTAATTGTTTCAATGAATAAGTTAGAGGAAGCCTTGTAACTGCAATTCATACATTGTGATTAAATAACTCAATTCTCCATCCTGCTGCTCACACACTTCAATTATGGAAATCATTTTGCCACTATTTGGTTACATGCGTGGAATCCAATACAAGTGCTGAACACAGCATTTCACACCATCTGTCAGTAATTAAGGCCAGATGCTGCTTCCAAGGTCTTAATTGAACGTATTTCACATCTGTCCAATTTTGCTGTAAAACAGAATGATTGCTATTAACTATATGAAAAAGGACAAAAGTCCTCAGCTGCAAAAAACTAGCCTGGATCAACTAAAAATACCTTCTCGCTTTACAACCTAAAATTGATTTTTTAAAATCAGCTTTCCACTTCAAATAACATGAATTAGTTTCACTATTCATTGCAATTTGCACTATTTCTCCCAAAGTTACAATTGCTTTTAAAGAGCTTCTACTTTCATCATAAAAAATTGAAGATAATTCTCAAAAATAAATGGCTTGATTAATTTAATCTGCGATCTTTCACACATTCAGTGATACTTCAGAATATAACACTGGCCTCCATTGCAGTTCCTACAGCTTTATCGTATGCCACTGTATATTGTTCGCAGAGAAGCAAACACTGCTCTGGGATCTCAATTTTTAAAAGTTATGCTTGCACACATTTGTAAACTTCTTTAATTAATTTATTTCATAGAATCAATTTTAACACTATGAAGATGGGGCAATATTGATTTTTTTTTAAGTCTGTGAAAACACCTGTGACACAGATGAACTTTGTGTAGGTAAGTAATTATTAGGCTTGGCAACACAATTCTACCCACTCACAAAAAGGAACCAACAACAATATTTCATGCACAGTGAGGTAAAATCTAAGTCACTTGACCAAAACTACTGCAATGTATTCATCCAGTTTTTATTCAGCCACAGCTATGGGCAGTACTGAACACATGTTGCATTTAGTTACTTAGTGTTAACCTGTTTTAAAAGGCAATATCTGCATAATTACAATATGATAGTGTCTCTACATTATAAATTTACACAAGGATGAAAACAACACATCATAGAATTAGGAGTGGTGAACAGAGACAGTGAAGGAAAACAAAAGAGTTAATTGGACAATGGGATTTGTTTCAAAACCAAGTGAGAAGGGGGATGATGTGGAGGAAGAGTAAGGTCAGAGAAGAGGATGGTGGAGTTTGGTAGAATGCAGTTTGTGGGTGATGGGTTGAAATGGATGGGGAGAGAAAGTAAAAAAAGCAGATGGCACCAGTTTTTTTTAAGGAGGTGGAGATGGAGGTAGAGATAGAAGCTAGAAGGTGACAACTGGAGACACAAGACACTGAAACCAGCTGAGAGAGGGGAATTAGGAAAGTCAGTAGCTAAAGTGTGTTGGTGGTGACAGGCAGGAGGAATTAAGTAAGGAAGAGGTGCATGAAATTAGATTACAGGGGTGTGAGGGGGGAGGTACAGTGAAGTTAAACGAGAGAACCTGGATAGAACAGAAAGAGACAGAAAGGAGCACGGAGATGTGGAGTTACCCGAAAATGTAAAGTCCATTATTCACACCAGGAAGTTGTAGACCAATTCTGCAGAAGATGAGGTGTTGTTTCACAGGATGCATTTGACTGAAGTAGTAAATGGCACATTAAGTGGCGTATAGCTCCGAAGGGAATCATCAAATATTCCTGTTTAGGACTACTACAGCTGAAACCCACAGTCACAGCCACGGGTATTCAGTAATCAGCATCATTTTAAGACTTTTTTAAAAAAGTCAGTCGATACTTAAAATCGACAAACCTCAGACAGCAGACTTGGATCGCAAGTGCAGTTTCCCTTTAAGAAAACAGAAGTGTGGATGACACACCAGTCAACAGGTACAATTGAAACACAAGGCATTAGACTTCCATTCCTGACTACCCTGCTGGAAAATGAACAGTCTCCGGAAAATAAAACTGAAGACCTCAGAGCATGATTGTAAAACCAGAGGGTCATCAGGGACTGCTGCGTACTTTGCTTCACAGAAACACAGCTATCCCCCTTCATTTCAGATGAAGCACTGCAACTCAATGGCTTCATCATTCTCCAGAAAGACAGGACAGCTCAGTCTTTTAAAGGTAGAAGAGGTTAAGTATGCTTTATGATTAAACTCATCATGGTGCACAGATGTGGCAGTTCTGCCTCAGTCCTGCTCACCCAACCTGGAACTTCTAGCGGCCAAATGTCGTCTTTTTTATCTGCCGAGGAAGTTTTCTGCCATCATCCTGGTAGTGGTGTACATTCCATCTTTAGCCAACATCAAATAAGCACTGGAAGAGCTGAGCAACATAATCAGCTTGCACGAAACTGAGCACCATGATGCTTTCCCTGTCATTGCAGGAGATTTCAAACAAGCCAGCTTGAATAAGTCTCTGAACAACGATCACCAACATATCACCAGTGAAATGAGAGCAGCCAACATATTTGATCACCGTTATACCATCATCAAGAATGTTTACTGTGCCATCCCACGCCCACACTTTAGAAAGTCCGATCACCTGGCTATGCTTCTACTCCCCAGCATATCAGCAGAGATTAAAGACTGCAGCACCAGTGGTGAGGATCAAGAAGGTATAGTCAGGAGAGGCAGAGCAGCACTAACAGAACTGCTTTGAGTCAGAGGACGGGGCATTAGGCAGGGATTCATCTTTGAGTCTGAATTAATACGTTACAGTTGTTACCGACTTCATCACGACCTACGTGGATGACTGTGCACCTAACAGAACATACCAGTCATACCCAAACAAAAAGCCGCAGATGAACTGGGAGATTCATAGTCTGCTGAAGGCTAGATCTGTGGCATTTCAAGGTCGGTGACCCAGGTCTATACAAGAAGTCCAGGTACGACCTATGGAAGGCTATTTTAAGAGCAAAAAAACCAATTCCAATTGAGGTTCGAGACGGAATTGGATGCATATCAGCTCTGGCAGAGTTTGCAGCCCATTACTTCCTACAAAGCAAAACTTAACATCATGAATGCCTGATATTTCACTCCCAGGTGAGTTCAACACCTTTTGTGCATGCTTTGAAAGGTAGAATAAAGCTACACTTGCCAATCCCTGCAACATCTGTTGACCCTGTGATCTCTGCCTCGGAGGCCAACATCAAAACAACTTTCAAGACAGAGAACCCTCGCAAGGCATCGGCCCTTAATGGTGCACCTGGTAAGGCTCAGAAAACCTGTGCCAACCAACTGGCAGGAGTGTTCTCGGACATAATCAATTTCTTACTGCTATAGTCAAAGGTTCGCACCTGCTTCAAAAGGGCAACAATCATACCAGTGCCCAAGAAGAACAGGGTGAGCTGCCTCAACGACGAATGCCCAGTCACTCTCACATCTACTGTGAAGAAGTGGTTTGAGAGGCTGGTGAGATGTAATCTCATTGGCTCTCCAACCAGCCTTGAATCATATGGACAATCATAACACCGACTGAAAGTTAAAGGGCTTATGTCTCAGCAAGATCTAGAAAAACTTGTGTATGCATTTATTTTTAGAAGGATTGACGACTGTAGTGGTGTTTTCACAGGTCTCTTTAAAAAATCCCAGACAGCTGTAGCTCATTCAGAACGCTCTTTCAGGAATGATTCTAGAGATTTGTTCCAAGTAATTAGTTATCAGAGAGTCATACACAGTCTAGATGATGCATGAGGGAAGGAGATGGATTATACTGTACTTGCATTAAAGTAGACGATCAAGGTAGCTAAAGAGGAATACAGGAGAGAGCTGGAGAACAAGCTTGGGCAAGAGTAGCACATGGGAGGTGTGGAGAGGCATGAAGAACACCAGTCTAGCTGTAGAGCCTCAGAATGCAGTCGTGAATGGTCTGGTGAATTAAAACCATTCTTCAATAGGTTTGACATTTGCTCTCCTGTTCACACCCCCCTCAGCACACTTGTCCAGGTGTAGAGGCACCCAATGCTCGCTCAGCACCATCGCCTCCCCTCCTCCCTCCAATTCAACATATGGATGAACAACACAGGCTACCACTGTCTACATCCCTTCCTTGCCCTGCACCCACAATTCACACTTCCACATACCAACTGCTATCATCCCAATCTTCACCTCTCTCAGCCACCTTCCATCAACTCCCCAGTAATCATGGACTCACCTTCACTATTGAGCAGGTGAGAAGGGCTCTGGGGAAACTCAAACATGGGCAAAGTTTTGGGACCAGATGATGTGAGCCCCAAGGTCCTGAAGGAATGTGCTGAGCAGTGGAGTGAGTGGAGTTCTCCAGCGCATTTTCAATCTGAGACTCAGCCTAGAAAGGATCCCGACTGTGTGGAAAACATCATGTGTGGTTCCAGTACCCAAGAAGGGCCAACCGAAAGTCTTGAATGACTACCATCCAGTGACTCTGACCTCACATATCATGAAGACCCTAGAGAGGCTGGTCCTGGCTCACCTCTGACCCCTGGTCAGATCAGCTTTTGATCCCCTGTAATTTGCCTACCAGGAGCACACTAAAGTTGATGATGCTGTCATCTACCTGCTGAACAGAGCCTACTCCCATTCGGAGAAGCAGGGCAAAACTGTGAGGATCATGTTTTTTTTTTTGATTTATCAAGCGCCTTCAATACCATACAGCCCTCATTGCTGGGAGAGAAGTTCTGGTCAATGCAGACTGGCACTTCCATTGTATCCTGGATAATGGACTATCTGACTGGCAGACCACAGTATATGCGGCTTCAGAGCTGTGTGTCAGACATGGCTATAAGCAGTACTGGGACCCCACAAGGGACTGTATTGGCTCCCTTCCTGTTTACCCTGTATGCCTCAGACTTTAGATGCAACACTGAGTCATGTCATCTGCAGAAATTCTCTGCTGACTCAGCAATAGTTGGGTGTATAAAGGGAAGTTGGGGTGATGAATACACGGCCCTAGTGGAGGACTTAGTCGAATGGTGCAAACTGAATTATCTGCAGCTCAATCAGTAAGACAAAGGAGATGGTGATGGACTTTATGAAGACTAAACCTGGATTGCTCCCTGTTACTATTGATGGTGAGGACATGGATGTGTTACCCGGGGGTGCACCTGGATGACAGACTTGAGTGGAGCACCAACACAGAGGCTGCATACAAGAAAGGCCAGAGTCGCCTCTACTTCTTGAGGAGACTGAGGTCCTCTGGAGTATGCAGGCCTCTCCTTCACATGTTCTACCAGTCTGTTGTCGCCAGTACAATCTTCTATGTGGTGGTGTGCTGGGGCAATGGCATCAACACGGGTGATGCCAACAGGCTCAACAAACTGATTAGAAAGGCTGGCTCTGTTATAGGAAAGCACCCTGGGGAAAATCCTGGCAATTCTGGACAATATTTCTCACCCTCTGGATGCCACCTTGGCTGAACAGAGGAGCACTTTTAGTAATAGACTAAGACAACCATGCTGCTCCAAAGAGCACTATATGAGGTGATTCTTGCCCTCGGCATAAGGCTCCATAATGAGTCAACCTATAGCTGGGGAAGTGACGACCCCCCTCCTGTTAGGTTGTTTGTCGTAACTTATTTTTTATTCTTTCTTACTTCTCTTCAAATATTTGTATATTTGCATATCGGTGCACTTGTAATGCTACTGTGACACTGTAATTTCCTTTGGGATCAATAAAGTATCTATCTATCTGAACATACACTCGGCTTTGCCAGAAGTACAGTGACATGCGGGGAGAGTTAATGAATGCAATATAGACTATTGTGGGTGTTAACAGAGGGGACCCAGTAGATGCACTAGCCAAATGTTACCAGAGGAAAGGAGAATACCCCATTGCATTTGAATCCCGTTTATGGATGGTGTTCCAAAGAATATATGGATTAACATTAGATCAAAGATAGGAGTTACAGAATAGTCAGAACATGTTGCAATATTGGTTAATGTGGGAGATGTCCTGCTTTAAATTTGCTCAATGTTTACTTGTGCATTATGAATAAATTCCAACATTTCTTTGTTTTAAAGTATTAAAATAACTTATTTCCTCAATTTTGTCTGACTGTAATTGAATATTTTGGTAACAGTTTAAACCCTTAGGAACCAGAGATTTTCTGAAATGTTTTAAAGTGTGAATGGTTTGCATCTTTTGTGTGAAGTGTGGCCACATTTGAGTTCACTGGAGAGTGTAATTGTGTGGGTGATGGTGGGGGAAGAGGGAGAGAGTAGGTTGTTCTGTGTTTGCACAATTGATATTGGGATATACAAATTTATCTTGTGCTTTAGATCAAAGTGAAATATTTTACTCTGGATTGAACTTGCTTTTATGTTTTAAAATGTGTACATGTGTTAGGGCCCCATGAGGCAGGTTTTTTTCCCTCTCGCTTCCTTGATACTTTGTAAAACATGTGAAAGTTTTCACAGTGAGGATTAACTGTTTATTCTGAGTTCTGCAGTTATTTACATGAAAGAACAGTACAAGCACAGATTTTTGTTTTGTCTTGTCTATGTTTTTGGTTTGTGTTTCTTTGTTTGTTTCCCATGAAATTGATTTTAGAGAACCCAGATTCTGCACTGGCCAAGTGAAATTGGGGTTAAGAAAGCTGGAAATTTGTGCATCCGGGGAAAATTGCTCATCAGTAGTTAATTAAACAGGGAATTTGAAATTAACAATTTTGGTACGATTGGAATATTTTTGGGAGCAACTCTAGAAGTTGCTTTACTAATAAGGCTGCTTTTTTACAGAACATAAAATATGTTCTTTTGACTGTTGGGGTTTTTTGTATTGCTATACTTACGCTCTATTCTTGGTTGGTGCGGCTGTAACGAAACCAAATTTTCATCGGGATTAATAAAGTACATCTATCTATCTATCTATCTATCTATCTATGTTGTTCGAAATTTTTAACATATTGATTTGCAGATTGGATATTGAACTTTTTATTGTTGGACTTCGGCCACATTCCACTGTGATACAACACTTGGCGGCACGGGAGGTCATTCCTGCCTGTGGTCTTCGAACGTGCAGCTCCTCCCGTGGAGGGTCAGACACCCTGAGCCAATAGACTGGTCCTGGACTTATTTTCCATCTGACATAGTTTTGCATTTTGTTGTTTGACTGTTGGGGTTTTTTGTATTGCTATACTTACGCTCTACTCTTGGTTGGTGCGGCTGTAACAAAACCAAATTTCCCTCGGGATTAATAAAGTATATCTATTTATCTATCGATCTATATTGTTCGGAATTTTTAACATATTGATTTTGAGTTTGAGATTCCTTGGAAAATAGTTTTGAGACAATCAGTGTTTATCATGTATATTGCAAATGGAAGAAGGTAAGGAGTTTCCCCAGGGGACTCTACTCTAATACAGGATGTAGATGGCCTGTTGTTGACTTTCCCAAGCAAGGAACCTTGTGAGCAGAACTCCCTCTACCTTTTACATACACTAGCTAATAAAAGTCATAAAGTATCAAAGCAGAAAGTACAGTTTGTACCAGAAGTTACTTGTCTTGGACATGCCCTATCACAGGACACAAGGTCATTGATTAAGACTCTGATTGATGCAATAGTTAAAGTTCCTCAGCCAATGACTCAGGGAAATGAAGTATTTTCTGGGGATGACTGGGTATTGTAGACAATGGATTTTAATGTTAGGCCCGTCCAGAAAATATCTGTTCCCAGTCAACCAGATCTGTAATGCTGGATACCAGAAGTTGAAGAACCATCTGAACGTATAAAAGAGGCAATGATATTTGTCCTGGCTTTGGGCCTCCCACACTATTATAAAGAGTTTCACCTTTTAGTTCACTACTCATTTCTCAGGTCGTTTTGACTCAACACACGGGGAAAGACAAAGACCGATTGTTTATTTCAGTGCTCAGTAGGACCCAATAGCCAGAGGTTTACCAGGCTGTCTTCCAGCGGTGGCAGCCACTTGCCTTGCTGTTAAGAACATGCAGTCTTTGATCCTTAATCATCTTACTCGTGTCTATGTCCTACATTCAGTAGAAACGTTACTGACTCGCTGTGCCACATAATACCTTACCCCAGCTAGGCAAACTAAGTTAAAATTACCCACTGTGCAACTCGTAATCGAGCCACACTTCTCCCCATGGAGGAAGACGGCGATCCACACTGCTGTGAAACTGTTGCACAAGAAGTAATACTTTATTTTATTGTCACCAAACAATTGATACTAGAGCGTACAATCATCACAGCAATATTTGATTCTGCGCTTCGCACTCCCTGGAGTACAAATCGATAGTGAATATTAAAAATTTAAATTATAAATCATAAATAGAAAATAGAAAAGGGAAAGTAAGGTGGTGCAAAAAAACCGAGAGGCAGGTCCGGATATTTGGAGGATACGGCCCAGATTCGGGTCAGGATCCGTTCAGCAGTCTTATCACAGTTGGAAAGAAGCTGTTCCCAAATCTGGCCGTACGAGTCTTCAAGCTCCTGAGCGTTCTCCCGGAGGGAAGAGGGATGAAAAGTGTGTTGGCTGGGTGGGTCGTGTCCTTGATTATCCTGGCAGCACTGCTCCGACAGCGTGCGGTGTAAAGTGAGTCCAAGGACAGAAGATTGGTTTGTGTGATGTGCTGGGCTGTGTTCACGATCTTCTGCAGCCTCTTCCGGTCTTAAACAGGACAATTACCATACCAAGGTTGTGATGCGCCCTAGAAGAATGCTTTCTACAGTGCATCTATAAAAATTAGAGAGGGTTTTAGGGGACAGGCCAAATTTCTTTAGCTTTTTCAGGAAGTAAAGGCGCTGGTGGGCCTTCTTGGCAGTGGACTCTGCTTGGTTGGACCAAGTCAGGTCATTTGAGATATTGACCCCGAGGAACCTTAAGCTTTTGACCTGTTCCACTTGCGCACCACCGATGTAAATTGGGTCATGCGGTCCGCTACTCATTCTGAAGTCAACAACCAATTCCTTCGTCTTGCTGACGTTGAGGGATAGGTTATTGTCTTCGCACCATGCCACCAGGTTCTTAGTTTCCTCTCTGTACTCAAACTCGTCATTACCCGAGATACAGCCTACAATAAAACCCTGCATGGACCTTTGATGGCTTTGTTGATGGCTCTGCTTAACGTAACAGTATGGGAAAACCGTGCTCAAGATATGCAATTGTTTCCCTAATCCACTTTGTGGAGGCAATGGCACTTCCCGTGTTTATTTTGGGATAACAAGTGAGCTCTTTACACTTACTAGGGCTTATATACTTGCTAAAGGCCAAACTACCAGTATTTATACCGATTCGTGCTGAACCTTTGAAGGAGCACCTGATTATGGACAGATTTGGAAATTACAGGGATTTTTGACTGGGGGGGGTGTGGTTCCCCTATTAAAAATTCAAAACTATTGGCAGCATTACAGGAGCTTGCTCAGGATTACAGATATATTTCCACCTTTGGTCCGGACTAGAAAAAGGGGACTTCGCTTAACTAAAATTCTGAGACTGTATCATTATATGAATATTTGAAATTGCTTTGATTACTGCACTCACATATTAACAATTGTGTTTTGAAGATCATGAAATGACAAAAAGGAGAGAATGTGGGAATATCTGTAACCCTGAAGTCTTAATGAATTTGTAACTTTTGTAAAATGTAATGTGACAAAATGGAACCTGTGGCATCCCAGGGTGCATTGCCAGTTTAGATAGGAAGCTTACAAGTCCGTGTGTGTTTTATGGCAGGGGGATGTCTTGACAACATAGAAAAACAGGATAAAGCTTCTAAAGACAAATTGAAAAACAAGCATCAGGAACTAGAGACGGGTGCAGATAATGGAGGAATGCTATCATGGAATGAAACAATCTAATTACAGTTCTCTGTAAAACTTACAAAAGTGATTTGTTTGAGCTACAAGATTGAAGCTATTCTTCAACGATAGCCTGTAGAGGAGCTCCTTGGAAGTGAATAAAATGCACCTATAATTTGATCCACTCTGAACTTAACCAAATAACAATTACAGCACGGAAAAGGGCCATTTCGGTCGGCCCTTCTAGTCCGTGCCGAACTCTTACTCTCACCTAGTCCCACCGACCTGCACTCAGTCCATAACCCTCCATTCCTTTCCTGTCCATATAGCTGTCCAATTTAACTTTAAACAACAACATCAAACCTGCCTCAACCACTTCTGCTGGAAGCTCGTTCCACACAGCTACCACTCTCTGAGTAAAGAAGTTCCCCCTCATGTTACCCCTAAGCTTTTGCCCTTTAAACAATGGCATAGTTCCACGTATTGATCCACGCTCTAAGTTCATCCACCTTGTTTATGATACTCCTTGCATTAAAATACACATCTCAAACCATCAGGCTGAGTGCATCTTTGCTCTATCATCTGCCTATCCTTTCTCACAAACTCCCTACAATCTGTCTCTACTTGTGCTCCAACCTCCCCATCCTCGGCCTCTTCACTTCAGTTCCCATCACTGCAGATCGAGTTTAAACCCTCCCCAACAGCATTAGCAAACCTCCCCGCCAGGATATTGATCCCCCTCAGATTCAAGTGCAACCTGTCCTTTTGTACAGGTCACACCTGCCCCAGAAGAAGTCTCAATGATCCAGAAATCTGAATCTCTGCCCCCTGCTCCAATTCTTCAGCCACGTACTTGTCCTCCACCTCATTCTATCCCTATCCTCACTGTCACGTGGCACAGGCAGCAATCCGAAGATTACTACCCCTGAGGTCCTGCTTCTCAGCTTCCTTCCTAACTCTCTGTATTCTGCTTTCAGGACCTCCTCCCATTTTCTACCTATGTCGTTTGTACCAATATGTACCACGACCTCTGGCTGCTCACCCTCCATTTCAGGATATTGTGGAGACGTTCAGAAACATCACGAACCCTGGCACATGGGAAGCAAACTACCATTCTTGTTTCTCTTTCCCAACAACAGATTCGCCTATCTGGCCCCCTAACTATAGAGTCCCCAATTACAGCTGCCATCCTCTTCTGTTCCCTACCCTTCTGAGTCACAGGGCCAGACTCAGTGCCAGAGGCATGGTCACTGTTGCCTTCCTCCAGTTAGGCCGTTTCCTGCTCTGCCCACCCCAGTAGTACTCAAAGTGGAGTACTTATTGGTAAGGGGATGGGCACAGGGGTGTTATAGATTATTACTCCAAGTTAGAAGACCTAGCTGAACGGTACACAGTAGCAGTTATACTTCATCATTTTCTGACTGTTACCTACCAACTAGTCTGCAGATGAGACTATCACCATCGTATGATTTTACAGTAATCACAATGTCTCTTCTTCCAATATTTGTCTCAAGTTAATTTCCCATTTCCTTTCTTTTTCAGGGATCTCTATTATTATTGCAACTTATTCTTTCACTATATAATCCTTTTATATTCTGTCTTGACCCATCTATAAGTGTACATGTTGTCTTGCCTCTTTCTCATTCATCCAAGCACCAATAGCTTGGCTTTTAAAAACTTGCAGAGGGAAACTAAGAAGGTCTTTAGGAAGGAAAAGATGAATTATGAAAGGAAGCTGGCAACTAATATCAAAGAAGATACTAAAAGCGTTTTTTTAAAGTATATATAGGGTAAAAGAGAGTCGAGGGTAGATATAGGACCAATAGAAAATGATACTGGAGATATTATAATGAGAGATGCAAAGATGGCAGAGGAACTGAATGCATATTTTGCATCAGTCTTCACAGTGGAAGACATCTGCAGTATACCGGACATTCAAGAGTGTCAGGGAAGTGAAGTTTGTGCGGTGAAAATTACGACTGAGAAGGTGCTCAGGAAGCTTAATGGTCTGAGGGTGGATAACTCTCCTGGAACTGATGGAATGCACCCTCGGGTTCTGAAGAAAGTAGCCGGAGAGACTGCGGAGGCATTAATGTTTTTCTTCCAAGAATCGATAGATTCTGGCATTGTACCAGATGACTGGAAAATTGCAAATGTTACTCCGCTATTTAAGAAGGGTGGGAGTCAGCAGAAAGGAAGCTGTAGACCTGTTAGCCTGACATCAGTGGTTGGGAAGTTGTTGGAATCAATTGTTAGGGATGAGATTACGGAGTACTTGGAGGCACATGACAAGATAGGCCAAAGCCAGCATGGTTCTCTGAAAGGAAAGTCCTTCCTGACAAACCTACTGCAATTCTTTGAGGATATTACAAGCAGGGTAGACAAAGGAGATGCAATAGATGTGGTGTACTTGGATTTTCAGAAGGCCTTTGACAAGGTGCCGCACATGAGGCTGCTTAGCAAGATAAGAGCTCATGGAATTACAGGGAAGTTACTAGCATGGGTGGAACATTGGCTGGTCGGCAGAAAACAGAGAGTGGGAATAAAGGGATCCTATTCTGGTTGGCTGCTGGTTACCAGTGAAGTTCCACAGGGGTCGGTGGTGGGACCACTGCATTTTACAATCTATGTCAATGTTTTGGACTACGGTATTAATGGATTTGTGGCTAAATTTGCCGATGATACATAGATAGGTGGAGGAACGGGGAGGGCCTGCAGAGAGACTTAGATAGTTCAGGGGAATGGGCAAAGAAGTGGCAAATGAAATACAATGTTGGAAAGTGTATGGTCATGCACTTTGGTGGAAGAAATAAAGAGGGAGACTATTATTTAGATGGGGAGAGAATTCAAAGTGCAGAGATGCAAACGACTTGGGAGTCCTTTTGCAAGATACCCAAAAGGTTAATCGCCAGGTTGGGTTGGTGGTGAAGAAAGCGAATGCATTGTTGGTATTCATTTCTAGAGGTATAGGATATAAGAGCAGGGATGTGATGTGGCTCTATAGGGCACTCGTGAGACCACACTTAAGAGTATCGTGTGCAGTTTTGGGCTCCTTATTTTAGAAAGGATACATTGACATTGGAGAGGATTCAGAGAAGATTCACATGAATGATTCCAGGAATGAAAAGGCTACCATATGAGGAACGTCTGGGAGCTCTTGGGCTGTATTCCCTGGAGTTCAGGGAAATGAGGTGGGGAGGGGATCTCATAGAAACATTCCGAATGTTAAAAGGCCTGAACAGATTAGATATGGCAAAGTTATTTCCCATGGTAGGGGATTCTAGAACAAGAGGGCATGACTTCAGAATTGAAGGACTTCCATTTAGAACTGATATACAGAGAAATTACTTTAGTCAGAGGGTGGTAAATCTGTGGAATTTGCTGCCAAGAGCGGCTGTGGAGACCAAGTCATTGGGTGTATTTAAGGCAAAGATAGATTGGTTCTTGATTAGCCAGGGCATCAAAGGGTATGGGATGAAGGCAGGGGAGTGGGGATGACTGGAAGAATTGGGTCAGCCCATGATTGAATGGCAGAGCAGACTCGATGGGCCAAATAGCCTACTTCTGCTCCTATATCTTATGGTCTTATAACTTCATATCTTGAGTACTTCTCTCTGGTTTCTTGCTTTCATGAAAGGAAGAATACTGTTTTTTTCACTTTCATCTGTGCTTTTGTATTGCTTTTCTTGTGAGAATCTTCATTTCTTCTCAATTAGTGAAAAAAAAACTTTTAGTAAATGCAATGCTACTAACAGTCAGCAGGTTAGGCAACATCTATGGAAAGAGCAGTTAACATTTCATTTTTGAGATCATTCATCACAAACTAACCATATTTCCCAATTTTCAACACCACTGCAAGAACTGTTGTCAATTGCAGGTCTAAATATTTTGTTTCTCTTATTACATGACTTATTAAATTGATGCACCATAACATATTTCTGACCACAACATATTACAATTTCCATTCCATTAACAAAGTTCAAATACAAGGCAGGATTTGTAAATTCAGTAAAACAATCCTAATTGCTTGCCACAAAACAAACAAATACTTGCTTTCATCTTCAAGAGTTTCAAAGAAACAAGAGAGAAATGTCCCACTTCACAAGGTCTTTGGAAAAGTACTATATTTTTAGTGCACATGACGAATTTGTATACAGTGGCATGCAAAAGTTTGGGCACCCCTGCTCAAAATTTCTGTTACTGTGAATAGTTCAGTAGAAGATGAACTGATCTCCAAAAGTCATAAAGTTAAGAATGAAATATTCTTTTCAATATTTTAAACCAGATTCGTGTATTAGTTTTGTTTTGTACAATTTTAAAGGGGAAAAAAAAGGAAAGGAGCACCATGCAAAAGTTTGGGCACCCCAAGAGATTTGAACTCTCAGATAACTTTTACCAAGGTCTCAGACCTTAACTAGCTTGTCAGGGCTATGGTTTGTTCACAGTCATCGTTAGGAAAGGCCAGGTGATGCAAATTTCAAAGCTTCATATAATACCCTGACTCCTCAAACCTTGTCCCAACAATCAGCAGCCATGGGCTCCTCTAAGCAGCTGCCTAACACTCTGAAAATTAAAATAAACGATGCCCACAAAGCAGGAGAAGGCTATAAGAAGATAGCAAAGCGTTCTCAGGTAGCCATTTCCTCAGTTCGTAATGTAATTAAGAAATGGCAGTTAACAAGAACGGTGGAGGTCAAGTTGAGGTCTGGAAGACCAAGAAAACTTTCAGAGAGAACTGCTCGTAGGATTGCTAGAAAGGCAAATCAAAACCCCCATTTGACTGCAAAAGACCTTCAGGAAGATTTAGCAGACTCTAGAGTGGTGGTGTGCTGTTCTACTGTGCAGCGACACCTGCACAAATATGACCTTAATGGAAGAGTCATCAGAAGAAAACCTTTCCTGCGTCCTCACCACAATATTCAGTGTCAGAAGTTTGCAAAGGTATATCTAAACAAGCCTGATTCATTTTGGAAACAAGTCCTGTGGACTGATGAAGTTAAAATAGAACTTTTTGGCAGCAATGAACAAAAGTATGTTTGGAGAAAAAAGGGTGCAGAATTTCATGAAAAGGACACCCCTCCAACTGTTAAGCACGGGGGTGGCTTGTGTTGCAGCCAGTGGCACGGGGAACATTTACTGGTAGAGGGAAGAATGAATTCAATTAAATACCAACAAATTCTGGAAGCAAACATCACACCGTCCGTAAAAAAGCTGAAGATGAAAAGAAGATGGCTTCTATAACAGGATAATGATCCTAAACACACCTCAAAATCCACAATGGACTACCTCAAGAGGTGCAAGCTGAAGGTTTTGCCATGGCCTTCGCAGTCCCCCGACCTAAACATCATCAAAAATCTGTGGATAGACCTCAAAACAGCAGTGCATGCAAGATGGCCCAAGAATCTCACAGAACTAGGAGGCTTTTGCAAGGAAGAATGGGCAAAAATCCCCCAAACAAGAATTGAAAGACGCTTAGCTGGCTACAGAAAGCGTTTACAAGCTGTGATACTTGCCAAAGGGGGTGTTATTAAGTTATGACTATGCAGGGTGCCCAAACTTTTGCTTCGGGCCCTTTTCCTTTTTTGTTATTTTGAAACTGTAAAAGAGGGAAATAAAAAAGTAATCTTGCTTAAAATATTAAAGAAATGTGTCATCTTTAATTTTATGCCTTTTGGAAATCAGGTCATCTTTTACTCGCTTAGCTATTCACTGTAACAGAAATTTTGACGGGGTGCCCAAACTTTTGCATGCCACTGTACATTCAAAGGCTATCTAACTGCTTCAAAAGCAGACCTGAACAAAGTGGCAACAATAGAACATTAATCCAGGACACATGAGTATAATGCCTCTCAATGTCCAACCCTACATACCCGTTATGAGAGGTGGCAACTGGTAGGGCCGGCCAACAGGGTGAAGCTGTATAGGCCAATCCTCTGTACAGTGGATACATGGATTACAGAAAAATCGATGAACTCTAACCATACCATCGGCTTTGGATAATGGACACTGGAAGTCACCAATCCTATACTCCACTGGGAGCCCAAGAGGAAGATATGAAAATAACAAAGGACTTCTTTAGGCCACAAGGTGGAAAGAAATAGAAGCAGATGGAAGACTAGGTAAATCCAAGTACCTACAGGGAAAGAAACACTACACTGATGGTAGACTCAGCAATATATTTCCAGTTGTACACAGAAATTGGAAAAGTTAAAGGCCTTTACACCACAGCGGACAAGATTCTTAACCAACTAGATAGAAATTTTGAAAGCTATGGGAATAAATAAGAAAACTAGGAAAAAATAATTTATTTCTCTTATTCTTTAAAGACATGCAAGAAAATTGAGTGAATAAGGTAAGCCAAAAGTAAAACTTTGTGCAGAATCTACTGATAAAGTCCATAGATGTCTTTCAGGTTATTAATCCATTACTTGAAACAGACAATATTATGACAGTACTGGGGAGGAATAATCAAGACAACAGACTTAAAATAAATGCATTATATGGAGAAAAGTACATTGTAATGTATATACTCTGTATCTTTTATTCAGCACACCTACAAGATGATTTTCATTTTATAAAGCTGGTCCTTATATGGGCTATGAAAAGGATGCAAAGAGGTTTATGAAGAATAGAGACAGGTGTAGTAAATAAACAGAAAAAAACAGGAGCAGAACAAAGACATTCAACCCTCAAGCCTGTCTTGCTACTCAATATCAAGATTCAAGATAGTTTAATGTCATTTCCAGTACTCAAGCATAAAGGAGAACAAAACAATTGTTGCTCCAGATCCAATGCAGTGCAAAAAAAACATAATATGATAAAGAATGCAATAATAAAAACACAATAAATATAATCCATAAAACAGCTTATACACATAGATTGATTGTATGTCCATAAAGTGACACTGGGCACAAGAGTGTCTGTACATAAGGTAACTCTGATGTGAAATGATGAAATTTTTTTTTGGGGGGGAGAGTGGAGGTGTGGGTTAGTGGGTGGTGGTGTTGATTAGCCATATTGCTTGGAGAAAGTAATTGTTTTTGAGTCTGGTGGTCCTGCCATGGAGCTTCCTCCCTGATGGGAGTAGGACAAACAGTCTCCGAGCAGGTTGGGTGGGATCCTTCATGACGTTACTGGCCCTTTTCTGGCACCTTTCTGTATACATGTCCTTGATGGTAGGTAGGCTGGTGCCAGTGAAGTGTTAGGCAGTTTTGACTACCCATTGTTGAGCCTTTCTGTCTGCCGCAGTGCAATTTCCGTAAAATGCAGTGATGCAGCATGCTAGGATGCTCTCCACTAAGCTTCTGTAAAAGGATATGAGTATAGATGTGCATAGTCCAGCTCTCTTCAGCCTTCTGAGAGAGTACAGGCATTGGTGAGCTTTCATAATTGTGCACAATGTGTTCTGGGACCACAAGAGGTTGAGCAAAATGTGCACTCCCAGGAGGTTGAAACTGCTCGCAGTCTCTACTGCCACGCCACCAATGAAAACAGGGGTGAGTGGTGCAATCATCATATGATCATGACTCACCTATGCTGGCTCAACTTCTCTACAGTGCCATATTTTAAATTTGCAAGTCTCTGATTTTATGCACAAAAAATTACAAAAGACCTACACAGAGCAGAGGAACTAGTGAGCAGTAGAGCAAGTTGTGGGATACAATCGAATGAGTTATGCAGCAAGATAGAGTGAATCATCAAGAACATGACAGATGAGTATTATGACAAACATGTCAGGTCATCCACTTTTGTAGAAAAAAAAACAGAAACATGGAAGTTTTCTTTTAAACAGCAAATGATTGGAGAGTACATTGAAGTTCACCAGACTGATTGCTGGGATGGTCATCACTCCTCTTAATCACATATGAGGAGTGATGAAGGGGACTGTTCTAATACTCTTAAGTTTTGTAGGAGCCATGTATCTGTTCTCTGTATTGTATTTTGCGTCACGTAACTATTATGCTTATTATGGTTGTTAGTCACGTGGGTTAGGGTGTGGTAGAAGCAAAGAGTTCAGAGTGGGGGTAGAGAGGAGAGAGGGGGGACTAGGGGAAGGGGGGACTAGGGAAGAGAGGGGGGCTAGAGGGAGAGGACGGGAAGGGAATATGGGGTGGAGGGATGGGGAGGGAGTGAGAGAGGATAGAGTGGGAGAAAAGGGTTGTGGGGTTCAGGAGGGTTTTTGAAAAAGTAAGGGAAATCTGAGAATGTTGAGCTTAGACCATGGGAAATAGCTGGTGAACCCATGTTTACCTCATGAAACTGGGAGAGAAAATCAAAACAATAATGCAGCATTTCTCAAGGTTATTCGATCCCTCACACTACAGAGGCAAATTTCTAATCCATCTTGACTCTGAATTATCCAAGTTACCTTCTAGCTCGTACGTGGTTTGAAATACCCAATTTCCTAAACACTGAAACCATGAACATTCTTTTGCTACATATTTTTAAATGAACTGCTAGCATTCATTTCAAGAGGACCAGAATATCAAAGCAAGAATGCAATGTTGAGGTTTTATAAAGCATTAGTGAGGCCTCAATTGGAGTATTGTGAGCAGTTTTGGGCCCCTTACCAGAAAAAAGGATGTGCTGAAATTGGACAGTGTTCACAGGAGGTTCACGAAAATGATTCTGGGATTGAAAGGCTTGTCAATATGAGGAACGTTTGATGACTCTCAGCCTCTGCTCACTGGAATTCAGAAGAATAAGGCGTGACCTCATTGAAACCCATCAAATGTTGAAGGGCTTCGATAGAGTGGATGTGGAGAGGCTGTTTCCTATGGTGGGGGAGTCTAAGACCAGAGGATACAGCCTCAGAGTAGAGGGGTGTCCTTTCAGAATGGATATTAAAAGGAATTTCATTGCCACAGGCGGCTGTGGAGGCCAAGTCATTGGGTAGATTTAAGGTAGAGGTTGATAGATTCTTGATTAGTCAGGACATGAAGGGATACGGAGAGAGGGCAGGAGATTGGGGCTGAAAGGGAAAATATCAGCCATAATGAAATGGCAGAGCAAACTCAATGGGCCAAATGGCCGCATTCTACTCCTATATCTTATGGTCTTATGTCCATTTGAGTGATATATATTTGTTCTTACAATAGTAAGATTCTCCACAATGGTCAAATTTACATGGCTCAATTTACTGGGATTAGCAGACATATTTTACTGTTACCATTTGCTGTACTCTCATAATGAGTAATGTACTCCTATCACTGTTTGTTAATAGTGACCCCACTGTACTTAACAGTAGCAGGGAGCAATAAAACAAAGAAACATCTTGAGTGAAGCTTCTAAAAACGTTACTGATATTGGGCCCTCAAATTCAAGGAACAAACTTTTTAATGGTTTGAAGCTTTCTTGGGTTTATACTATGGATGAATCATATGCCATGATAAAAGACATCAGACAATACCAGAAAGCATCAAATTTATAATAACAGGAATTAAATTCCACAGCTAGAAATATGTTTTAAAGTCAATTCTGATACAAGTTTAAAGAAGGAAGGTTACTCAGTGCTTCACGTCCATATTTTTCACAAAAATATGCTGTTTGCCTTATTTACTTATTTTATCTAACTGTATTGAAGAGGTTTTCCCTTGAATTTCCATTGTATGATGATGCCATGAGGTATCTGCAGATGCCACAGTAGCATAGCAGCTTGGGGCATTCTGGCGTTCGATGTTCAATTCCAACGCCGTCTGTAAGGAGTTTGTACATTCTCCCTGTGAATCGCGTGGGTTTCTTCCCACAGTCCAAAGATGTATCAGTTGGTACGTTAACCGGTCATTGTAAATTGTCCTGTGGTTAGGCTAGGGTTAAATAGATGGGTTGCTGGGCAATGTAGCTCACTGGGCCAGAAGGGCTTGTTCCACTCAGATCGCTTGCAGTACCAGAGGAAACAACATACTGGATCATTGCTACACCACCATCAAGTATGCTGCCGTGCTATTCTACGCCCTCACTTCGGGAAGTCTGATCGAGTAGAAGCTGTACTTCTACTCCCCGAGTGTAGGCAGAGACTGAAGACTACAGCACCAGCAGTGAGAACCAAGGGAAGTATAAGAGCGCATACAGGACTGCTTTGAATCGGTGGACTGGATTGTATTCAGGGATTCATCTTTGGATCTGGATCAGAATGCTGCAGTTGTTACCGACTTCATTAAAACCTATGTGGATGAGTGTGTGCCTACAAAGACTTACTGTACATTCCTAAACAAAAAGCCATGGATGAATCAGGAGGTACATCATCTGCTGAAGGCTAGATCTCTGGCATTCAAGTCTGGCAACCCAGGCCTGTACCAGAAAACCAGGTATGATTTGCGGAGGGCTATTTCAAGGGCAAAGAGACAATTTTGAACAAGGTTGAAGGCGATATCAGATGTTCAGCAACTCTGGCAGCATCTGCAAGATATTACTTCCTACAAAATGAAACCCAATATTATGAATGGCAGCGATGCTTCACTACCAGATGAACTCGATGCTTTCTAAGCACGCTTTGAAAGGGAGAATATAACTAGAGCAGTGAAGATTCCTGCTGCACCTGATGACCCTGTGATCCCTGAGGCCGATGTTAGACTGTCTTTAAAGAGAGTGAACCCTCGCAAGGCAGAAGATCCCGATGGAGTACATGGTAAGGCTCTGAAAACCTGTGCCAACCAAATAGCGGAAGTATTCAAGGACATTTTCAACCTCTCACTGCTACAGGCAGAAGTTCCCACTTGTTTCAAAAAGGCAACAATTACACCAGTGCCTAAGAAGAATAATGTGTGCTGCCTTAATGACAATCGCCCGGTAGCACTCACATCTACAGTGATGAAATGCTTCGAGAGGTTGGTCATGACTAGACTGAACTCCTGCCTCAGCAAGGACCTGAACTCACTGCAGTTTGCCTATCGCCACAATAGGTCAACAGCAGACACAATCCTAATGGCTCTCCACATGGCTTTAGACCACCTAGACAACATAAACACCTACGTCAGGATGCTGTTCATTGACTATAGCTCAGCATTTAATACCATCATTCCCACAATCCTGATTGAGAAGTTGCAGAACCTGGGCCTCTGTACCTCCCTCTGCAATTGGATCCTCGACTTCCTAACCGAATGACCATAATCTGTGTGGATTGGTGATAACATATCCTCCTTGCTGACAATCAACACTGGCGCACCTTAGGGGTGTGTGCTTAGCCCACTGCTCTACTCTCTGTATATCCATGACTGTGTGGCTAGGCATAGCTCAAACACCATCTACAAATTTGCTGACGATACAACCATTGTTGGTGGAATCTCAGGTGGTGACGAGAGGGCATACAGGAGTGAGATATGCCAACTAGTGGAATGGTGTTGCAGCAACAACCTGGCACTCAACGTCAGTAAGACAAAAGAGCCCGATTGTGGACTTCAGGAAAGGTAAGATGAAGGGACACATACCAATCCTCATAGAGGGATCAGAAGTGGAGAGAGTGAGCAGCTTCAAGTTCCTCGGTGTCAAGACCTTTGAGGATCTTACCTGGTCCCAACATATCAATGTAGTCATAAAGAAGGCAAGACAGCAGCTATACTCTATTAGGAGTTTGAAAAGATTTGGCATGTCAACAAATACACTCAAAAACTTCTATAGTTGTACCGTGGAAGCATTCTGACAGGCTGCATCACTGTCTGGTATGGAGGGGCTACTGCTCAGGACCGAAAGAAGCTGCAGAAGGTTGTAAATCTAGTCAGCTCCATCTTGGGCACTAGCCTACAAAGTACCCAGGACATCTTTAGGGAGCGGTGTCTCAGAAAGGCAGCATCCATTATTAAGGACTTCCAGCACCCAGGGCATGCCCTTTTTTCACTGTTACCATCAGGTAGGAGATACAGAAGCCTGAAGGCACACACTCAGCGATTCAGGAACAGCTTCTTCCCCTCTGCCATCCGATTCCTAAATGGACATTGAAGCTTTGGACACTACCTCACTTTTTTTTAAATATACAGTGTTGCTGTTTTCGCAAATTTTAAAAATCTATTCAATATACATAATTGATTTACTTGTTTATTTATCATGTTTTATTTTATTTATTATTTTTTTCTCTCTGCTGTATTATGTATTGTATTGAACTGCTGCTGCTAAGTTAACAAATTTCACATTACATGCCGATGATAATAAACCTGATTCTGATTCTAATACTGTACCTCTAAATAAGTAAACAGGAAGCCCAAAATTGAAGCACCCTAAAATATTCTGGGAGAGGAAAACAATCTAAATGAGCATTCATTGGAGTCATCTATTGTGTCTAGTGCTCCTGATGCGGCCTCCTCTACATTGGTGAGACCTGTCGTAAATTGAGGGGAGACCACTTCATCAAGCACCTCCGCACCATCCACCAAAAAGCATGACTTCTGGATGGCCAAACATTCTAATTCTGATTCCCATTCTCATTCCAACGTGTCAGTCCATGACCTCCTCTTGTGCCAAGATGAGGCCACCCTCAAGATGGAGGAGCAACACCTTATATTCCATCTGGGTACCCTCCAATCTGATGGCACGAATTTGGATTTCTCCCTTCAGTAAACAAACTTCAATTCTCGCCCCCTTTTTCATCTATTCCTCACTCTGCCCTTTTACTTCTTCCCACCTGCCTACTACTTCCCCCTGCATCCCCTCTTCCTTCCCTTTCTCCTATGGTCCACTCTCCTCTCCTATCACATTCTTTCTTCTCCATCCCTCCCCACCTTTTTATTCTGGCATCTTCCCCCTTCTTTCCCAGTTCTGAAGAAGGGTCTTGGCCTAAAACGTCGACTGTTTACTTTTTTCCACAAATGCTGCCTGACCTGAGTTCCTCCAGCATTTTGCATCCGTTGCACATGGGTAAAAATGTCAAGGATGCCCTTGCAGCCTTGCTCAGAAGGAGGAAATATGTTCTTCTACCTATCAGTAAAAAAAAAATGACAATGCCTCTAAATTGCTGTTTCAGTACAAAATTCAAACAAGAAACAATAGAAACCGTCATAGAAAACTTTCCTCATTACTTAACTGATTCAAATAACTTTCATCATTTGCTCAGCAAGATCATCAGCTTTGTAGCTTATACCGGGATTGGATAGGATACTGCAAAATTGTGCAATTTCATACAGCTAATGGGTTATTTGTCATTTCCACAGCAATGACTTTTAAAAATTTTACTTTATACCTTTAATGTCACACCATCAGGACTACCACTAGGAAAGTAATGCATTGGAAGTGAGAGTCTTGCAGTTTACCCAACAAATTAGGATCTTAATGGCCAGGCTCATGTCTTTATCTGGTCACACTGACAAGAAGGAGAAGTAGAAAGAAGTGTGAATATTGATTTTCTAACCTTGGCTAATGATAAGCGAACAATACAAGCATACCTACACAAAATGCTGGAGGAACTCAGCAGGTCAAGCAGCATCTATGAAAATGAATTCAGCAGTCAACGTTTCAAGCCAAGACCCTTCTTGAGTCCTGAAGAAGGGTATCAGCCTGAAACGATGACTGCTTAATCATTTCCATAGATGCTGCCTGATCGGCTGAGTTTCTCCAACATTTTGTGTGTGTTACTTTGAATTTCTAGCATCTGCAGGATTTCTCATGTTTATGACAAGCATTCAAAACCGCAATACAATCACTAGAGATTTGTAATTCTGATTCTTTTTTCTAACAGAAAAACAAGGAAACATCATGTTTTAATGGTCAAATACTGTTATCTATGAACAGTATTCTTCATGTAACTCTTTTAGCTCTTAGGAGATCTGATCTGAACATGGAATTCCACATTAATAATTACAAATCATTTCTGTTTCACGAGTCTGCTTAAAAATGAGGTACTTTCATGAATTAAATACTACATAAGAACATCAGAAGTCTTTTGAACTTACAAGGAAAGGCAAGCAATATGAAAATTGTTGACTCATAATGGTTAAAATACAGCCATGTGATAGCACTATTCACATATCTAATGCAAGAAAACCTTAGGCGTGATACAATCAGGTTAGGGTCAGGGTCTATAGGAAATAACTGCATACCTTTCACATTGCATAGTATCATAGTCACTCAGCATTCACTAAAATAATTTCATGTCAGCAGGAAGTCTCCTCTTCTAGTAAGCAAAAGTTTAAAAATGCAAGAAATCTAAAACAAAAACAGAAAATGTTGAAAACGCCGCAGGCCAGATGGCACATGTGAGAAGAGAAACAGAATTAATGTTTCAGGTTAGAGACCCTCTTTCCCTGCTCCTTGTTTCACAGAAAATTATTAATACAACTGGACATGATTTTTTTTGTTGTTCCTCTCCGTGCCTTGTGGCAAAACAGGCGACAGCCTTTGTCGTTTCCTGAGCATTTGTCTGTATTTTTATAAGGCTGAGTTGCTAGCTCAACACTCAACCCAGCGCAGATGGAAAGCGTGCAAGCAGCCGGCCAGATTCGAACCCGGGACCACTCGCCTCGAAGTCCAGCGCGGATGCCACTACTCCACCGGTCAGTCTAGCATTGATTGGTGAGGACTCAGAAAAACTGAGATGTCAGGATACAAGACTGGCTTCAGTTTTGTCTACAATAAGTAGAGGGAAATAGGAGGTGGGAGAGGAAACAGGAAGTGGGAGGAAGAATGGAGGAAAGTGGGAACAGAATGGTAGTGGTAGGGTGAAGTTAGGCAGGAGTATCAGTCATCATAAATGGAATGCAGCAAAAATCTTCAATGATCTACTTGACAAATGGAATCAAATCAGACCAACTTTAAAACAGTCTCAGATAACTGGCATTTAACAACCTAGAACTGATGCTATTTTAGCATGTATTGCAAAACAATTAGCAAGTTGTTAGCCTGTCTCTGCACTCAAAAGTACCTCCTGTGCTTTGCGTTGGGGATTTTTTGTTCATTGCAGAAAATTATCTACCTGATAGGAAGCTATTCTACCCAAGCAGTACAACCTGCCTAGTAAAGATTACATAAAATTTTAACTTCTTCCTCCTTCATGGAGATAACTCAAACTCACTATCTTTGTGAAATTCTTAATAAAAATCCACATCACATAAAATGTAATTTATTATTTTTATGTACAAATCTATTATAATACATAGATTTGCATCAATTAATCCAAACAATATGAAAGAATAAACATTTCTCAACTGCATTATTTAATCTGTCTGAACAAAAAGTTACGAAGTAAAAGGAATAGATACCCTGTGACAGCCTTCTACCTGCATATAAAATTATTTGACAGGGAAACTTGCATCTCATAGCTCCTTTGTTGGCTTTTATCTTGTTTATCTCTTAAAACTGGGAAGGATGGATGAGTGCAGGCTATTTGCTGATTACAAAAATATTAGATTCAAGCCATGTTATCATCATCTGCATCCTAACGGAACCCCACACGTAGGCTGAGATAATACGCTGTAGTATTACCCTTTGATCTATAATCTATTTTACCTCAGCTGAGACTTCCAATTACATTTATTGTTTTATTTCTAATACAATTACATCTTTTGTCACATGCTCTAAATTGAAAATTATTTACCCAGCACAAAGCAGCATTCTCCTTTCAAAATGAATGGCCAGTTAACAAAGTAAAATTATACTATATGATACGCTAAAACTAATGGAAATGGTTATGGTATTATTTAATTTGATTTCTTCCCCCTTGTTAAAAAGATATTCTATAGTCCCTTCTGTGCCTTTCAATATCTCATCCTTAATCTTCTAATACACTGTGGAAACTTGCCAGTTGGTTATCAATGGCAAAAACATATGCAAAATTTCTCTGCATAATTCACCATGGTTGATCTCATGAGCACACAAACATAGGAACTTGAATTTAGTATGCTTCTAGGTTTGTTTCAAAGTACTAACACCAGGAAAACATCCTGAGCACTACTTTTCACTTTTATTCTATATCACTCCACAGTGTTGAAATCCATCAGAACATAGATAACTATTAAAAACAAACTATTAAATAAAATCTGAAGCTTGTAAAGGCACATATAAAAGAGATTAAAGGCTTTGCCTATTCAAAAGCATAAATTTAATAGATTTCCTCTTCATTGGTAATTCTAAAGTCCGCGCTTTATTTATCAGCTGTTTTAAATTACAATGGGTTCCAATTAATTGGGCCATCGGTTAATCGGGACAACCACTTATATGGGTCAACGCCTGAAGAACAGAAACTAATCAAGAAAATAGCCAGGATTTCGTTTGTTTAATTGGGACACTATACTGCTTAATTGGGGTAGGAGACTGTCACCGAACAGGTTCTAACTAGTATCAGTCATGTGCACTTGTGTGGCCGTTTGACACTACACCGTGCATAGATTAAACAAATTCTAAATAGCGTCAGTTGCATATGCTTGTGTTCAAAAACCAGTGATTTCTGTCACTGTTAAGTTTCCGAGAAATAAGCAGTAAGATAATTCCAAAGTATTTTGCTCACTACTGTTTCGAGCATTCAGGTTTGGAGATACCAGAAACAGCCAGAAGTGAAAATGAAATGATTTCACTACTTCAACAAGGTATCGACAATCATATTAAATGTTACAATGAAAATGAAGATTTAGAGGATCCAATCATCGATAGCATTGAATGAAGGCAATCCACTATCTGCACTAGCTGTCTACACTGATTTTGTTCAATGTGTACACCGGATGAATTCCTCCATCAATAACTATTAGGAAATAATACTGTTTTAAAGTATTGTAGTACTATTGGTAGTGTTCTAATTTGTTCTGTATTTCAGTTAGATACATAATTTGTGACTCAGTTTGTTATTTTTTTATACCTTTTTCACTATTTCCATGAAACTTTGGCTAATTGGGGCAGCCACTTAATTGAGCCAAAATCCACTGGTCCCGACTGAATTGAATTGACTTAGTTTCTTACATTCATCACATACATGAGATGTAAAAATCTTTACGTCTCCATCTAAATGTGCAATCATAGTAGTTTATAATAATTTATAATAAATAGAACAGTCAATGTAATATAGAGTACACGCAAATCAGCATGAGTTCATCAGTCTGATGGACTGGTGGAAGAAGCTGTCACAGAGCCTGTTGGTCCTGGCTTTTATGCTGCGATGTGTCCTAATCAACCAGAATCCACTGTATTACATGTTGTTTTAATGTTGAGTTTTCAAGAATCAAACAAATCAACATGACAAAATTTTATTTACACATATGTTACAAAGGAATTCAGGTATCAGACTGAACTTGTGAAGTGATTTTGGCACATGATCCATCTACCAAGCTGCATCAATAGTTCAGTAACCTCATCAATAAAATCAAGTGGCACATTTGGCTACAACTAATTAAGAATCTGAAGACATGTCCCCTTCAATGATTTGGCCCAGTAGTAGGCCCTCCGTTGATCAGGGTCAACCATGGATGTTGCATCCTGGCTGTCTACACAAGCCATGGCAGTACAATAATGGAGAGCAAGCTGTTGCCCTTGCAGCAGGCTCTCCCTTTCCACATAGCTGATGAATCTAAAGGAACAGCAGAGACCATACAGTTTGGCACCAGCGATGCTACAGGAGTTAGGGACTCCAAATCCAGATTTTTTCTCAAGGTTTACTCCCGAAGCTTTCCCCATGAGCGGATATAACCGCAAAGCAGTGGAGGTTTGAGATTAGAGATTTCCTTCTCCTAGATCAGCTACCAACCACAGCAACTGGTTCTAAGGTGCCAATAACCTGCCTTTGCCCTTTCTCCTGACAAGTAGAAACAGTTCTGCTGGGCTTAGTAGCTAAGCCACACAATAAGGCCAGAAGCTAAACTTGGTTGTCAGAGGCTTTTTGAGACACACGCTATTGAGAGCACTTAACAGCAATTGGGAGTTTATTCCCATTGCTCTCCTTGGGTATGACAACCTTAAGGAACCTTTGGCCTACTCTGCATTCACACAAGGGTGCAGCACCAGTAAAATAAATGAAGTGCATTCTGTAGCCTGAATACAATGTAGTGACTACAACAAATTGCACATTTCACAAAAACAAAACAGATGAATTTCCCATCAAGATCCTTCAGAGTTAATTTTGCCATGGAGCCCCCTACATAATAATTATAAGTGGGATTAAGTCATCAGCCTTAATGCTGTTTTACTTTTAGTCAAGATTATGCTTGATTTTCTGTCATTATAGGTCATCACTAGTGCAGTACTGTCACAGCAGCAACCTTGCACGCAACGTCAGTAAGACAAAAGAGCTAATTGTGGATTTCAGGAAGGGCAAGACGGAGGAACACATACCAATCCTCAGAGGGATCAGAAGTGGAGAGAGTGAGCAGCTTCAAGTTCCTGGGTGTCAAGATCTCTGAGAACCTAATCTGGTCCCAACATATCAATGCAGGTATAAAGAAAGCAAGACAGCAACTATACTTCATCAGGAGTTTGAAGAGATTTGATATGTCAACAAATACACTCAAAAACATCTATAGATTTACCATGGAGAGCATTCTGACAGGCTGCATCACTGTCTGGTATGGAGGGGCTACTGCAAAGGACCGAAAGAAGCTGCAGAGGGTTGTAAATTTAGTTAGCTCCATCTTGGGTAGTAGCCTACAAACCACCCAGGACATCTTCAAGGAGCGGTGTCTCAGATACACAGTGTCCATTATTAAGGACCTCTAGCACTCAGGGCATGCCCTTTTCTCACTGTTACCATCAGGTAGGAGGTACAGAAGCCTAAAGGCACACACTCAAGTGATTCAGGAACAGCTTCTTCCCTTCTGCCGTCCAATTCCGAAATGGACATTGAACCTGTGAACACTACCTCACTTTTTAAAATATATATTATTTCTGTTTTTTTGCATGATGTTTGATCTATTCAGTATATGTATACTGTAATTGATTTATTTTTTAAATTTTTCTTCTTCGTCTATATTATGTATTGCATTGAACTGCTGCTGCTAAGTTAACAAATTTCAAGACACATGCTGGTGATAATAAACCTGATTCTGATTCATTTTCCTGCACAATCTCCATTTCTCTTAATTTCCATAATATTCACAAATTGCAGTTTTGAATGTATTCAATTACTGCATTATCAGAGCCATCCACATTAGAGTATTCCGAAGATTCATCTCTTAAGAGAAAAGGAACTGTGTCCCTTTCAGTTCTAGATGGTCTACTCAATTGAAGACCGTTGCCCCTAAAGTGTTCTAATGACTTGAAATATTAACTCTGTTTCTCCCTTCAAAGGATCATGCCAGATCTGCTGAGGACTTCCAGCACTTTCTCCTTTGAGTAAAGGTAGGTCATCAGGGACAAAGAAATTCCACCTTGCTATCATTTAATAAATCCTTGCATCAGATCATGTATAGCCAACAGATATTTAATCTTAGAGAACAAGCTCAAGTGCTGAATAGCCAATTTGATCAATTATCAGAACTTGTCTTTCAATGTTTCTTCTTTTATTCTTACATAAAAAATAAATTTTTTTGAATACAAGATCAATAAATGGTATTGAACACCTTCATCAAGAAGGTTAATAAAGACATGTAAAACAATATACAAATGGAAAGTATAAATTATGCATTAAGGTGTCTCAGATTATATCGGGCTAGTGAGGTTTAGCTACACGCCCATTCAATCAATACATGAGGAACTACTGTTACACGAGTAAGAAACATAGAAACCCTACAGCACAATACAGGCCCTTCGGCTCACAATACAGTGCCGAACATGTACTTACTTAAGAAATTACCTAGGGTTACCCATAGCCCTCTATTTTTCTAGGCTCCACGTACCTGTCCAGGAGACTCTTAAAATACCCTATCGTATCCAGGACCACTACCGTCACCAGAAGCCCACTCCACGTACTCACCACTCTCTGCATAAAAAGCTTACCCGTGACAACTCTTCTGTACCTACTCACAAGCACCTTAAAGCTGTGCCCTCTCGTGGTAGCCATTTCAGCCCTGGGAAAAAGCCTCTGACTAGCCACATGATCGATGCCTCTCATCATCTTATACACCTCTATCAGGTCACCCCTCATCCTCTGTCACTCCAAGGAGACAAGGCCAAGTTCACTCACTTATTCTCATAAGGCATGCTCCCCAATCCAGGCAACATCTTTGTACCCTTTCTATAGTTTCCACATCTTTCCTCTAGTGAGGTGACCAGAATTGAGCACAGTACTCCAAGTGGGGTCTGACCAGGGTCCTATATAGCTACAGAATTACCTCTCGGCTCCTAAACTCAATCCCACGGTTGATGAAGGCCAATGCACCATACGCCTTCTTAACCACAGTCAAGCTGCGCAGCAGCTTTGAGTGTCCTATGGACTCGGACCCCAAGATCCCTCAGATCCTCCACACTGCCAAGGGTCTTACCATTAATACTATTTTCTGCAATCATATTTGACCTACCAAAATTAACCACCTCACACTTATCTGGGCTGAACTCCACCTGTCATTTCTCAGCCCAGTTTTGCATCCTATCAATGTCCCACTGTAACCTCTGACAGTCCTCCGCACTATCCACAACACCCCCAACCTTTGTGTCATCAGCAAATGTACTAACCCATCCCTCCACTTAATCATCCAGGTCATTTATAAAAATCACAAAGAGAAGGGGTCCCAGAACAGATCCCCAAGGCACACCACTGGTCACTGACCTCCATGCAGAATATGACCCGTCCACAACCACTCTTTGTCTTCTGTGGTCAAGCCAGTTCTGGATCCCCAAAGCAAGGTCCCCTTGGATCCCATGGCTCCTTAGTTTCTCAATAAACCTTGCATGGGGTACCTTATCAAATGCCTTGCTGAAATCCATATACACTACATCTACTGCTCTACCTTCATCAATGTGTTTAGTGACATCCTCAAAAAATTCAATCAGGCATGTAAGGCACAACCTGCCTTTGACAAAGCCATGCTGACTCTTCCTATCATATCATGCCTCTCCAAATGTTCATAATTCCTGCCTCTCAGGATCTTCTCCATCAATTTACCAACCACTGAAGTAAGATTCACTGGTCTATAATTTCCTGGACTATCTCTACTCCCTTTCTTGAATAAGGGAACAACATCCACAACCCTCCAATCCTCCAGAACCTCTCCCGTCCCCATCGATGATGCAAAGATCATTGCCAGAAGCTCAGCAATCTCCTCCCTTGCTTCCCACAGTAGCCTAGGATATAACTCGTCCGGTCCCGGTGACTTACCCAACTTGATGCTTTCCAAAAGCTCCAGCACATCCTCTTTCCTAATGGCTATATACACAAGCTTTTCAGTCTGCTGTAAGCCATCCTTACAATCGCCAAGGTCCTTTTCCGTATTGAATACTGAAGCAAATTATTCATTAAGTACCTCCGCTACCTCCTCTGATTCCATACACACTTTTCCTCTGACACACTTGATTGGTCCTATTCTGTCGCGTCTTACCCTCTTGCCCTTCACATACTTGTACAATGCCTTGGGGTTTTCCTTAACCCTGCTCGCCAAGGCCTTCTCACGGCTCCTTCTGGCTCTCCTAATTTCATTCTTAAGCTCCTTCCTGCTAGCCTTATAATCTTCTACAAACATTTGTAGATCTCTATCGTTACCTAGTTTTTTTAAACCTTTCCTAAGCATTTATTTTCTTCTTGACTTGGTTTTCAATTGCCTTGGTTTTCAATTGCCTTTGTACACCACGGTTCCTGTACCCTATCATCCTTTCTCTGTCTCATTAGAACATACCTATGCAGAACTCCACACAAATATCCCCTGAACATTTGCCACATTTCTGCCGTACATCTCCCTGAGAACATCTGTTCCTAATTTATGCTTCCAAGTTCCTGCCTGATAGCTTCATATTTCCCCTTACTCCAATTAAACGCTTTCCTAACTTGTCTGTTCCTCTCCCTCTCCAATGCTATGGTAAAGGAGAGAGAATTGTGATCACTACCTCCAAAATGCTCTCCCACTGAGAGACCTGACACCCGACCAGGTTCATTTCCCAATACCAGATCAAGTCCAGCCTCTCTCCTCTTACAGGCATATCTACATATTGTGTCAGGAAACCTTCCTGAACACCCTAACAAAACTCCACCCCATCTAAACCCCTCGCTTCTTTGAAATTGTGATATGGTCCACCAAAAAAAGCCCCTGTAAACCTTAAACAGAAGAGATTCTGCAAATACTGTAAATCCAAACCAACACACACAAAATAATGGAGGACCTCAGCAGGTCCGGCAACTTCTTTATGTTTTGGGTTAAGACCCTTCTTCATTACTGGAAGGAAGAGGGAAGACACTAAACTAAAAAGATAGGGGAGGAGAAGGAGGACAAGCTAGAAGGTGATTGGTGAGTTGGAAAGGTAAAGGGGTGGAGAAGAAGCAATCTGATAGAAGACTGTGGAACATGGGGAAAAGGGAAGGAGGAGGGGCACTGGGGAGAGGTGATCTTCAGGTGTGGAGAAAAGCTAAGAGGCCAGAGTGGGAAATAGAAGCAGAGGAAAGGGGAGGAGAATAAAGTTACTGGAAGGAAAAATCCACATTCATGCCATCACGTTGGCTATCTAGATGGAATAGGAGGTGTTGCTCCTCATCATGGCAAAAAGAGGAAGGCACGGGTCCTCATGTTAGAACAGAAATGGAGATAGGAATTAAAATGGATGACCCCAGGAAATTCTGCTTGTGGCAGATGGAGCAGAGGTCCCTCCACCACCCAACCCCCCCCCCCCGCTCCATTTGCATCGGGCCTCACCAATGTAGATGAGCATCAGATACAATAGACTGCCCCAACAGATTTGCACGCAAAGTGCTGCCTAACTGTTTGGGACCCTGAATGGAGGCAAGGGAGGAGGTGAATGGGCAGGCGTACTGTCACTCACAGAGATATGTGCCAGGAGGAAGATTAGTGGGGAGGGACAAATGGACAAGGGAATTACAGAGGGAATGATCCCTGCGGAAAGTGGAGAGTGGGGATGTAAAGATGTGTTTGGTGGTAGGATCCCATTGAAAATGGCGGAGGTTGTAGAGAATGATGTGTTGGATGGGGAGGCTCATGGAGTGGTAAGTGAGGTCTAAAGGAACTCTATCCCTGTCAAGGTGTTGAGAAGAAGGACTAAGCGTGGCTTTCTGTGAAATGGAGGAGATGCGGGTGAGAGCAGCATCAATAGTGGAGGAATGGAACCCTGTTCTTTGAAGGAGGAGGAAAGCAGCACCCTGGGAACAGATGCGGTAAAGAGAAAGGAACAGAGAAAAGAGAATAGCATCCTTACATTAGACAGGGTGGGAAGAGATATATAAACAATATAGCTGTGGGAGTAGGTAGGTTTACAAAATATATCATTAGACAGTTTGTTTTCAGGAATGGAGACAGAAAAATCAAGAAATGGGAGCGAGGTGTCAGAAATGGACCAAGTAAATTTACGGGCAGGGTGAAAGTTGGAGGCAAAGTTGATGAAATTGACAAGCTTGGCATGGGTACATGAGGCAGCATCAATGCAGACGTTAATGTAGTACAGAAAGAGTTGGGGAACATTACAAGGGAAGGCTTAGAACATGGATTGTTCTAGGTAGCCAAAGAAAACACAGGCACAGCTGGAACACATGTAGGTGCCCATGGCTATCCCTTGAGTTTGTATAAAGTACGAAGAAAAAATTGTTGAGGGGGCAGACCAGTTCTGCCAGACAGAAAGGGGTGGTGATGGCAGGGAACCAGTTGGCTCTTTTGTTGATAAAGAAGTAGAGGGCTTTACAGCCTTAATAACAGGGGATAAAAATGTATAAGGACTGGACATCCATGGTGAAAATGTGGTTGTCAGGGCCAGGGAATTGAAAGTTGTTGAGGATATCGAGGGCATGTGAAGGGTTGCGGATAGGTGGGAAGGGATTGTACCAAGGGGGATCGAATGGAGTCAAGCTATGTGGACATGAGTTCAGTGGAGCAGGAGCAGGCAGAGACAATAGGCCTACCCTGTAAACCTTCATGGAAATTATAGCAACCACAACCAATTTCAAAATTAGACAAAGCAAACAAAACTACCCCAAAGTCAGCAAGTAACCTGTAGCGATAGATATCCACAAAATTTTCAGCTAATGACACTGATTACACTGCCATGGACCCTTAACTTCTATTTCAGATTGCAATCACATGTGACTGGATAGCTTATGATTTATTCTGGTATTTTCACCACTAATACAACAGTTAGAAACCATAGAAACCATAGAAACTACAGCACAGAAACAGGCCTTTTGGCCCTTCTTGGCTGTGCCGAACCATTTTCTGCCTAGACCCACTGACCTGCACACGGACCATATCCCTCCATACACCTCCCATCCATGTATCTGTCCAATTTATTCTTAAATGTTAAAAAAGAACCCGCATTTACCACCTCGTCTGGCAGCTCATTCCATACTCCCACCACTCTCTGTGTGAAGAAGCCCCCCCAATGTTCCCTTTAAACTTTTCCCCCCTCACCCTTAACCCATGTCCTCTGGTTTTTTTCTCCCTTTGCCTCAGTGGAAAAAGCCTGCTTGCATTCACTCTATCTATACCCATCATAATTTTATATACCTCTATCAAATCTCCCCTCATTCTTCTACACTCCAGGGAATAAAGTCCCAACCTATTCAACCTTTCTCTGCAACTGAGTTTCTCAAGTCCTGGCAACATCCTTGTAAACCTTCTCTGCACTCTTTCAACCTTATTTATATCCTTCCTGTAATTTGGTGACCAAAACTGAACATAATGCTCCAGATTCGGCCTCACCAATGCCTTATACAACCTCATCATAACATTCCAGCTCTTATACTCAATACTTTGATTAATAAAGGCCAATGTACCAAAAGCTCTCTTTAGGACCCTATCTATCTGTGATGCCACTTTTAGGGAATTTTGTATCTGTATTCCCAGATCCCTCTGTTCCACTACACTCCTCAGTGCCTTACCATTAACCCTGTATGTTCTACGTTGGTTTGTCCTTCCAACGTGCAATACCTCACACTTGTCAGTATTAAACTCCATCTACCATTTTTTTAGCCCATTTTTCCAGCTGGTCCAAGTCCCTCTGCAGGCTCTGAAAACCTTCCTCGCTGTCTACTACACCTCCAATCTTTGTATCATCAGCAAACTTGCTGATCCAATTTACCACATTATCATCCAGATCATTGATATAGATGACAAATAACAATGGACCCAGCACTGATCCCTGTGGCACACCACTAGTCACAGGCCTCCACTCAGAGAAGCAATTCTCTACCACCACTCTCTGGCTTCTTCCATCGAGCCAATGTCTAATCCAATTTACCACCTCTCCATGTATACCTAGCGACTGAATTTCCCTAACTAACCTCCCATGCGTTGAGAAATCATTACACGTTAGCCACTTTCTTCTCATCTCTTAGGTCGAAAAAGGCTGAACTTCTTTTATTGATGAATGCTACTGCCTCTATACTTTTTAGCAAACCTTACCAAAGTACAAAGAATTGCCCAAGAAATAAACATAATTTCAAAATTAACATTTAAATTATGATTTTTATTAGGTTTTTAAAAAATTGTTATGATGCAATAGTAAAGATGCTCTGATTACAGTTTCTTAGCAACATGCAGAAACTAACTATTGGCATAGGAACAATGTGACCCATTTGGGAAATGAATAATAAATGACATATGACATCATTGTTTTTCCAGCATAAAGGCTGTATTGTATCTTTGCTCCTGAACAGATTGTTGATGGATATTGAGGTTTCATCTTCCACTGCATAACAAAGCAGATCTTTTATTGTGTTCCCCAGTTATAAGAAAAACTGAGGAAAATGATTTGCCTTAACATTTATTGTTAATTTTCAAAACAATAAAATTTTCTTAAATTGTATATCATCTTTCAACATTATGCAACATCTCTGATGGATTCCCCCTATTTCAAATAAAATATACACAAAATGTTTTTCAATAGCATGTGACTAAGGACAATATCTAATAAGTATAGAAACAATCTAAATGTAACTATTACATATAGAAACAATACAACAGGTTGCTATGTATATGAAAAAGTATTCAAAAGCTTCATCAGTAAAACTTCTTTGTTTGCAACAAGAACAGGTTCAAAAAGTCCTGCTGTACAACAAATGGAAGAAAATGATAGCATCAGGAATCAGGAGAGTGAATTCTACCTGTTGAATCTTCTAATGCAAGTTGGTTGCAATGATCAAAAAGATAGTACCACTCTCTATATCAGTGACACACAATTCAAATTGTGTGTAAATAAATAGCTCCACCTTCATCACTCAGATTTCCTCATGTGCAATTAAGTTGGAAAAAAGAACCAGCATCAAAACTAAAAGCATTTAAGTTACTACATCTACGGCAGATCAGGTAGAATACTTTTAATTGTGATTGCCACTTGATTCCATTCTTCAAAATGGAATTAATTGGCAATCATTTGGTCACAATGCTGCAATTCTGAATCTGTCTACAGTCTAAAGTTTGGTAAGAATCTCAGTCACATGCATCAATTGAGTTAACATGGACTAATTAAGCAGAATTAATTGGCCAACTAACTAATGATGTACACCAGCTTGATAAATTAAATTAATAGGGTAAGTGTTTGAATAATACACAAAAGAAGAAAATTAAAAAGAAATCATCTCAGAGCAGGGAGCAATTTAAATTATAAATTAAATCTTCAAGAGTTTACTTCAAAAGCAAAAGTGACTATCCTTTGGACTTCAGTATTATATAATTACTGGTCCTCTCCAGTCACTAATGCCTGACTTACGAACATCGAATTCGAGAGACCAATGGGATGGATATGCTGGCTGCTGCAGCCATCTTCTGCTAAGTAGAAACATGTGCTTTCCCTCCCCAATGAGCCAAAGATGAGCACACAGAGAGCATTAGTTCACACACCGAGCATTAGTTTTAACACCTCGTCCAAAAGAAATTAAGCTCTTGTCTCACCTGGGTGTAAAACAGATTTTCTATGCCAATCGTTTAAAATCTTATTATAGCCAGTCTTTTATTAAATGCCCTTTCTCACCACCATATTTACTACTGTCAGAGACAAGATACCTATACTGTTTCTTCAACACACCTGTAATTAATTAATGCACTAGTACTTATCCTAAAGCAACTAACATTGAAAGCTCATTACAGATTAGTATTTACATTCAACCATTAAGATGCTAAAACATCTTATTAAAGTTTCATAAAACTCAAACCACATAAAAGTAGCTTATTATCCTAAAAGGTGGCAATAAAAATGCTGTAAAATATTTAAACAATATTTCAGTGATGTTCTTTCACATATAAGCTGTAAATTCAGAAATAAATGCTCTGAGTTAATAGATGAAAATAGATAACGGTGAATATTCCTCTTCACAATCAATGTGCCTCTACTCAACACCTGCTCCAATAGAACAAATGAGCACAGTGGGTTCCAAAACTTATGCCCAATGTTTTCCATCATTGAGGTCATCAATCTTCAATAGATTTTTAAAAGAAAATCAGTCTTTAAGAACACATGAAGTAGTCACAATTGAAATAAAAATAAGGTTCATTCACAGATCTAATATAACTAACTATATATTAAACTCCAGCAATCCAGCCGTCGATGTCAACATTCAGCTATTCAGTTAGATCATGCTGGTACTTCCATGAACTCTGCCATGCCAGAGAAGAATGAAAATTGAGTACTCTGTAGATACAGGATTTGGGGATTAGTTAACTTGGGAAATCAGTTGGGACCTCAAGGCTTGCTTCAGGGTAACATAGTTGGTTTTGGCAGGCAGAGATGAGGGAATGTAGTGATGTTCATAATTGACTGAGGTACAACATGCGTGAGGGGTAACTTTAGGAACCGATCCAAGGAGGTTCCACAGACAAGGATTTCCTAATGCTTGCTTTTTCAATCAACCATCAGGCATCAGGGCCTGCTTCTGCATTCAAGGCACAACAATGTCAGTGGGCCATAAAAGTGTGTTAAAGACCCAAACCTAGCCTCCCCCCCAATCAGTCCTCCTGCCAAATTGTGATGAAGGAATTAGTACTAAGTTCTCTGGATGAATTGGCTACAACACTGAACTGGTAATTCAGTAATTTAACCACTATACCACAGTATCCCTAGAATCTACATAACATTTACAGTACTGTGCAAAAATCTTAGCACATTTATCTAGCTAAGGTGCCAAAGAATTTTGCACAGTACTGTATTGGCAATGTGCAGTGGAGATTGAGTTTGTAAATCTGGCAGGAGCAAAGGATGTTAGGAATAGTGAGGGTTAAGTGTTGCAGGAAGGGTTTGGGACAGATGGCAGGGAAGGAGTGCCGGGGCAGGGACTGGCACAGCAGCATACCCAGCCCTGAGGCACCAGGTAAGGTTATCTGATTCCAAACTAATGGTTTATTAATCATTACAGGATGTCCCTCTGGTGCCTCCTGCTCCCTCCCCACTTCCTTCCACTTTACCCAACAATGGTTTCCCACCCTCAGTCCACAATAGAGGTCCACATCATTCACATGTTTTTTTGTGGCAGCAGTACAATGCAATACATAAAACTACTACAGTACTGTGAAAGTCATGTATACACACAAATATATACATACACAGACATTTTATATATAGTACAGTATGTTATATATATGCACAGTACTGTACATCTCTCATATATTGGTATAAATAGATTGGAAGGGATAAAATAAAATGCCAATTATCAGATGGACTTAAAAACAAGGAGGCTCTGCTCAATTAGCAGATTTAAGCAGCATGTAAAACTAATGTTGAATTATTTCCACCTTCAAAAGAGTGGTCAACAGCTACAGTGAATAAGGCTACATTGGAGAGAGTACATGTATAAAAATATACATCATATCACGTTTGAAGGGCAAGGTAACTTTTAGTGAAATATTTTGTACAAAATATCTCCCCACTTCTGTGCAATGATGCATATTTTGCTTCTCAATCAAACTGTCACTCTTTTCAGTCTTTTTCTTATGCAAATAGTGAGAGGAAGAAGTATTGGAACAGAAATTTAAAGAGCCAGTATGGGGAAGGATTCTTTCAAAAAATGATAATGACAAGATAGAGGAAGTGTGCTCCAAATGGCAAATCCAGGCAGTCTACCATACATAGAACATAGAAATCTACAGCACAATACAGGCCGTTCGGCCCACAATGTTGTGCCAACCATGTAACCTACTCTCGAAACTGCCTAGTATTTCCCGAGTGCATAGCCCCTTCTATTTTTCTAAGCTCCATGTACCTATCTAAGAGGATCTTAAAAGACCCTATTGTATCTGCTTCCGCCACCACTGCAGGCAGTGCATTCCACACACCCACCACTCTCTGTGTAAAAAACTCACCCCTGATGTCCCCTCAGTACCCATTTCCAAGCACCTTAAAACTATGCCCCCTCGTGTTAGCCAACTTAGCCCTGGGGAAAAAGTCTCTGGCTATCCACACGATCAATGCTCCTCATCATCTTATACACCCCTATCAGGTCACCTCTCATCCTCCGTCGGTCCAGGGAGAAAAGGTCGAGTTCACTCACCTATTCTCATAAGGCATGCTCCCCAATCCAGGCAACATCCTTGCAAATCTCCTCTGCACCCTTTCTATAGTTTCCACATCCTTCCTGTATTGAGGTGACCAGAACTGAACACAGTACTCCAAGTGGGATCTGACCAAGGTCATATATACCTGTATCTTTATCTCATGGCTCTTGAACTCGTTCCCACGGTTGAAGAAGGCCAACACACCATACGCCTTCTTAACAACATTGTCAACCTGCACAGCAGCTTCAAATGTCCTAACGACACGGACCTCAAGATCTCTCAGATCCTCCACACTGCCAAGAGTCTTACCATTAATATTATATTCTGTCTTCAAATTTGACCTACCAAAATGAACCACTTCACGCTTATCTGAGTTGAAGTCCACCTGCCACTTCTCAGCCCAGTTCTGCATCCTATCGATGTCCCACTCTAACCTCTGACAACCCTCCAGACTATCCACAACACCCCCAACCTTTGTGTCATCAGCAAACTTACTAACCCACCCTTCTACTTCTTCATCCAAAAAAATATAAAATAATATTTTAAAAAATCACATAGAGGAGGGGTCCCAGAACAGATCGCTGCAGAACACCACTGGTCACCGACCTCCATATAGAATACGAACCATCTACAATCACCTTTTGCCTTCAGTGGGCAAACCAATTCTGGATCGACAAAGCAAGCTCTCTTTGGATCCCACGCTTCCTTACTTTCTGAAGGAGCTTTGCATGGAGAACCTTATCAAGTGCCTTGCTGAAATCCATATACACTACATCCACTGCTCTATCTTTATCAATGTGTTTTGTTACATCCTCAAAGAGTTCAATCGGGCTCATATCCCTAATCAGATTACGTCTCTCCAATTGTTCATAAATCCTGCTTCTCGGGATCTTCTCCAATAAGTTGCCCACCACTGAAGTCAGACTCACTCGTCTAAAATTTCCTGGGTTATCTCTACTCCCTTTCTTGAACAAGGGAATAACATTTGCAACCCTCCAATCCTCTGGTACTTCTCCCGTCCCTACTGATAACACAAAGATCATCGCAAGAAGCTCAGCAATCTGCTCCTCGCTTCCCACAGTAGCCTGGGGTATATCTCATCCAGTCGCGGTGACTTATCTAACTTAATACTTTTCAAAAGCCCCAGCACATCTGCTTTCTTAATGTCTATATGCTCGAGAGTTTCAGTCCGCTGTAAGTCATCCCCACAATTGCCAAGGTCTTTTTCCCGGTGAACACTGAAGCAAAGTATTCATCAAGTACTTCTGCTACCTCCTCTGATTCCATGCACATGATTGGTCCTATTCTCACACAGCTCATTCTCTTGCTCTTCATATACTTGTAGAATGCATTGGGATTTTCCTTAATCCCGCTCACCAAGACTTCTCATGGCCCCTTCTGGCTCTCCTAATTCTATTCTTAAGCTCCTTCCTAGCAACCTTGTAATTTTCTAGAGCTCTAACAGTACCTAGCTTCTTGAACCTTTTGTAAGCTTTCCTCTTCTCCTGAACTAATTTTCTACATCCTTTGCACACCATGGTTCTTTAACCCGACCATCCTTTCCCTGCCTCAATGGAACATACCTATGCAGAACTCCATGCAAATGTTCCCTGAACATTTGCCACATTTCTGCTGTGCATTTCCCTGAGAACATCTGCTCCCAAGTTTCTGCTTGATAGCTTCATATTTCCCCTTACCCCAATTAAATATTTTCCCAAATTATCCTTCTCCAGCGCTAGGTGAAGGAGATAGAGTTGTGGTCACTACCTCCAAAATGCTCTCCCACTGAGAGATCTGACACCTAAACAGGTTCATTTCCCAATACCAAATCAAGTACAGCCTCTCCTCCAGTGCGCTTATCTACATATTGTGTCAGGAAACCTTCCTGAACACACAGGCTCCACCCCATCTAAACCCCTTGCGCTAAGGAGACACCAATCAATATTAGGAAAGTTAAGATCTCCCATCACAACAACCCTATTATTATTGCTCCTTTCCAGAATCTGCCTCCCTATGTGGTCCTCGATATCCCTGTTACTATTGAGAGGGCTGTACAAAAGCAATAGAATGTGAATTACATAGGACCATAGGTTTAATGAGTCATATGACCAAGATACTTCTAAGAATTTTGATGACAAGAGCTAAAAGTAAGATACAAGCTCAAATAAGCAAAGAACAATGTGATTTTGTGAAAGACAAAGGTACAAGAAACGCAATATTGTGTTTAAGGATACTATCAGAACGAGCTATTCAAGTGCAAAAAGATTTGTTTGCTTGTTTTATCGACTACACAAAAGCATTTGATAAAGTGAAGCACAATAAGTTATTTGAAATATTACCGAAACTCTAGATCTAGATTTGAAAGACCTCCGCCTAATCAGAAATCTGTACTAGGAACAAACTGCTGCTGTAAGAATAGATGGAGAAGTGAGTCAGTTTACGAAAACCAAGAGAGGTGTTAGACAAGGGTATGTTTTCTTCCATGATTTATTTAATGTGTACAGTGAAAAAATATTACAAAAAGTAAGAGACACCTTCGGAATCAAAGTTGGCGGTAAGAACATCAATAATTTCAGATATGCAGATGACACTGTTAATTGCAAGTACAGAGGAAGAACTACAAAACTTAATTGATATAATTGCTGAAGAAAGTGCAAAAATGGGTCTATCTATCAATTGCAAAAAGACAGAATGTATGGCGATATCCAAAAAGAAGGAGAATCATATCTGCAGGCTGAGAATAAACGGGAAAGACATAAAGCAGTACAGAACTTTTGCTATTTAGGAAGCTGGGTGATATCAGATGGCAGGTGCAACTTGGACATTAAAAGAAGAATAAGGATGGCAAAAGACACCTTTATGGGAATGAAGAGTATACTGACCAATATTAAACTAGGCTTGACAACCCGCCTCAGAGTACTGAAAATGTTACGTTTATCCAGTTATGTTATATGGCTCAGAATGTTGGACAATATCTAGTAACATGAGGAAACGAATTGTAGCAGCAGAGATGGGGTTTTTGAGGAGGATGCAAAGAATATCATGGACGAAACGAATATCTAACGGGGATGTCATGAACAGAGCAAACACAAAAAGAGAAATAATGTACGAGATCATAAAAAGGCAATGTAACTTCATTGGACATGTGATTAGGAAAGAGGAGTTAGAATGCACAGTAATTATGGGAAAGATTGAAGGGAAGAAAGCAAGAGGAAGACAAAGACAAATGATGATGGAGACAGCAGCCAGAGAACTGGAAATGAATACCAATGAATTGATCCAATTGACCTGAAACAGGAGTGTGTGGGCCATGGCAGTCAAAGCTCAAACTGGGCATGGCATCTGATGATGATGATAATACAAAACACCCAGTAGAGTTATTGCCCCTTTCCTATTTCTGACTTTCACCCACACTGACTCAGTAGACCATCCTTCCGTGACTTCCTCCTTTTCTGCAACCGTTACCTGCACCAAGTAGGTAAAAGTCCACCTGTGTACTTCCCTCTGCAACCAGATTCTTGACTTCCTCATTGGAAGACCACAGTCAATGTGGATCAGTAACAACGTCTCTCCCTCACCTCAAGGATGTGTGCTTAGCCCATTGCTCTACTCTTTCTATATTCATGGCTGTGTGGTTAGGCACAGCTCAAACGCTTTCTATAAATTTGGTGATGACACCACTGTTATTGGCAGATTCTCAGATGGCGACGAGAAGGCTTACAGGAGTGAGATAGCTTAGCTGGTTGAATGGTGTCACAACGACAATCTTGCACTCAACGTCAGCAAGATCAAGAAACTGGTCATGGACTTCAGGAAAGGTAAGTCAGAAGAACATACAACAGTCTGTGTTGAGGGATCAGCAGTGGAAAAGGTAAGCAGTTTCAAGTTCCCGGGCATCAATATCTCAGACAATCTATCCTGCGTATAACATATTGATGCAATTACAAAGACACACCAGTGGCTCTATTTTGTTAGAAGCTTGAGGAGAAATTTGGTACGTCACCAAAGACCAACAATTTTTTTTACAGATGTACCATGGAGAGCGTTCTCACTGGTTGAATCACTACCTGGTATGGAGGGTCCAATGCATAGGATCAAAAGAGGCCGCAGAGGGTTGTAGACTAAACTAGCTCTGTTTTGGGCACAACCCTCCCCACCAGAATCAGATCAGGTTTAATATCACTGGCATATCTCTGTGGTGTTCTGATCAGGCGGTTTTGGCATACTCATGTTCCCCCAACCTTGAATGCCTAACAATCAAATGCCAACCATTCTATTTACCAAGAGAGTGCTCCTCCATGATCCTGACCATAGTTTACATACCACCAGTGGCTGTCCCCAATCAAGCTCTTGAGATATTGCATGTTAGTGTCACCAAACAAGCATGATGGAAGAAATACCTGCCCAATTACAATCAGCATTTAACCTGTAGCACCAGAGGTCCCAACACACTGGACCACTGTTATACTAAGATAAGGAATACCTACCTCTCCATGCCCAGACTGCATTTCGGGAAATCTGATCACTTGGCTGTGCTTCTCCTACCTGCATACAGGCAGAGGCTAAAGAGCAAGGATCCAGAGATTAGGACAACAAATAGGTGGTCGCAGAAGGCAGAGGAGCAGCTACAGGATTGCTTCTAGTCTGTGGACTGGGCCATGTTCAAGGACTCATCTGTGGATCTGAATAAATACACCACAGTTATCACAGACTTCATTAAAAAAAAAGCCGTAGATGAGTGCGTCCCCACAAAATCATTCAGTCTTCCCCAAACAGAAGTCTGGATGAACCATGACATCTGTAATCTGCTGAGGGCCAGACCAGAGGTATTCAAGTCTGGTGTCCAACAAAATTACAAGTCCAGCTACTGTCTCCAAAAAGTCATCTTACAGGCAAAGTAGCAATTCTGGACTAAACTTATATCAATGAAGGATGCTCAACAGCTGTGGCAGGGCTTGAATGTTTTCACATCTTACAAAGTGGTGACATATGTAGGTGACAACAGGGCTTCACTGCCAGATGAGCTCCATGCCTTCTATGCTCGTTTTGACTGTCAAAACATGGAGGAACAATCACGAACTCCCACAGCCCCAATGATCTTATGATTTCAGACTCTGAGGTCGACATGAGAGCACCCTTCAGCAGAACGAACCCACAGAAAGCATCTGGCCCAGATGGGGTACCTGGCCGAGTACTAAAGACCTGTGCTGATCAACTGGCTGCAGTATTCACGATATCCTTAACTTCTTGCTTCACCAGTCTGAAGTACCCCTGCTTCAAGCAGGCTTCTTATTATACTGGTGCCTAAGAAGAACTTGGTAACCTGCCTCAATGACCATCATCCAGTAGCACTTAGATCCACAGTGGTGAAGTAAGAAGAGGTCAGTGATGAATCATATCAACTCCAGCACTCTCTCATTGGCACTTCACCCCACCCTGGAACATCTGGACAGCAAAGATGCGCACATCAGGATGCTCTTTATCAACTACAGCTCAACATTGAATACCATCATCCCCTCAAAGCTAATGAATAAGATTCAAGACTTTAGCCTCAATACCTCCTTATGCAATTGGATCCTCAATTTCCTCACCTGCTGACCCCAGTCAGTTCAGATTGGCAACATCTCCTCCACGATCTCCATCAGTACAGGTGCATCACAAGGCTGCATGCTTAACCCTGTGCTCTACTTGCTTTCCATTTATGACTGTGTGGCTAAGCATAGCTCCAATGCCATATTTAAGATTGCTGATGACACCACCGTCATAGGCCAAATAAAAGGTGATGACAATCAGCATATAGGAGGGAAACTGAAAATCTGACTGAGTGGTGCTACAACAACCTCTCACTCAATGCTAGCAAGACCAAGGAGCTGATTATTGACTTCAGGAGGAGGAAACCAGTCCATGAGCCGGTCCTCATCAGAGGATCAGAGGTGGAGAGGGTCAGTAAATTTAAATTCCTCGTTGTTATCATTTCAGAGGACCTGTCCTGTGCCTGGCACACATATGCAATTACAAAGAAAACATGGCAGCACCTCTTCTTCCTTAGGAGTTTGCCAACATTCAACATGATATCTAAAAATCTGATAAACTTCTACAGATGTGTTGTGGGGAGTATATTGACTGACTGCATCATAGCCTGTTATGGAAACACTAATACCCTTGAATGGAAAATCCTACAAAAGTAGTGGATATAGCCCAGTTCATCACAGGTAAAGCCCTCTCCAGCACTGAGAACATCTACACGGAACGCTGTCGTACGAAAGCAGCATCCATCATTGGGGACACCTACCACACAGGTTATGCTCTCTTCTCGCTGATGCCATCAGGAAGATGGTTCAGGACTCACACCACCAGGTTCAGGAACAGTTATTAACCCTCAACCATCAAGCCCCTGAACCACCAGAGGAGATAACTTCACTCAAATACCCCAGGAAGTGATTGAGTGGGAAGAGAAAGGGATCACAGAGTTTTAGAAAAAAGAGGTTCATGGTTAGGGTTAAGGATTGGAAAGGCAAGGCAAGGAGGATATTGTAAGTAAGGCAGGGGCAGGGGGTGGGAAGGGAATAGAAAGGAAGACATGGAGGAAGACAAGAAGACAGAGAGGAAGGTACAGCAAATTGAGGACTGCAGGTGGGTCTGGGGTGAGCATAGGCAGGGAGAGGGCAAAGAGAGCACTGCAGATAGCTGGGGTTGGGGGTAAAAGCGGGGCAGGGAGAGGTCAAGGAGAAGTTTGCAGACCTATTTTCATCATGGAGACATTTAGTAGATTATTCAGGTCTAAAAAGGCTGGCAGCAATAGAGTTAAGAAAAATCATAAAGGAAGAAATCTTATGAGGAACCTAAAGAATGATCTTAAGAGTCTCCAACAGACATTGTTGTTCTCTTGCTTCATCTTCATCCCGTCTATCCTACCCAATAACATTCTAATGAAGGACCTTCAACTTGAAATATTAACTATGTTTCTCTTTCCAAAGATGCTGCCTGATCTATGAGTTTTTCTAAGTAATTTCTGTTTAATTTTGGATTTCCAGGATCTGCAAATTGCTGATTGTTCAACTTTTTCTGCATTACATTCTTTTGTAGCAGCAGTACTTAAGTGGAAATTTAATAACCGACTCTATCAAGGTTTGGCTTAGTTAAGCTACCTACAAAATTATTTTGTTGGCAGGGTTTTAACGAACCCTTCATGAAGGAGTCATCACAGCAGCAATCAAATTGGGATAATCACTCCAAGGCAGATTTCAATTTGTTTGAAAGGACAGTGGCCAACTGACCATGGTGATTGTAAAACTGAGTGCAACAGTGACAAATACCAAATAAACTCATTTGCCTTGGTACTAGCCCAAGACCTATTCGCTAAAGGCCAAATCCAGTTTAGGAAAATTATATGGGGAAAACAAATATCCCATACTGATATTGTACTGGGAAGCTAAGCTTCTGCTTAAATAAGAGGTATCCTGTGCAATATGAGCCCACTGACAACACTAATGTCAATAGCCCAGGTTAAGGTCAACTACTTTAAATAAACTCTCCAGTTAATAAATGCTTCATTGCTTTATTGTGAAAAGTCCATAACATTCACAGCTTTTCGATGCACAATGTAATTTTGTGAAACTCTGTCTGTGTGCATCATGGGCATGGTGGTCTCGCATCTAATTTTAGGAAGTTGGCTAATAACATAGAAAACATCTTGGCACACATAAGCAGTGCACCAGTGATAGAATTCTGTTGACATGATCTATTTCTGGAAAACATTGAGCTATTTTAATGAGGAAATCTAAAAGTAACAGAAGCCATTCTCAGGACTATGCTCCTATAAGTTAAACACTTTCTGTGAATTTTTCAGACTCTTGGGTTTTAAATCACCTCCACTCTCATGTATTAATTGAAATTAAATAACAGCAAAATACCCTACTACTATATCACCTCATTTTTGATACATGAACATAAAGAAATGCTCTGAAGAGACTGCTGAGGGCAACAGGAACCAAATCCTCCAACAGGGTTAGAAGTAACCATAAAATTTGATGAAAGGTTCCTTGAGGTGAGAATTGCCTGTCTCCTTTAAACTTAGAACTTGACTGCAGCCCAGACTAGGGTTGTCAAATGCTTCGTCTCTGGTGGTCAATCCACAAAACTGCCCATTATTTGGTGTGGTGTAATTGGAAAAAAATGTTTTGCAGCCCAATGACTCATAAGTAATAAGGATGTATGGCATGGGAAATTAAGATATTTTCTTTCAGCTGGGTTAGGCAGTATATCACTGGTTATTTCTAACACCAGTCCCATGCCATTCATGGTCTGAGGCCTCTTGTACTTGACATGGGATACAAAAAGTGTGGAGATGGGGAGCCAACTTCAACAGATATCTTTTAATTTGATGAAACAATATTATAGGTCTTAATTTAGAAAAAAATGCCTAGAAAGGAGTAGCAAGTTTTTGCTTCACAGTCAGAAGATAAATGGCAACAGCTTTTACTACATTATGAGCCATGAATGACATTGACCTCTGTCACAGAAAAGATTCTACTGGAAAGTTACTTTCTTCTTCAGAAGTTTATTGATTGATGTGTTAATATTTTTTGTTAGGATGCAGCATATAATAAAAGTGCACGGCAAATTACCATAAATAAATGAAACTGAATGAAGAATTTTCTAGAAGCCGTAAAAAAGATGTTTTGATTGGTCTCAAAACCTTCTCCCAACATTTGCTGATGCCTTCTTCCATGAGGATGCATTTACTTATATATGGGAGCTATTTACTGCAAGCACCGTCAATATTATCTTGTACCACAATAAAATTAAAGAACGGTCTTCTTTTCTTTCACCAAAGTTTTAAATTTATAATCCTTTATTATCTGACCCTTTCATGTGAACAATTCACTCTAATAATTAGTTGCCAATTCCAATATTTTCTTCTATTATAAAATTGGCACCACACATTATACCTCCCAGAAATAAATCTAATATAATTATGATTATAATGTGCAATTTTAAAAGGTTTAAATTATCAAAAATGCAGTATCATATACATAATCTTAACCAACATACACAGAACACAAAGGTCCTGATGCAGGGTCTCGATCTGAAACGTCACTCATCCCTTTGCCTCCCCAGTTTGACAAAGCAGAAGTCAGACATTCATGGCAGTATTCTACATCACTTAATATTAGGATCTATATATATTCTTCTCTAAGGCGAGTATATAATGCCATTGAAATAATGTACAGTATTATTGCAAAGAATTCAAGCCTTCTACTTAAAAAATAGTTGAGTATGGTCCCATGATCTTGTTAATGACCCTACTCCGAAAAAAAACAGTACTTCAAAGAAATCAAATACTTCTAGAACACTTTCAGAAAAATAATAGCACATAATAAAGTTTAAAGCGACTTCAGTATTTGCTACTTCACAACGCGGGCACGTAGAATGCCGATTATTCCTGCGGGGAAGTCGGATTGTCCTACTTCTATATATACTCAAGATGCTCGGACGGCCTTTAACTCTTGGAATAACTGTTCTTCCAAAACTTTCCGCGAAAACAGTGTATCAAATTGATGATATCATCCAAACAGATATGTTTTTAAAACTTCCCTTACACTAACCCTCTTCCCAAAATCTCCACTAATTTCACTTACCTTACACTTTAAACACAAAATTAGATATTAATCCTCACTTGGTCTCTGAAATATTTTAGAACCGGAACACCAGTTCCTTCTACTTTCGAGATTTCTTTTTCTCACCACTCTAGATTTCCTGTCAAATACAGCAAGCATTTAGCAGTTTAGGGGGTTACAGCGAAGTCTCTGAATTATTACACGTAATTTCTCTAACTTTTTCAATCATGCAATACCGATATTTCATGTTAGAACCCGTATTGAAATAATTTAGTAAACGTGAGAGAATAGTAGATTTAAAATATATTTTTGTAAAAATTAAAAATCATAACCTAAATAGCTGCCCCCACATAAATAGTAGTTGGCTCCATTCAAGCCAGCTCAACTTGTAGGAACAGTGCGGGCTCAAGGTTTTGATTGACAGTTATGTTTACCAATCACATAACGGGTTGCGTATAATCGGTCCCAACAGAGTACCAATTATTTCAGGTCGAGGCAGGGCTAAAACGATCCCGTTAGAAACATTGCCTCTCACATGGTGTGCGTCAAAATGTAGCAGACCACTGAAAACAGCCTATCAGCAAGTCAAAGCTACTGGATGGGCAAGCAATTAAAAATGCACTACAACGTCACAGGCACAGGATTTATTTTGTGCGAGAGTGGTCCAGACAGAAGTAGTGAACCATCATATAACTGGCTCCATGAGCTTCTGCATGAACTAGTCATACGTCCGGGTCGAAATATATGAAAATGTTCGTTTCCATTTAGATTTAAATGATATCTTTACAGCTGATGATTGTGCTTAAAATGTTCATTTGCAGAGTCCAACTGCAATGAAAGTAGATACAAGCAACAGAATATATTCGGCCTTCAAAGCTTTTTCCTTATGATTTGCACGGCAAATGGAGTGCATTCTCAATAGCTCCAGCAGTGGCACTAGGGCGCTATTACAGAAAACTTCATTGTTTACCTCAATTCTTAGAATTATTTAAATTCGTCTGGGCACAAATTTAAGAGTGACTTCATCAGAGCAAAAAGGACTAGTGCCCAGATTTTTTTTTACTGATGTAAGACTGAATTTCTGAATCAACTCGTTATAAACACTTTTCCTTTCTTTGGCTCCACAAGTTGTTCAAAGGAATAGTGATGGCAGTCAGTGAAGTGGTATGCTTCGCCTGTGAGATGTGGGAAAGCAAGGAATTCAAATGCCTCAGGTGACTACGCAGGAAGTGCATTGAACTATAGCTCTTCTCAGACAACTGGATTGGCTAGAACAACAACTAGACACACTGGGAAACATATAGGAGGCAGATAGTGTTAGAGTTTCAGGGAGATGGTCACACCAAAGGGTCAGTCAGAAAAAGGCTAACCACCAAATAGTGCAGGATTCTCCTGTGGGCTATTCCGCTCTCAAGTAAATTTACTGCTTTGGATACCGTGGGTGTGTGGGGGGAGGTGTCTCAGGAAGAAATTACAGCAGCTAGATCAGTGGCACTATGACTAGCTATGTTGTACAGCAGAATAGGGCAAAGTCTAGGCAAACATGCCGAGAGGGGTTTCTACAGTCACTGATTCCAGAATAGACTGTTGATACCCTGGTGCAGGAACAAAGATGTCTCTGAGTTGGCAAAGGCTACGCCGAAATGGGAGGGTGACCAGCTGTTGTCTGTACTTGTAGTAAAAATACAGGCAAGAAGTAAGGTCCTGAAAAGATAATTTATGGAGTTAGGCAGAGTCTTAAAAAGAACTTTGGGAATTGTAATCTCAGGAGTACTCCATGTGCCACATGCAAAGACATGTGGATATTTCTGAGTATCAACACCTTTCAATCATTCACCATTTAAAAATACTCCTAGCTTCTATTTTGTTCAGTAAAATAGATGACCCCATATTTTTCCCACATAATATTCCATCTACCCTGTCCTCACCCATACATTTAACCAGTATTAATTCCCCTGAAGGTTTTCTATATTCTCATTATTGCTGTCAAAACCTTTATTTTTGGATCCTCTGCAAAACTTGCATATATTACACTGAATAGTTTCGTCCAAATTATTGACAGCAATTGCAAAAAGCTTGGGCAATAGCAACAATCCTTTCGGCATCTACTAGTCACAACCTCCAACTCAAGCATGATCTATTTACTCCTTGTTTGGTTTATAATCTTTACTCCACACCAGTATTTTATCTGCAATAGTATGCGCTTAAAATTTGTTTGACAATCTTTGCATGGCACCTTAATGAAAGTCTAAATACAATCACTGTTTTGACAAGCATGATATTCTTTTCATAAATTCACCTTGATTGTGCCTGAGAAAACTGCTATTTTCTAAATTTCCTTTGATCACTTGCTTAATCATATGTTCCAGTATTTTACTGCCTACTAAGGTCAGGCTAATGATTTTATAGATCCACTGTATTTTCTCTCTTCCTCATTTTCTAAATAGATTTGTTACATTCCGATCTGTGGGAACCGTTCCAGAACCTATAGACTTTTCTAAAATGACTACCAGTGCATCCACCAACTTCATGGGACCTTTATCAGGTCCAGTAGATTTCAGCCTCATTCATTTCTCATGCTAATTTTTAAATAATCCTATTTTTGTATGTTTTTTCTTCACTCAAGACACATAGTTCTCCACTATTTCTAGGAGATTCTCTGTGTTGTCTTCATTCAGGCAGAAAATATTTCTGTCTTTACTTTATTCTTCAACTAACTTCTCTCATCCCAGTCTGTAAGGGACCCATATTAACTCTCATAGATTTTTTTCATATCTCAAAGTCAAAGTAAAGTTTATTGCCATATGCACAAGTATGAACAATGAAAAATTATAGAAGGTATTACTATTATGTTTTTACTTGACTACATGACTGAACAACTTTCTCAAGATTGTTATATTGAATTTGCAAAACATGCATGTGCTTTCACAATTTGAGATCAGCTGTTAATATTTAAGAGGGAGTTAGATATGGCCCTTGTGGCTAAAGGGATCAGGGGGTATGGAGGAAAGGCGGGTACAGGGTTCTCAGTTGGATGATCAGCCATGATCATACTGAATGGCGGTGCAGGCTCGAAGGGCCGAATGGCCTACTCCTGCACCTATTTTCTATGATTCTATGTAACACCTCTGAATTTTGGACAATTAACCAGCATAATATGAAACTAATATGAAAAGACTGAGGTCCTTTAACATCTGCTGGACGATGCTGAGGATGTTCTATGAGTCTGTGGTGGCCAGTGCGATCATGTTTGCTGTTGTGTGCTGGCGCAGCAGGCTGAGGGTTGCAGACACCAACAGAATCAACAAACTCATTCGTAAGGCCAGTGATGATGTGGGGATGGAACTGGACTCTCTGACGGTGGTGTCTGAAAAGAGGATGCTGTCCAAGTTGCATGCCATCTTGGACAATGTCTCCCATCCACTACATAATGTACTGGTTGGGCACAGGAGTACATTCAGTCAGAGACTCATTCCACCGAGATGCAACACTGAGCGTCATAGGAAGTCATTCCTGCCTGTGGCCGTCAAACTTTACAACTCCTCCCTTGGAGGGTCAGACACCCTGAGCCAATAGGCTGGTCCTGGACTGATTTCCTGGCATAATTTAAATATTACTATTTAACTATTTATGGTTTTATTACTATTTAATTACTTATGGTGCAACTGTAATGAAAACTAATTTCCCCCGGGAACAATAAAGTATGACTATGACGACTACTACTACTACTACTACATCGACTCAGGCCTAGGGGGCCAGCGTTGGGCACGATGACGGACTCTCCACTCCTCCCTCATCAGTGTGTTCAGTTCATCGACATTAGCTGCACCGCTGTCTCCTAGGAGCGTGTTGACCACAGTCTTGGGAGGGCGCCCAGGGTTCATCCTCCCATGCTTGGGCTCCCATATGATGACTAGGCTGGCAGGTAGCTCGGGGTGGCATAGACAGTGCCCCGCTAGTGGCAGTCTTCTCGCCTCGATTTTAGTGGTGAGCATCGGTAGGTTGTTATAGAGCTCAACGTTCGTCATGTGCTGTTGCCAACTCACGTCAAGAGCCATCCGGGGCATTCGTGTATAACAACCATCTAGAGACTTTTGCATAGTCTTGGTGAGTGCCCACGTCTCGCATCCGTACGCGAGAATGGACTCTATGACTGCTATGAAGATCCTCTTTTTAAGCCCTCTGGTCAGGTTCGACTTCCAGATTTCCTTCTTGTCGTTCATAGCTCTCCACGCCAGCACCTTCCGTATCTTTATATCCTTCTCCGAACTCATCATTCTTGACCCAAGGTACTTGAAGTCAAATATGAAAACTATGTTGCAACATACTTCATCAGGAAACACAGACCCTACAGGAGTTTATGAATTAATGATTCAGGTCATTCTGATTTTGAAGTAAAATAAATAAAGCACTTAGTTCATTCTTTGGGTGTTCAAAAGAATTTCACACTCAGTGAATTGTCCCACTCTTATGATGTGAAATGTACCAAAGTGAAAATAATAAAAATTGCGCTCTAGTATGTTCTGGACAGAATTTAAGAGTCAATGCAAGGCAACCATCTAATCAGAGGACTCATGCAATGTCTGATGCTTTAAATCTAGCATCACTTTTTACATTTTACTTATATGGAAACAGCTCAATGTGCCAAGTCATGTTAATAGTTAGCCAGAGGTTCTGTAAAACATCTTAGGCTAACTACAACACATATCTGCATATTTTGGTGTCCTGTGCCTAGCTCCTGCAGTAGAAAGGTACAAAATGGGCTAAACTTCCGATGGCAGTGTATTTGATCTTTGTTCTATGCTTGCTCAATGCTGCACTCATTATCAAGTTGAATGGCAGTCTCACAACATGCTGAACTAATGGCAGTTTCACAACATGAAAGGGAAGTACACTTCATATTTGGCCCCACCACTTTATTTCAATGAAGTTTTTAGGGCAGTACCATTTACTTGCATGGCAATGCTTTTCTATCTTTTAATGTCATATTACTTATAGTTAATATTGATTGATTTACATACATTGAACTATAATCACTTCTGACCAGGATGATGTGTGGAATGCATCCTCTGCAATTTGACCCATTATTTTCTTTAACACTTGTGATCTGCAAAACTTCAGTCATAATACAATACTGGATAAAATATTTACTTGTGACCTTTCTGTACAGAAACATCAAAGTAAAACCACCTACGATTGCTTGCAGTCCATTCAAGCAAAACTGAAACAAACATATACTTCCTACCCTATGACAGGAAAATAAATGAAATGTCAAGATACATGCTAACCAAAATGTGTTTCAGAATTTAATATGTTTTTAATGTCATGGTAACACTTCTGTTTGCAATTCAATTGTGCAACAGCAGTAGAATTGGTATCGCAAAGCGTGGTTTTGAAATAATTATTTCTAGCAACACCCTACCCACTGTTATACTCCTGATATATCCTATTACAAATATATCTGCCAATCAACGAAGAAAACTGTAACATATTGCTAAAAATTGAACATGCATTTGATAACAGTGAACTGTAGTTCTGCAGTTAATAAGCTCTTTGCTCCATGGTCTATTCTGCAAGAGCCCAGAAAACCATAAATGCTAACATAATACAAAAGAAAGAAGATACAAAAGAAAACTTAATTTTACATATCTAAAGAGCAAGGCATTAACAGCACATTAAACACATCAACAACAATGAAGAGTGGTGTGACTGTGACAGAAGTCACCAGGGTGAGAGATATTGAAGCTGGTGATATACAAGTCTTTATTCAGCACACCAAGCAGGCATCATTCTGGTGACACCCTCAGTACAGGCTTGCAAACCCAAAGCTACATCACATTTTTACACCCGTAGGATCAAAGGTAACAGTAGGTGATTCAATACAATTTCAGTAGTTACCAATATTGTCCACTTCAATACTTTGGGTTCACAAGACATCTCTGAAGATCCAAACACCTTTGGAAGAAATTAATTAACACAAATATTCTGAAAACTTCTGATGACAGAGAGCCAGAAACTCAAAATTAATGTTGTCAGGGTTGTCTCCAAGTACACAAAATATTGCAAGCACTCAATCTATTGATTGCTTATACCTGTGACTGTGTTCGATATGCTAAGTGACAATATCCCTCCATCTGGTCTGGCAGTTTGAACTCAAGTCACAATGGTGCAAATAACTTAGCCATGTTGTCTAGTTTGATGCAAGTCAATTAACACAACCCCATTGTCTTAACATTTATTTGTTGCATATGCAATCTCTTAGTTTGTGGGCCAATTCAACTTCAAGTTACTGCTTGCAACTTACAATAAGAACTGAAGGTTGGTTCTTGTTTGAATTAATATCTGTTATATCCACATAACTCCAGAATACTTCCTAACATACCCTCCTCTTGGCCCTTGGACAGAAATCCATCCTCTGAAGGCCAACCTTAAGGAAGATCTGATCAAGATCTAAAAAGATGGCGCTACCAAAGGCATGTAACAGCCTACTGGTAGATCAAAAGGCAAGAGATTCGACTAAAAACATCACTTATAATGTCTTTTCTAAAGCAAATTGTGGTGAACTGTCGCCACACACAGTGAGGGTGGTTCAAAGAATGAGCCGTGTTTTGAGCATTGCAAGGTGCAACACGTTTGAACCAGGGTCGCAGACAGAGTTACTCTCACTGCCAGAGATCGAGTGAGCGATTTGGAGAGGAATCGATGCGGAAGAGTTTTGATGCCCGTCCACCCAACCCTGGTGCAAGGCCGGATCACTCCAAGCGCTGAGCTGATTTGGTGAGATTGAGAATGGCTTCAGTCTGGGCTGTCCAAGTGTATCATGGTGCTGGGGTCCGGGTCCTAGAGCAAGACACTACCTTGGACAACTTAAACGCCAACGCAAAGAGTCTGGAAGCTGAATGTAGGGAATGGAGGCGAGGGTCGGGCTAATTTCACTCACTCTCCCACAAGTGTTTATCCCTTTCTCTACAGCGCCGAGGCTGTGAACTGATCCGGCTGCTTTGCTTTTTTGCCCCACTGGTATGATGAACTGGGACCGAGGCACAGCCCTACTCTGGCTGCTCCAGGAGCGGACATGGGACTCAGTCTGGTTTGCAATGCTGTTGCCTTGTTTCTATTGTTTGCATGATGTGTTTTTTTTCCTCTCTCTCTTTCTCTGAGCAGTGCTTTTTGGTCTTTTTTTAATTGGGTTATTTCAGGTTTCTTCCTTTGTGGCTACTTATAAGCGAACAAATTTCAATGTGTATAATTAATATATATATGCTTTGATAATAAATGTGCTTAGAATTTTTGAAACTAAACAGGGCGGCAAAAATGCCTTTCACTTAGGACCCCTTCCCCAATTACTAAATTATCATGTCCCTATGTGTACCTACATTTACAGTTTCTTAACATGCCTAATTGGATATCTACAAGACTGAGCAGAGATGGCAAGAAAATGTTCCAGAAATTTGATCACATCCTCTTTGGCCTTTCTATTGCTGATAGCTAAAACTATCAGTAGTGACTGTCAGTAGTCACTCTTTGGGCAGGATCACAGCAAAGTAACTTTGTTTCAGGTTCACAGGCAACAGTTCACATTCCATGCCATGACGGATTATCAGAATGATCTTGACAACCAGTCATTTAGATTGATCTTCAGGAAGGTCTAGGGCGGTCTATATTCACATAACTACAAGGACCTCGTCCCAATAGCACCCCCTCCCAGACTGTCCTTTCAATCACTGGCCCTACCACTGAAAGGGTCCAGCTTATTTGTTGTCACTCCCCATTCAGCTGGAGTGGCTGCTTTCTGACGCTGTGTGCAATTTTTCTCTCTTTCTCAGTCAGCCTTGCCATGGAAGTTGTGGAACTTGATGTCTCAGCCTGAACTCAGATCCCTCCCTTTCCATTTTCCCCAATATCTTTCTGTTCTGATTAATACAACTAATCATCTATCTCCAAGAACCAGCCTTCATTACAAAGTATAGCTACTGTTACACTTTAAACTTCATTTATGGTTCGCTGACACACTCTGTCTTCTGCATTTGCGTTTCCATTCTCTTTCATTTGTGCATCTACTTCTATCAGGTGTGGACAGATGTGATGCATCAGGCTGGTGATCATCACTTAAGATCCTTTTAATGATATTGTTAATGGGTGGACTTGATCCCTTGTTCTGTCTGTGAGGGTGACAAGGTGAGTCAAATGGTTTAACCTGAGTCCAGAGTTTCCACTGGCTGCCTCGCCGGGTCTGTACACAAACACAGTTGTCATCTGTCAGAAGCACCACCTGGGAGCGAACAATGACCGTTGAGGAAGCTCTTTTACCATGACTTGGTCTCCTGGCTGTGGGAGGATTACCTTCTCTCCCTCTGGTCAGCAATGTGTTGCTCTTGTTCAGTCCTTCGACACTTTAAGCTGGTTAGAGGTCCTTTACACACTGGGTCATTTTACCCCTGTAAGTTTCAGGTTTATTGCAACTCTTAGTCACCCCCTAAGACAGTCACATTACTTGCCCCATCAGTAATTTGTAGGATCTCACACCCAACGTGAGATTCAGGATTGCCCGCAATCTCATCAGGATTCCTGACAATACATCAACCCATGTCATTCCTGCCTATATTATAGCTTTGGCTAAGGCAGTTTTGATTGGTTGGTTCATCCTTTCTACCATCCCGGAGCTCTGAGGCTGGTAGGGTATGTGGAATCTTTGTTGAATTTCTAACACTTTACATTTTAAAATCTTTTTTATTAATTATTATTGAAGATCAACAAAAAAAAATACATTAAAGTAATCAAGTCAACATGTTAATATGTACAATGAGAATTAAATTATCAAATAACTGATTAACAAAGCTAAGCAATATATCAATAATAATAAGAAAAAATAAAATGTTAAAACTAAAAAAGAAAGAAGGAAAAAAGAACCCCTACAAACTAAAACAAAAAAAACCTACTAACAGAAAAAAATGAAAAAAAAAGTGAAAGGTTTTATTGGGAAATTTTATAATTTACTATTACAACAGTACAATTATCCTTTACCTAAGATTAAGCAAGAATTGGGAAAGACAGCTTAACATGACCTTGATAACAGAGGATTGGTTACGAATTTTGAAGTTGGTTAACTCTTCTTCGATTTGTGCCAGTCACTCTTTAACTCAATTTAAAATTGTACATCGTTACTATTTGACAAAGGAGAGACTGTCTAAAATATTTCCTCATGTTGATAGTCAATGTGATAGATGTAAAACTGAGACAGCTACATTGGCACATATGTTTTGGTCATGTTCTGTATTGAAACAGTTTTGGAAATTATTTTCTCTACAATTTCTAAAGCTTTAAAAATTAATTTACAACCTAATAAACTGACAGTTTTGCTCAGTATAATCCCTCAATATCTTCATGGTAATTCTATATCAGACCAACATGTAATTGCATTTTTTACATTATTGGCCAGAAGGGCTATTTTATTGAAGTGGAAAGATGCCTCTGCTCCCACTTTGATACCTTGGTTCTCTCAGGTGATGTTATGTCTTAGTTTGGATAAAAATCAGAAGTTGAACTTTTGATCCTCAATTTGACTTTGAGAAAAGGTGGGGTTCTTTTGCCCACTACTATCATTTGATTTGAGTTAATTAAGATGGTTCCCTTCTGATTCTTGTTTGATTTGAGTTGGCGGATTGATGTTTTCCTTTTATGGAATCTTGCTTGTATGGCGTATAGCTCCGGGGTTGTGGTCCCAATGGATTTTTTTTTTCCTAACACTTTACATATTTTCTTCATCACTTTCCCTGTGAAATGTGCTCCCTGATCCAAATCCACCTGGGCAGGGGCCCCCCACCTGGGGAGGACTTCCTCAGCCAAAATCCGTGCTGCTATGCTGGCAGTAGAATTTCTCATTGGGAAAGCTTCTACTCACTGGGTGAAGTGATCCACGATCACCAGATGGTAGGTATACACCCTGCTTTTTGGCAGGGGCCGCATAAAGTCCATCTGGATGTTTCCCCAGGGCCTCCTCAGCCATGGCTGGTTTGCCAGCCGCACCTTTATGCCTTAACCAGAGTTATGCTGGGCACAAATGATACAAAAGCGATAGAATTTTGCAACATCTCTGTCCATCCCTGGCCACCACTAGGCCTGCCGGCGGGTCATGATCATGCTGTGCCTTACTTATTTCATCAACCTCATGATATAACTTCAATTATATCACTCATTGACTGAATTAACAAGTGATATAACTCATTCCCTTTCTGCTCCTTACTCTCCCCTTTTCAGTGAGCCTTTATTTTAGATGATGCTACTTCTGCAGGCAGCTGCACTGCTTCTAACAGTTCTTGTCTACATTGGGTCCCTACCCTTGGAACCTCCTAACATGATTCACAATCACGGTCCCACTTCTTACCCCTGCTTGGGGCTGCTGTCTCCCTGTAGGCTGTGTTGTCTGTTCAGAGGATCGTACATGTTTCCTCTCCCTGACTTATCCATGTTATTTTCCCTTTCCTGAATCTATGATAATAGCCACTGCCTTACTTAGTGTGTCTATCCCCAGGACAGTGCTCTCATTGTTTGGGCACTCCCAGAAATCTACAGGAAGTTGTATCCCCTCAATCCAGTACCAGAAGCTTGCTTCTCTCTGCTCTCATTGTTTCACCACCTGCACTGTTCATGTAAATGGCCTCTCCAGTCATGAGCAAGGGTAGATCCACTGGACAACAAATTTTTTCGAAAGTGTTGCTTCCTCAGAAATGCTTTTTGTTTATGATAGACCACTTGAAGTGGAACACAAAAATAATTTCAGACAACATGCATCACATAGGAATTTGGAGAAACTAGAAATTAACTTCTACTGAATATAATGTGTTTAATTGCATAATGGTGCTGACATTTTGTAATAGTTCAACTCAGCTAAAAATAATTGTTGATGATTTCCGTTTATACTCAGTATCTGAGGCTTCTCACTTAAATGTCCCACAATAATCAGCTGACATTGATGGATTCCACTTGCCTTGATACCATTTCTCCATCACCACAATGTCCCAGTGAAACTTTTCACCATGCTCGTCACTGAGTGTCAAGATTCACAGGAAAGAAGTCTAAATGGGAATACAGAAAATGAACCTTCAGTGACATGTTGCACTTCATGGTTTTGTATGTTTGAAGCATGTTGTCAACCAGCTGCACATAGTTTGGTGCTCTGTAGTTGCCAAGAAAATTTTCAACACCATCCTTGAATGCTGTCCATGTGATTTTTTTTCTGGTCCCACTAGTTCTTCAAATTGCCTGTCATTGATGACCTGTTTGATTTGTGGACCAAAAAGATGCTTTCCTTAATCTTGGCATCAGTTATTCTGATTTGAATTTTGAATTGAAATAACAAATAGTGGCAATTTCAAAAAAAAGGTGCGTGATAGGGAAATTTCATGGTGATTTTCATGATCAGTAGCCCAAAATCCATAAGATACACCCAAAAGTATTCAGAAAGCAAAATCATTGTTGTCCAGTATTATCATCCTTGTGTCCACTTACATTTCACATTGCCAGCCCTGGAATAAACCTCCTGTATATATCCATGGGTGTCAAGTACTGCCAATGGAGGCTGCCACCAACCATTTGTCTGACCTTGATCTTGTCTTTACTAGCTCCATAATCTAGTTGGCAGTCAAACCAGACAGAGAGGGGCACTGCTGTCAATTCTGTAAATTTTGTTGCACTCCTCTCACACCTTCTCCCTTTTTAGGCCAGTGCCTCCAACGATGGCACAGTAGGCCACAGCTGCTTAAAAAAAAAATCATCTCCTTTACCCTTCCACATCTATTCTGGCCCTCCCTTGCTAGATGCCCTGGTTGCTGGCACACATAGCAAGTCTTCTGCATCGTCACAACAGCTACATTCACTATAGCCACCTTACAACTTCCCTTCCTCTTTGATTGGCTTTTTCACTACTGTCCATGTTCTTTCGTGTTCCAGGACTTAGCCCACCCAGTTTTGTCATGCCTGTTCAACCTTCTCAAGTTTATGGAATATATACTCTTTGAGTTCTCCCCTCTTCACAATTGAGCCCATAATGTTGCTGTATCCCTTTTCTGTAGAAAGTTAAATGTTTCTGCACTATTGCCTGTCTTGGGCTTTGGTTTTTAGGTTTCCCCAAAGTCAAAAACACACAAATGATTCCTTGAACGAATATACCTGCCCTCTCTGGCATCCCAAACAGTCAGTAACCATCATTTGCAACTGGTAGCCCTGTCTCAACAAACTACCCAGCACTGTGCAGTTGGAATTTTCTTTCATGTAATGTTTTATTAAAGTGACACGGAGTTTTCAGGCCATGTAAAAATTTCCTGCTCAAAGCAATGGTTGGTCTGTGCAGCTGTTAAAAAAATAGATAGAGGGAACATTGGTCTGGTAACTGGCTTCTTACACAAAACACAGAAAAACACATACACGCACACACACACCACATTTGTACATCTACCAGTTCAGCTCTCCCCCACCCCGTGTCCTTTGATACTTTGTGATCCCGTGATCATTGGCCTAAACAGATCTAAGTATGGGCATCACACACAAAATGCTGGAGGAACTCAGCAGAAAAGGGAGAATCTATGGAAAAAAGTACAGTCGAAGTATCGGGCCAAAACCCTTCAGCAGGACTGGAGATAAAATGCTGAGGGGGGAGGGGCAATAGGTGAAACAACTTGGATGGGAAGGAAAAAGCAAAGAGCTAGGAAGTTGATTGGTGAAAGAGACAGAAGGCATGGAAGAAAGAAGGAGGGGGAGGAGCACCAGTGGGAGGCGATGGACAGGCAAGGAGATAATATGAGAGGTGGGCAAGGGGATGGGAAATGGTGAAGGGAAGGGGTATGGGTATGACTCTTTAAAAAAATACTCCCTCCCCTTCGACTGCTAAAGTCACTGGCCACACATTGGGCCAAGTACATATCCCAGACGATTCCAAGTGCTGTGACTGAAGTCACCGGAGAGGCATTGAAGCTGGTGATACGCATGTCTTTATTCAGCACAACAAGCAGGCATCATTCTAGTAACACTCTCGGTATAGGCTCAGAAACCCAAAGGTACATCACATTTTTACACCCGTAAGATCTAATCACTGTAAGTGATTCAATATCATTTCAATAGTTACAATGGCACTGTTTACTTCAGTACTTTGGTGGACAAATGGTTCCTTTGAGATACATAGTGGAAACACTTTGTAATTGATAAGACTCCTCTCAAGATTGAACACCTTTGGGAGAAACTAATTAACACAAATATTCTCAAACCTTTTGACGACAGCCAGACACCCAAAATTAATGTCAGGGCTATCTCTGAGTACACAAATATTGTAAGTACACAAAAACTTAATTGCCTATATCTGTGGCCATGTTTGATGGGCTACATGACAATATCCCTCTTTCCGGTCTGCCATCTTAAACTCAAGTCACAATGGTGCAAATAAATTAGCCCATGTTGCCTGGTTTGATGCAAGTCAATTAACACAACTACATTGTCTTAACGTTTGTCCATTGTGTATGTAATCTCTTAGTTTGTGGGCCAATTTAACTTTGATTTACTGTTTGCAATTTACAATAAGAACTGAAGGTTAATTACAAGGATTCTGAACTTTTTAACATTTACAATAAGAACTGAAGATTGTTTAAATTAATAATATAATCCACATAACTCCAGAATACTCCCCAACAAAGACAGGGCTATAACTCAAACAATCTTACCCTTCAGCATACAGGAAATCCAATGCCAACACTGGGCCTGATACAGAAAAATAGGAGGAAACTAACATTTCCAAGATAAGCAAACAAAACAATTGTTTTCTACACCACCATTAAATAATATGTTCATTACCCTACCTTCCACACTGTTATTCAATTAGAAATTGTTTCAAAATGCATTACAATGATCATTAATATATTTTATGAATAGTAAAGCTAACTTCCTCAGCTGTTTTATTAGCAGACATATTTATTGCACCTTATCCAAGTGCCTTCAATTTCCCATACAAAAGAAATTAATATTATTTTAATAGCTCACTACATCATTTGAATACACAGCTTTGTGGGAAAAGTGGCAAAAATCCCAGCCCTATAACCACACCGGTGCTTCCGCTGTCATTAGAGCAGATAGAAATCTGACTGTTGATAATGGGAAGGGGAGGAAAGGAAGTAGAACAAGATATTGACACTTGAAAGAACTGTACATTGGAATGCTGCACCTTTGAATCATTGAACAATTATCCACTCAGTGAGTTGTCAGTCTAATTACGGAGTTAAAGCCATGCATCACTGAATGCAAGATATGTTTAACTGCACTTGAAATAATTGTACTTGGCCAGAAAGACTGTCATTATTGAATACAACTGGCATTTTTTTGTAAACAATTTTGCCTTGAATTTAAAAATGAAAAATTAGGAGTAATAGCTTTAAGCATATTTTGAAGAAACAAAATGAAATTATGTACATGTACTGCTATAACTTTAACATCTTTAAATTGCATGTACAAGAGAGGTAATTCTTCAGAGTGGCAATTATAATACCGAGTTGAAAGGATTTGGATCCCATTAAATGGAAATTAGTATTTGTAACCATTTCAAGACAACCATTTTGCAAGATTTTTAAAATTATGATCAGAAACACACTTATGATGCCACCCACACGTTTTTCTCATCCCACACCCACCCAAGCTTTCTCTCACTCAGAAGAGGCAAAAGCTATAATCTCCTATAATCAGAGACTCCTGGTGTTCATGAGAAAATGAACAAAAACATTTCCCAATAAAATTACATGGCTTTTTAACATTATCATCTTCAAAGCAGTCTTCTTTGCAGTGACATTTTCATATTCCCACTGTCAGATAGATGTTTTAGAGAACATTTAATCCACTTATCTATATTTATATTCCTCACATTATGCAAAATGCTTCTTAAAGATGTTAAATAAATTATTTAACGTGGGTTGTTCTTGATATCAAATTTTAATGGGAAAGTTATCCTCAAAATCAAGACAATCTGAAGCATGTCAACGTTACACAGAAATCTCTACTGTTTATTTTAGTCCATACTTGCTTTTCCATTGACTATTACACTTCTGTACCTGCAACATTTACTGAAACAACTTTTATTCAATGCTGAAAAACACCTTTGTAGTTAGAAATTAAAAATTTGATCAACATCTGTGTGACTAAATTATGTAGTCATAAATTTCCACATACGAGGGGTGATTGATAAGTTCATGGCCTAAGGTAGAAGGAGTCAATTTTAGAAAACCTAGCACATTTATTTTTCAACGTAGTCTCCTCCTACATGTACACACTTAGTCCAGCAGTCATGCAGCATACGGATCCCTTCTTTGTAGAAGTGGTCCGCAGCAGATTGATAAGTTCGTGGCCTAAGGTAGAAGGAGATGAGTTATTAACTTCAAACTTTCTGCATTATCACTCAAAGAGTTGAATTGCACATGCATGTATCGAGAGCATCTTGGACCTCCAGGTGATCCATAGCAGAGGTGATTGATAAGTTCGTGGCCTAAGGTAGAAGGAGATGAGTTATACAGCTCTCGTTACATGCATTACAGTTGAAACTCTTTGAGTGAGTATGCAGAGTTTGAAGTTAATAACTCATCTCCTTCTACCTTAGGCCACGAACTTATCAATCTCCTCTGCTGTGGACCACTTCTGGAGGACCAAGATGCCAACTTCTACAAAGAAGGGATCCGTATGCTCCACATCCACTGGACTAAGTGTGTAAATGTAGGAAAAATAAATGTGCTAGGTTTTCTAAAATTGACTCCTTCTACGTTAGACCATGAACTTACCAATCACCCCTCGTAGCACGGACTCACAAATAAAACTTGAGATGAGTGACTGGAGTGGGCCAAATTATTAATGAAGGGAAATTGGCATGGTTGATGTTGAGAGTTGGTTGCATCTACTGGGATATCCCGAATTTGGACACAGTTCCAGGAAAAGTTCTATTTCAGATAAAGATCAGAAGGATTTCTATTTGTCTGAGGAACATGAATATTTTGAATTTTCTATCCAAGAGCTATGGTTATGGAGTCATTGAATATATTCAAGGCAGTGATTGACAGACATTGAAAACTCAAGGAAGTCAAGGAGGACAAGGGAGAGCATAAGAAAGTAGTACTGGGGGCAGGAATGGATCTACTGTGAACTTATAATGGCACAGCAGACTTTAGGGAAGGGTAGGAGCTATAGACTACTCTCACACTGGACATGTGGATTAGCCTTTGGACTATATCAGCAAAATGCCAAAATCTAAGATGCTGGATGAATGTACCAGTTTCAATGGCAGGGATTTTCCCCCTTTTCTTGCACCCCTTTAGATGATTCAAGTACCAATCCAAGAATTGAGCTCTCTGATTACTTCTTCTCATTGGTCTAATATTTTTTATCCTCAATGGCTTTCCAAGACTCTGATTTTCAAATTTCTCTTGAGTGTTCATTTCTTTGGCCACAATTTGTATCTATTCGGTCAGGTGCCCATATCTGTTTCCATTTGCAACTTGTCCTAAAACAACCCCTATCCACAAACCTGAGCCATGACATCCAGCAGTAGTTGAAATCAGTGACTACTCCCATTCAAAAGATACAGGCGTGACATGAATTACCATAGGTTTCAATTATGCATGGAATTCCAGAAATCACCAACAAATGATGTGCATCAATGGTGTTTGCACTGTGATTGGTATAGCTAAGTGGTCAATATGCACAGGCTAACAACAGGAAACTTTGATGACAATTTAGATTTTTCAGTTTGGTTATTACTTCAGCTATATTTTGGTATTCATTTACTTCTTCATAAGTATATCAGAAACTCTGTTTGTGTCATGAAGAGACACCAAACTAAAGGAAATTTCTACTGATGACAAAATTCTGGAAACTTGTAATTTGAATGGCAAGCACTACTCTTTGGCAGCATGAAACAAAATGCACCAAAGCTTGTTGATCATTCATTGTTTTCAGCAAAAGAAATCATGTGAAGAAAGGTATTTGTTGTAGCTGTAAGTTTTTACTAATTTTCTCTCTACTAAAGGAGAACTTAGGAAAATCCCTGAAGAAATCACATCACAGTAGTTTAGAGATTATGCATAAAATAATTGTTTCTTTCTTGATTGTGTATTTCTGTTCATCATCCCAGTGACATGATCATTCAGCAATGATAGCAGAATGACAAATGTTTCCACAGATACTCAAATGAATCACCAGAAAAAGAAACATAAAAAATAAGTCAGGACTCTATAATGCAGTAGATAGACTATCATACCAAGCATCTTTTCAATAGGATTGTACAGTGGCACAGTTTGTAAAGCTCTTACCTCACAGCTCCAGCAACTGATCTCAATCATCTCTGGTGCTGTCTGTGCAGTTTCCATGTTCTCTCTGTAGCAGTGTGGGTTTCCTGTTTATTCTGGTTGTGTGCCACATCTCAAAAACGTGACAGTTACTATGTTAATTAACCATTGTAAATTGTACTTAGCATGTAGCTGACTGATAGAATCTGGAGGAAGTGACAGTACTGTGGGAGAGTAAAATAGAATTAATATAAGGATAGAGTAAATAGGGGTTTGGTGGTTGGCACAATTCACTACTCTGAAGGCCATGCTGAATGACTGTAATATTTTTAAAAATGGCAGGTACATTTCCCATTCTCTAGAATAGCACTATTCTCCCTCAAAAGAGCTAACAATTATGGGTTAAAATGTTCTCTTGGTTGCTAGCACTAAATATTAAAGTATCTGTGTGCTGTCTGTACTCACCTCTTACACAATAAGTTCATCTGAAATCAATGGCATAGAAGGTGCAGGAAGTGTATATAGGAGTGAGCTCACATTCTAGCAGGCTTTTAAGGTAAAAATTGTTACTTCTAAATAATGTTGCATGAACTCACTTCCTTAATTTTTTTTGACAATGTCTGCTTGCATTTTATGTTATTCTAGTTAAATTTCATAAACGAACACAAGTAAATGGTACAAAATAAAGTAAAATTAACAGATAATGAGTTTGACCCTGAAACTGAAGGCCATTCTCCTCAGCAAACATTTATTTGACAATCAACAAAATCCATCATAACAAAAAATGAATATAGTTGACTTAATTCTATTTTTTTTAAATCAGAAAATTGACAAAATTCCACCCCCCAACTGACACACTGACTTTTTTGAGACAGAGCGAATTTACAGCATTTTTAAAATTTCAAATTTTTGCTTTTTTCAATTTTTCTTTTCGACAAAGGGGAATACAAGAGCTCAATTACATATGGAGAAATTCTGATCAACTGAATTACACTATGAAGTTCTAAGATAACGAGCTGCAATATACTGAAGTGAATAAAAATGAACTCCCTTGTGCCATGTTATAAATAGAACTACCAGACAATGTATCCCACAGTATCACCTGTGAATGAGTCTGAATGCATAATATACTCCATTAGAATTATGAACAGAGTATGCAGGTTAATGAAAGAAAGTACTCACACTTATTTACTGGTGATAATACTTTGAATCTAATGCCAATGATTTCAAACCACACATAATACATTCCAGATTCATGTTGAAGACACTTTTATACCTATTTTTTCTACCTAAAAATGCAATTTCATCTTCATATTGGAGCAGAGTATCATGTTGACAAAATGTACAAATCATTTTAAGATGATGGACTACAAATGATTTAAACTTCTACTACACTCTATGTTAAACTTTACTTAGCTATGATTCACAGGAATTTTTCCTCAAAGACAGTCTCGTTTGGGCATTACTTTCTTCATTTCTTTGAACTCCTGTATAAGGAGGTATAATTAAATTCACATGGTACACAGGACCAGATGAAAATGAACTAACACCTCTCATTCGCTGGTTATGGTAAATCATTATAGTTCTTCATAATGAATTTATGTTTAATCACAGTAAAATGCTAATCCACAGCGCCTCCTTGAGGTTGCCAAAAGTTGGAGGCAACATTGCAACTATAGTTGGCTAAAAACAATTGCTTATCCAATACTATATTTCAGTAGCATTGCAAAAATAATGAATTTTCAAGGACATCTGCAGTTCTCATGTTACAAGTGATTTTTTTGTTTAGAGAACTTTAACTGAATTTAACTGAAGTTAACTTGGTTAAATTAACAATTAAATATGCTGCTTCTAAGAAGTTATCTAATCTGACTACTACTGTGACAATTAAAATAATTAAAAAGGTAAAGATTTAAAGAAAGAAATATTTTCAACAATCTACAATTACCACATGCAGTAAAATAAACTCTGATGCCACCTACTTGTTAAACCAGCCTAAATGTTTTGGGTACACACCTCATCTGGCATTCCTAATAATATGAATTACATATTTCCTAGCTGAATTTGTCTCCAGATAATACACAATGCTCCTGCATATGAATACATCAGAACAAGAATACAATGGGAAAAATGTTTTAAGAATGGTTTCCTTCTGCACTATAAATTTCTGTTTTAAGACCGAAAAACTTGTACAAATTCACTATCAGTGAATTATGGAATAAATTTCATTCAATAAATGCAAGAATATTATTTTCTGAGAAAAGCTGAGTTATCTTTGAAGTCATTATGATCAATGATACAGATTCAATGTCTTATTAAATATGTGGTCACAAATACATTGCATAGTAATCCATAATAGTCATAATAAAGTAGACTTCACAGCAGAACTCAGAATTATTGCAAATATTGTTGTTATCTGCATTGTTCCACTGGGAGTCACCAGAGTGAAAAGAGGAATATAAAGAGTGAATCGTGGCAATTGCTAGCACGCTGCCTGCGATGTACAAGTACACAGTAGTCATAAACACACCTGCTTCTGCAGTTGGTAAATTATTCAACCAAACACGGAGTGTTCTGAATTGTGAAGCATTGTGTCATTTTCAAGTCAATTACATGTAAAAAAATATCTGTAATATCTAAAAGCACAGGACAAGGAATTATGCTGAAACTTAATTGCTAATTAATGAAATTAAAACAAGGACGTCAGGACAGTTTTCTTGGTAAGAATGCAGACGAACTTGAAAACAAGCTATTTTAGATCTAGGTGAGTGACCAGTAACCATTCAGTGATTATACTATGACAGAATACACATTTTAAGATTGAATTGATAGTTTAATGAAAAATTGGTCACAAGTCCAGGCAAAAGTAAACTACAGAATAAACAAACAAGAGAAAATCTTTAGATGCTAGAAATCCAAGCAACCAACATAAAATGCTGGAGGAGCTCAGCAGGCCAGGCAGCATGTATGGAAAAGACTACAGACAACATTTCAGGCCGAGACCCTTCATCAGGACTGGAGATTAAAAACAATGAGGAGTGGTAGGGGAAGGAAAGGGGTGAAGTAAAGAGCTGGGAAGTCGGTGAAAAAGATACAGGGCTGGAGAAGGGGAAAACTCATAGGAGAGGAGAGTAAGCCATGGAAGAAAGAAAAGGGGGAGGAGCAGAGGGAGGTGATAAGGTGAGAGAGGGAAATGGGAATTGGGGAATGGTGAAGGAGAGGGGGGGCATTACTGGAAGTTCGAGATATCTGTGTTCATGCCATCAAGTTGGAGGCTATCCAGACAGAATATAAGGCATCACTCCTCCAACCTGAGTGTGGCCTCATTTCGACAGTAGAGGAGGCTATGGACTGCCATGTTGGAATGGGAAGGGAAGTGGAATTAAAATGGGTGACCACCGGGAGGTCCCGTTTTTTCTGGCGGACGGAGCATAGGTGCTCGGCAAAGCAGTCTCCCAACCTACGTCCGGTCTCACTGATATACAGGACACAGCAGGAATACACACATTGTTGAATTTGTAATGAAATGAAAAGGAAGGATTTCCAGCATCTGCAGAATCTCTCTTGTTTAAGATTCTTAAGGACTTCTCAGTTTAAATATAGGGATAATGGTTTCGCGGTCTTCAGTATCAAGAAACAGGGGTTCAGTCTCAAATAAAAGGGAGGTTGTCATTCTGTAATGAGGGAGAAGGTATTTCTTCATTCAGAGAACAGTGACTTATTTGATTTCCCCAGGAGAAATTTGCGGACAATTCACCGAATATATTTAATAACAAGATCAACGTACATTAGATTATTAAGGAAATCAAGCAACACAGAATTAGAGTAGATATTGAGAAAGAAGGTCAACCATGATTGTGTTGAATGGTGAGTAGGCACATGGAGCAGAATGACATATCTGCTAGCAATGATTTTGCTTTTATGACATTGACTTTGAGGAGTTCAAGCCAAATAAAAAAAATATTCTATACAATATTCATAACACAATCTAACGAAATAGTATCTGATTGGTTTCCTTTGTAAAATATGAGGATTTTAATTAACTTAATTTCATTCTTATTTCCTCTCTTGACTTTCCTAGAACAAATCTGCTAATTGACATTTTGCTTTATAAACTGCATTCATGTGTTCTGGTGTGTCCTTTGTGTGTCTGCATGGCTTCAAATTACCTGAAATGTATACCCCAGTCAACCAAACCCATCCTAAAATTCAGTTCCAGCAACATAACTTTCTACAAATGGTTGCTTCAAAGAGCATTACTTTTAAGCATTAGATATATTACAAATAAATTTGCAGAAACAATGACGTCAGTAATGCCCATAAAAAATCTAATCATGTTACTTCAAGGACTCTCAATATGATTGTTGGATGTTCCAACTTGAATTCAGGTTCTGTGCCTGTAGATACTTTTTTCCCAGTTTTACTGAAGCAAAATCATACCATTAAATAAGATGAACCCTGGTTAAAATCATTATTCTGCTCCATTTCACAGTATGTGAATGTACAATTTAATAGTCAAAATCAGATTCACTTAATTCAGTCATGCATAAACTTAACTGTCATGTTAACTGTCAGAACTGAACACATTCCATATCAAGGTGAATTACACTACATCAAGACTGTTGAATTGAATTGAATTGACTTTATTACTTACATCCTTCATATACATGAGTAAAAATTTTTATGTTACGTCTCTGTCTAAATGTGCAATATGCAATTTATAGTAATTTACAATAAATATTATGTACAACAGGACAGTCAATATAACATCGAAATACAGTTGTGTCTGCATGCATTAAGTAGTCTGATGGCCTGGTGGAAGAAGCTGTCCCAGAGCCTGTTGGTCTTGACTTTTATGCTGCAGTACCATTTCCCGGATGGTAGCAACTGGAACAGTTTGTGGTTGGGGTGACTTGGGTCCCCTATGATCCTCTGGGCTCTTTTTACACAGCTGTCTTTGTAAATGTCCTGAATGGTGGGAAGTTCACATCTACAGGTGCACTGGGCTGTCCGCACCACTCTCTGCAGAGACCTGCAATTGAGGGAAGTACAGTTCCCATACTAGGCAGTGATGCAGCCAGTCAGGATGCTCTCAATTGTGCTCCTGTAGAAAGTTCTTAGGATTTAGGGACCCGTATCAAACTTCTTCAATCATCTGAGGTGAAAGAGGTGTTGTTGCGTCTTTTTCACCACATAGCCGGTATGTACTGACCACGAGAGATCCTTGGTGATGTTTATGCCAAGAAACTTAAAGCTGCTCACCCTCTCAACCCCAGATCCATTGAAGTCAATAGGGGCTAGCCTGTCTCCATTCCTCCTGTAGTCCGTAACCAGCTCCTTTGTTTTTGTGACACTGAGGGAGAGGTTGTCTTCTTGACACCACTGTGTCAAGGTGATGACTTCTTCTCTGTAGGCTGCCTCATTATTATTTGAGATGAGGCCAATCAGTGTAGTGTTGTCAGCAAATTTAATTAGCTGATTGGAGCTGCGGGTGGTGACACAGTCATGGGTAACACTCACAACACACTGGAGGAACTCAGCAGGTCGGGCAGCATCCGTGGAAAAGATTGGTCGACGTTTCGGGCCGGAACCCTTCCTCAGGACTGAAGAGGGAAGGGGCAGAGGACCTATAAAGAAGGTGGGGGGAGGGTGGGAAGGAGAAGGCTGGTCAGTTCCAGGTGAAAAACCAGTAAGGGGAAAGATAAAGTGGTGGGGGAGGGGAGGCAGGGAGGTGATAGGCAGGAAAGGTGAAGAAACACAATGGGTAGTAGAAGGAGGCAGAACCATGAGGGAGGTGATAGGCAGCTGGGGGGAGGGGGCAGAGTGACATAGGGATAGGGGAAGGGAGGGGGAGGGAATTACCGGAAGTTGGAGAATTCTATGTTCATACCAAGGGGCTGGAGACTACCTAGACGGTATATAAGGTGTTGCTCCTCCAACCTGAGTTTAGCCTCATCATGGCAGTAGAGGAGGCCATGTATGGCCATATCTGAATGGGAGTGGGAAGCAGAGTTGAAGTGGGTGGCTACTGGGAGATCCTGTCTGTTTTGGCGGACGGAGCAGAGGTGCTCGACGAAGCGGTCCCCCAATCTGCGTCGGGTTTCACCGATGTACGGGAGGCCGCACCGGGAGCACCAGATGCAATAGATGACCCCAACAGACTCACAAGTGAAGTGTTGCCTCACTTGGAAGTGCTGTTTGGGGCCCTGAATGTTGGCAAGAGAGGAGGTGTAGGGACAGGTGTAGCACTTACGCTTACAGGGATAAGTGCCAGGTGGGAGATCCGTGGGGAGGGACCAGGGAGTCGCGGAGGGACCGATCCCTGCGGAAGGCGGAGAGGGAAAGATGTGCTTAGTGGTGGGGTCCTGTTGAAGGTGGCGGAAGTTGCGGAGGATAATGTGTTGGATCCGGAGGCTAGTGGGGTGGTAGGTGAGGACAAGGGGAACTCTGTCCTTGTTGTGGTGGCGGGAGGATGGGGTGAGAGCCGAAGTGCGGGAAATGGAGGAGATGCGGGTGAGGGCATCATTGATGACAGCAGAAACTTCCGGTAATTCCCTCCCCCTCCCCCTCCCTTCCCCTATCCCTATGTCACTCTGCCCCCTCCCCCAGCTGCCTATCACCTCCCTCATGGTTCCGCCTCCTTCTACTACCCATTGTGTTTTCCCCTATTCCTTCTTCACCTTTCCTGCCTATCACCTCCTTGCTTCCCCTCCCCCACCACTTTATCTTTCCCCTTACTGGTTTTTCACCTGGAACCTACCAGCCTTCTCCGTCCCACCCACCCCCCACCTTCTTTATAGGGCCTCTGCCCCTTCCCCCTACATCCTGACGACGGGTTCTGGCCCGAAACGTCGACCAATCTTTTCCACGGATGCTGCCCGACCTGCTGAGTTCCTCCAGCGTGTTGTGGGTGTTGCTTTGACCCCAGCATCTGCAGATTATTTTGTGCTCACAGTCATGGGTACACAGAGAGTAAAGGAGGGGGCTTAGAACACAGCCCTGAGGAGCACCTGTGCTGATGGTCAAAGGGACAGAGGTGAGGCAGCCTACTCTTACCACCTGCCAGCGATCTGAGATTCATATAGAGTTGCACAGCACAGAAACAGGACCTTCTGCTCAACTTGCCCAAATATACCTGTGCTGATCCCATTTACCTGCATTTGCCCCATATTCCTTGAAACCAGAAGTTCGTAAACTTGGATGGACAAAAATTTACATCTTTATTTTCACAAATCTCTAACTGAAATTTAGCATTTCTTTCAATTATGAATGCAGGCAACAAACTACAGTAGCATTAGCAGTACCTGTGACTTTGTCACCAATAGAAATCGCAGATAATTTCACACATTACAGTTGTTACAAATATCTCAAAATATCATTTACAGCATGCTCATCATTACTTCAAAAGTACGGTAGTTAGGAAACCCATCGTTAGATCGAACGCGATCGCAGTCTTCCTGTCTGCAGACGCTCATGCAACGTAGCTGGCCACCTGTCGGCTAGCCCTGCACCTAGCAGTCATTCAGTCACCAAACAGAGAAGTCGCTCATTCTCACATTTGTGACCCAGACATCTACACTGCTCTCCATTATTCTCTATCTACAATTACTCGCGGATCAATTCATAGAAGGTGAGTTGCTTGTATTATTTGTTCAAGTTTTGCAAAACTAGACAGTTCAAGTGAGAATTCTTTAACTCTCCATAAGGCCACGTGGCCTTCTGTAATACCACACAACTCCATGTGCACCAATAGCCTAATTCCAGGAAGGACACAAGCTACTGATGTAATCCCTGTGTTTATCTGAGTATCTAAAAGCCACTAAAATGTTAAAAGTTTGATAAATTATAAAACCTACCTTATTTTACATACTTTGCATACAAATTTTTTGAATATCTTACACTTCACTTAATTAAAATACATTTTCTACTTCCAGGGCGCCTTTAAGACTGCGATCTCGTGCAGCACAGCTCAATGAATACGATTAAATATTCCCGTTTCAGCCTGATACAGCTGAAAATTGCAACTGCTTCCAAGGTCTGTATAGTTAATAAAGATGTCTTAATATAATTGAGTAATCTATTGCTGCTTAAAACCAATGGAAACCATGCCAATTGTGGCTGTACTTCTCCCCAGACTCCTCACTAGAAACATGGCTGCTGGTCAGGGACACAAGTACATTTAAGAAAACAGGGTTTTCAACACGCAATACCGACTATCTTGCTGGAAAACGTACAGTCTCTAGTAAATAAAAGCGAAAATCTCAAAGTTAGGATGCTGTATCAGAGGGACATTGGAACTGCCAACGTCCTTTGTTTTGTGGAATCCTGGTTAACCCTCTTCTGTATCAGATGCAGCAATTCAGATTGACGTGTTCACTATATACTGTCAGAATAGAACTGTCGAGTCTCTCAAAAGCAAAGGTGGAGGTGTATACCTTATGATCAACTCCTCATGGTGCACAAATATTTCAGTGTAGTCCCAATTCTGCTCTCCAGACCCAGAACACCTTGCAAATGCAATCCATTTTACCTACCATGGGAGATTTCTGCGATCATTTTGATAGCGGTGTACATTCCACCTCAGGCCAATGTCAAACAGGCTCTGGACGATCTGAGCAATGGGATCAACATGCACAAAACAACACACCCTGATGCCTTTACCATCATTCTAGGGGAATTTTAAACAGGCCAGCTTGAAAAAGTCACTAACTGATTATCATCAACAAATCGCTTGCAGTACCAGGTCAAACAACACACTGGACCACTGTTGCACCACCATCTAAAAATGCCTACCATGCTATTCCATGCCCTCACTTCAGAAAGTCTCATCACCTGGCTGCACTTCTACTCCTTGAGTATAGGCAAAGACTGGAGACTGCAGCACCAGTAGTGAGGACCAAGGAAGTATGGGCAAGGGAAGCACAGGAGCACTTACAGGAGTGCTTTGAGTCAGTGGACTGGACTGTATTCAGGGATCCATCTTTGAATCTGGATGAGTATGTCGCAGTCATTGCCGAGTTCATTAAAACCTGTGTGGATGAGTGTGCGCTTACAAAAACTTGCTGTACATTCCCAAACCAAAAGCTGTGGATGAACCACGAGGTTTGTCATCTACTGAGGGCTAGATCTGTGGCATTTAAGTTTGGTGACCCAGGTCTGTACGAGAAAACCAGGTATGACTTGTGAAAGGCTATTTCAAGAGCGAAAAACAATTCTGAGCGAGATTGGAAGTGACATCGGGTGCACATCAACTCTGGCAGGGTTAGCAGGACATTACTTCCTACAAAGCAAAACCCAATAGCATGAATGGCAGCCATGTTTCACTACCAGGTGACCCTGTGATCTCTGTCTTAGAGCCAAATGTTAGACTGTCTTTCAGGAGGGTGAACCCTTGCAAGGCAGCAGGCCCTGATGGAGTACCTGGTAAAGCTCTGAAAACTTGTGCCACCCAACTGGCGGAGGTATTCAAGAATATTTTCAACTTTTCACTGTTACGGTCAGAAGTTCCTACCTGCTTCAAAAAGGCAACAATTATACCCAGAAGAGTACTGTGAGCTGCCTTAATGACCATCACTCAGTAGCACTCACAATTACAGTGATGAAATGCTTTGAGAGGTTGGTCATGGCCAGAATGAACTCCTGCCTCAGCAAGGACCTGGACCTATTGCAATTTACCTATCACCACAATAGGTCTCCAGTAGACGCAGTTTCAATGGCTCTTCACACGGCCTTAGATCACCTGGACAATACAAACACCTATGTCAGGATACTGTTCAATGACTATAGCTCAGCGTTTAACACCATCATTCCCACAATCCTGATCAATAAGCTACAGAACCTGGGCCTCTGTACCTCCCTCTGCAATTGAATCCTCAACTTCCTAACTGGAAGACCACAGTCTGTGCGGATTGGTGATAATATCTCCTCCCCACTGACGATCAACACTGGCGCACCTCAGGGGTGTGTGCTTAGCCCACTATTCTATTCCCTCTATACCCATGACTGTGTGGCTAGGTATAGCTCAAATGCCATCTATAAATTTGCTGACAATACAACCATTGTTGTATTGATGGAGATGAGAGGATGCACAGGAGCAAGATATACCAGCTAGTTGAGTGATGTCACAGCAACAACCTTGCGCTCAATGTCAGTAAGACGAAAGAGCTCACTGAGGACTTCAGAAAGGGTAAGACAAGGGAACACAAACTAATCCTCTGTGGGATCAGAAGTGGAGAGAGTCAGCAATTTCAAGTTCCTGGGTGTCAAGATTGTAGCCTGGTCCCAACATATCGACGCAGCTATAAAGAAGGTAAGACAGCAGCTGTATTTCATTAGGAGTTTGAAGAGATTTAGTTTGTCACCTAAAACACTTGAAGATTTCTACAGATGTACTGTGAAAAGCATTCTGACCGGATGCATCACTGTCTGGTATTGGGGGGTGGGGCCTAATGCACAGGACCAAAAGAAGCTACAGAAAGTTGTAAGGTTAGTCAGCTCCATCTTAGGTACTAGTCTCCGTAGTACCCAAGGCATCTTTAAGGAGCGGTGCCTCAGAAAGGCAACGTCCATTATTAAGAACCTCCATCACCCAGGGCACGCCCTCTTCTCTTTGTTACAGTCAGAAAGGAAGTACAGAAGCCTGAAGGCACACATTCAGCAATTCAAGAACAGCATCTTCTCCTCTGCCATACGATTTCTAACTGGACACTGAACACATGAACACGACCTCACTTTTTTTGTTAATATATATTACTTCTGTTTTTGAACTTTTTTGGTCTATTTAATATATATACATACACACACACACACACACACACACTTACTGTAATTGATTTACTTATTTTTTCTTTCTATATTATCATGTATTGCATTGTACTGCAGCTGCTAAGTTAACAAATTTCACGACACATGCCGGTGATCATAGGCCTGATTCTGATTACTTATTTCTTTGCAGATTTATCAAACAAATTACTTAAGAACCATACAAAAATATTGAGTTTGAAAAAATGTTAATTGAATCAATTATTTTATTTTAGCTTTATTTAATTTTTTTGCAGACTCAATTTAAATTAAAATGTCAAAGAAAAGGAAGTATGATGAAAACTATGTATTATATGGTTTCACTTGCATTAATTAATGAACATGAGAGAACACAAAAGCCACGATGTTTTTGTGCAGAAAAATTCTTGTGAACGCAAGTATGAAGCCAGCAAAACTGAAAGAGCACCTCATGTCTGTTCATCCCAAAAATGCATCTAAAGATAAGGATTTTTTTGTGCAAAGAAGCTCAATTCAAAAATGTTGCAACACTTCCAAAACTTGGATTTGCCATTTCACAAAAACCTTTTCTTGAAGCATCCTATAAAGTTCCTTACCAGTATTGCCCCACACTATTGGAGAGACATTAGCAGACGTCCCACCCTGCAAAAACTCATTTCAGTTTTTCATCTAATACGTTCTTATCAGGACGATTAGGAAATGTATATAATTGAGATCACAGAAAATCTCTAATTTGTAAGTACTGAAAAAAATGTGTTTTTGGTAAACTATATTTAGTTGACAATTGTTCAAACGAAGAAAGACTTCCTCCCACAAACAGATCCTGGAAACATGTAATGCCCAATCTTTTCTATTGTTTAAAAACTACATCAGTCATAGAAAGCTTAAATTTTTTTTTTTTTTTTAAAAATGGAACTAGAAAGGGAGAATCTTAATAAACCGAAGTGTTTTCTAAATTGTATCCAAATCCTCAAAGTATGTTTGACTACCACATTTTCAGTTATCTTACTTAAGGATAAAGGAAGTGAAGATCCCAAAAGGGAGATAATAGAAAATTTATTAACAAAGTTAGCTTCTAAAGGAACCCACCCGGGACAGTATAACCAAAACGTGAGATTCCGTATATTAGCTACCCAGTAATAAAACCTAAAATTTGGTAAAGCTAAACCTCCGTTCTTTTTAACTTTCTGGGGATGGACTTTATTCAGTCGAGGATGTTTATTTTTCCATATGTAGGAGGATAAAATAGAGTGCAGAGAGTCAAAAAAGGACTTAGGAATAAAAACGGGTAACGCCTGAAAGAGGTATATAGATTTAGGTAAAACATTCATTTTTAAAGAATTAATTCGGCCAATCAACGATAACGAAAGGGGCGACCAATTAGATAATGTTCTTTTTATATAATTTAATAAAGTAAGAAAATTTTCTTTAAATAAGTATTTATAATTCTTAGTAATTGTTGCACCCAAATAAGTGAATTGGTTCCTTACAATTTTAAAAGGAAGGTTAATATCATTTAATGGCAAAATATTCAAAGGAGAAAGTTCATTCGTGTAAGTTCAGTTTATATCCAGAAAAATGACTAAAACAAGAGAGTAAAGAAAGCACAGAAGGTAATGAAGTTTCAACATTAGAAATGTAAAGCAATAAATCATCCACATAAAGTGAAACTTTGAGGATAGTACCCTTCCGTAAAATACCAGTGATATCATTAGATTCTCGAAAAGCAATAGCTAAAGGTTCTAAAGCCAGGTCAAAAAGCAAAGGACTCAAAGGGCAACCTTGTCTGGTTCCACTTTGAAGTTTAAATGGGTTAGAACTTTGAGAATTAGTAAGAACCTGAGCAAAAGGGGATAAATACAGTAATTTAGTCCATTGAATAAAGTTGGATCCAAAATTAAATTTTTCTAAGATTTTAAATAAATAATGCCATTCAACCCGATCAAAAGCCTTCTCAGTGTCTAAGGATATCACACACTCCGATATCTCCTTAGAAGGAGAATAAATAACATTTATTAATCGACGAATACAGTATCAAAATGAGAATATCAATTTTTAATAAAATCAGTCTGATCGTCAGAAATGATAGATGGCAAGATATTTTCCATCCTACGGGCCAGAACTTTATTTAAAATTTTAGCATCAACATTAAGTAAGGAAATTTGCCTATATGAAGAACATTCAGTTGGGTTCTTTTTTTTAAGGATAAGCAAAATAGAAGCTTCATAAAAAGATTGTGGCAACCTACCCGACTTAAAAGAATCTGAAAAAACTGAACATAAATGAATTATGAGCAAAGAAGAAAAAGCCTTACAAAATTCTCCAGAAAATCCGTCAGGACCTGGAGTTTTCCCTGAATGCAGTGAACGTACAGCCTCAGCTATTTCTTCGTGAGAAATACATTGATCCAACTGTTTTCGGTCATCAACAGAAAACGTAGGGATATTTATTTGATCGAAAAAATTATCCATTACAGTATTATCGTTAAGATCAGAACTATAAAGTTTGGAATAATATTCTCTAGAAGTATCATTTATTTCTAAATGATCAGTTGCCCTAATACCGTTAGCTTTATAAATTTCTTTAATCTGTCATTTAGCACTAGAAGTTTTAATCTGGTTAGCCAATAATTTACCTGTTTTATCTCCATGAACATAAAATTGACTTTTATCCTTTAGGAGTTGAGTTTCAATAGGGTATGTTAATAAAAAATCATATTTAGTTTTAATTTCAACCCGCCTTTTATATAAAACAGGATCTGAAGTCAAAGCATATTCTTCATCTAATTGTTTCAGCTGATTGGCTAAATTAATTTTCTCTTTATCAGCTTTTTTCTTAACACTTGCAGTATAAGAAATGATTTGCTCTTGTATTCTAAGCTACAGCCGAAGCAGGCAAGCATCCCATTTGCCTTCTTCTCCACCTTGCCATAGCTTTTTATACTCACCCCTCTGATGAAGCAGTGTGTTTATTATAAGCATTTTTGTCAAGAGAAGGATCCTGTTGGAACTGGTCTTTTCTTCTCCTTCCTTGTCAGAAGGTTGAGTCTCTTTTCAACAATGTATTGAAGTTGCTAAGGAGTACTGCTTTGTCAACCACCTTCCTATCCTATCTGTGGAAGGGCCTGTAGATCGTACATTGGGTTCTTTACCCACTTCAGAGCTCACAAAACTAAAGTGGAAACCAGTCACCCGTGATCCCAAGGGACTATCAAACAACAAAAAATACTCCCTTTGATAAATGCTATAAACCTGATTCCTAAGAACCTGACTGCATAGAACAAAAAGTGGCCTTAAAAACTCAGGAATTGACCTTTACCCTGCTTTTATTTAATGCTCTTTGCTGCTCACTGCCAAACATTGATGGACATCATTTTTCTGAGTGGCCACTGAAATGCTGTAAGCTCGGTGTAAACACCAGAAAATTATTTGAGAGGTATTTTAAATGTGGTTCTTGTATCATTTATTTTAATATTATAATGAAACTGCCCTCATGTGACTTTGAACGAATTGCAAGCAAACAATAAGAGACCTTGATTAACAAGTTACTATTCATTTTACTTCATGTGAACTGGCACAAACACTAAGTTAACTACCATTAATTTTTGTCCTCATGTTCTCTACCTCAACCAAAGAATCAGAATATAAAGCTTCCCAAAGATGGATATTCCACAAAAAATATTCATCGCTTTATAAAAACATGTGGTTTCAACCAGTGCCTCATTATTTCCAATAACATCTTTTAATACCATATGAATGATTAAACAAAGGACAAATTGATTCTTTTGAACCGTAGGACAAAATTAATGACTACACAGCATGGAAATATAGAAATATGAAACATTGTTAATCATCATCAGTAGACAGTTTTATACATCATTGTCAAATGAGATTCTGAATGCACAGAGAATAAATCTTTAAATAACTTGCTTATTATTTCACAAGGACATGAATCTTAAAATATTCAGGTTTATCTTTTTTCTAATATTTATGGACTTCTCATTAACATAAACTCCCATGAAGCTGATGGACAATCACTTCATGTCAAGGTTTGTATTCTTTTAAAAACTCTGCCTTGGGGATCCAGAGCCCGGCTGAAAAAGGAGGGTTGGGCATGGGGCAAGCAATCTCATTCCGTGAAAACCCAGAGCTACAGAAAAAATGCTAACAGAAGCTCTAAAGACTTCATTCCGGGGAGAAGAAGGATCTCCACCGAGATGTGAAATCATGTGCTAAAAGCAGAAGCCACAGGGCCGATGACCCCTCTATTGGCCCAGGACAGAGAATTCTTGCGAGCTGCTATCGACAGCGTATGCCTCATTAGGGGTGACGGGCTTAAGAAGAAGAAAATTCTTTAAAAGAAATGAATCACTTGTGTGAATTATATGAAGCAGCTTGATATTTTGCCACATTAAAGAAGCAATATAAGTGCAAGTTGTTAATTTGACATTTTAATTATATGCACATAATTCAAACTATCTATGAAGTAAACTTCTCAGAATTTTATTAGGCAACAAACTGGAAATTGTATAGCACATAGAAATGTCTATCAAAATCAGAAAGTGTCAAGTTTATCACTGTGCACAAGTACGATGAAGTAGAGGTACAATGAAGATCTTGCAGCAGCATTGTAGGCACGTACATATGGTGCTAAGAATGGACCAGCCTCTTCCTAGGGTGCATAAAAGGAATTTTCTAATAAGCATGACATGTACTGAGTGGTTGGGTTATATCTGATGATAAAGGATGACATTAGGACATTACTGAGAAAAAAATCTCGAATCAAAGAGTTCAAAAGATCGGGAATTCAAATCAGTTTTGTGGAAATAAAAAGAAACTAGAAGCCAAAAATACTGGAGTATGAGCTTATGAGTCCTTAGATCATAATATTGAGCAACTGGCACATATGAATGAACAGAGGACTCACCAACTAGAAATTACATAAATGACTTGCAGAAAACTATACTTCAAAGCCACAGTCTCCAACTTTCACGTGGATCACCTGGGCAATGGCTTTTAATAGCTAATACTTCTTTGAGAATTGCTGCATTATAAGTGCTTTGTCTAACCTGACATTAAAAATGTCAGTGAGATGTATCCCCAAAGGAGCTTTCAAATTCACGTGGGGCTATCCCGAAATGAACAAAACCATTGCTGTGATCTCCATAGGGATATCTTTCAATAAACACACTAATTATGGAAAGATTTACTAAAGCCAGGATCCAAATCAGAGTCAAGTCTATTGCCACTGACATAAGTCCTGAAATTTGTTGTTGTGTAGCCACAGTACAGTGCTGGCAGAACAAATGACTGGATGGATGGATGGATGGATAGAAAGAAAGAAAGAAAAAGAAATAGCAAAGTAGTGTTCATGGACCATTTCAAAATCTGATAGCTGAAGGGATGGAGCTGTTCCCAAAATGATGAGTATAGGTCTTCGGGCTCCTGTACCTCTTCCCTGATGGTAGTTATGAGAAGAGCGCATGTCCTGGGTAGTGAGGGTTACTATTGATGGATGCTGCCTTCCTGCCTTTGGAAGATAGTCTCGATGGTAGGGAGGCTTATGCTAGTGATTGAACTGGCTGAGTCTACAACCTTCTGAAGCCTCTTACAATCCTGCACATTGGAGCCTCGCACCAGACAGTGATGCAACAAGTCAGGATGCTCACCACGATACATCTGTAGAAATTTGCTACAGATTCTTTCGTGACATACCAAATCTCTTCAAACACCTAATGAAGTATAGCCGCTGACATGTCTTCATCATGATTACATCTATATAGTGAACCCAGGATAGATCCTCTGAGATGTTGACACCCAGCAAATTGAAAATGCTCACCTTTTCCACTGCTGACCCCTCACTGAGGATTGATGTGTTGTCTCCTGACTTTTCCTTCGTCGACAAACAATTCCTTGGTCTTGATCAGGAAGACACTGAGTGCAAGGTTGGTGTTGCTAGGTTTGTTGCTACAAATATATCAGGTGACTTTATTTTAACTGAGAAATTTTGAGTTCTCCTGACCATTCAGATAGCTCCATTTGAGTTTATTTGTTATGCTGAGATTGAGGATGATAGTGAAGATTGTGGAAAATCAGACAGTTCTGGTTGAATTGTGTATATTTTATCCTGTCTGAAATGTCAATCAATGTTTTACCTTTTTTAAAGATGATTTTAGGCTTGTTGTTTAAGGCCTTTAAGCATTGATATTGATGGTCAATTAGCTTGAGCATTGTGAAACAAAACAGAGTTAATATACAAAATGCTGGAAGAACTCAGCTGATGAGGCAGCATCTATGGAAAGGAATACAAAGTCTACGTTTCAGGCCAAGACCTTTCATCAGAACTGGAAAGGAAGGGGAAAGACGCCAGAAAAGAATCTCGTGTTTATAACAAAGTTGATGTTGTGCATACCAATATATAGCCTTTGGTGGGAATGGCAACAGTGGCAATAATAGAAATGTGGGAAATTTTAGTACTGTAGGTACTAAGCACAGTACTGAACAAGACAGTGTTAGAACAGTTGATGGCAAAATCATTAATCATCTTCAAATGCTGTTGTGCGACATGTACAAAGGATTTTTGTTAAATACTCAGAGAGGAAACAAGAAGGAAAACTAATTAGAGTTGCATGATCCAAGTGTGGCAAAACTGAAATTCACACAATAGCAAGTTGTTTTTTCCCCAAGTGTTTGAGTGGTCTAGCTAAATTTGATTATGTAGAAGTAGCTAGGCTTAGTGAAATTGATCAATGTGCTCAATTAGAAAATTTTTCATTTGTCTCTAAAATACAATTAGGACAGCAGGAGAGGCATAATCATCCACCTGTCAGTAATAATGAAATACACCTCACAGGAGCCTCGAAATTCATTGATACACCTGTTGAATCAAGTATAGATAGACGAGAAAGTTAATAGATTGTTACAGCTTCAGAAAAAGTTTGTAGGAAAGAAAAATATTAATATTCTGATCATGAGCAATTTGTCTACCAAGATAAATAAACAGATATAACATGAGAGGCAGACTACTGTGTTTGACCACATGAAAAATGCGAGAAAAATGCAACATGAGGAGAATAATGCTGACACAACTAAAGAAAAGTTTGGAAATGACGAGCAGAATAATGTTACCAAAGTGGTGGAGGTAAGTTCTGCTGTAGCAATTGTTACGTACCCCGTAACTGGGTTGCCAAACCAGCAGAAATGGATCACTCAGTTGGAGTCTGGAGTACTAGAACTAAGAAAGTTTTATTAAAGAAACAAGCAACACAGTAATCGAAAGGATAATAAATGCAACAGTTCAGTGATGATAAACACACATGTGCACAGAATTAAGATAACAGCATCAATCAAGCTCTATCGTTGTCTAGGGGTAAATGACCAATTTCAAAATGACTCAAAGTTCAGTCCAGTTTAGTAGTTCAGTTCGCAGTAATCGTTGCCATGGCGGTGGACAACGTGGGGGAAGAGAGAGATAGAATAGGAACAACTCATCATTCAGAACGGCTTCACTCACAGACCAGCGAGATGGCTCACAAACAGCTTTTTGGGCGGGTCCTTGGTGATGTCACCTGAGGTCACCGACTGTGACCCCTCCTCCAGATGCGGTCGATCCTCTGCAGTGAACCCGGCACCCAGGCAAGGGCGGACACACACCGGGTTCCCGCTGATCGTACCTTTCCACCCTGTGCGTTGTCCGGTACTTCTCATCACTCGTGAGAGGCGCACCGCTTCCAGGGTCTCGTTACCTCGGGTGGCGTGTGTCTGTCTTAGCGAACCTGTCCCTTTTTATCCCCCTGCTGGGGTATCGCCTGTCCATCACTTCAAACAGTTCAGGGTTCAAAGGGGGGGAGCCGCTCCAGACAGCTCTTCCTCCCACATCCCTTCATTACACATCTCCAGACGCTGCTCCATTGTTCCTTATCTCTCCTTCCCCTGAGGGCAGGTGGCAGACCAACTGCTGATGCCACTGATGCTAGCCCAGGCCAGCAAACATCTTAATTTTATGTGTATTCTCGTAACACTTCCCCCCTTTAAGGATTTTTACCGGGAGGTAAAAATTACAAACATGACTACATTATCTGATACATACACAATATACATCTTTAACAGTTATTTAGCTAATACAGAGAATTTGAAGCTGTCAACACCTTGACAGACAGTCATCACATTTTCTGTTCCTTTTACACGTGTTATTAATAATCCCTTAGACCAGGCTCCAACTCAGCAAACTTCATAGTGGCCAAAAACACTGATGAATTGCGACCAATGTAACCTCTCATTTGGTTTTGTCCCGGACCACAATAACAAGGGTCGTCCCATTCCGACTCAATTTTCTCTCGCAAGGGCTTAGTAGGAGGGGGACGGGTATTGACCGCAGAGTTATTGCAAAACTTCCTGCAGTACCCCACCATCTCCAAGAGCCTTCTGAGGGCCCTCTTGTCTGTCGGGGTTGGGAGGTCAGCGATAGCCTGCACTGTAGCTTGCATCACTGCCAGCTGCCCCTGTGTCACCACAATTCCCAGGTAAGTGACTCTCGTGTGGCCGAATTCATTTTTTCCAAGGCTCACTATCACGCTGGCTTCAGACAGCCGTGTTAAATTGCCAATACACACCTCTGTGTTCATCAGCCCTTTAGTCACTGAATTACTCAAAAAATATGGGTGTTGTTTGCTTGGCTGCCCTATTGTAACCGACATAACCCAACGTCCCAGTTCTTTGCATTTCCTCGGGACAATCAAACACATGGGTGCGAGTCGTTTAATTACTCCTTCGGGGATTAAGGGAGAGACCTTATCAGTAGACCTGGCCAAAACAATAGCCTTCTCCCATCTGACCGATCCCATCCTAATCTTTTCAAAATGGTTTTTTCCTCTTAGCAGGGGGCCCCTAGCTTCATTGATTTCCACGCTAACACCGACTAGGTTTGTTAGCATATCAAAAGCCGGTGACCGTCTCAGTTCGCGTCGGTCATGATCAATAACATTTTTCCCCCTGGGCAGCCGGTAACTCTCTTTCATGATTCCACCAACTGTTTCCTCCAGCACCGCAAAATGTCCACCGGGGGGTACCTCGTGGGCCATGTTAAAAACCTCATCCCCATAACTCTTTTGCACCACCCCCCATTCCTCATCTGCGGGTACTGTACTTGATTTCCCTTTCTTCCTTAGCACCTCCTTATCCGCACAATAGCTTGTCAAGGCTGTGTCAGAGAGAGCGGTCTCGGCCAAAACCATCAGCCCCTCGTCTCGCTCCTGCGTCTGCACAAATTCTTTCCTGGCTACTGCTACGTCCGTCCCAGCTCCCTCACTACCTCTTATCTCACTACACCCTGTCTCATACAAGGTTGGCAGAAATGTTTCAGCCAAATTCACCATCGCGGGCGGGGCCTCCATGCTGGCAGGCTGACCCGTCAATCTCACGACTGGGAACACGATTCCTCCGGCGATGTCATTACCGAGCAAGACTTCCACGTCTTTCATCGGTAATTCGGACCTCACCCCAATCGTGACTAGTCCAGAGACCAGGTTGCTCTGTAAATGTATCTGGTGCAAAGGGACTGACTCTGTCCCTTCCCCAACACCTTTGACCTCTACCTCCCCAGTCTGGGTCTCTGAGCTAAACTCTAATACACTCTTCAGTATTAGTGACTGACACGCTCCCGTGTCTCTCCAGATCCGCACTGGAACTGGTTTTAACCTCTTTTTCACTGACACCAGTCCGGCCGAGATAAACCTCTCGCGCCCTTCCTGGACTTTTTCAGACCTGTCCTTCCCTAGCGGTTCGCTTAACAGCTCAATACAGCCATTCCAAATTTCCGCTTTTCCTTTCCCCGTCTCCTTCCTTGGGGCAAAGCACCTGGACGCAAAGTGTCCGACTTTCCCACAATTATAACAGACGACCCCAGGAGACTTCCTACCAGACTGCTCCCGGTCTACCTTATCCTTTTCACTAGTCCCCGGCTTACTTTCTGACTTTTCCGGTGGACTCTCCCCGCCGTCCTGACTACCCTTCTGGTAGCCTTTACTCGGGGCAACCTTCATTTTATGCGTCAACGCATACTCATCCGCTAACTTAGCGGTTGCGGCTAACGTGGCTGCCTCTTTCTCATCGAGGTAGGGTCTCATACCCTCAGGGACACAACCTTTAAACTGCTCAATCAGAACCAGTTGCAGCAGTCTGTCATAATCCCCCTCTACCCCTTTCGAGGCGCACCAACGCTCACAATATGTTTGCATCTCACGAGCAAACTCCAAATACGTGCGGTCCCACCGCTTCCTCGCATTCCGGAACCTCTGCCGGTATGCCTCCGGGACCAACTCATAAATCCTGAGGATGGCCTCCTTCACCACCTCATACTGCTGGGCATCTTCCGGGGATAAAGCGGAGTAAGCTTGTTGGGCCTTCCCTTTCAGTACACTCTGAAGTAAGACAACCCACTTATCCCTCGGCCATTCCTGACTTATAGCTACCTTTTCGAAGTGGAGAAAGTACCGATCCACATCGGTATCGTCAAATGGGGGAACCAGCCTAACCTCCTGGGTCGCCCGGAACCCTCCACCTTGGTTCGGCACGAGCCCCTGCTCGGCCCTTATCTTTAACTTCTCCAGCTCAAATTCCCTTTCCCTCTGTTTCTCCTCTCTCTCCAACTGTCTGTCCCTCTCTCTCTCTTGCCTTTCTACCTCTCTCTCCTGCCTTTCTAACTGCTTCTCTTCGTGTTCTAACTGCCGTACCCGGAACTCGTGCTCGAGTCTCAGTTTTTCAAGCTGTACCTGTACCGCGTCTCCAGCAGGTTTTTCAATAGACACCTCCCCCAGCTCACCTTGGGGAAACACACCTTTAGATACATAGTGCTCTACAATAGCTCTGTGTATCTCCTCTCTCCTCATTGTCGACTTCACCTTAGCAAGATTCACCCGTTTTGCCACAGCTATCAATTCCGATTTCCTGGCATCCTCTAATGCCTCCAAGGTCGGCGCCTTTATAAATTCCTCAACCTCCATTTCTGCTGTTTGTCTTTTCTTTCTTTCGGGAATTTTAACCCAATCAATTTACTCCGTCCCAAATTTAGCGTTCAAAATCGCGGACGAGAACCCCACTTATGTTACGTACCCCGTAACTGGGTTGCCAAACCAGCAGAAATGGATCACTCAGTTGGAGTCTGGAGTACTAGAACTAAGAAAGTTTTATTAAAGAAACAAGCAACACAGTAATCGAAAGGATAATAAATGCAACAGTTCAGTGATGATAAACACACATGTGCACAGAATTAAGATAACAGCATCAATCAAGCTCTATCGTTGTCTAGGGGTAAATGACCAATTTCAAAATGACTCAAAGTTCAGTCCAGTTTAGTAGTTCAGTTCGCAGTAATCGTTGCCATGGCGGTGGACAACGTGGGGGAAGAGAGAGATAGAATAGGAACAACTCATCATTCAGAACGGCTTCACTCACAGACCAGCGAGATGGCTCACAAACAGCTTTTGGGCGGGTCCTTGGTGATGTCACCTGAGGTCACCGACTGTGACCCCTCCTCCAGATGCGGTCGATCCTCTGCAGTGAACCCGGCACCCAGGCAAGGGCGGACACACACCGGGTTCCCGCTGATCGTACCTTTCCACCCTGGTCGTTGTCTGGTACTTCTCACCCACTCGTGAGAGGCGCACCGCTTCCAGGGTCTCGTTACCTCGGGTGGCGTGTGTGTCTGTCTTAGCGAACCTGTCCCTTTTTATCCCCCTGCTGGGGTATCGCCTGTCCATCACTTCAAACAGTTCAGGGTTCAAAGGGGGGAGCCGCTCCAGACAGCTCTTCCTCCCACATCCCTTCATTACACATCTCCAGACGCTGCTCCATTGTTCCTTATCTCTCCTTCCCCTGAGGGCAGGTGGCAGACCAACTGCTGATGCCACTGATGCTAGCCCAGGCCAGCAAACATCTTAATTTTATGTGTATTCTCGTAACACAATCAAGAGTTGGAGTAAGAAAGGGTCTCTTACTCAGGTTGTTAAATGAGGAATTGATTTTGAAGGACAAGAAGAACCAGTCCAATGTACGTGGGTTAATGTGAGGCAGCAGTGCTAAGCAATCCAAAACCATTAACTCATCGATTGGTGGGGGTGGGCATTAGTGATCCTGTTTTGTTCATTCTCAAAATAAACTATGTACAATGGACAATGACATTATTTTTACTCAGTTAATAGAGGAGGGGGAGAGAGAGAGAGAGAGAGAGAGAGGCAGGCAAGAGGGAGGAGGGAGAGAGAGAGAGATAGAAACCATTACTGTTGTACTTAGAAGAGACCGACAGCTGAACTAAGTGTGGGGGGCAGTAGGATCTAAACAGCACATACGGGAGGAGTGAGGGGAGGGGAGGGCTGGGAAGGGGAAAGGAGACAGGGTGATAGGGTTTCCTTTGCTTTTTGCTTGTTTACTATATATACATTCATTTGACTTTCATTATGTTGTTATAAGAAAGAAAAGAAAAAAGCATTGTACTTTAGGACATTGTCAGTTGGGGTTAAGCTGATGTTGCTTCACAATGAAAACATTTGGAGAGATGGAGAGAGAGGGAGAGGGAGAGGAGGGAGAGGGTGATAGACGGTGATAGAGAGAGAGATGGATTTAGTTGTACTACCTTGACTTTTAGGTTGCATTTGAAAGCATCTCACGTAAGGGATGATCTGAAATTTGAGGATCAATTTTCATGTTCAGAAAAAACTTGCATTTTAATCAAGATGAATTAAAGATTAATAATGCAGAATAAGTTTTTTGTTCCTGGTTATTTCAAAAAATATTTTGGTGCAAAGATTAATCATTGGATTGATTGTGTGCGTGATTGCAAAACCTTAAAATATGGGTGAGCAATTTATACAAACATTTGAAAAAGCCACCCAAAATCGAGAGAATTTTAGGACTGTCATGATTTCAGAGTTTATTATTTGTTACTTTTATATACTATACGTTATTGCAGAAACTTCTAAGCTAGATTTGATGGTTTATTAAGACAAAATGAAAAAAAAAATTTAACTCTAACGAGATTGTGCTAGTGAAAATTTGAATCTGTGAGCAAGAGACTGGAGGTAGATGCTCCACTTGTCATTACATGGAACGTGTTTTATGGAGGCTGACAATGATATGGTACCTCTTTCATTTGATAATGTTGACATAGATTTGGACAGTTTAATCAAGCCGTATGATGGCCTACATGCCTGGGTACGATTAGAATCAATGTAGATGAATCCACAGATGAAAATACATCCGAGTTTGAGAAACAGAGTTTAGAGGTGAAATAAGGTATCTCATCAGAACAGTGGTTCATTTTTAAAAATTTATGTTGATCTAATGAATGCATTAGATGCAACAGACCAGTTGAACATGACTCGTTTTAATAACAGCAAGTATTACTAGTATTCAAAAGAGAAAACATGAAAGCTAACAAAAACCTTAACAATAGTCCAACATAATATTCTGATTTTCTATTCATCATTCTCTGACAGAATACCCCACATTTTCCAATGTTATTCTCCATTTGATGTCTATCTCTCTTTCTCAGTCTATTCCAAAAGCCTAACCATCAGTGACAGGAAAAATGTTAAAACTAGGGAAATTATAACAAGCCAATCTGAAATCCCTAACATGACTTGACAAAGTCAACATACCACCCATTTGGACTCTATAGCTCATTAACATTTATGCATTACTGCACCAGATATACAGAGCACCCTGAAAGAAAAGCAGAACTAAATGAAATTTGCATTTAGTCCAAAAATTAATTTTGCAATTGAAATTTTATTGAAATTCTATCACATGGCCCAGAAAAAACATTCCAGACACAAACTTGGTGAGGGGCATACTAGCTCCGAACATGGATTAGCATGAATTCCCACTCAAACATAGCCTACCATTTCCTTATGCAAATTAGGACTTAAAACTTGTTTGATATCCTCTTTTCAAAACAGTTTGTTCATAGTACACTGTATTCACTAAAAATGGTTTTGGGTCACTTGTAACCAAGATGTTAATTAATTTGATCAATTTTAATGACTACTTGCACTTGCAGAAGCAGAAATATAATAAAACATATAATCCAGCACCTTTGAGATTTTGGTGGCATCAGACTAGCAGATTTTTCAGACAACTGAGTCCTGTTAATGCTCCAACCCAATTCTAAAACAATTCAATTTTTTTCATGCTACATAATAGTATAGTAAGTTGTTCAGTGATCAAGGCGAGTTTAAAGAGAGTGCAGCAAACAAAACCTGGTGAGTTTAAAAGGAGCTTGGAAAATGGACCCCAGTAATTTTTAAAAGATATTTAGAATGAGGTCCCAGTGGAATGGGGCACGTGTAGGTTTAAAAGGGATGTGGCAACCAGACCCTGGTAAGTATAAAGGGAGGTTGGAAAACATTTCACTGCTAAGCAGATACAGAACCAACAAACTCATCAGGGTTTTGCTGTAGTATTAAATAAAGCTTTGCCAATTTAACAAAATTCATAATTTCTAACTCACTTACACAACTTCTATATATATCGAATTCAAATGATGCTCTTTTTCAGTTCCTGAAGTATTTATTCATGATGATTTGCTGTTCATCCTGAATCATGGTACCCTGCCATTCTTCATAATGAGAGCTTTCAGAGAAAATAAATGACAAAGGAAGGCAGAAAAAGCTCCCAGTTTATCACATACACAAAGGTTTCCATGACAGCCAAGCAGATAGGTGCTCAGATGGTGCTTTCATTTTTGCAAAAATGCGACTATTTTTCTTTACTTAACAGGCAAGTCATCTACAATTATGGCACTTTAACAATGTCTGTTTTATGGATGGACCTTTTAGAAAAGATACAGAAGATTAAAATGCAAGGAGATAAGGAAAGCAATTATAGGAACCAGGTATAATTTTGCATCGTACTTCTGGGACAAATTTCAAAAGCTGTGGTTGAGTTGAGGATGAACCAGATAAAATAGAAAAATTACAATTACATTTATTAATTGTGGTAATTTGCTAAAATCATTTGGTGGAGGAAGTGCAAATAGTTTAAACTATTTAAACAGCTTGCAGACCTTTTATAGCATTTAAATCATGATGCTAAATCACATCTCTTGAATACTTGATGTTAGTCATTTATTCAATACACATTCACTTTTGCAGAGCAATTTATTACCCTAATCTATGAACATGATTGGTTTAGTTTGTATTGTTTACTGCAGAAATAGATGAGCCTGCAGTGTACAAATACAAAGCTATTCTGATCATTTGTCATGGGTGAATAAATGACGCCTCTTTAAAAAATAAAGAATATGGTAAAATGTTTACTTTTGATTGCAAACGCTCACATGCTCACTGCCTGGTCAGGTGTCCACCTAAGTGCTGCAGTTTCTAAACCCACATTTCCAATAACCCAACACTACAATTTCTTATCTGAACAAGCCAAACAGAGCTTTAAGGATAATTTATTTCTTCTGATTGATGGAGAGTACATTTGTAGTTGGAAGTCACAGAGTTAGACTCCATGCACACAATACACAATATCTCCACACTGATAGTATTTGGAAAGTTCCCTGATCATTTTCATATTCATATCATTCAATTATATGGTCACAATTTTAAATAAACCAATCATCACTAAAATAGATTCGTCTTATTGTAACTCATAAGGCCTTTCTTGTTTTTCTTCACTTAACAATAATGTTCAAAATGCATTTATTTAGCAACATTGTTCTTTGGGAAGTCCCAAGAGCATACAAAATAAATGCAAACCCCCTCTTTAGATTAAAATTGGATTTCAAGATTCGCCACAGACTGAGCACATTTATAGTTTCTTGCAAAATAACTCATGCATTTCTAACCATATATGAAGGCAATGAAGTATTTTCCTTGCTGCAAAATTAGTTTTCAAATATATTGCTATATATATATTGCACCCTGGAGGATCTCAACGGTTTTCTGAAACCGCGGTAAAGAGATTTAATAATCACTTTCTGTAACTTATTGGCCCTCCTCTGCCCCTCCTTCCAACTTATTCAAGTAACCACAGATTCAGGAGCCCAGGATAACTCATGTACATCTACTTTTACTTTTTATGAGGTGCACACTTATGACGTGGTAGCATAATGACATATGCCATTCACGTACTCCTTATATATAACCCATAACGAATTATGTAAATAATGCTTAATCAAACAATATATTTACGATATTACTGAAATAGTAAATACACAGCACAACCCTCTACAGCTTTTTCTGATCCTGTGCAGTGGCACATCCATACGGGACAGTGATGCAACCAGTTAGATGCTCTCCACAGTACATCTGTAGCAAATTGCTGGAGTTTGGTGACATAACAAGTTTCCTCAAACTCCTAATGAAATATAACCAGTGGCTTGCCTTCTTATTAATTGTATCAATCTTCAGAGATATTGACATCCAAAAACTTGAAGCTACCCACCCTTTCCACTGCTGACCCCTCGATAAGGACTGGTAGGTGATATCCTGACTTCCCCTACCTGAACTCCACAATCAATTCTAGTCCTACTGGCATTGAATGCAAGGTTGTTGTTGTGACACCACTTAACCAGCCAATGAATCACACTCCTGTATACCACCTTGTTACTATCTGAGATTCTGCAGTTGTGTCATTGGCGAATTTAAAAATAGCACTGAGCTGTGCCTAGCCACATAGTCATGAATGTAAAGAGAGGAGAGTAGCGGGTTAAACCCACATGCTTGAGGCACGCCTGTCTTGATTGACAGTGATGAGGAGATGTTATTTCTGATCTGCACTCACTGTGGTCTCCCAATGAGGAAATCAAGAATCCAGTTGCAAAGGCAGTCCCAGGTTTGATTAGTATTGTACGATTGATTAGTACTGAGGGGATGATGGTGTTGAACGCTGAGGTGTAATCTATAAACAGCAGCCTGATATAGTTATTGCTGTTATCTAGGTGGTCCAAGGACAAGTGGTAAGCCAGTGAGATTGGATCTGCTGCAGACCTATTGTGCTGCTAGGCAAGTTGTAGTTCAGTCCAGATCCTTGCTCAGACAGCAGTTAATTTTAGCCAAACCAACCTCTGAAAGCATTTCATCACAGTAGATATGAGCACTTCTGGGTGATGATTGTCGAGGCAACCCACCCTGCTCATCTTGGGCAGCAATATGATTGATGCCATTTGAAGCAGGTGGGAACCTCCGACTGCAGCAGTGAGAGGCCGAAAATGCCCTTGAACAGTCCATCCAGTTGACTGGCACAGTTTTTCAGTCACCTGCTGGGTACACCATCCATTAGGGACCTAAAGGAAAATAGGGCCTCAGAAGATGATATTGGAGAAAAGATCTTTGCAACACACATAAAATGCTGGAGGAACTCAGCAGGCCAGGCAGCATCGATGGAAAGAATTGACAGTCAAGATTTTGGGCCGAGACCCTTCTTCAGGACTTGGGTTGTGGTTCAGGGTCCCAGTCAACTAAGTTTTCATTTTGTGACTTGACCAATGGGTGAGACCCAAAGAGTGTAAATGTGTGACTTATCTCAGTAAAGTCTCAGTCTGGTGATACAAAGACCTGGATATCGTGGAGTGATTAAAGATGATTGCTATGGGATAATCTAGCTAAATTTCCCCAAAACAGTATTACACAATTGTAGTCATACATATTCCTTTGCTAATGGCATTGTAATAAAATTAATAACCAAATCACCATGAAATTTTATGTAGTTATTTGATTTATCTCATTTTTCTAAGTACTGCCTAATAAGCCTTCCCCCATGCCTTCACATGGCATGAAGCCTTGAGTTCTTTTCCCCACAGTTTCTGTATTTTCTAGATGTTAAATTCCATTTTCTGGAATTGAACATTTATTGGAAGATACTTTAAGAAATTGTTTTCCAAGTTTTTTTCCTCACTTCAGACCAATGAATTGTCTGAAAAAAACCTACAATTACAAACTTGTACAGTATCTACATAGGACATTACATTTGTATAACATAACACTATGAGTAGCAACAGTGTAGCTACACACGTGTAGTGCATTGTGAATAATGAAAAACATTAGTGCAAGTTGATCATGAATCATAATGCATAAGCAAGATTTCAAGTGTCACTTCACTAGCTATCATACTGAGAGATGAAATACCAGCGTTTATCAGCAATCCTGATTGAAATTGTAACTCCAGTTCATCCTATGGTGAAAACATTGAAACAATAAACTAAACTTAATCAACATTTTTACTACGAAAAGTGTTCTTATCAACAAAAACTACGATTTTATGCATGAATAAAAGTAGTTACTTATGTTGAAAAGTAGTTAATGCTCCACATGTACAGTAAATTCTGTAATTTTCCAAGCCAAGTTGGTATAGCACAAGTTTCTCTGGAAAAAAAACACGAAATATTGGCTCCTGTTTCAGTGAGACCTCTGGGTTTGCAATTCATATACTGATGACAGCCTAAATTAATCCTCTACCTTTTACTGTTCAGTACTGGTGGGTTTCAACACATTGAGAATGCAAGTCGTCCTTAGCTTGACTTCTGTACGTACAAGCCGTCTAAATGAATAAGCATTTGGGAGATTGGCTGTATGAATTTGAGAGTTGCTATGGGGCTGCAAGCATCTTCTGCCATGTGGAAACTCAGTTTGCGGCTTCATTTTGACTTGCCAGCTGTTCAGGTTGAAACCAAATAAACCAAGGTAAACACCAAAACTGAACTTGTCTACAGCTGTTTGTATCCTCAAGGTGGCATAAAACATTTCAAAAATAATGAAGTATTTTTGAAGTGTAATCAATGTGGTAATGCTGGGAATTGTGGATCTTGGGCACACCAAGGCCCCAATAAGCAATGTGATAAATGTCATGATTAAGATGCATTGTTCAATACTGAATGTGGAAGAAATACTTTCCTGGATATCAATATTCCAGTGCCTTTTCTTTTGCATCCATCAGAAGTATTGGCTCTCCAAAGGAGAAGACAACTGACAAAGCAGCTCTCTCTTTGTACTGCACCGAAACGTCAGATCAGATTATACAATTAAATAATTGGAATGAAGACTAAACCTAATCAATTTTGAATCAGAAGTGAAAATATTATCATTGAAACATAATTGGCACATACAGCTAACATCAGGCACCTAATTGTACATCAAATTACCTGCTACTGACAAATAATATATTTTGAGTGAAATAAAAGGTGAAATGTATTCCTGCTTTGAGTTCCAACAGCTGCAGTCTTTAAGATTATGAGAGGAAGGTCAGCAGCAACATTCCTAAAATAGTTAAAACCCAAAAATGTTGGCAATGGACAAGATGCATAAGAAAATTATGTTTTGATAAAATGTTACATCTTAAAATGTTACTAATCCTTCACACATCAATTTGGTTGTTGTGCACTTTTCGCCTTTTCTACTCAAAAGCATTCTGTATGGTTTGATAGGAAAAGCCAGGAGATTGGGCTATGACATTATAAATAGATAGATAGACAGACACTTTATTGATCCCAAAGGGAATTACAGTATCACAGTGGTATTACAAGTGCACAGATATACAAACATACAAATATTAGAAAAGAAGAAAAATAAGTTACCTCAAACAATCTAATGGGTGGGGGGGGAGTCATCACTTATCCGTCAAGAGATTGACTCATTATAGAGCCTAATGGCTGGGGGTAAGAATGACCTCACATTGCGCTCTTTGGAGCAGCACAGCTGTCTTAGCCTATTCTAAAAATGCTCCTCTGTTTAGCCAAGGTGGCATGCAGATGGTGAGAAACATTGTCCAGAATTGCCAGGATTTTGCATTGGGTCCTTTGTTCTACCACAGCCTCCAGTGTGTCCAGTTTGACTCCTATAACAGAGCCAAACTTTCTAAACAGTTTATTGAGCCTATTGGTATCATGCGTGTTGCCATTCTTGAACTGGAAGAACCACTGTGATTCCAGGGAAGAAGTAACCTATTGGTATCAAAAGGGAAAAATGATGACCTGAAATACAGGAGAATCAATATTTATAACATGCATTCAAGGACAGATTCTTCAATACTGTGAAGACCAAATATGGGCCAATCACCAACTTCACTGAAGTACAAGGATGGATAAACCAAAAGCAGTTTGTGTAATAACCTAGCAGAATACATTAAGAGTAGAGAGGCAGTCAACATCCACTGGAAAAAACACTGTGTGAATGCCCTTAACCCTATGTTACAGCACGTTTCATTCTTCAATCCTACCATAACCCACCCAAGCAAGAGGTTTAAAAGGATATACAACCACTGAAAAAATAGGACAGAACAATATGAAATCATGCTGCAGTATTAAACATGATGAGAAGCAATCCAAATACAAATCCATGATCTCATTTTCCTCATACGTTTAAAAGACAGAGCATGCTAGAGAAGCTGTAATGATGACTAGCTTCAAGTAAGGAGACACCAGGTTGTGATAATTACAGGGAAATCTTCCTGTTTTCTGCCATAGGAAAAATCATTGCAAAGTCTTTCTCTCCTCTTCCCTTCCGCTGAGGAGGATCTCCCACATTTGTAACAGTCCTACTCTCTTCCCTTAGGTTATGACCTTCACCTGCTCTGATGAAACACCTTTATCTTTGCACCACAGAGAGACATCTTTAAGATGCAGTAGCAATTTACCTGCAATATTTCCAAATGAACACATTACAATTATGCTCATGACATGGTGTACTATACACTGGGTAAATCAAAGGCAGTTTATATGATTATTCCGCAATATACATATTCTCAGTCCACATGGACAATCCTGAGTTTCCAGTTTCCTATCACATGAACTTTCTGTTCCACTCCCTGTATGGCTTATCCATCTGTGTTCTCCTACACTTTTTTTTAAACAAGGTCCAAAATAAACCTGAGGAATCCAATCTCATTTTCCATCTGGCATATTGCACCATTCCATCAATTAAACCAACTCATTTTCTCTGCTTAAATCAGAATCAATCAATTCTACCATAAGCTTTCCATCATTACCTCTGTTGGTCTCTCTACACTTACACTGCCTGATCTTCAGGCATTTCCTCAGGCTCTGATTGGTTACTTAGTTTGTTTTTCCTCAATGTACCCTAATAAAAATATTGCTTCATCAATCACTTACCAATATTACAGCCACAGCCTCACCCCATCAGAGATATAGTGTCTAATCCATTCCTCCCTTCCCTTCTCTACAACTTTAAATCTATTTTCTAACCCAGTTCTGACATAAACTCTTTAACTGAAATATTAGTTCTGTTACTCCTTTCACAGATGCTACCTTCTGTTAAGATTTTCAAGCATTTTTTTTTACTTTAATTCCAAATTTCACACATTTATTTTAATTCTTATTCCCCTTAGAATTACAACGAAACCTTAGGTTTATCCATCCATTCCAGACTACTAGCCCTATAACCATTCACTCAAGTATCAATAACCATTCAGACCATTCCCATTGTAAACATTGAGCTCTGCCAACAAGCTTCTATATTGAACTAAAATCCTACTTTAGTTACAACTAAGAAAAGAAAGAAAGAATACTGGAACACTGTAACTTTTTTTTATTTGCTGAGAGGATGTGCCCTCAAACCAAGTAGCTTATTAAGTTTAAGAATCAAATACATTGCTATGATTCAGAGATTGCAAGATTTTTTTTTCCTTGAAGAACATACACGAGTTAAGTGTGCTTTTCCAAGAATCTGGAAATTTCATGGTCATAATTATTAATATCTGCTTGTGGTTTGAGAATTGTGTCACTGGTTAAATTTATGCTTCCAATATTCTACGAGGGAAGAGAGCAGGAAGGGAGTAACGGGATTAAAATTCATGTCTCTAAATCAATACCCAAGACCCTGGATATGAATCCAAAAACAATTTCTCTGCTTTTATATTCCTTACACTACAAGATCAATTATTGTGTGCAACTTTAATGAAGTATGCTGAAAAATATGTTACCTTAAACCAGTGTCTTATTATTATTATGACATGCCTATCAAAAATGTGTGAAATATATATAAAGCATTAAAAACATGAATAGTTTCAAAGATTATTGCCAAGTTTTATCTTTCACTTATTTATCTTCTTTATTTTTAAATGATCTTCACTTTCTTCATGTAAGGTAATAGAGGCAGATCCTGAGAGGCAGGATTTATGAACATTTGGAGAGGCATAATATGGTTAGGAATAGTCAGCATGGCTTTGTCAAAGGCAGGTCGTGCCTTATGAGCCTGATTGAATTTTTTGAGGATGTGACTAAACACATTGATGAAGGTAGCGCAGTAGATGTAGTGTATATGGATTTCAGCAAGGCATTTGATAAGGTACCCCATGCAAGGCTTATTGAGAAAGTAAGGAGGCATGGGATCCAAGGGGACTTTACTTTGTGGATCCAGGACTGGCTTGCCCACAGAAGGCAAAGAGTGGTTGTAGACGGGTCATATTCTGCATGGAGGTCAGTGACCAGTGGTGTGCCTCGGGGATCTGTTCTGGAACCACTGCTCTTCGTGATTTTTATAAATGACCTGGATGATGAAGTGGAGGGATGGGTTAGTAAGTTTGCTAATGGCACAAAGGTTGGGGGTGTTGTGGATAGTGTGGAGGGATGTCAGAGGTTACAGCAGGACATCGATAGGATGCAAAACTGGGCTGACAAGTGGCAGATGGAGTTCAACCCAGATAAGTGTGAGGTGGTTCATTTTGGGAGGTCAAATATGATTGCAGAATGTAGTATTAATGACAAGACTCTTGGCAGTGTGGAGGATCAGAGGGATCTTGGGGTCTGAGTCCATAGGACACTCAAAGCTGCTACACAGGTTGACTCTGTGGTTAAGAAGGCATATGGTGTATTGGCCTTCATCAATCATGGGATCGAGTTTAAGAGCTGAGAGGTAATATTGCAGCTATATAGGACCCTGGTCAGACCCCACTTGAAGTACTGTGCTCAATTCTGGTCGTCTCACTACAGGAAGGACATGGAAACCATAGAAAGGCTGCAGAGGAGACTTACAAGGATATTGCCTGGATTGGGGAGCATGCCTTATGAGAATAGGTTGAGTGAACTCGGCCTTTTCTCCTTGGAGGGACAGAGGATGAGAGGTGACCTGATAGAGGTGTACAAGATAATGAGAGGTATTGATCGTGTGGATGGTCAGAGGCTTTTTCCAAAGGCTGAAATGTCTTGCACGAGAGGGTATAGTTTTAAGGTGCTTGGAAATAGGTACAGAGGGTAAGTTTTTTTTTTACACAGAGAGTGGTGAGTGCGTAGAATGCGGTGCCGGTGGCGGCAGTGGAGGCGGAAACGTTAGGGTCTTTTAAGAGTCTCCTGGATGGCTACATGGAGCTTAGAAAAATAGAGGGCTATGTGTAAACCCTAGGTAGTTCTAAGGTAGGGACATGTTCGGCACAGCTTTGTGGGCCGAAGGGCCTGTATTGTGCTGTATGTTTCTATGACTACAGACCAGGACTGTGAAAGTCAGAATCGAATAATGAATAAAACAAAAATTGAACTATTGAAAAGTAAACTAGAGATTCCGCAGATGCTGGAGTTACAGACACAAAATGCTGGAGGAACTCAGCGGGTCAGGTGGCATCGAAAGAGTGCAATAGGCAGTTTACGTTTCAGGCCAAGACCTTTCATCAGGATTAAAAAGGAAAGGGGAAGAAGGCAGAATAAGAAGGTGGGGGAGGGTGAAGAGTACAAGTTGGCAGGTGATAGGTGAAGCAAAGTGAGGATATGGGAGGTGGGTGGGGGAGTTAGGATGAAGTGAGAAGCTGGGAGGTGACAGGTGGAAAAGGCTGAAGAGGAAGGAATCCAGTAAGAGAGCAGTGTGGATCATGGGAGAAAGAAAAGGAGGGGGTGGGGGTACCAGAGAGATGTTATTGGCAGTTGAGAAGAGAAACAGTAAGAGAAGAGCCAGAAAAGGGAACGGAAAAAGAGAGAAATGGGATGGGGGAGAAATTACAGGAAGTTAGAGAAACCTATGTTTATACTGTCAGGTTAGAGTTTATCCAGACGGAATACGAGGTATTGCTCTCCCAACCTGAGAGTGGCCTCATCTTGGCAGTCAAGGAGGCTATGAACCAACGCTGGCATGGAAATGGGGAGTGGAATCAAAATGGTTGGCCACTGGGAAATTCCGCCTATTGCGGACAAAGCAAAGATGCTCAACAAAGCAGTCCACAACTGTACATTGGGTCTCACCAATGTAAAGGAGGTTACATTGGGAGCACCAGATACAGTAGATGATCCTGACAGGCTCACAGGTGAAGTGCTACCTCACCTGGAAGGACTGTTTGGGACTCTGAATGGTGATGGGGGAGGAAGCGCTAAGAGGGAGATCAGTAGAGAAGGTCAAACGGACAAGGGAGTCATGGAGAGAGAAAGCCCTGTGGAAAGCAGAGAGTGTGGGGGGCGGGGGGAATTAAAGATATGCTTAGTGATAGGATCCCTTTGAAAATGATGGAAGTTGTGGAGAATGATGTGCTAGGTGCCAAGGCTTGTAGCACTTGTAAGAGGTATTCTATAATAAAAAAAGTTTCACAATTAATAAAAATATTCTGACAGAAATTAAACTCTGATGAAGTGTCAAATCTCAGCTGGGCTGCAAACTGGATCTTTGCACCTCAGAGAAATGCTTTAACGCCTTCTCAATCTGCAGGGAATGATAGCACGTCTGCATGTTGAGAAATACAACCATTGAAAGCTGAGCTGGTAGACATGATTCATACGCCCACTCTCCTGTTTAATGAAGCATGTGACTTCTTGAGTGCAGAGAAAATTATATTAAAGATAATTCAGGGCTAACATTTACTTCAAAAGCAATACTAAAACCCGTTTCTGAATAGCATTGAGCAATTTTAAACAACCTTTCTCTATTGGGTCAGGATTTAAAATCTGAAGACTCACCAGTTAGTTATTGTAGAATTCTGTTTTGTAATAACATAATACATGTCAGAGGTGGAGGCAATTTTGTATTTTTGCAAGAGCAATTATTTACTACCTCATATTTCTCACAAGTTCACCAAATAGAAGAATAATTTCAACTTCCTTAAATCTTAAGAGTCAGCTCAAAATAATATTGGTTTGAACCGTATTAGAAATATTTACAAAAAACAATGCAAAATATAGAAACTTAAACAAACTACAACATAAAGCAGATTATTTTACATTTGTTGAGAAAGAGACAGCCAATATGAAATTAGAAGAATGAGGGGGGTCTTCATTGAAACCTACTAAAAATTAAAAGGCCTAAATGGAGCTAAGAGGACAGGATGTTTCCTATAGTGCAAGAGTCTAGGGCCAGAGGGCATGGCCTCAGAAAAGAAGACAGTACCGGCCTCATGATTTTCATCTCTGGTCTAAAGGGATAAGAAACAGTAAAGACAAAAATATTGTTGAGAGTTGGATAATAAGACCCTAAATAGAGGTGGCCAACAGAGCACAGTAAATTAAGAAAATAAAGATGCAAGAAGTGTATACTACAATAATCATTGAGGCTTAATCTACAGAAACGGGGCAAGCCAAATTAGCAGTATTTGTGCAGAAGGCAAAGTCACGAAGTGTACAAGAGGTGATCTGAGACTGACATGTTGAAGAACCTGTAAGAGAAAGAGTTATTTAATATCTAAAACAATCCAATTGGGTTTAAAATAAAGGGTAATTCATCATCTGATACTTAAGAGGCCTCTGTGGATGACTTGATCATAAAATGAAAAAAATTTACTTTCATTGTACTTATTATCTAAGTGCATATATGCCACCATATACAACCCTGGTATTTATTTTCTTCTGGGCATACACAGTAACCAGTCAAGAAGTACTCCACACAAGTTTGTCAAAGTTTTTAATGTCATGCCAATTTTTTGCAAACTTCTAAGGAAGTACAGTTGCTGCCGTGCTTTCTTCATAATGACATTTCCGTGCTGGACCAAGGACAGATCCTATGAAATGATAACATTGAGGAATTTAAAGTTGCTGCCCCTTTCCACCTCTGATCTCCTGATGAGAGTTAGCTCAGAGACCTCTGGTTCCCTTCTACCGAAGTCAATAATCAGCTCCTTGGTCTTGCTGACAATGAGTGAGAGGTTGCTGACCAGATCATATCAGAATAAAACAATTATGAAAGCATGAGGCCTGAGTTAGCCACATTACAAAAGGAAGATACATTATCTGTTATGACAGAAAACAATCAATAATAATTAATAGCTATTAGCAATTTATATCCTACCAAAGCAAAAATATCCAACAAGAAGTGTTCTGCTTCACTATAAGAGAAGTTATGGACAGTATTAGGTCATAGAAAAAAGGCTTGTACTGATCCAGGAAAGTTTAGGGATGGCAATAATTTCAGAATTCAGTAAAGAGGATACAAGCCCTGATAAAGGAAGCGTAATCTGAATGAGAGGATACAGTGAGGAACTTAAAAAGACTGTAAAAGCTTTCAAAGAGATGGTCAGCACAGCTAGTAGAGCTGTTGGGTTCAATCCTAACCTCCAGACCTTTCTGTTGAATTTACACATTTCACTGTGACCATAAGACATAGGAGCAGAATTCAGCTATTCAGCTCATCAAGTCTGCTCTGTCATTTGATCAGGCTGATTCATTTTCCCTCTCAACCCCATTCTTCTGCCTTCTCCCTATAACCTTTGACACCCTTACTAATTAAGACTCTATCAACCTCTGCATTATTATGCCTCCACAATCTCATCAGCTACATCCTTCAGAACCTTGGGGAGTAGTCTATTTGGTCAAGGTGGCTTGACTACCTTCAGAAATTTTAGCTTCTCGAACATCTTCTCCCTAGAAATAGTGACTAAACTCATTTCAGCCCCCGACAATCTCAAATTTCTATCCTGCTGCTGCAGTCTTCCATAGTGAAGATAGACACACAATATTTATTCAGTTTGCCTGCCATTTCCTTGTTCCCTATTACTACCTCTCCACTCTTGCCTCTTTAATCTTTATATAACTGAAAAAAGCTTTGGTATCCTCTTTTATATTATGGGCTAACTGACCTTCATATTTCATCTTTTCTCCCCTTATTGTATATTTCATCATCAAAGGTAAAGCTATAGATGCTCAGTGGAGAGTATCCTCACAGGTTGCATCATGGCCTGGTATGTAAACACCAGGTCCAAGGTCAGAAAAGCCTACAAACAGTAGTGAACACAGCCCAGTCCCATCTTTCTCAATAAATAAATGAACAAGTATAATGTTTTTGTGTTAATTATTTAATTAGGTTCTCTTTATCTAGTTTTAGGACTTACATGAAGATCTGCTCTCATTTTAGGTCATATTTCTGCAGAAATAGAGAAAATTCTACAGGGTTCACAAGCTTTCTAGCACCACTGTTAGTACTGAGCAAAGGGGGATGAATATTTTTGAACTACTGACATTTCAGTTTTTGGACTTAGTTTTTCATGCTTTACAATTTTCCCTGGTTTTTTTTGGGCTCTACTGTGAAAAAAGGAGCATGTGATTCACGAATAAAAACTCTCGATTAAGTTGATCGAAGTCCCTGACTGTAATACTCATTTATGTGGAGAAAGGTTTGGGAGCTGAATACATTTACAAGGCTCTGTAAGTCACCTGGACCAGATGGACTACATCCCAGAGTTCTGAAAGAGGTACCTGAAGAGATTCTGGAGGTATTAGTAATGATCTTTCAAGAATCACTAGATTCTGGAATGGTTCAGGAAGACTGGAAAATTATAAATGTCACCCCTTCTTTAAGAAGGAAGGGAGGCAGAAGAAAGGAAATTATAGGCCAGTTTACCTGACTTCAGTGGTTGGAAAGATGTTGCAGTCTATTATTAAGGATGATGGTTCGGGGTACTTAGAGGTATATGATAAATTAGGCCAGAGTCAACATGGTTTTCTAAAGGGGAAATCTTGCCTGACAACTCTGTTGGAATTCTGTGAGGAAATAACAGGCAGGATAGACAAAGGATAGTCAATGGATTTTGATTATTTAGCTTTCAGAAGATCTTTGACAAGGTGCTGCAACGGGGTGCTTAACAACATAACAGGCTGTGGTATTATGGGAAAGGTACTAAAATGGATAGAAGATTGGGTGACTGGCAGGAAGCAAAGAGTAGAAATAAAGGGGCCTCTCCTGGTTGGCTACTGGTGACTATTGGTGTGCTGAAAGGGTCGGTGTGGGGACCACTTCTTTTCAATGACTTTGTGGCCAAGTTTGCAGACAATATGAAGATAGGTAGAAGGGCAGGTAGTGTTGAGGAAGCAGGGTATCTGCAGAAAGACTTAAGACAGATTGGGCGAATGGACAAAGAAGTAGCAGAAGGAATACAATGTAGGGAAGTGTATACTCATGTATTTTGGCAGACGGAATAAAGGTGTCAACTATTCTGTAAATACGGAGAAAATTCAAAATTCTTAGGTGGAAAGGGACTTGGAAGTCCTTGTGCAAGATTCTCTAAAGATTAAATTGCAGGTTGAGTTGATGGTAAGGAAGGCAAATGCAATGGCCACATTCATTTCAAGAAAATGAGAATAGAAAAGCAAGGATGTAACACTGAGGCTTGACAAGTTATTGGTCAGACTGCACTTATAATTGTGAGCAGTATTGGGCCCCTTATTTAAGGAAGGATGCGTTGGCATTGGAGAGAGTCCACAGGAGGTTCACAAGAATGATACTAAGAATGAAAGGGTTAACATATGAGGAGTGTTTCAATGAGGAATCTCATTAAAACCTATCAAATATTGAAAGGTCTGCATAGAGTGAATGTGGAGAGGATGTTTCCTATAGTGGCAGAGTCTAGGACCAGAGAGAACAACCTCAGAATTGAGGGACATCTATTTAGAACAAAGATGAGGAAGTTTTTTTTATCCAAAGGGTGGTGAATCTGTGGAATTCTTTGCCACAGACAGCTATACAGGCCAAGTCATTGGTTACATGAAAGGCAGAGGCTTGATTAATCAGAGCGTCAAAGGTTATTAGATTAGATGAGATTAGATTTGATTCAACTTTATTGTCATTGTGCCGAGTACAGATACAAAGCCAATGAAATGCAGTTAGCATCTGATCAGAAATGCAAAGAATAGTGTTATTTACAAAATAACTGTGAATTTAAAAAAGTGCTACAGCACACAAATATAAAAGTACTGAGACAGCACAATATGGATGCAATACTGCTTAGCGCTGTGATGAGAGGTTCAGCAGTGTCACAGCCTCAGGGAAGAAGCTCTTCCTGTGCCTGCTGGTGCGGGAGCGGAGGCTTCTGTAGTGCCTACCGGATGGGAGGAGAGTAAAAAGTCCATGGTTAGGGTGAGATGCATCCCTTACAATGCTTTTCGCCCTGCCCAGGCAGTATTTATGGTAGATGTTCTCAATGGTGGGCAATTAAATGCCAATAATCCGCTGGGCAGTTTTCACCACATGCTGGAGTGCTTTGCGGTCCGATACGGGACAACTACCATACCACACTGAGATACAATTGGTCAGTACAGGTGTCCCCCGCTTTTCGAACATTCGCTTTACGAAAGACCTACATTAGTTCCCTGTTTTCGCTAACAGAAAGTGTTTTCACTGTTACGAAAAAAGTAGTGTGCGAAAAAAATCAGCACGCGATAAAAAAGGCAGCACCCGATAAAAAGCAGCGTGTGCCTCGAGCAGCCGCTCTCCCCCAGATTCGGAACTACATTCTAGCCAGCATTGCTTAAAACAGGTGCCTGTGAGCATCCATTAGCAAGATGAGTTCTAAGGTATCGGAAAAGCCTAAAAGAGCTCGTAAGGGTGTTACATTTAGCGTAAAACTAGACATAATTAAGCGTTTCGATCGTGGTGAACAAAGTAAGGACAAAGAGAGTTTGGCTTGTGGAAGTTGACGAAGATGATGTTGAAGAGGTTTTGGCATCCCATGACCAAGAACTGATAGATGAAGAGCTGATGCAATTGGAAGAGGAAAGGATAACAATCGAAACCTCAGTGTCCCACCACCCCAAACCCCGGGCTGCAGACAGATACCGATTCGCGGAGAATGCAGCGGTAGCCGGGAGGCACCCAGCACGTCTTTAAGAAAAAAGCCGAAATAAACAAGCTAATTAATTAGGTGCCGCCCGGCACATAAATGTCAGCCCAGATCAGAAGCGATTGCCGATTTCACTTGCTCTATGTAATCGGCAATTGTTTCTGATCTGGGCCGACATGTACTTGCCGGGCGGCACCTAATTAATTAGCTTATTTATTTCAGTTTTTTTTCCTTAAAGATGTGCTGGGTGCATCCCGGCCACCGCTGTACCCCTGCATTTTTCGCGGATCGGTACCGGTTCACCGCCCGGAGGGTGGGGGCCACTGCACCGCCTCAACCTCCGACTCAGCCTAACACACCATCATCAGTGTGCTCGGTGTCTTCCCAATTCCGGTAAGTGATACTACACTGTACATACATTATTTCTACTTTATATAGGCTGTGTATTTTTATGTGTTTTTGGCAGCTTCATAGCTTAAAGGTTACTGGAGAGCGCTTGTGTGAGATTTTCTGCCAACGGCGCTTGCGCCGTGTTTCTGCCAAGAGTGCTCGCGTGAGATTTTCGCTACGGAGAACAGTGCAGGCAATCGTTGTACAGAAGTATCATTCCTGCTTTTACTATATGTTACCGTTATTTTAGGTTTTATGTGTTATTTGGCACCATTTGGTAGGTTATTTTTGGGTCTACGAACGCTCACAGATTTTTCCCATATAAATAAATGGTAATTGCTTCTTCACTTTACGACATTCCGGCTTACGAACTGTTTCATAGGAACGCTCTACCTTCGGATGGTGGGGGAAACCTGTATACTCTCAATGGTACAGCGGTAAAAGTCCGTCAGTATCATGGGACAATAGTGAGCTTTCTTCATGCTCTGCAGGAAATAAAGCCGCTGTTGCGCCTTTTTGATCAAGATGGAGAAGTTCAGGGACCAGGTGAGATCCTCGGAAATGTGGACACCAAGGAATTTGAAGCTTGATACACGCTCCACTACAGTTCCGTTAATGTAGATGGGGACGTGAGTGTGACTCCTGGCATGCCTGAAGTCTACAATGATCTCCTTGGTCTTCTGGGTGTTAAGGGCCAGATTGTTGTCGGCACACCATGCAGCCTGGTGCTGAACCTCGTCCCTGTAGGCCATCCCGTCATCCCCTCTGATCAGACCAGCCACTGTGCTATTGTCTGCGAACTTGATTATGGAGTTAGAACCATGTACAGGAACGCAGTCATAGGCGAAAAGGGAGTACAGAAGAGGGCTCAGCACACAGCCTTGAGGCATGCCGGTGTTCAGGGTGAGAGTGGAGGAGGAGCGGTTGTCTAACTTAACTGACTGGGGTCTGTTAGTCAGAAAGTCCAAGATCCAATTGCAGATGGATGCGCTGATACCAGGCTGGCGAAGTTTGGTGATCAGCTTGGAGGGGATGTATTGGGAGAAGGCAGGAGAATGGGGTTGAGAGGGACAATAAATCAGCCATGATGGAATGGTAGAGCAGACTCGATGGACCAAATGGCCTAATTCTGCTCCTAATTTCTCTCAAATCCATAACTCAATTTTCTAGATCCACTGCAGTTCACCAACAGTCAGCAAATCTGTAGATAATGCAGTACCTTGATTCCTCTCGTACATACAGTATGTTGGAATTCTCTTTTCAATTTCACTTCAACCTTTAAATACCATCATCCCTGAGCTTCACAAAAGAACCTTTCCAAACTTAATGTACCAAGTCCCATCTGCAGGTGGATCACAAACTTCCTCTCTGACAGGAGGCAAATTGTGAGACTAGGCAAACATATCTCACTCAGTCAATGCTAGAGCACCACATGGCTGTGTTCCCTCCCATCTCCTATTTTATACCTACACCAATGACTGCACTCCAATGATCTACTGACATTAGATTAATTACAGGAGATGACTAATCCATCTACCATCAACAAATAGCAACCTATTGTCTTGGTGCAATCACAGCAGCTTGGAGCTGAATGCCCTCAAAGCCATGGAGATGCATATTCAATTTCAAGTGAAATGTGTCTCCTCACCGCCCAATCATCAACAACTCTATAATTAGCACCATTTTAACAGGTTCCTGGGCACCATTATTTCACAGGACCCCATGTGGGAGAACCACATCCACTTCACTAACAGAAAGGTTCAGCAGAGGATGTACTTCTTGTGGCAGCTGGTAAAATTCGATCTTCCGCAGAACATACTAGAGCAATTCTGCATTTTATCATCATAGAAAGCATCCTCACAACAGCTATTACTGTCTGGTTTTGTGCAGCATGTCCTCTCACAATAGCCAAAAACTACAGCAAGCTATCAGGTCAGCAGAACAGGTAATTGGCTGCAGTCTACCATCACTGCAAGACTTGTATGCGTCCAGGACAAAAAAGTAGACAAGGAAAATCATTGCAGACGCCATCCACTCAGCAAACTGCCTTTTCCAAAAGCTTCCTTCTGGAAAGCACAATTCGGCTATTAAAACAAAAACCATACTATCTTAAGAATTTATTTCCCTTAACAGTTAACTGATCAACCATTCTAGTAAAGCACCCCAGTCCCCTCTATCTATTACCTCAGTCACTGCGCTGCACTGTAAACACTTCAAAAAACTTTTCAGAATGCTGTTTACATAGTAAATAAATGCCAGTAATTATGTATTCATGCATATTTTATTTCTATATCTGTACTTTAACCTCCAAATTTCTTATATCATTCTTTATAATTGTTGAATTGTAGCGGTGTGCTACACACAGTGCTAGAATAACCACACATAGTCGGTGAGTTGGAGTTGCGATAAAAGAGATGTATTCAAACTTCGCAGCCTGCTTTTAAAGCCTTCCCATTCCCGTCCTCCCTGGGCGGGACTGCTGTGGGGAATGCATAATCGCAGACCCTTTCCGCGCATGGGATTTTCCCCCTGCTGGTGAAGATGGCCTGGCGCCCTTTTTGGGGCCGGCCTCTCTGCCGGCACGCACCTGTTCGTGTGTGCTAGAAAGTGGGTCGCCACATAACCACCCCCCAGCACCGGCGATACATCCCCCCAATGTCCAGAGTCTGGATCGGCCGCTGTTTGGGAGGTCTGCCCCTGCGCCGCGGTGCCTGAGCCTGGACCGGCTGCGCAAAGTCCACATGGGTCGGTTTGAGCCAGTCCACCGTGAAAACCTCCTCTCTCCCCCCAATGTCCAGCACAAACGTGGACCCGTTGTTCCTGATCACCTTAAACGGCCCCTCGTAGGGCCGCTGTAGCGGTGCCCAGTGTCCGCCCCATCGTACAAAAAGAAACTTTCAGTTCTGCAGGTACTTGGGTACTCAGGTCGGGCTCTGTCCATGCTGTGAAGTGGGTATGGGGGCCAGGTTACCGAGCCTCTCACGTAGTCTGTCCAGGACTGCTGTGGGTTCTTCCTCTTGCCCCCTTGGGGCTGGTATGAACTCTTCTGGGAAGACCAGGGGTGCGCCGTACACCAACTCGGCCGACGAGGTGTGCAGATCCTTCTTGGGCGCCGTGCGGATTCTGAGCAAGACCCAGGGAAGTTCGTCCACCCAGTTAGGCCCTTCCAGGCGGGCCATGAGAGCCGACTTCAGGTGACGGTGGAAGCGCTCCACTAGTCCACTCGACTGTGGGTGGTAGGCAGTTGTGTGGTGTAGCTGTGATCCTAAAAGGTTGGCCATAGCTGACCACAGGCCGGAGGTGAACTGGGTGCCCCTGTCGGAGGTAATGTGGGCCGGTACCCCAAAGCGTGCTCCCCAGGTTGCGATCGGTGCTCGGGCGCAGGATTCGGAGGTGGTGTCAGTGAGCGGGACTGCCTCTGGCCATCTGGTGAACCGGTCTATCAGAGGTAGGAGGTACCGCGCTCCTCGCAACACTGGCAGGGGTCCCACGATATCCACATGAATGTGGTCGAACCTCCGGTGGGTGGGTTCGAACTGCGGCGGAGCCTTGGTATGCCGCTGCACCTTGGCCGTTTGGCACTGCATGCACGTTTTGGCCCATTCACTGACCTGCTTACGCAGTCCATGCCACACGAACCTGTTGGCGACCAGCCGGACGGTTGTCCTGATGGAGGGGTGCGCCAAGTTGTGAATGGATTCGAAAACCCGCCAGCGCCAGGCTGCTGGGATGACGGGGCGGGGTTGGCCGGTAGCTATGTCACACAGTAGGGTCCTCTCACCTGGGCCTACAGGGAGGTCTTGGAGCTGCAAACCGGAGACTGCAGTCTTGTAACTAGGGATCTCATCGTCTGCCTGCTGTGCCTCCACCAGCGCTGCATAGTCCACCCCCTGGGATAGGGCCTGTATGGTCGGCCTGGAAAGTGCGTCCGCCACGACGTTGTCCTTTCCAGAGACATGCTGGATGTCCGTCGTGTACTCGGAGATGTAGGACAGATGTCGTTGCTGGCGGGACGACCAGGGGTCGGACACCTTCGTGAACGCAAAGGTAAGCGGTTTGTGGTCTGTGAATGCGGTGAAGGGTCTACCTTCTAAGAAGTATCTGAAATGCTGGATTGCCAAGTATAGTGCCAATAGCTCTCGGTCGAGAGCACTGTATTTGAGTTCGGGTGGTCGTAGGTGTTTGCTGAAGAACAGCAGGGGTTGCCAGCGACCCTCGATGAGTTGTTCCAGCACTCCACCGACTGCTGTGTTGGATGCGCCCACCGTGAGGGCAGTAGGAACGTCCGTTCTGGGGTGCACTAGCATTGTGGCGTTTGCCAGGGCTTCTTTAGTTTTAACGAAAATGGCTGCAGCCTCTTCGTCCCAGGTAATGTCCTTGCCCTTACCCGACATCAGGGCGAACAGGGGGCGCATGGTTCGGGCTGCTGAGAGGAGGAAACGGTGGTAGAAATTCACCATACCCACGAATTCCTGCAGGCCTTTGATTGTGTTGGGTCGGGGGAAGTGGCAGACCGCGTCTACCTTGGCGGGCAGAGGGGTTACCCTGTCTTTAGTAATCCCGTGGCCCAGGAAATCGATGGTGTCGAGTCCGAACTGGCATTTGGCCGGGTTGATTGTAAGGCCGAATTCACTCAGGCGGGAGTAGAGCTGGCGGAGGTGGGACAGATGCTCCTGCTGACTACTGCTGGCTATGAGGATGTCGTCCAAATAGATGAATGCAAAGTCCAGGTCGTGTCCCACTGTGTCCGTTAGCCGTTGGAACATCTGTGCGGCATTCTTTAGACCGAACGGCATTTGGAGGAATTCGAAAAGTCCGAACGGGGTGATGAGTGCTGTTTTGGGGATGTTGTCCGGATGTACCGGGATTTGATGGTATCCCCGGACGAGGTCTACCTTGGAAAAGATCCTTGCGCCGTGTAGATTTGTTGCGAAGTCTTGAATGTGTGGCACAGGGTAGCGGTCTGGCGTTGTAGCCTCGTTCAGTCTGCGGTAATCACCGCATGGTCTCCAGCCCCCCGTTGCCTTGGGCACCATGTGCAGGGGGGAGGCCCATGGGCTGTCGGACCATCAAATGATCCCCAATTCCTCCATCTTCTTGAACTCCTCCTTCGCCAGTCGGAGATTGTCCGGGGGAAGCCTTCGAGCACAGGCGTGGAGGGGTGGTCCCTGGGTCAGGATGTGGTGCTGTACTCCATGTCTGGGCATGGCTGCCGTGAACTGTGGTGTCAGTACTGATGGGAAATCCACCAGGATCCTGGTGAATTCATCGTCGGACAACGTGATGGAGTCCAGGTGTGGGGCTGGCAACTTGGCTTCACCCAGGGAGAACGTTTGAAAAGTCTTGGCGTGGACTAGTCACTTCCCTTGCAAGTCGACCAGCAGGCTGTGAGCTCGCAGAAAATCCGCCCCCAGGAGTGGTTGTGCCACGGCGGCCAGTGTGAAGTCCCACGTGAACCGGCTGGAGCAGAACTGTAGCCGCACCGTGCGGGTGCCATAGGTTCGTATTGTGCTGCCATTTGCGGCCCTCAGGGTGGGTCCCGGTTCTCTGTTGCGGGTGTCATAACCCGTCGGAGGTAAGACGCTGATCTCCGCTCCGGTGTCGACCAAAAAGCAGCATCCTGACTGCTTGTCTCAGACGTACAGGAGGCTGTCCTGATGGCCAGCTGCCGTAGCGATCGGCGGTGGCTGGGCCATGGCATTTCCCGGGAATTTGCAGGGTGGTCTACAGCGGCGGGCCTCTGTGCCCCACCGCTGGTGGTAGAAGCACCATTGTTCGTTGGGCTCTGCTGCCGGGCCTGGTCTGATCTGTCTTTGGGCACGCGGCTTGGTGATCTGTGCGACGGATGCCCCTCTCTCCTACTTGGCATTCCACAGCACATCTGCCCGGGCCACCACCTTCCGGGGTCGCTGAAATCTGCGTCAGACAGCAGCAGGCATATGTCCTCGGGCAGTTGCTCTAGGAACGCCTGTTCAAGCATGAGGCAAGGTTTGTGTCCTTCAGCCAGGGCCAGCATTTCGTTCATTAATGCCGACGGCGGCCTGTCTCCCAAACCATCCAGGTGCAGTAAGCGGGCAGCTCGCTCGCGCTGTGAGAGTCCAAAAGTCCTTATGAGCAGGACTTTGAATGCTATGTATTTGCCGTCCTCCGGGGGCGATTGTATAAACTCCTCAACTTGTGCAGCAGTCTCCTGGTCGAGGGTGCTCAGCACGTAGTAGTAACGAGTGGACTCTGAGGTTATCTGCAGAATGTGGAATTGTGCTTCTGCTTGTTCAAACCACAGACGGAGTCGCAGCTCCCAAAAGCTTGGCAGTTGTAATGAAACTGCATGAACAGATGCGTCGTCAGTCATCTCTGGCCCAAATATCGTTTGGGCCGTCGAGGTCACCAAATGTAGCGGTGTGCTACACACAGCGCTAGAATAACCACACATAGTCGGTGAGTTGGAGTTGCAATAAAAGAGATTTATTCAAACTTCGCAGCCTGCTTTTAAAGCCTTCCCGTTCCCGTCCTCCCTGGGTGGGACTGCTGTGGGGAATGCATAATCGCAGACCCTTTCCGCACGCGGGATTTTCCCCCTGCTGGTGAAGATGGCCTGGCGCCCTTTTTGGGGCCGGCCTCTCTGCCAGCGTGCGCCGGTTCATGTGTGCGAGAAAGTGGGTCACCACAGAATATTGTTTTCTGCTCCATACCGCGCTACTACACCACACAAACTCCTAATACATGTAAACGTACGTATATTTCAGATAAAGTTGATCCTTGATCCTTGATCCTTATGCTTTAATGCTGTCATTGATTTCCCTTGTCAGCCCTTTAAGAATGTTTTTTCTTCTTTGGGATGTACCGTTCCTGTGTCTCCCAAATTACTTCCAGAAACTCCAGCGACTGCTGCTCTACCATCATCCCTGATCGTGCCCCCTTCCAACTTCAACCAGCTCTTCTTTCGTGCCTCTATTGTTCCCTTTACTCAACTGCCATACATATACATCTGATTTTACCTGCTTCTTATCAAACTGCAGGATGAATTCTGTCATATTATGATCACTGTCTCATAAGGGTTTCTTTATCTTCAGCTACCTAATAAAATCTAGTTCATTACATATCACCCAATCCTGTAGGCTTGACCACAAGCTGCTCTAAGAAGCCATCTCACAGGAATTCTACAAATTCTTTCCCTTGGGAACCAGCACCAACATGATTTTCCCAATCTATCTGTATATTGAAATCCTCCATGACTGCCCTTTCTACATGCCTTTTCTATCTCCCATTGTAACTTACACTCTGCATCCTGCCTACTGTTCAAAGATCTGTTTATAACTCTATCAGTCATGAAATTTGTGGGATATGTTATTGGAAGATTCACTCATTTATCACATTTAATTCCTTACAGCATATTCATGTCAGAACTTTGTTCATGGTATTCATCCTTTGAGCAGTTATCAGGTGGACATCTTGGTCCTCTATTAATACTGATTCAATATCATTCACCGAAGCCTCCTACATAATCTGTGAACATCATGAAGTTTGTCTACTAATATGTTGAGCCTTGAAGCTTCTGGGAAGTGACTCCATTGTGATTTCTACTACTATTTGAGCAACAATGCACGCAACATTAACAAATGCAAAGCAGTTAGGACTGATTATGAACATTAAGCAAACTTAGCTACCATCACAGTAGTGAGAAAGCCACTAATACAACATGATACTTCCCCATGGGAAATTGACTGAGGCACCAGCTAACAAGGTACAAAAGCAAAACTAATTGATAAGTATGAGGCTAGTCTATTACTTACAACACATAAAAGAGATGCCGCAGATCAAATATAATATGCTTATGAGTTCAACTTCCATTTTCAGATGCTGTATAATGTATCCAAGGCTTTAAGGTGCGAAGAGCAACTGTACATCTATTTTATTGGCATTGCCAGTCATCTGGGGAATGGTCATCCTACCATGATACTACAGCTGTAGAGAACATTCAAAATGTAAATGACAGAAAATAATTGATTTTAAAATAAACTGTCAGTGCACATCCATTCTTGAAATAATAATTAAAAATGAAATATCCTTACACATTTTCAAGATGTACTCTGCAGTATGGAGCACTAAACAACTAAACTTATTAATAAGAAATGCTATAGCAAAAAAAAAGCACAGCAGATTTTAGCATGGACTGATAACCATAGTTGTAACTAAGCTTTGCTTTTAATTAATAAAACTACTATAGAACTCAAGCTGCCCTGCAAATCAAACAGCTCTTTGGGAATGATATTTATACATATAAAAACAGAACAGAACATAAAACGCCAGGAAACAGGAACAGCAAACAAATCAAGGCAACTATGGCACTCTACAAGCTTTAATGTTTTCAACACCTCAGGCATGGAATGAGGTGACAGAATTGCAGCTACTTTTTATTCTGAAGCCATGCTAATAATTAAAAAAAAAATCAAAAACAAATGAAAAGATAGAGTGGTATGCAAAAGTTTGGGCACCCCTGGTCAAAATTTCTGTTACTCTGAATAGTTAAGTGAGTAGAAGATGAACTGATCGCCAAAAGTCAAAGTTAAAGATGAAACATTCTTTTCAATATTTTAAGCAAGATTAGTGTATTATTTTTGTTTTGTACAATTTTAGAGTGAAAAAAAGGAAAGGAGCACCATGCAAAAGTTTGGGCACCTCAAGAGATTTGAGCTCTCATAACTTTTACCAAGGTATCAGACCTTAATTAGCTTGCTAGGGCTATGGCTTGTTCACAGTCATTGTTAGGAAAGGCCAGGTGATGCAAATTTCAAAGCTTTATAAATACCCTGACTCCTCAAACCTCGTCCCAACAATCAGCAACCATGGGCTCCTCTAAGCAGCTGCCTAGCACTCTGAAAATTAAAATAAATGATGCCCACAAAGCAGGAGAAGGCTATAAGAAGATAGCAAAGCGTTTTCAGGTAGCTATTTCCTCAGTTCCTAATGTAATTAAGAAATGGCAGTTAACAGGAACGGTGGAGGTCAAGTTGAGGTCTGGAAGACCAAGAAAACTTTCCGAGAGAACTGATCGTAGGATTGCTAGAAAGGCAAATCAAGATCCCCGTTTGACTGCAAAAGACCTTCAGGAAGATTTAGCAGACAGCGCACTCGGTGGTGCGCTGTTCTACTGTACAGTGACACTAGCACAAATATGACCTTCATGGAAGAGTCATCAGAAGAAAACCTTTCCTGCGTCCTCATCATAAAATTCAGCGTCAGAAGTTTGCAAAGGAACATCTAAACAAGCCTGATGCATTTTGGAAACAAGTCCGATGGACTGATGAAGTTAAAATAGAACTTTTTGGCCGCAATGAGCAAAGATATGTTTGGAGAAAAAAGTGTACAGAATTTCATGAAAAGAACACCTCTCCAACTGTTAAGCATGGGGGTGGATCGATCATGCTTTGGGCTTGTGTTGCAGCCAGTGGCACGGGGAACATTTCACTGGTAGAGGGAAGAATGAATTCAATTAAATACCAGCAAATTCTGGAAGCAAACATCACACCGTCTGTTTAAAAAAAAAGCCAAAGATGAAAAGAGGATGGCTTCTACAACAGGATAATGATCCTAAACACACCTCAAAATCCACAATGGACTACCTCAAGGAGCAAGCTGAAGGTTTTGCCATGGCCCTCGCAGTCCCCCGACCTAAACATCATCGAGAACCTGTGGATAGACCTCAAAAGAGCAGTGCATGCAAGACGGCAAAAGAATTTCACAGAACTAGAAGCCTTTTGCAAGGAAGAATGGGCGAAAATCCCCCGAACGAGAATTGAAAGACTCTTAGCTGGCTACAGAAAGCGTTTACAAGCTGTGAAACTTGCCAAAGGGGGTGTTACTAAGTACTGACCATGTAGGGTGCCCAAACTTTTGCTTCGGGCTCTTTTCCTTTTTTGTTATTTTGAAACTGTAAAAGATGGAAATAAAAAAGTAATCTTGCTTAAAATATTGAAGAAATGTGTCATTTTTAACTTTATGCTTTTTGGAAATCAGGTCATCTTTTACTCGCTTAGCTATTCACAGTAACACAAATTTTGACCAGGGTGCCCAAACTTTTGCAAGCCACTGTATGTTTAATATAGAATTACATCAGTATTTTAAAGAATATTATAAATTATGCGAGTTTATTATAACCATTAAGGCTACGGATGAAGAGTAAATTAAATCGGGAGACGGCTGTTTGTTTCCTCCTGCCTACTCTGTTGATTGATGAGCTCAGAACTAATCTTTTATCTCAGCACCACTTTATTTAAAAACACGATCCCCACATCGTATCATTTTCTCAGTCTCTGCAAATGTATTAACCTCTGACTTAACTATACTCAACAGCTGAGTCTCCAAAGTTCTTTTGAGTTATTAATTTCAAAGGTTCATCACTGTCTGGGGGACAAAATCTTTTTTCTGTCTTGGTTGGTCATTGCCCTATTGTGGTGCCTCATTTTAGGAATTCCAACTAAGTACAATATCAATTTTATAACTACCCTGGCTTTTGTTCATTTTAATAAGATCATCTTACATTCTTCTGCACTCAAGGCCAAGCCTCAGTTTTACCTCATATATCAAGGTAAGTATCTTGGCAATCAATCTGCCAAACTTTCACTGCACTCCCTGTATTGGAAATAATGCCTTCCTAAGGTAAGGAAGCCATTTTATTCTGTAGACATTAAAGATGAAAACTATGATTAAAACACATAATGCTGAGTCTTTTCCCCCTCTTGATTTTGAGAATTTCAAGGGTCTGCGAACTACCTTATACCTTCTAGAAAGTTCATCTGACACATAGCAGACCCATAGATTACATGTTTGGCTGGAAGAAACCATTTTACTTGCGATGAATCCTAAGCTTCTCTGTGAGCAAGAGTCCAAGTAACATTAGAGAGAATCCTTCAAAGGTCAGACTAAAGCAACAACTGCAATCTTCCTTCACCTGTAGTGTACCCGAGTAGGACTATATCAGGAGGGCAACCATTCTAAGGAAATGACACAGATGCCATATTCAAAAAGGTGCAGCATGCATTGATTGCATCTAGTTGAAAAATATGGTTATATTGCACCTGTGCAGTGCACATCCTGTAAATGGGCAGAGGGAAAGAAATCTATTTATATCTTCATACTATTCTGCATGAATGTCATTTAATTGTTTAAAAATCATATTTGATATTAAGGAATATATGCTATACAAATTTTTCTTTCATTCTTGTGATAAACCAAGAATCTCTCAGCCATAATTTTGAATACAGAGATTGTTATGGAAGCAAAAATACCAGTCAGCGTGTGCATTTTTACTGGCAAGTTTAGAAACAAACAGGATACGCTGGGTAGCTCTTTTTCAGTGGGCAGACATGGGAAATAGTGTGTTACTATATATTTCTGCACTTTTTTTTAATGTTGTACCTACCAACCCATGGCTACCTAGTTAGAAAAGTAATCTGAACATAGCTCCTGGTCACAATACCACTTAGCAGTGATCTAAGAAATACAGCTAAGAGAAGTCCTTTATTCACAATTAATGTTTGCTCCTTCAACTGAAGTAGTACAATTTAGAATGAAATTTCGAAATGGGACAGCCTAAGCAAGATCCAGAGGATGTTAAATTGGAAATTATTTGCCCAGACCAATGTGGGTGTCTTGTAATATTAAGCTGGTTCCACAATCCAACAAATAGTCAATGGATGTACCATATTTTAATTCTGGTTTACAAGTGATTTTGTGCAACCTCAAGATTTCTTTAAAGTATGAAAAAGAGTTTCATTGCATTTGGTACTGAAAGCAAATGTTAAAATAACATTAAGTAAATATTGCTGCAGCACCAGCTTTTTGGACAGAACTGTGAAAACTGAGAATCATTGCATCATCAGGGTATGAAGCTGTAAGGTGCAAGTTTTCAGCCTGCTCAACAAAGTTCATAAGTGAATTCAAAAGGACTTCTTTAATCAATCAAAAGTTGTTTTAATTAAGGATGCTGTACCAAGTTGTACTTTAGATGTACTAAATTGAATTTTGAACTCCGAACTCCGATGCCCCAAGCCGTAATAGCATCGCACTAACTGCTACGCTACAGATGCCACTGAATGGCAGAAGGCTGAAATTTTAGGTATGTCGGTGTCAAATTGGTGAATTATTCATATAATTCTCACTTTGGTAGATTGCTTATGATATTAAAAGGCCAAACTAAACATTGGCAATATAGTCTGTGTTGTACCAAGTTGTAAACTTTTCTTTCCGCTTGTACCATACCTATTATTGCACATCTACAGTGCCTTGCTAAAGTATTCAGCCCTCAACCCTTTGTTCACATAAATGAATATTACAACCAGGGGTTTTGATCACTTCAACTCATAATTTTTATTTGTGAATCACATGCTCCTTCTTCTCCCATAGTGGAGCCAAAAAACAGGGAATATTGTAAAACATGAAAAACTAGAAATTCAAAAACTGAAATGTCAGCAGTTCAAAAGTATTCATCCTCTGCTCAGTACTTAGTAGAACCAACTCTTGTAACTATTACAGTCAGTAGTCTTTTTGGATAAGTCTATTAGCTTCGCACAACTTGATGGAAAAAGATTTTCCCATTTCTCCTTGAAAAATTGCTCAAGCTGTGCCTGATAAGTTGCAGAGTGGTGATGGACAGCAATCTCGAGCTCTTGCCAGAGACGGTCGATTGGGTTGAGGTCAGGACTCTGACTGGGCCACCCAAACACATCACGGCAGAGGCTAGCAGGCTTTTATCCAGGATTTCTCATTATTTAGCAGCATTCACCTTCCTACCCATCCTGACCAGATTTCTAGTCTCTGTTCCTGAAACGCCTCCCTATAGCATGATGCTACCTGGCTGATGCGAAGTATTAGATTTATGCAGCGTGTACTGCTTAGTGTTAAGGCCAAAAAGATCCACTTCACTCTCATCCAACCACAGCACCCTTTTCCACATCTTTACAGTATCTTCTAAGTGATGCTTTGCAAAGTCTTTACGGGCATGAATATGCTTTTTTAGCCAGGGCTGCTGCTTTGCCACTCTTCCATAAATACCCTTTTATATAAGGCCTTTGAGATTGTGGAGCCATGAACTTCATTTCTAGTTGTAGCCACTGACTTCTGCAGCTCACTCAGAGTGACTGCTGGTGTTACAGTAGCCTCTCTTATAAATGCCATTCTTCTCTGGCATCTAAATTTAGAGGGACAGCCTGACCTGGGCAGTGAGGCAGTGGTTTCATACTCCTTTGCACTTTTTCATGATGGACTACACTAAGCTCTGAGTTCTGTTCAGTACCTTTGAGATGGTCTTATACCCTTCCCCAGATTTGTGCTCTTCTATTACCACTATCCTTAATGCTCTTTTGTCTTCATTTTGGTTTGGTCTATTGAAAATCTACCGTACTGTTGGACGTTACAGAGAGAAGGGGTATTTATTCAGGTGATAAATTTAGTTTTCTACATAACAAATTGGATGAGTTGGTCCAGTAATATACAGTATTGCACATGGGGAAAGTTAGCATAGTAACTACAAAGGGGGTGAACACTTTTCCAGCCTCACAATTTTGGATTTTAATTTTTAGTAAATCATTGGCAGGTTTTGAAATTTTTCTTTTGGTTTGACATGATGCACAATCCTTTGAACATTAGTTCAAAAATCCTACTTCAATATATGTTAAATTTAGAAAATGTGAGAATAAAATAAGAAAATAGCTGTCGGGGATGAACATTTTTTCAAGGCACTGTAGTTAAATTAATTGAGTTTTACATGGACTACAATACTGTTGATCTACATTGAAAATTGACAGCTTATTTAGCATTCTAGGCTTGGAATTAAAACAGTTTTAATTTATATTTGCATATTATAAACAAACTGGTATTTCTGGCCAGCAACTTGATACAACTGCATGGCAAACAACCTCCTCATTTGACTCAAATGAACTAGCTACCAAATATCAGAACTCTTGTCAGTTTGCTAAAAGGTTATTCAAGCAAAAAAATAAAGTTATTTACAGCATTTGCCTTGAACTGATTAGATAAGAATAACAAATTCCAGAGTTGTTTAGCTTACAATTAGTCTAATCATAGCCAATAACTAGAGAAATCAAATATCAACATTGTAACCTGCGTATTGGTACACTGTAAAAAAACAAAATATTTTATCACAAAATAGTGTACATAAATTAGGAGCCAACCATATGTTGAAGCATTTCACCAAAAGGGCAAGTTAAAATTATATGACAAAATCATGAATCCAAGGATCCATGCATTTGAAATATGGTTCACTATGAAAATATACCAAAATGCTTCAGCTTTCACTCAAAGTCTCAAAACATTGAATAAATATAATCTATATACATATTAAAACAAAGTTAAAAGTAGAGTTTCATTTCATCTCGTCATACACATTTTCATCGACTTCTGCTCTTCTCCTAATCCATGTGCTAGATAGAAGGATCCACAGAGATCATTTAATTGGGCGACGTTTCAACCACATGAAATGGACATGTCAAAAAATAATTAGCCTGCATACTCAAAGTTAAAAATTAAATAATGAATGAACACATTGCAGGAATCTTTATTTAAGAATACACCAGGTATAAAGAAGGCAAATACAGGTCTCTGAGTCCCAAATCTATGGTAGGCAATTTACTGGGAGAAAAACATTCCCAGGAACAAAGTTAATCTACACTTGCAAAGGATAGTATGGCTTTGTTAGAGAGAATTCCTGATTCATCAACTTGATTATTTTGAAGAGGTGACAAAATGTATTGATAAGAACTGTAAACAAGAGAAAATCTGCGGATGCTGGAAATCCGAGCAACACACGGAAAATGCTAGAGGAACTTAGCAAGCCAGGCAGCACCTATGGAAAAAAGTACAGTCGACATTTCAGGCCTAAACCCTTAGGCAGAACTGGAGAAAAAAGGCTGAGCATAGATTTTAAAAGGTGAGGGGAGGGGACAGAGAACCACCGGGTGATAGGTGAAACCTGGAGGGAAGGGATGAAGTAAAGAGCTGGGAAGTTGATTGGTGAAAGAGACAGAAGGCCATGGAAGAAAGAAAAAGGAGGAAGGAGCAAAGAGGGAGGTGATGGGCAGGCAAGGAATTGAATTGAATTGACTTTATTTCTTACATTCTTCACATACATGAGTAAAAATCTTTACATTATGTCTCTGTCTAAATATGCAATGTGCAATTTATGGTAATTTGTAATAAATAGTATGTACAACAGGTCAATATAGCATAGAAATACAAATGTATCAGCATGAATTAACCAGTCTGATGGCCTGGTGGAAGAAGCTGTCTTGGAGCCTGTTGGTCCTGGCTTTTATGCTGTGGTACCGTTTCCCAGATGATAGCAGCTGGAACAGTTTGTGGTTGGGGTGACTCAGGTCCCCTATGATCCTTCAGGCCCCTTTTACACACTTGTCTCTGTAAATGTCCTGAATAGTGGGAAGTTCACATCTGCAGATGCGCTGGGCTGTCCGCATCACTCTGCAGAGTCTTGCAATTGAGGGAAGTACAGTTCCCATACCAGGTAATGATGCAGCCAGTCGAGATGCTCTCAATTGTGCCCCTCCAGAAGGTCCTTAGTATTTTGGGGCCCATACCAAACTTCTTCAACCGTCTGAGGTGAAAGAGGCACTGTTGTGCTTTTTTTCATCACACTGCCGGTATGTACAGACCACGTAAGGTCCTTAGTGATGTTTATGCCAAGGAACTTAAAGCTGTTCACCCTCTCAACCCCAGATCCATTGATGTCAATAGGGGTTAGCCTGTCTCCATTCCTCCTGTAGTCCACAACCGGCTCCCTTGTTTTTGCAACATTGAGGGAGAGGTTGTTTTCTTGACATCACTATGCCAGGGTGATGACTTCTTTTCTGTAGGCTGCCTCGTTATTATTTGAGATTATTTGAGGCCGGAGGAGAAGATGGCGGCACGACGCAGCATGCACAGCTCTCCGGTGAAATGATATCGTATTTGTTAAATAGGGTACCGTGCACAACTCTGATTTGATGGAGACAGACATGAGAAGGCACAGAGGAACATCTGGAGAAATTTCTGAAATGCCCGGTTCGCTGCCACTGCTACTGTGCATCCAGAATCTCCGGAGGGAAGGCTCCAAAATCCCCGGCTTTGCCTGCTGCTGGCAACCGAGGCTGGGGTCGAAGCGTTCAGCAGAGATGGTGCTCGGTACTCAGTGTCGGAGGGCTGGTCGGAGGCTTGAAGTTTTCGGACGACTCAGAGTCGGACTGTGGTCGGGCATGGCAGGGAGAGTTTTCTTCCTTCTCCCGTCTGCGTGAGATGTGGGACTTTCGAGAGACTTTGAACTTTTTTTACTGTGCCATGGCCTGTTCTTCATCAAGTTATGGTATTGTTGCACTGTTGAAACTATATGTTATAATTATGTGGTTTTTGTTAGTTTTTTCAGTCTTGGTCTGTCCTGTGTTTCTGTGATATCACACCGGAGGAACATTGTATCATTTCTTAATGCATGCATTACTAAATGACAATAAAAGAGGACTGCGTGTTCTCATAATCTAATCTAATCAGGCCAATTAATGAAGTATTATCAGCAAATTTAATTAGCAGATTGGAGTTGTGGGTGGCGACACAGTCACGGGTATACAGAGAGTAAAGGAGGGGGCTTACGACATAGCCCTAAGGGGCACCTGTGTTGAGGGCCAGAGGGGCAGAGGTGTGGGACCTCACTCTTACCACTTCAGGCAGGAAGTCCAGGATCCAGCTGCACAAGACAAGGTGAAGGCTGAGGTCTCTTAACTTCTTGTCAAGCCTGGAGGGAATTATGGTGTTGAATGCTGAACTGTAGTCCAAAAACAGCATTCTCACATAAGCATCCTTTTCCAGATGTGCAAGGACGATGTGTAGAGCTGTGGCTATTGCATCATCTGTCGAGTGGTTGTGTCGGTAGGCGAATTGTAGGGGGTCCAGTGTGGGTGGTAGCATGCTGCAGATGTAGTCCCTGACCAGCCTCTCAAAGCATTTGCTTATTATTCAGGTGACTGCGACAGGACACCAGAATTCAGACATGTTACCTTGGTCTTTTTAGGTACAGGGACAATGGTGGAAGTTTTGAAGCAGGAAGGCACTCTACACTGGGAGAGGAAGGGATTAGAAATGAGATAAAATGAGAGTGGGAAATGGAGAGGTGGGGAAGGTGGGGGGACATTACCGAAAGCTTGAAATATCAATGTTCATGCCATCAGGTTGGAGGTTACCCAAACGAAATATAAGGTGTTGTTCCTCCAAACTAAGTGTGGCCTCATCATGACAGTAGAGAAGGCCATGGATTGACATATTAGAATGGGAATGGTAAGTGGAATTAAAATGGGTGGCCACTGGGAGACCCCGCTTGTTCTGGAGATCTGAGCATAGATGCTCGGCGAAGTGGTCTCCCAATATATGTCGGGTCTCACTGATATACAGGAGGCCACACTGGGAGCACCGAACACAGCAAATGACCCCAACAGACTCACAGATGAAGTGTCACCTCACCTGGAAGGACTGTTTAGGGCCCTGGATGGTAGTGAGGGAGGAGGCATAAGGGCAGGTGTTGCACTTGTTCCGCTTGCAAGAATAAGTGCCAGGAGGGATATCTGTGGGGAGGGTTGACTGGACAAGAAAGTCGTGTAGGGAGCGATCCCTGCAGATAGCAGAAAGTTGTGGGGGGGGGGGCGGGGAAGGTGTGCTTGGTGGTAGGATCCCGTTGGAGGTGGCAAAAGTTTCACAAAATTACATGTTGGACATGGAGGCTGGTGGCGTGGTATGTGAGGACAAGGGGAACCCTATCCCTAGTAGAGCGGCAGGAGGATAGGGTAAGAGCAGACGTGCATGAAATGGTTGAGATGCGGTTGAGGGCAGCGTTGATGGTGGAGAAAGGGAAGACCCTTTCTTTGAAAAAAGAGGACACCTTCATTCTAGAATGAAAAGCCTCATCCTGAGAGCAGGTGCGGCGGAGAAACAGGAATTGAGAAAAGGGGATGGTGTTTTTACAAGTAGTAGGGTAGGACAAGGTGTAGTCCAGGTAGCTATGAGAGTCTGTGGGTTTGTAATAGACATCAGTGGATAAGCTGTCTCCAGAGATAGAGACAGTGAGATTGAGAAACGGAAGGGAGATGTCGAAAATGGGCCAGGTGAACTCCAGGGCAGGGTGGAAGTTGGAGGCAAAGTGGATGAAGTCGACAAGTTCAGCACGAGTGCAGGAAGCAGCACCAATGCAGTTGTCAATGTAGCGTAGGAAAAGTGCGGGACGGTCACCAGCGTAGGCTTGGAACATAGACTATTCCACATAGCCGACAAACAGGCAGGCATAGCTGGGACCCATGCGAGTGCCCATGGCTACCCCTTGGGTTTTGGCCCAAAACGTCAACTATACATTTTTCCATAGATGCCTCCTGGCCTGCTCAGTTTCTCCAGCATTTTGTGTGCGTTGATGAGAACTACTGCTGGTCTTCACTCAAATTCAGAAGGTCTTTGTCAACGACCCACATGGGAAATTGGTCCTAAAAAAAAAGAGCCCATGGGATCGGAGGCAAGTGAGCAAACTAAATCCTAATTTGCTTGATAGTAGAAGGCAGGGGATAATGCTAGAGTGTTGACTTTGTGATTGGAAGCATCTGACCTATGGTGTTCCACAAAAATTGGTGTTGGAATCTTTGTATTAATGATTTAGATAAGAATGTCAGCGGTATGACTGGCAAGTTATTCATATTCACCATAGGTAAAGTAGACAGTGGAATGACAGATGAATCTTCGTCCTGATAATTGTGATGTACTTTGGAAGGATTAACAAGGACAGGGTCCACACAATAAATGGTTAGGCCCAAAAGAGCATTGTAGACCAGAGCAACCTTCATCTCAAGTCCAAAGATCTCTGAAGGTGACAGTACAGATGGATAAGAAGGTGAAGGCATATGGAAAATTATCTTCATTAGCTGCAGAACCAAATACAAGAATAGTTAGATTATGGTAAACTTTATAAACGCTGCTAATGTCATAACTGGAGTCTAATGTGCAGGTCAAGTCACAAGACTGTAGGAGGGACAAGAAGAGAGTGCAGAGAAGATTCATTAGGAAGTTACCCGGATGGAACATGTCAAATATGAGCAAAGACTGGATAAGCTAAGCTTGATTTTTGTTGGAGTGGTGGAGTCCAAAGAGAGACATCTGACAGAAGTATACTGAATTGTCACGAGCATAGATTGAGTACACAGTAGGAAACAACTTCTTGTGGCAGAGGCATCTGTTGCCAGAGGAGCTAGGTAAGGAGTGAGAGGTTTAAAGAGGATCAAGAGAAGGAATTTTCTCCATCCAGAGAACATTTAGAATCTGTAATACACTGCCTGAATGGGTACGTTCATAAAATTTGGGCTATTGAATTGCCAATGAATAGGTGAGAGTGTAATTGCTGGTTAATGGGAATGGTACAGATAGACACCTGATGGTTGCACAATAGTTATTCAATTTCTGCTCTATGCTATTTCCTTCTTTGTTGTATTTTGAAACTATACATCCTTCACATGTTATAGTCTTTTTAGTTGTTACTCCACTGCAGTTACTCCATCTAATTTTGCTTTATTAAAAAAAGGTTTATTCTTAAGGCCTTTCCATCAACCTTTTTCAAAAACTATTTACAACAGAATATACTGATTGTTGTTTAACCATGCTCATTGTTTGCCACACTTTTTAAGAACCCTTTTTCAGGAAACAAAGACCATAAGGCATAGGAGCAAAATTAGGCCATCTGGCCCATCGAGTCTGCTCAGCCATTCAATCATGGCTGTTCCTTTTTTTCCTCCTCCTCAACCCCAGTTCCCCGCCTTCTCCCTGTAACCTTTAATGCCATGTCCAATCAAGAACCTATCAATCTCTGCCTTAAATACACCCAACGACCTGGCCTCCACAGCAACATGTGGCAACAAATTCCACAAATTCACCACTCTTTGGCTAAAGAAATTTCTCGTCATCTCTGTTTTGAAAAGGCGACCCTCTATCCTGAGGCTGTGCCCTCTGGTCCTAGACTCATCCACCATGGGAAACATCCTTTCCACATCTACTCCGTCTAGGCCTTTCAACACTAGAAAGGTTTCAATGAGATCCCCCCCCCCCCCCGCCAATCCTTCTGAATTCCAGTGAGTACAGACCCAGAGCCATCAAGTTCCTCTTATGTCTGTCATTCCTGGAATCATCCCTGTGCACCTCCTCTAGACCCTCTCCAATGTCAGCACATCTTGTCTAAGATGAGGGGCCCAAAACTGTTCACAATACTCAAGGTGAGGCCTCACCAGTGCCTTATAAAGCCTCAGCATCATGTCCTTGCTTTTGTATTTCAGACATCTTGAAATGAATGCAAACATGGTATTTGGTTTCCTCACCACCGATTCAACCCGCAAGTTAACCTTTAGGGTGTACTGCACAAGGACTCCCAAGTCCCTTTGTATTTCAGATTTTTGGATTTTTCTCCATGTTTAGAAAATAGTCCGCACATTTATTTCTACTACCAAAGTGCATGACCATGCATTTTCCAACATTTCATTTGCCACTTTCTTGCCCGTTCGCCTAATTTGTCCAAGTCCTTCTGCATCCTACCTGTTTCCTTAACATTACCTGCCCCTCCAACAATCTTCATATCATCTGAAAACTTGGTAACAAAGCCATCTATTCCATCATCCAAATCATTCATATACAGCATAAAAAGAAGTGGTCCCAACACTGACCCCTGCAGAACACCACTAGTCACTGGCAGCCAACCAAAGGGCTGGAAGAACTCAGTGGGTTGAGCAACTTCTGTAGAGGCAAAGGGAAAGTCAATGCATCAGGTTGAAACCCTGCATCAGAACCATGTGTCTACAGGGAAGAGGGGCAATAACCAGTAAAAAGAGCAAGAAGTAAGGGTGGGGCAGTGGCTAGCAGGTGATAGGTGCAACCGGGTAAGAAGAGGTGAAATGGGAAGACAGAGCCAATTGGGAGAGGGAGAAAGGTGGAGTTGGGTGAGAACAGATGATGCATTATTGGTAGAGATCGATAAAGACAGAAAGTAAATAAGCCAGATGGGTCCACTGTGGAACAGTGTTGGGTGGACATAAAGATAAAGGCTGATGTGTGAAAAGCGGAGACACAAGATGTTGCGGATGCTGGAGTCTGATGAGCAAGGAAAGTGATAAATGGAAACAAGTAAATAAGGTATAAGCAGAAAGGACCAGGTGATGGAGGGGAGAACCTGGATGCATCAGAAGGAAAAAGAAAGGAGCACAGTAAAATTAGATGTTATCCGATTGGGTTGAACCCTCTGCACCCTCTTGTGGCTCTTCTCATCATTTTCCAGCCTCCTTCTCTTCTTCCAACCTTCCCTTCTTCAGCCTGGCTCTATCTAACCCCTATTTTTTAAAATCTCTCACTTCTTACCCGTCTCTAGTAACCATGCACCAGCTGTTATTCCCAACATCACCACCCACCCTCGTCTGCCTTCATCTATCAGCCTGTCTCACCCTCCTTCTTATCTCTTTATAAAGCTAAAATCCACTCTACACAGTCCTGATGGATCAACTATCCAAAACACCAACTATCCATTTCACAGATGCTGCTTGACCTTCCAAGATCAAATAGTTTGATTTTTTGCTTTCTTCTCTTTCTACTATCCCTTTTAAACTGTTCGTTTGCCTTCTTTTCTTTCTATACACATGAATAAATTCATAGCATCCCACGCAAATAACCATATAACAATTACAGCACGGAAACAGGCCATCTCAGCCCTTCGAGTCCGTGCTGAACTCTTACTCTCACCTTGCCCCACCGACCTGCACACAGCCTATAACTCTCCATTCCTTTCCTGTCCATATAGCTGTCCAATTTAACTTTAAACAACAGCATCGAACCTGCCTCAACCACTTCTGCTGGAAGCTCATTCTACACAGCTACCACTCTCTGAGTAAAGAAGTTCCCCTTAATGTTACCCCTAAACTTTTGCCCTTTAACTCTCAACTCATGCCCTCTTGTTTGAATCTCCCCCACTCTCAATGGAAAAAGCCTATCCACGTCAACTCTATCTATCCCCCTCTTAATTTTAAATACCTCTATCAAGTCCCCCCTCAACTTTCTACGTTCCAAAGAATAAAGACCCAACTTGTTCAATCTTTCTCTGTAACTTAGGTGATGAAACCCAGGTAACATTCTAGTAAATCTTCTCTGTACTCTCTCTATTTTGTTGACATCTTTCCTATAATTCGGTGACCAAAACTGTACACAATACTCCAAATTTGGCCTCACCAATGCCTTGTACAATTTCAACATTACATCCCAACTCCTATACTCAATGTTCTGATTTATAAAGGCCAGCATACCAAAAGCTTTCTTCCCCGCTTCCCCACCTTATCCACATGAGATTCTACTTTCAGAGAACTATGCACCATTATTCCTAGATCCCTCTGTTCTATTGCATTCTTCAATGCCCTACCATTTACCATGTATGTCCTATTTTGATTAGTCCTACCAAAATGTCACACCTCACATTTATCAGCATTAAACTCCATCCGCCAACTTTCAGCCCACTCTTCTAACTGGCCTAAATCTCTCTGCAAGCTATGAAAACCTACTTCATTATCCACAACTCCACCTATCATATGCATACTTACTAATCCAATTTACCACCCCATCATCCAGATCATTAATGTATATGACAAACAATCCTTAAAACTCAAGTGCTCTTAAATACTTACTTCTCCAATGTGTCTTTTAGCCATCAAATATTGATAAAGCCTTGCCACCCTTCATGTCAACTTACTCCCAAAAATCCATCAAATATTTACTTCAGTGCAATTCCTAATTTCCCTTAATTACTCTGAAAGGCTTTCATATCCTTGGAAACCAACCAAACTGCTCCATCAACAATAGTATGATAGATTCAATTTTTTTTAAAAAAAGAACATACATTTTAGCTTTTACTTTGTGATCAATGCCATCATACCCAATAAATTTGTAGGAGCCATGTATCTATTTTCTGTCTGTATTGTATTTTGTGGCGTTTATTATGGCAATCTGTCACATGGTTTGGGGCACAGTAAAAGCAAACGTAAAAAGTTATGTATTCACACTTCAGTTGTTTACTCTAATGGAGAGGGGTTGAGCCACAAAGAAGGATTTTTTTTACCGCTATTAGTATGCTATTGGAATGTTAATTTTGCTCAACCACTTGGTTACACTAATTGGGACTGCTAATTGGGATGTTACTGGAAAGCTAACTAGATTGCTAACTTCACGTAAATATGTTAGTACAACTACTAACTTTGTTACTTCGCTAATTTGAATGCTATATCGCTAATTTAGTTTTGTTAAAAAATCAATACAAGATTGTTCATCTTTGCTGATTTCGGAATAAAGGATCGAATGTACCTTTTTCAGTTTTGGAACTTTGTTATTTCGGAAGTGCCTTAAACAGTGTCAATCTCCTGACGTAGTCTCTCAGCGGTTTTGATTTGTTTTAAAGTAATAGCCACATTTTGTCAGCAAAAAAAGTTAAGATTAAACGAACAAAAGTTTATGGCAAAGGATTGCCTCAGACCTGTTGGTGAAATTGGAACTGCAACACTAAGAAGCCAGAGCATCTTGCAGCAAGTAAACAACCTTTTTTTGATTCATGCTGCGTATTTGTGGTTTGAACACAATTTTGAATGGTCAGTGCTGTCTGCCCATTGGGGAACCATTGCTCAATTGTGTGGTGTTTACCTGAGGGTTTGTCGCTTTGCTTTAATGAAGTGCTGAAAAATTCCTGTTGCTGACGTTTGATTTGAAGACTATTTGTTCGGTCTAGTTTAAGCGCTATGGATGCACAGACTGTTGCTTATGTTTATTGAACGTAATATCGCCAGTGCTATGGGCAAACAAAGAATTAATTGCGAGTGGCACAATAGGGAGAAAGTAACATGAGTGAATCAAAGCATGGAACTGACACCAGCGACCCTCATATCGGGGCTGGCAAAAGAGAAATTAAACTTACTTCGAAAGCTTCGGTGGGTAGAATCGAAAGTCTTCAAAATGAATATAAAACAAATGTGAACAAAATTAAAGGTTTAATACCATCAATTAAGGAGCTATGGGAAATAAGGAAAATGCCTTACAAGTGCAATCTTATCTTGAGGACTTGACTAGTCTCTGTGAAAATGTTGCAAAGCAACATCACATGCTAATCTCATTACTTCCCAACATCGAGTAAGAAAAACAGGACCAGTGTTTTTCAAACATTGTATGCCTCAGTAGTGTGCTCATAGAAGATATGAAACAATGGCTGACCCAAACATGTTCCATTGAAGGTCATGTTGCTGCAACAAGTAAATACATGTCTCACCTTCCATGAGACAATGTTTCTCAAATTCCAAGGCATGTTTTGACTATGCATAGAGCAGAGGACCCACAGAATGACATAGACCCAAGCCACAATATGTCAAATATCAGCATTCAAAAGGAGCATCTTCTGTATCCAATACCTCCTCTGCACACATTAAAATGGAGGGTGATTTAGCTGCATAAATTATTGAAGCACAAACATGCACTGGAAGAGCAAAAGGAACAGCTACAGAAAAGGAAGGAGCAGCTTAAGTTGCAGGAAGAAATTGCCATACAGGTGGTCAAAGCTAATGTGCTAAGGATTTCAAGCATGGCGAGTGCTAAAAGTGCTCCAGCGGGACAGTCCTATTGTGTGTGCTCCTATATTGAAAGGGCACATAAGAAAACATGAATATTCAATGTCAATGTTGTTTCATTTGTTCCTCAAGTGTCTGTGAAACATGAACATGACCTACAAAAGGTAATTCAGGGTGTTTACCCTCAGCCTGCTATAAGGAGGTACTCTGAACCTATGTCATATCCAACAGCTCAAAGGGCTCATGGGGATTTCTACTAACACCATAAAAACACTCTTATTTCAGACAACAGATGTTAGAATAGTATTACTGATATTATGAGGAAGCAAAATGAAATTACAACCTTATTGGTACAACAGCAATGCATTAACATTGCCTAAAAGACAGATTCAAATCTTCAATGGTGATCCATTGAAGTAGCATGTATTCATGAGAGCTTCTGAAGATTCTGTTGAAGGCAAGACTGACAGCTATAGTGGCTGTCTCTATTTACTTGAACAATACATGAGAGGTTTCCACAGAGAACTTCTCTGAAGTTGTCAGAATGTGAACCATGTAAAGGATGTGTAAAAGGTAGGGCTTTACCACAGGAACATTTTGGTATGGAACAGAAAATTGCACCCGCCTACATGTGGATACCTATCAAATCTGAAGACACGAAAGCTCTTCAAGACCACAGTCTTTTTCTTCGAGGCTGTTGCAATGGCATGGAGGAAGTGCAGTACATGTGTGAGTTGGCCATGCCTGCTAATATGTCGATTGCTATAAAGTAATTGCCCTATATGCTAGTGATAGACCCTATGCAATTAAAACAACATTGGGTTGGACTGTGAATAGACCTCTGAAAAGAGACCATGGTGATGGAAGAGACTACGCACAGCCGGAGCTGACAGTTAACACTATCTCAGTTTTGAACTTGGATGAGCTTTGGCAGCGGCAGTTCAAGACAGACTTCCCTGAATGCATTCAGGATTAACAACCTGTTTTGTCGAGAGAAGACCACAAGTTTATGGAGCTGGTTACAAATTGTACAAAACTGATAGATGGCCACTACCAAATTAGTTTACCTTTGAGAAAGGAGGAGGTTAACATGCCAAATAAGAGGAAAATTGAACAGTGTGCTCTATATCTAAGGAAGAGGTTTAAGAAGGATATGGTATTTTACACTGACTACACAGGTTTCGTGAAGGATGTAATCTCCAAAGGTTATGCCAAAAGAGTGCCAGCAGAGGATCTGGAATGCAGTGAAGGGAAAAGTCTGGTAAATGCCACATGATGGTATTTATCACCCCGGAAAAGGGAAACTTCATGTTGTGTTTGATTGTGGAGCAACGTTTCAGGGAATATCACTTAATGCTCGGTTTTTACAGGGACCAGATCTTACTAGGTCACTGACTGGAGTCATAACCAGTTTCAGAAAAGAACCAGTGGTGATCATAGCAGATATTGAATCACTGTTTCAACCGGTTGAAATACCAGTGGAAGATGCTGATCTCCTGAGATATCTCTGGTGGCTTTATGGTGACCTCACCCAAGATATGGTGGACTCTCTTTGGAGCAACTTCATCATGGAGCTGTGCCAATTTCACTCTTAGGAAATGCAATGAAGAACAGTTTAGTCGTGAGACAGTGGGTAAGGTTTGGCATTGCTTTTATGTTGATGAATGCCTTGTGCCAGTGTCCTCTGAGGAAGAAGCAGTGTGTCTCTATCATGACCTTGTATCCATTTGTGCTGAAGGCTGCTTTCGACTCACAAAGTGGATAAGCAATAGATATAGTGTGCTAGCTGTGATACCAGAAGAGCAAAGAGTGAAAGACATGAAGGATTTGGATTAAGATATTCCTTCGCTAGAGAGTACTGGGTGTAAAATGGCACATTCAGTCTGATAATTTCAAACTTACGGTCACGATCCAAGATAGGCCACTTACAAGGGAAATCCTCTTCAGTTAGTTTCATCAATGATCCTTTAGGAATATCGAGTCCAGTGGTGCTATTTGCTAAGAAGATCTTAGAAGATCCATGTAAGAAAAGGCTTGGCTGGGATGACACTATACCAACATCAGTTGCTCATGAGTGGACTAGCTGGTTGGAAGAACTTTGCCTGTTGCAAGACTTCAAGGTTGTTAGAAAGTTGAAACCCTCAGATTTTGAAGAAGTTACTGCTGCATAGCTACACCACTTTACAGATGCAAGCAAAGATGACTATGGAGCAGTGACCTACCTATTATTACAGAACACATGCTCTCAGGTGCACAGTGTTTTTATCATGGGAAAATCTAGAGTAGCTCTGCTGACATTAGTTTCCATCCCTCATATGGAGCTCACCGCTGCTACGATGGCAAGCCATATGGACACATTGTGGAAGAAGGTGTTGCACCTACAGCTTCAGGATACAGTGCTTTTCACTGATAGTACATCTGTGCTGACGTACATCAAGAATGAAACTTTCAGGGAGAGGGAGGGGGGAGGGGGGTAGAGCGGGGGGGTAGAGCAAGGGGGGCAGGGAGAGCGGGAGGGGGGGGAATTGAGAGAGATAGAGAGAGATCAGATAGCCAAGGCTGCCTCTCAGTGGAAGAGCTCAGAAAGCTGAAATGGAGATCATTGAATTTTGCCAAAGAAAAGTTTCCAGATGAATTCTCAAGTTTGCAAAGAGAACAAAGTGTGAAAAGGAACAGCCATATCTTCAAGCTCAATCCAGTACTTGAAGATGGTGTCAGGAGCTGGTGCATGGCTTAGTAGTGCAGCCATGCCTGAAGAGTCTAAACAAGCTGTTATACTGGCAAAGGATCTTCATATCTCAGACATCATCCCGAGGCACGTACATCAGGAGGTGGGAAATGGTGGCCATAACCACAGGTTATCCAGGTTGCACCAAAAATAGTGGATTCCTGGTGCTAGTACAGCTATAAGAAGAATCCTGACTAAGTGTGTTATTTGTCAATAGTTGCAAGTAGCTCCGGGCTGCCAGTCCATGGCAGACCTACCTCTGGACAGGGTTTCTCCAGATGAACCTCTATTCACACATATAGGAGTGGACTACTTTGGACCTTTTGAGGTGAAGAGCAGGAGGAGTACAGTGAAGTGATATGGGGTCATATTTACCTGTCTAGCTATATGAGCTGTTCACATTGAAGTGGCATCTTCTTGAGACACAAATTCCTTTGTTAATGCACTTAGACACTTTATAGCAAGATGAGCACAGGTTCATGAACTGCGCTCAGATAATGTGGATAATTCACGGATTGGTGATGTCCTTCTTCAAAAAAGAATTAAGTAGACTCTCCACTCCCCCCCCCACCCAGTTCACGTCATAGAGGAACATGGAAGAGATTGATCAGGTCTATGCGAAAGCTCCTCAATTTCATCATGAAGGTACATTACCTTGATGAAGTAGGCTTCCACACAGTCCTTTATGAAGTACAGGCTTTTATCAATGGTGGTCCAATTACTAAAACATCCTCCAATCCCAATGATTTGGAAGCACTAACACCCACCCATCTGATCCTTCTGAAGGCCTCACTATCCTTACCACCAGGAACATTCCAAAAGGAAGACATTTATGCTCATTGTACATGGAAGCAAATCCAATACATGTCAAACTTGTTTTGGAAACAGGGGGATAAGGAGTATTTGCCACAGTTACAGGAGCATCAGAAATGGGCAAGTATAAAATACAATTTCCTCCTACGAGATATTGTGCTTATAGTCGACAACACAGCACCTCAAAACTCATGGATCATGGTAAGAATCATTCAAGTCTTTCCAGACAGAAGAGGATTCGTGTGGCAGGTGTGCATCAAGACCAAGATCAGCTGTCTGAACAGGCCTATTACCAACATCTGTCTTCTACAAGAGACAGAGATTTGAGGAACTACAGATCTAGAAGCTTCGTGACTTTGACTTGACAGTGTGGTAATAAAAATCACAATGTACTGGGCTAAGTGCTGGTAACCTCTGGCCACGATGACTGTTACATGACTTGACTGGAAGAAGAAAGAGGACATTTGTATAAATGTTAGATGTTTGTCCTTGAAGATATCATGTCTTCTATTTTAGTAGTATGTAGCTGTGATCATGATAGAATAATTATTAAGAGGCTGGAATGTAGAAGCCATGTATCTATTTTCTGTTAGTTGGAGCCATGTATCTATTTTCTCTCTGTATTGTATTTTGTGGCACATTCAATATGGCAATTTGTCATGTGGGTTGGGGCAGGGTAAAATCAAACATGTATAGTTGCATATTCACGCTTGGTCAGTTGTTTGGTTTAGTCTGGTGGAGAGGGTTGAACCACAGAGAGTATTTTTTTGTTGACCGTTATTTGTACGCTATTGGAACACTAATTTAGTTTGACCGCTTTGTTCCGCTAATTGGGACATTATTGGAACACTAACTAGAGCTTTAAATATGTTAGTTCGACCACTAACTTCGTTACTCCTCTAATTTGAACGCAATATCGCTAATTTAGTTTTGTATCGCTACAAGATTGCTCCTTTTTGCTGGTACTGTAGTAAAGGATCAAAGGTACCTATACTGATTTTAGAACTTCGTTATTTTTGAAGCACCTCATAGAGTGGCGAAATCCTGGCTGAGTCTCTCAGCGGTTTTGATTTGTTTTAAGTAACCAATGCACAGAAAATGTCCTGACGAAGGGTCTCGGCCCAAAACGTCGACTGTACCTCTTCCTAGAGATGCTGCCTGGCCTGCTGCGTCCACCAGCAACCTTGATATGTGTTGCAGTGCACAGTTAATATCAAATAATGTTAATATTAACCACACAAGTTTCAGAAGCACCAAGTGTTCATGAATCTAAATGTTGAGAACCAGTCCATTTTTGAGCAGTTTATATTTTGTCTATATAGATGGCTGATTGTAAAATGACTAGTTTTCAAGTATTTGTTCTCTTTTAGTTTTTAGTGTTTTTTTTGTATGTTGAAGTAAAATATCAAAACTGCATTGATTCAAATTGTCTGCAAGATCATCCACTTTTCAGGGCCTGAAATAAGAAATGCTTTGAGCATTTTATAGAAATACAAGTAAAAAAAAGTAACTAAACTTGGTACACAGTTGGAAATAAAATAAAATATTTACATAAGAACTCATTTAAAATAATGTGAAAAGCCTCTGGACACTCTCTGAAATACAAGAGCATAGGAAATAGGAGCAGGAGTAGGCCATCTGGCCCATCAAGCCTGCTCTGCCATTTAATAAGATCATGACTGTTCTAGCTATGGACTCATCTCCACTACCTACTTCTCTCCCCACCACCAATAACCCTGTTATGTTCATCAAATGTGAGGTTTCCAAATAAAGAACTGGAAATGTGCTAGACTTTTGATGTATCTCAAAATAATTTAATTTTTAACAAGTTTTATGTTAAATTATAGCAATTGTCACAAATTTCCAGAAAATAGCCTGATACCTTGATCAACCAAAACACAATATACCATTTTCTGTAAGTCATCGGCTTTGCATTTGCAATGCAAATAACACTCACCATTATTAAGCAGTAAAATTGGTAGTAAATTCCAGCATCTGTGCATGAACAATAAAATATGAAAATCAAGAAGCAGTTGTACAAGTTGCCTTACTTTTTTAATAGCTCTGCCAATTTGCTTGTCAAGATGATCTGCAACAAAATGAATCATATGGAATATTTTGCTGTACTTACATACAACGCTGTGTCCTGTCAACTGAATGCTGAAAGGTTACTCATGTTTTTTTATTCAAAGAAAGCCAACAACATTTCATTCTTGCATGCCATGGGCAAGCAGAAGAGTGAACAAATGACTCCAGCACAAATGCAAATTTCCCCAAAGTCAGAATACCACAGATGGTATGCGCATCTGGGGACATCAGAGGAACACCACTTTACATTCACAAATATTCAGTAGGTCTTCCAGCCACACCATGCTTTCTAAGTCCAAGTCTACAGCAATGGACTTACACAGCAATGGCAATCTATTCCAGCAGTTAAAGCCCCAAGAATCTGCATGGAGTACAAGTAAATCAATGAGGTCATACAAGTTCAATGTATCAACCTTTAAATGCCATTCTTTAACTATATAACTCTCATTAAACAACCATGCATAATTTACTCACCTTACCAACTTTTAATCAAGACATTCATAACTTTACTTCAACCACACCTTCCATCTCCAAGCCTCAGCAACAGGTCATAACTTGGAACACATTGCTAATAATTCAACCATAAGAAGCACATCTTCCATCTCCATGGTATGCCATGAACAGATACAGCCTGCAACTGTTCTGTCTGGCCTGTACTCACCATCCTAGTCCTCACAACCTTACATTCACATTGATAGCTAAAGCAGCCAAAGGTTTGCCTACAGTAGCCAGAGATCCCTACAAAAACACCAGTTCATTAAAAAGGAGCGATCCATAATATCATCGGGGAAGTGCGTGAGGACTAGGAGGAAGACTGCAAAAGCAGCAGCTACAGATTCAAGACTGAGCTGAGCTTACCATTCTAACTTGTTCCCCAGGGATCATGCAATACTAGCTCTGAGTCCTTGGGCATTTTTCAGCTACCAGCCCCAGATTAAACATACCACTGGGGATGAGATATCCACAGACCATGTTGGACTCAGTTTTATCTTCTGAACCCAAATCTAAATCAAATAGAAGTTTCAAGCTGCTCCAGATTCAGAAATACCTTTCTTCTGGGCATTGATCTGTCACTGTACTATGGGATATGTGTGGAAAGAAAAACTACATGTATGCAACTGGAACAACAAAGGCAGAAGGTAGCAAACTGACAGCAAGTGGAGCAATGGGCAGGAAGCACAAGTGTTTGGTTATGTTTGTCATCAGTGGACCGGCAAGGTAATTTGGATTACAAATCTGGCTCTTCCTCCAAAAACTTGCAGTGCACCACCAATTGTATGTCATTCACTGACACATTTCTTCTTGGTTCTGTAAACCAGGGTGACATATAATTGGAATGGCTACAGCCAATCAGATGAAGACAAGTCTGGCAACCTACCATATCCTCATGAAAATGGTGCTTGCAATCAATAGGGATTATTGTCTGGTCTGCAGTCTACCAAAACAATAGAAAATGGTAATATCTTTTTTCATCTCTTTCTCCCACATCTCCTAATTTTGTCTGATCTGCAGGTATTGTAAACATGCTCCTCTTAATTCACATCCACTCCTCATTTTAATAAAAGTAAGCCTTTCCCCTTGTGGAGAGCTAAAATTATACATTGACACAGACATTAATAGAAGAGCTGGACATTAGAGAAAACATAATTATATCTTTTTGTCAATTTAACAGTTGCAGCTGTCAGATACCATTAAACACCAACAACCACATCTTCTCAATGTAGGTTAGAAGGTTAAATCTGAATGATGCGAGATGATGCGCATAAATGAACTGCAGTAACTCACTGGAAAGTATATTTATGTGAAGTATTCCTGAGCCACTTCATTAACAGATAGTCATTAACTGCTTGCAGATCATTTGGTTGGTTGCAGTTACTCAAATGAAGATCGCACGGCCGACTGCCACAGAATGGGAGCTCGTCACAATACCAGGACCTGACCTCTGTTCAAGGTCACATATCAGATCGACAATAATTAAAAAGAATTTGATTCTGTTGAAGCAAGATACTGATCGACAAGCTGCAGTAATTGCTGACACCACTCAAGCCGCAAGTTGTGTACCAGACACTATTTTGGAACCAATTTAACAGACATACAACAAGATATTGAACTTAGTAATCATTGAGTTGAGGTGTACCAGTCAGAATGTATCACCTTGGCCAATCGAAATTTCTAATAATTTAAGAATAGATAAAGCATGGTTAGGTGTACAATCCTCTCAACTCAATAGTATGTTCCAAATTCAACCTCAGATCTGCACTGCAATTGCATCAAATGTGATTGTTTTCTCTTTCCAAAACCATTTTTGCTGAGCCAGATTTCAAATTCAGTTTATAATTAGATTTGTTTTGGAGGCTCATGTTATTCCAACTATGTCTGCAACTATCTAAACACATTACTGTAGAACACTTTTACAATCAACCCAGGGCATGCTCACATCAAAAGGGTATGAATTTAATGCCGAATCATAGTTAAAGATACTTTCTAAGTCCATAATTTATAAGAAATTAATCTTCATTTATAAAGATGGGAAAGTCACAACTTACTGCATTTAGCAAGGCAATGAGTTTTTTGGTGACTTAAATCCAAAAAATTAAGTGTCCAAAATCAAAGGACAGATATGTGCATAAGTTTAATTTATCTCATTAAATACAGACAGTGAACACACTATTCAAAATGTTCCATTTTAACATATGGTATCAATCAACCAATTAATTTAATTGGATTCTACAGAGAATACAATGAAAGATATAATAGACAAGAAAGAAATAATCCCAGGATAATAATTGTAAATGTCAGGAATCCATCTCATTGGATCCTATGTGTTTTGGAAATAGATAACTCTTGCTTTGTCTCCAACTCAGTGAATTCACTAATGGATTGTTATTGAACAAACTGAAGAATTCAATTTTCACTAGTCCATTGAATGCTAAATCTCAGCTGAAATTCACTTCAAGCTCCTGTATTTCAGTAAGGCTCAAAGTGTACTAAGTGCATTTACTTTACAAATTCACAAAACAGAAAAGAATAACAAGAACATAGTGCATGAGAAATTGGTCAATCAGGCCTGATGTTGGCCACACCTAAAATTTATGCACATACCTTATCATGATAGCAATATTCAGCCAGAATGAAGGTTATTTAGTGCACTGGTGCATATTCACAAGATGCAAATATCAAAGTTGATAGCATCTGAATACTTACCATTGATTGAAGTCATGACCATAACACAAAAGGGGTTCTCTCATTACCTCAACAACTATGAAGTCATTTAGCAATTCTCAGAATGTTGGATAAATCTCTGAAGAACATGGAGCAGGAAGGACACCTTGACTTTTCCCCCGCAAAACAAGTGAAGAGGAAAGAGGTCACCATGCCAAGAAAGCATCAAGGTCCATCGTGAAGTATCACTGGAAAAAGATTGCTTCTGAATACATTGTCAGCAGTGCTGCAGCCACAACCTATTTTCTCTGCTGAAAAGCTGACAAGTTCACACTGTAGTTTTGCTTTAAGAGCCTGAGATGAGGGTTTTAATGTTACAGCTGAATTACAGGTGAATTTTTTGAGATACTCAGAATATTTGTGGTCTCTCTGAAAATCTGCAAGAAGCATAAGAGAGCACTGCAGAGGCCGACACCAACCCTGCATACAACTTTCACAGAAGCTTCATTTGCAAGTTTGCCAGATTCTTCTTGATCCTTATCTACCTAGTCAGCTTCTTGTTTACATTACTTGCAACTTGTAAATTAAAAGTGTGTGTCTAGGCCAAAAAAAAGGTGGAGAATAAGGAAAGGGATGGGATTATCATCGTTAGTATTTCAGTTTTGTCCTTGCCCATAGCCTCAGCATTGGTTGTAGCAATAATGAGCAGAATCAAATGTTTCATAGATGTAACTAACTCTACATACGGGAGTTATGATATATAGGATATCCATATTTCCCTCAAATTACATCTGCTGCCTTAGTAGTGCATTACTCACCCCTAAAAGGAGGAGAGAAGAATGTTAGAGAAATTTGTGCTTTTTTTTATGACACAGTTACCACAGTCAAAGCAGTACAGTGGCTCATGCAATACTATGGAAGAGGTAAACCAAGACAATATTTGTATGACTCTCAACATACATGACTGTGGGGTAAGTAATGGAGTGTAATAAATTGAGGCCAGTAGTGTATATGGCAAGATGTGCCATTTGCTGACATGGCTCAAATGTGTCATTTGAGATCAATGAACTTTTGTGTATTGCATTCAGGTCCTTTGCAGTGATGTCCATGGTCCCTCAAACTCTCTCAAATTTGTCAGGTCATGCCTGAAGAACCATCTGGCTTACAGTGAAAGTGAACATCATTGTACTCCCATTCCCAGGGCCTCCAGTATGAAAATTCAGAGTCCTTACTCTCCCATGTTAAGTCATTCTTCAATATTTCCTAAATTACATTCTCATTCTGTCCAACTTCGAACTATCCACTCATGGTATTGATCCCCTTATACCGTGCCAAACTAATGAACAGCACAATAAATACTAGCTGAGCATTAAGTAGGCACCACAAAGCTTGTCTGTCACTGCATTGTCATCAACTTTCTTGAGTTAATCATGCTTTGCAAGTTTTTTGCCCTTTTTCAGATAGTAGAAAACATCACTTCATATTGTATACGAGTAAGCAAATCACTTTGATATACTCTTGTTAAAATGAGTAAATATCATGCAATACAGGCTTCAATGCATAATACATCTTTATTGAGATCAATGGAGCTGGGTGATGCTGTGCAACTGGAAGCACTTTCAAGAATTAACAAGGGGGAAAGATGACTAAGAGTAATAGAATACAAGTAGTGCATTTGTTGGGGAAATCTATATTTGACTTAAAGGCTCAAGTATGAGTTATGAATCACAAAAATGGTATGTCATTGGTCATTGAGAATAACCAATTCAAGCAAGACATCTTTTTTAAAAACAAACCATGTTGAACAGAATTCTAGTTCACAAGTATTCATACAAAGGCAAACATCTTAAAAACAAAAATTTGTAACTAAAAGTGTATAAACACTGATATTCAACCGTCTTACTTGAATGCTTTTGCAATGATTTTTCCAATGTGCTGAACTATGTGTATTAAAAAGAAAAAGTTGAACACACTTTTGACCAAAGCAGATTCTGAAAAAAAAACACTCCCAGTGCGAGACAATCAGATCTTTTCAAAATCTTAAATCACACTTTCATTTCAATCTATTTTTATCCCATTGTTAGGTCAAACCACTGTGCATCTGCAAATGTCTCCAAACCAGAGCATTAAAAACTAAATACTACAAAATTCAAAAACAGTAACAGATCTTTGAACTAACATTTTGTTATCACAGTAAACATCAGAAATCATGCTTTTAAAGAAGACTACGTACTTCTTTAATTCTACCTTAAGCCAGATATCCCAACCTGCAAAAACTCATTTCATGGAGGTAGCACCATCAATTTGCAGGAGACTTCCAGGAGAGGTGGGATGTCTGCAATAGAGTAGCTCCTTAGCAGCTGGCCAGCTAGTTTAAATAACGTTAGCTATGCTAATGAACGAATAACACCTGTTAAACTCACCTCAACACGTCTTTTACAGTCTTAACCCACCATGGGCAATAGAAAAGTCATTGTTGCAAACAGTGCAGCAAGCAACACTGTCATTATTTTGACCCCTATTAGGCAGGGGTACACTTTCTGGGGTGACATACGTTTTATATTTTTTTGGAACACTCTGCCATGGCGCGCTCTCGCCCTCGCTTGTCCTTTCTCTCTTGCTCTCTCTCGCTCGCTCGCTCTCTCTCGCAAAAAATCAATTTCCAGGACATTGTATATAATTTGCGGGCATCAGGGAGCCACTATTAATATGCGGGAGACTCCCGGAAGTTGCGGGAGACTCCCGGAAGTTCCGGGAGAGGTGGGATGTTTGCCTTAAGCATAATGAAATCTTTAATCCTTGTATTGAAATTCAGATTTTAAAATACCATTTACAGTGTTATAATGACGTTTCTCCTCGTCTCAAATACTACTTCATTAAATGGGTGAGTGGATCCTTTATTTCATTTGCTGGGAAAAGACCCAGCAAATGGGACAAAGATAAAGGTTAAAGGTTAAAGGAACCCCACCATCTAGGCCAAATTCTCTTCGCACTACCACCATCAGGTAGGAGGGTACAGGGGCCTTACGTCTCACGCCACCAGGTTCAGAAACAGTTATTACCCTTCAATCAATCATTAGGCTCCTGAACCAGTGCGGGTAACTTCACTCACCTCAACTTTGAACTGATTCCATAACTTACAGCCTCACTTTCAAGGGCTCTACAATTCATGCTCTCAGTATTACAGATTTATTTTTTAATCTTTTGCACATTGGTTGTCAATGTAATTTTTTTCATAAATTCTATTGTATTTCTTTATTTCCCTGTAAATGTATGGAAGAAAACAAATATCAAGGTTGTATATTGTGACATATATGTACTTTTGATTATAAACTTAAACAAAAAAAAGACAAAATAAGGGTGGCTAGGCATCGGAGTTCAGAGTTCAATTCCAATGTCCTCTGTAAGAAAGTTGGTGCATTCTTCCAGTGTGTGCGTGGGTTTCCTCCAGGTGCTCTGGTTTTCTCCCACAGTCCAATGACCTACAGGTTAGTAGGTTAATCAGTGATTGTAAATTGTCCCGTGATTAGGATAGGGTTAAATAGGTGGGTTGCTGGGCAATGCAGCTCTATATCCCTAAATAAGTGTAAGGGTTCCTTCTTTTATGTTACTGCTAAGGTGAATAAAATGGTTTCTCTGTACTGTTAACTGCTGAGACAGTGGTTCTCTATAGCAGTATGTTTGGATTATAATTAGTGATAACAGGACTTGTATTCATTTGTTAACCAATTGGGATAGATGTTATTCTCTCTGTCTGTGTGAAAGCTGCTAGTTTGCGCAGGCTTCGGGGGAGAAGGTGCGAAGAGGATGAAGAGAGAAGACGTAACTTGAGGAGATGGTTGCTGGACCCGCTGGGCCTGGGCTCGGGGCGGGAGCCCAGGGGTCGATGACGAGCAAAGGAGGATCAGCGAAAGGGAATCCGTGAGCTCCAACGTTTGTGCACTGGATATGTTTATGAGATTATTGGCGCCATTTATTTGTTTTCCTTTTCTTTTGTTTCTCTACTAACCCCATAATTAAATACAAAATCTTAAATCGTTTAACCACACATTGTGGACTGAACGTTATTTCGGGGTACTGATGTTACACAGGGGTCACAACACACAGCATCCACACAAACTTGATTACCTAGTTTGGCGGGGCCAAAGGCTTCTCCCCCTAGACGGAAGCGAGCTGAGCGAGCCCGAGGCTTACCAGGGGGCTACATAAATAAAAAATAAAAATGCGTCATCCTCCCTGCTAACAAGCTGAAGCTGATCAGTGGAAACTAAATACAGAAGAAAGCCTGATATGATTCAACCTGTTCATAGAAAAGTGCACAAATAACAATTTTGTCATTACAGTGTTACTGTAGCTAAAAAATAATCAGGATAAGAACTGATCAATATTCTATTTCACAAATTAAATCAATCTATATTCAATGTAACATTGAAGAAGTAATTATAAACATTATACTAATTAGAGAAAGCAAGCACTATCCTCGAAATACTCAGCTAGTCAGGCTGTACCTGTGGAGAATGAAATTGAGTCTTTAATCAAATTAATGATGCAAGAGATTTTAAGTAAAAAGCTAGTAAAGAGAATAAGAGACAACAGTAAAGAAGAAAACAAGTATGTGATGGTAAACACGAGGAATTCTGCAGATGCTGGTAATTTAAGCAACACACATCAAAGTTGCTGGTGAACGCAGCAGGCCAGGCAGCATCTCTAGGAAGAGGTATCTCCCAGTGGCCACACATTTTAATTCCGCATCCTATTCCCATTCTGATATGTCTATCCACGGCCTCCTCTACTGTAAAGATGAAGCCACACTCAGGTTGGAGGAACAACACCTTATATTCCATCTGGGTAGCCTCCAACCTGATGGCATGAACATTGACTTCTCTAACTTCCGCTAATGCCCCAGCTCCCCCTCGTACCCCATCCGTTATTTATTTATGCACACACATTCTTTCTCTCTCTTTCCCTTTTCTCCCTCTGTCCCTCTGACTATACCCCTTGCCCATCCTCTGGGTTTCCCCCCCTCCCCCTTTTCCTTCTCCCTGGGCCTCCTGTCCCATGATCCTCTCATATCCCTTTTGCCAATCACCTGCCCAGCTCTTGGCTCCATCCCTCCCCCTCCTGTCTTCTCCTATCATTTTGGATCTCCCCCTCCCCCTCTCAAATCTCTTACTATCTCTTCCTTCAGTTAGTCCTGACGAAGGGTCTCGGCCCGAAACGTCGACTGTACCTCTTCCTAGAGATGCTGCCTGGCATGCTGCATTCACCAGCAACCTTGATGTGTGAAGTATGTGATAGGGTTATTGGAGAATGACTGAAGGATTAAAGAGATGGTAAAGAGGATGGTTAAAATGATAGGTGAATTGACTACTGGGATGATAAAAATGACAGAAGGGAAACATTCAGCAAAGTGATCAATCTCAGTTTGACCTCCTCAGTGTAGAAGCAGCTACATTACAATCAGCTAACACACTGTATTACATTTAAGTAAGAAGCTCCAGTAAATCAGTTTCACCTGAAAGTTGTGTTTATAGTCCTTTAAGACTATGAGGAGAGGGGACTATTAAGTAATGCATTTTCTATGCTTTTATGGGTAGATACAAGATACAAAGGATGCTGCCTGGGTTGGAGAGCATGCCTTATGAGAATAGGTTGAGTGCTTGGCCTTTTCTTCTTGCAGCGACCGAGGATGAGGGGTGACCTGATAGAAGTGTATAACCTGATAAGAGTCATTGATTGTGTGGATAGCCAGGGCTGAAATGGTTAACACGAGGAGGCATAGTTTTAATGAAGTAGGTAGAGAGGGGATTCAGGGTAGGTTTTTCACACAGCGAGTAGTGGGTGCATGGAATGCACTATCAGTGACGGTGGTGGAGGCGGATACAATAGGGTCTTTTAAGACTTTTAGATAGGTACATGGAGCTTAGAAAAATAGAGGGCTATGTGGCAGGGTAATTCTAGCCAGTCTCTAGAGTAGGTTATATGGTCAGCACAACATCATGGGCTGAAAGGCCTGCAATGTGCTGTAGATTTCTATGTTCCATGATATCACTATAAGAGATAAAGTGAATGAGTTACTAAGGAGTATTGAAATTATTAAACAGTGCACAACAATATTACAGAAGTAACATATGATACAAGAATTTACATACAATGCTGAAATGAGAGGGATGTACATATGTTTTATCCACTGAATATGGAAACTGGATGGGTGGGAGGTAAGGGAAGGACAACTCATATCAGCATTCCAGGACTGAGGCAAAAACACAAGTGTAAGTGAACATAGTCAATGCTTTGGAAACCTATGGTGCAAGGGAAATTCTCGTTGAGGAAAATTGAAGTACACAAAAGCACAAATCAGGAAGTGAAATATTCAAAACAAATTCAATGGACTCAGAGAAACCAGACCTTTCTGCAGAGGGCAGGATAAGAGGAAATTTCAATCAGGTTTACTGGTTTGTACTGAGTAGTCTATGGTGAAAAATGGACAAAGAAGGTCAAGTTGGGAAAGAATGATGGGCCATAATGTGGGAAAGATGACTAGTAGAAAAGCACTGCTGGCATTTCCATTCTGGGGAGGTACAATGCTACATAAAGCAATATACCAACCACGATCGTATTGAATGGCAGGGCAAGCTTGAGTGGCCTGGCGGCCTACTCCTGCTCTTATTTCCTTATGTACTTGGAAAACAAACAAGAAATATATTCCGAATCACTTTTGCAACAATGAATATTCTACATTTTTTTAAAACAAAGGTTGGAACTGCTATCAATCTTTAAGAAAAACATTTTATTGGAGGAAATAAGTCAAAGTAGAAATTATTTAACATGAGAACAAGTTCTACTAGATGAATGGGGATGATTGGGCCCATGAATGAAATTATGGAGAAGGGGAGAATCAAAGAGAGATTAGACATCTGTAATGAAAAGATGTTTGAAGCTGGTAAATCAAAGGAACATTTAAAAACAAAAAAAAAATGAGAGGCACGAAGAGTTATTGACACAACCAAGCAGAAACAAAACAAGAAGGAAAAATAGAGATGAGACAGAAAAATAAATTCTGGAAGAAATTATCTTTAGTTCAGTTACATTCATTCTATAAATCTGAAGACACATAGACTGCCACCTTCATGTTCTATTGTGTGTTACCAGCATAAGACAAATTGCAATACAAATACTCCATTAGTTAAAAAGGGAATAATCTTCCACTACTCCTGCCACATTAACTTGAATTGAATGACACTAAAAAGAAACTTGATTCTGTACAGATCTTTCAGAGTTCAACTGAAATCAATAAAAAAACCAGATCAAATCTATTTTTTAAAATGAGGATGGGCACATTTATTCTTGCCTATCAAGAAGATGCAGACCAGCACAATGAGAACGGAAATCAGCCAAGTAGTCTCTCATGATAGAGGACGAATCCATAAAGCAACATAAAAGTCCAAAATAGCTTATGAAAGGACAAGCTGGAAGCAGAAGACCCAAGTGAAGCAAGTTCCAGATGATCTCTTAATTCTTAGGAGAGAGTTTGAAGAGGTATGATGAGAAATGTATTATGTTAAATGCCACAGTCCCGATTCTACTGACAATCCACAAATAATTAATATTAAAGAAAGCTAGTTAGTTATTTGAGTAGATACAAAGGGCTACTGACTGAGATTTTTCATGGTTGATTTCATAAATCCTAACCTGCATTTTTCAGAAATTGTACACCCACAATTACTTGAAAATGTTGATCAAGATGCAAGTGAATACAGTATAGTGTACTTAATAAAAATGAGGATTACTGTATCTATGTTGAAGATTGCATGTCATATAATGTAATCACTTTAACAGGATTCCGATAATTGTGCAAACCCAAAAGCACTTTAATAGTGACATTAAAGACTGAAAATAATTTATAAACTTTTGCAGGTAGGCAAATTGGAATCAAAGTACCACAACCAATTCCAAATGTGCAAAGAATCACTAAGAAAATAGCACAAACATAGCAGCTGAGTTTATATCCAGCCCACCATTTCAGTTATTCACCCCATCAGGTGTGCCACATGACAGTTAGAATGAGGTGGAGGATAAATGCATGGCTGAGGGATTGGAGCAGGGGGCAGGGATTCAGATTTCTGGACCATTAGGACCTCTGTTGGAGCAGGCGTGACCTGTACAAAAAGGACGGGTTGTATTTGAATCCCAGGAGGACCAATACCCTGGCAGGGAGGTTTGCTAAGGCTACTGGGGAGAGTTTAAACCAGAATTGCTGCGGGTGTGGGAACCGAACTGAAGAGACTGTGGAAGGAGCGGTTGGTTCACAACTAGAGAAAGCTTGTAGACAGTACGAGAGGGAGAATACACAGGTGATAGAGAAGGGATGCACTCAGACCCATGGTTTGAGATGTGTCTATTTTAATGCAAGGAGTATTATGAACGAGCGGATGAGCTTAGAGTGTGGATCAGTACTTCGAGCTATGTTGTTGTGGCCATTACAGAGACTTGGATGGTTCAGAGGCAAGAATAGCTTTGGATGTTTCAGAAAGGGCAGGGAGGGAGGCAAAACAGGTGGGGGCGTGGCATTGCTGATCAGCGATAGTGTCACAGCTGCAGAAAAGGGAGGAAGTCATGGAGGGATTGTCTACTGAGTCTCTATGGGTGGAAGTTAGGAACAGGAAGGGGTCAGTAACTCTACTGGCTGTTTTTCTTTATAGACCACCCAATAGTAACAGGGACATCGCGGAGCAGATAGGGAGACAGATCCTGGAAAGGTGTAATAATAACAAGGTTGTCATGGTGGGAGATTTTAAATTCCCAAAAATTGGCAGACTTCCGGGTCATCAAGGGAATGGCGGCGTAAGGAAAAGGTCTCTCGACAAAAAAGAAGGTAAACTGCCCCAAAATCGAATTTAGACAAATACTTAATATTGCATAACTATATTAATAAAAGGGGCAAGGATGATGTCTAAGAACAAGAATAAAAAGTCCGCTTCGAAGGTTGATAAACACAAAGAGACGCAGCAAGGCGACGGGCCTAGCTCCCCCACGGCAAGCCAGGACGGAGATAATGAGGGGGAATCGGTGACTCTGTCTTTGATTCTCGGAGAGATTCGCGAGTTCCGACAAGATAACAGCAAACAGCTGGAAGATATTAAAGGAGAAATAGTAAAAACTAACTCGCGGATAGATGAAGCCGAAGCGAGGATTGTTGGAATTGAAGAGAAGCTACAAAACGCCGAGGAAGTGATAGCAGAAATGCTGAAGCTACAAGACCAGCTCCAGTGGAAACTAATAGATCAAGAAGGCCACTCGAGAAGGGAAAATGTGAGGATCTACAGAGTTCCCGAAGGAACCGAAGGTAAACCCAGATTGATGATTCCCTTCGTGGAGAAGCTGCTTAGAGAGAACCTTGATATACCGGCCGCAAAAGACCTACAGATAGAAAGGGCTCACCGCGCGTTGGCACCACAGCCTCCGGCAGGCGCCCAGCCCAGATCGATTCTGATCAGATTTCTCAGTTACAGAACGAAGGAAGAGGTGCTTAAAAGAGCATGGCAAAAGAAAGGTTTCATGTGGAACAACTGCAAAATCAGTTTAGACCACGACTACGCACCGGGGATTCTTGCCAGACGGAAGGAATATACGGAAACACGGAGAGTCCTGAAGGAAAACAACATCAGATTCCAGACCCTGTATCCAGCTCAGCTGAGAGTCTTTTACGACGAAGGGACAAAAACTTACGCTACGGTGGAGGAGGCAACGTTGGACCTGGCGGACCGGGGACTACCTGTTAAAGTTATCACCCAACCGGAGTCGCTACTGGAGAGGATTCGGCAGAAGTCGTGGCAGTTAGTGGGGCGAGGACGCTCCACTCGAACCAGAGTGTCAAACTACAAGGAAAAGCTGCAAATATTCAGACGCGAATGTACAGAGAATACAGATTAATTAAGAGAAATGACTGAAAAGAGTAAATCGGACTTAAAAGTAAAATGAAAACTGGTAACTGAAAATAAACTAGGCGGAATAACTTGAATGATAGCAATATGGTCGAGACATAAATAGGAGAAAATTCTCTATGATTATTCAAACTGCTGAGGGCCCTCTAACACAGGGTGAAGATAGAGGTTATCCCTCTGAACTGAGGCGGGTCGGTGCTCAGGCCTCACTGTGGGAAGTCGGGAAAAATTTTCAAATGTTATACGTTCAGAAATGTCTAGGGTGTGGTTATATGTCTTGGTTTACTGTTGAGAAGGGATTGCTTACTGTTTGGTTAGAAAAGGAGAGTGCTTTTTTTCTACTAGAGAAAAATGCAAACTGAATTGGTAAAAATAATTTCCAATAATGTTAATGGGGTTTTGAATCCAATTAAAAGAAATAAGATTATGTCTAAATTGAAAAAAGAGAGGGCACAAATAGCTTTCCTCCAGGAAACACATATGAGCCAATCTGAACATGGAAAATTAAAAAGAATGGCCTTTAAGCATGTATTTTATTCATCATATAAATTGAGTCACAAAAGAGGGGTAGCTACTTTAATATCAAGTACTCTTAATTATGAACATATTTCAGAGACTAGAGACAAAGAAGGACGGTTTGTAAAAATCACAGGAAGAATAGAAGGTACAGAAATAACATTGCTGAATGTTTATGCTCCTCCAGGTAGTGAATGGTCATTTTATAGACACATTTTTGACCTAATGGTCAGTTCTCGAGGGGTAGTAATTTGTGGAGGGGATTTTAATATTAGATTAAATCCTATATTAGATTCTTCAAGAATAGTTACTCAGAATAAACCTCTGACTCGGAAAGTGAATTCATTGATGGAGGAGTTGGGAATTATAGATGTCTGGAGGGAATTACACCCTACTAGTAAAGATTATACATATTACTCTTTCCCTCATTCAGCCTATTCAAGGATAGACTATTTCTTTATCTTTAATACAGATAGACTCAGGATAAAAAACTGTAATATTGCAACAATTGATCTGTCGGATCATAGCCCAGTCTCTATGTCTCTAATCCTGGAAAGGAAAATGAGGAAAACACTATGGAGGCTAAACTCACATATACTCAATAACCCGAAAGTAATGGAGAGATTAAGGGGAGAAATAAAAGAATATCTAGACCTTAATGACACGGGAGAAACATCACCAGTGATTTTATGGGATACATTGAAAGCTGTACTGAGAGGGAAAATTATTTCCATTACTACTCACATGAAAAAAATCAATGCACAAAAATTAGCAGACCTTCAAGGAAAATTAAAACAACTTCAAGTTGTAGATAGCAACAAAAGTAATTCAAATCGAAAACAGAAAATTAGGAAATTGCAAAGTGAAATTGATGATATTTATACGTTGGAAACTCAAAGAAATTTTCTTTACCTGAGACAAAAGAATTATGAAGTAGGAGGTAAATCAGCTAGATTATTAGCATATAAATTACGAAAACAACAAGCAGACAATACAATTCATAAAATAAAGAATCCAAAGACAAAGCTTGTGGAGAATACAATAGGGAAAATTCAAGAGAGTTTTGAAACGTATTATCGAGAGCTGTACTCCCAACCCCGGGCCCCCAATGAGTCCTATATAGACAGTGTATTGAATTTTTTAGATCTACCTAAACTTACAGATTTACAAAATGAAAGTTTATCAGAACCAGTAACTGTCAAAGAACTGAACGTGGCCATCTCTAGGTTAAAGGCTGGAAAGTCCCCGGGTTCTGATGGGTTTACCTCAGAGTGGTACAAGTCCCTGAAGACACAGTTAACCCCATTACTACTTAACACCTTTAATTGGATCTTGCAGAGAGGAGAAACTCCACCTTCCTGGAGAGAAGCAATTATTTCAGTTACTCCTAAAGAGGGTAAAGATAAACTAGAATGTGGCAATTATCGGCCAATTAGTGTTCTTAATTTAGATTACAAACTATTTACATCTATATTAGCGCGTAGATTGGAAAAGCTTTTACCTGGCCTAATCCATTTAGACCAGACTGGATTTATTCAACAAAGACAAACACAGGACAACATAAGGAGAACTCTGCACATATTAGAACAGGTTAATAAGAACGAGACAGAGACAATGGTAGTAGGATTGGACGCTGAGAAAGCTTTTGATTCGGTTAGTTGGGCATTCCTATACAGAGTGTTAGGAAGATTCGGCTTTCAAGAAAGGTTTATTAAAGTAATTCAGACTCTATATGACAGCCCTACAGCCCGAATTAAGATAAATGGGGACCTCTCTGACTCCTTCATTTTAGAGAGAGGCACTAGACAGGGATGCCCAATTTCTCCTCTCCTTTTTGCGCTATATATTGAACCACTTGCCCAACTAATAAGACAGAGCGAAATCGTAAAAGGTATCAAGGTGGCAGGGATTGAACAGAAAGTGGCGTTATTCGCAGATGATGTTTTGGTCTATCTGAGTGAACCAGAAAAATCATTTATAGGATTGTTTACACTGTTGGATGACTTTGGGAAAATATCAGGTTATAAAATAAATGTAAAGAAAACGCAGGTTATGTCCCTAAATTATACACCATCCAAAAAATTGCAGGATACATACGATCTTAAGTGGGAAGCTAAATCATTAAAATATTTAGGAATAACCCTGCCGAAGGATCTTTCAACACTGTCACAGGTAAATTATGGGCCATTAATCTCAGAGATAAAAGCAGATATGCATAGATGGAATCTTATCCCCTTTTTAAGTTTAAATTCAAGGATAAATACTATAAAAATGAATATTCTTCCTCGGTTATTATATCTTTTCCGTACTTTACCAGTGGAGGTGGATGATAATCAATTCAGGGAATGGGACAAATGGATTTCCCGCTTCATTTGGCAAGGAAGGAAACCTAGAATTTGATATAACACCTTACAGTTAGGGAAGGAAGGAGGAGGTATGGTTCTTCCTTGCCTGAGAAATTATTTTTACGCCTCACAGATAACCCCTCTGTTATATTGGTGTAATAGGGAATATAAGGCTAGATGGAAGGAAATAGAATTTGGATTAGTTGACAGTTTTCCTCTTCAGGCCTCAATAGCTGACAAAGGATTCATGGCCCAGTTGGAAAAATTTAATAATGCTTGGATAAATCTTACATTAAAAGTATGGCAGAAGGTGGTTAATTCATGTGGAATTAATAACATGTTAAAACTCTTTAGATGGTGTGCATATGATACCGAATTCCTTCCCAACAGAGGAGATAAAAGATTTGAGCTATGGATAAAGAAAGGTCTTACAACCTACCTCTTATTTATAGATAAAAGAGTATTACAAAGTTTCCAAATCCTGCAGGACAAACATGGCCTAGAACATAATGACTTTTTTAGGCACCTTCAAATACGAAACTATGTTAACCAGAGTTGTAGATATACAGACCTATCAACAGTAGAATTAGAATTTTTCAAGATTCTGAATTCGGCTTGCAGTTCAATACCTAGTAAATCAGTTTCTCGCCTATATAATGCACTCTCACATGCTAAAAATGTAAATACACTGTATATTAAAGAGAAGTGGGAGAAAGAAGCGGGGTTGGTACTTTCAGAGGAGGCTTGGGGGAAAATCTGCAGCTTTCAATGGTCCTCGACTAATTCTTTGACTTGGAGAGAACATTGTTGGAAAAACATTATAAGATACTTCAAGACCCCATATCAGGAAAAATATAAAGATACAAATGTGATGTGTTGGAGAAGGTGCGGCTCCAAGGAGGCAAATCATTTTCATATTTTCTGGGATTGCCCTAAATTAAGTCTATTTTGGGAAGGTATTCATAGAACATTAGTTAAGGTACTTAGGTCCCAGATACCTCTGAACTTTGAGACGCCCTATTTGGGGCATGTATTGTTCCTTGAACAGAAGGAAGATATAAAGTTGCTGCAGGCCCTCTTAGTGGCAGGTAAGAAATCAATCACTAGAAAATGGCTAAATCCAATACCACCTACATTAGAAGATTGGTACGAAATTATCTTGGAAATATTTAAAATGGAAAAGTTGACTTACTCCCTGAGAACTCAAAAAGAAACATTTTATCAAATCTGGAATAAATGGATTGAATATATAACCCCAATGCGAGCAGACTTTAGATGACTCTCCTAATGATTTATATTGCTCTTCTCATCAACACAGTAATATTGCTAACGTAAGCACCCCTAGTCTAAATGTTTGTTTTTTTTTTGGAAAATAGAGAATTAACACAAGTAAAGGGAAAGATTTGGGAAAGGGATAAAAAAAAAAGAAAAAATTAAGTAAATAAGTACATAGGGATTGGATAATTATGTCTGCGGGCAGGAACAAGCACGAACAAATTGGGATATAAACACCTACAATGGTTGGTATATAGGCTTGTATGCAACATTTTGGACCAGTGGAAATGGTCCAGAAGGGTTGTATGGAAACTATTATTACCATTTTTCTTAACAACTAATTTCATTACTTAGCCTAATAGGTTAGATTTACCACAGTACATAATTATCTATTTAAATGTTTATTTTCCTTTTATATCATCTCAATGTGTACTTAAGAATGTATAAATAATTGTAGTTTTATACATATAAAAAAATGGAAAAGGTTATATATGTGAAAAAAGTACATGATAATTGTGAATTCCTTATCCAAATAAAAATAAAATTTAAAAAAAAAAAAAAATTCCCAAAAATTGATTGGCATCTCCCTAGAGCAAAGGGGTTTAGATGGGGTGGAGTTTGTTAGGTGTGTTCAGGAAGGTTTCTTGACACAATATGTAGATAAGCCTGCAAGAGGAGAGGCTGTACTTGATCTGCTATTGGGAAATGAACCTGGTCAGGTATCAGATCTCTCAGTGGGAAAGCATTTTGGAGGTAGTGGTCACAATTCTATCTCCTTTACCATAGCATTGGAGAGGGATAGGAACAGACAATTTAGGAAAGCGTTTAATTCGAGTAAGGGGAAATATGAGGCTATCAGGCAGGAACTTGGAAGCATAAATTGGAAACAGATGTTCTCAGGGAAACGTACGGAAGAAATATGGCAAATGTTCAGGGGATATTTGCGTGTTGTTCTGCATAGATGCATTCCAATGAGACAGGGAAAGGATGGTAGGGTACAGGAACAAAGGCTGTTGTAAATCTAGTCAAGAAGAAAAGAAAAGCTTACGAAAGGTTCAAAAAGCTAGGTAATGATAGAGATCTAGAAAACTCTAAGGGTAGCAGGAAGGAGCTTAAGAATGAAATTAGGAGAACCAGAAGGGGCCATGAGAAGGCCTTGGCGGGCAAGATTAAAGAAAACCCCAAGGCATTCTACAAGTATTTGAAGAGCAAGAGGATAAGACGTGAGAGAATAGGACCAATCAAGTGTGACAGTGGAAAAGTGTGTATGGAATTGGAGGAGATAGCAGAGGTACTTAATGAATAATTTGCTTTAGTATTCAATACGGAAAAGGATCTTAGTGATTGTAGGAATGACTTACAGAGGACTGAAAAGCTTCAGCATGTAGATATTAAGAAAGAGGATGTGCTGGAGCTTTTGGAAAGCATCAAGTTGGATAAGTCACCGGGACCGGATGGGATGTACCCCAGGCTACTGTGGGAAACGAGGGAGGAGATTGCTGAGCATCTGGCGATGATCTTTGCATCATCAATGAGGACAGGAGAGGTTCCGGAGGATTGGAGGGTTGTGGATGTTGTTTCCTTATTCAAGAAAGGGAGTAGAAATAGCCCAGGAAATTATAGACCAGTAAGTCTTACTTCAGTGGTTGGTAAGTTGATGGAAAAGATCCTGAGAGGCAGGATTTATGAACATTTGGAGAAGCATAATATGGTTAGGAATAGTCAGCATGGCTTTGTCAAAGGCAGGTCGTGCCTTATGAGCCTGATTGAATTTTTTGAGAATGTAACCAAACACATTGATGAAGGTCAAGCAATAGATGTAGTGTATATGGATTTCAGCAAGGCATTTGATAAGGTACCCCATGCAAGGCTTATTGAGAAAGCAAGGAGGCATGGGATCCAAGGGGACATTGCTTTGTCGATCCAAAATTGGCTTGCCCACAGAAGGCTAAGAGTGGCTGTAGACGGGTCATATTCTGCATGGGGGTCGGTGACCAGTGGTGTGCCTCGGGGATCTGTTCTGGGACCCCCTACTCATTGTGATTTTTATAAATGACCTGGATGAGGAAGTGGAGGGATGGGTTAGTACTTTTGCTGATGACACAAAGGTTGGTGTTGTGGATAGTGTGGAGGGCTGTCAGACCTTACAGCGGGACACCGATAGGATGCAAAACTGGGCTGAGAAGTAACAGATGGAGTTCATCCCAGACCCGTATGAGGTGGTTCATTTTGGTAGGTCAAATATGATTGCAGAATATAGTATTAATGGTAAGACCCTTGGCAGTGTGGAGGATCAGAGGGATCTTGGGGTCCGAGTCCATAGGACACTCAAAACTGCTACGCAGGTTGACTCTGTGGTTAAGAAGGCATATGGTGCATTGGCCTTCATCAACTGTGAGATTGAGTTTAGGAGCCGAGATGTAATGTTGCAGCTGTACAGGACCCTAGTCAGACCCCACTTGGAGTACTGTGCTCAGTTCTGGTCACCTCACTACGGGAAGGATGTGGAAACCATAGAAAGGGTGCAGAGGAGATTTACAAGGATGTTGCCTGGATTAGGGAGCATGCCTTATGAGAATAGGTTGAGTAAACTCGACCTTTTCTCCCTGGAGCGACGGAGGATGAGAGGTGACCTGATAGAGGTGTATAAGATGACGGGAGGCATTGATCGTGTGGATAGTCAGAGGCTTTTTCCCAGGGCTGTAATGGCTAACACGAGAGGGCACAGCTTTAAGGTGTGTTGAAGTCGGTACAGAAGAGATGTCACAGGTAAGTTGTTGTAGTTTTTTGTTTTTTACACAGAGAGTGGTGTGTGCATGGAACGGGCTGCCGGCAACGGTTGTGGAGGCAGATACGATAGGGTCTTTTAAGAGACTCCTGGATAGGTACACGGAGCTTAGAAAAACAGAGAGCTATGGGTAACCCTGGGTAATTTCTAAAGTACGCACATGTCTGGCACAGCACTGTGGACCAAAAGGCCCGTATTGTGCTGTAGGTTTTCTATGTTTCTAAGTGTTGAAGTACATCTGAGAGGAGAAAGCCATATGAATTTCAGATGTGTGCATTCTGCTTTTGTTCATTAATTAAGTAGATTGGTACTGACTTTTATCAATGGATTATATGACAAATCAGTAGATATGCAGCTGCAGTTCTCCACGCTCTGAATTCACATTCTCAATTATGCACAACAAGATGATGCCAGGAACTTCTTGTGGAGGAGGAAGTACTGGCAAACAACTCATCCAAGCTGCTTATGTGAGAGACAAACAGTTATAAAAAAAAAATACTAACTTACTTTCTTACTTCAATTATACAGGTGCCCAAGAATAATGTGGTAACCTGCCTCAATGACCATCGTCCAGTAGCAGTTAGATTCACTGTAATGAAGTGTTTTGAGAGGTTGGTGATGAAACACATCAACTCTTGCCTGAGAAGCAACTTGGATCCATTCCAATTTGCCTCCCGGCACAACAGGTCCACAGCAGATGTCATTTCATTGGCTCTTCACTCAACCTGGGAACATCTGGACAGCAAAGATGCATAAATCAGGATGTTCTTTATCAACTACAGCTCAACATCTCCTCAAAATTTATCAATAAGCTTCAAGACTGCGGCCTCAATAACTCCTTGTGCAACTGGATCCTTGAACTCCTCACTTGCAGACCCCAGTCAATTTGAATTGATAATAACATCTCCTCCACAATCTCCATCAGTACAGGTGCACCACAAGGCTGTGTGCTTAGCTCCCTGCTCCACTCGTGACTGTGTGGCTAAGCGCAGATCCAATGCCATATTCAAGTTTGCTGAAGACACACAACCATCATATGCCAAATGAAATGTACTGATGAATCTGCACGTAGGAGAGATTGAAAATCTGGCTGAGTGATGCCATAAGAACAACCTCTTACTCAATGTCAGCAAGACTAAGGAGCTGATTATTGACTTCAGGAGGAGGAAACCAGTACTCAGAGGATCAGAGGTGGAGAGAGTCAGCGACTTTAAATTCCTCCATATTATCATTTTGGAGGACCTGTCCTGGGTCCAGCAGGTAAGTGCAATTACAAAGAAAGCATTGCAGTGCCTCGACTTTCTAAGGAGTTTGCAAAGATTCAGTATGACATTTAAAACTTCGACCAACTTCTGTAAATGGGTAGTGGAGTGTATATTGACTAGCTGCATCACAGCTTGGTATGGAAACATTAGTGCCCTTGAATGGAAAATCCTACACAAAGTAGTGGATTTAACCCAGTCCATCATGGGTGAAGCTCTCCCCACCATTGCTCACATCTACATGAAGCATTATTTCAGGAAAGCAATATCTATCATCAGGGTCTCCCAGGACCCAGGTCTCGCTCTCTTCTTGCTGCTGCCTTCAGGAAGGTGGTACAGGAGCCTCAGGAATCACCTTGTCAGGTTCAGGCTTTTGAACCAAAGAGGATAACTTCACTCAACTTCATTTGCTCCATGACTGAAATGTTCCCAAAACCTATAGACTCACTTTCAAGGACTCTTCATCTCATGTTTTTGATATTTATTGTTAATTTATTTATTATTTCTTTTTGTATTTGCACAGTTTGTTGTCTTTGGCACACTGGTCAAACACCCAAGTAGGTGCAGTCTTTCATTGTTTCTATGAAGGTTATTATTCTATTATGGATTTATTGAGTATGCCTGCAAGTAAACGAATCTCAGGGCCGTATATGGTGACATACATGTACTTTGATAATTAATTAACTTTGAACTTTAACAGGTCTAGTAGCAAAGCACCCTTCCATCCTTCGTAAGAGGTGGGGATCGAGGCACATGTGGAAAAATAGCTAAATTTTTAAAAACAGGGAAAAGATTGTTTTTTACATTTAAAAAATTCAGAACAAGAATTAATAAATATCTTGCCTTAAACACACTTTTAAAGGCCAATAAATATCATGAAATACTTTTTAAATATTTAATTGACTTCACAAAGAAATCAAAAATTTGTCATGACACTCTAGTGGACAATCAGATAGGCAATTTACCTATCTGGCCAAGAGATGAAGAGATGAATTCAAGTTAAAACTAACTAATATCTTTAGATGTTATTTCCAAATGGCAACTAGAGACTGACAAATAAGGGGGGATCAAGGGGGACATCAGAATTGATGAGAGAGGTGGAGAGAGTTGACATTATTGGTGATTTATAACAAAAATATAAAATTCTGGAAATACCTAGCAGGTCAGGCTGCATTTGTGGGAGAAACGATCAATGTTTCAGATCAGAAACACTTCATCAGAACCGAAAAAGAGATAAAGCAAGCTTGTAAAACTGCAAGGAGAATGGAGAAGAGAAGGTACTGATAGGATAAAGCTACTATGAACACGAGGACCAGTGGAAAAAGAAATATATCTGCTCAATGAGTGAATGGGTGCAGTTACAGAATTAGTACATAAACAAAAGAATTGTTTTTTGACAAATAAAGACAAATGTTCTTCTGTCATCTTTCTCATTCTCTCACTGCTCCCATTCATTCATTGGTCATATAACCTTGTAGATGTATCCCCTCACTCTCCATCCCTCCCTGCTATCGCATAAGCTTCCATTCTCTCCTTTTAAATTCTGGCAAAAGCTCTCCAACCTGAAACATTGTTCCTGCTTCTCCTCCTATATGACTTGCGTGTGGCCTGACCTGCTGAGTATTTCCAACATGTTTTCTTTTTGTTTTAGATTTCCAGCATCTGCGGGGGTGTTTTTTGGAGATTCTCTGGCTACAAATAGATATACAAGAATGTAACCAAGGCAGCATAGTTCCATTGATATAGATGGTAGCAGAGAAACACTAAATGATGTGCAAATCATATATATGGCAATACACAGGTCAAGACTGACAAGGAACAACAGATTATCTTTGTTATAATTATGCAGAATGCCATGAGTGACCTTAATCCAGCCAATATGGAGGCAGATGTAGAAATCCAATTATTGCCACAGTGCTTCATCTGTTCTTTCCTTTGGCGTTTTATTTTGTTTCTGTTCAGTTTTAAAAACACTTTTTTTCTCAATTCACAAATGTAAACATTTCTGGACAAGAAATGAACAGTGATATAAATAGATGTACAAGGTCATTTTAATACAAGAAATTTGCTTACATTAGCATTAATATACATGAATATGCCAAGAAATTGTGCTTAAGGTGTTATATATTTGTGACATGTTGAACCTTCTCTCCTAAATACAGTCTAGTAACTTTGAAGACATTAGTTACCAAGGCAGATTTTTTTTTCCAGAATCAGAATCAGGTTTATTATCACCAGCATGTAACGTGAAATTTGTTAACTTAGCAGTAGCAGTTCAATGCAATACATAAAGTAGAAGAAAAAATAATAATAAATATGTAAATCTTATTCAGTATACCTATATTGAATAGATTAAAAGTCATGCAAAAACAGAAATACTATATATTAAAAAAAGGTGAGGTAGTGTCCAAGAGTTCAATGTCCATTTAGGAATCAGATGGCAGAGGGGAAGAAGCTGTTCCTGAATCACTGAGTGTGTGCCTTCAGGATTCTGTATCTCCTACCTGATGGTAACAGTGAGAAAAGGGCATGCCCTGGGTGCTGGAGGTCCTTAATAATAGACGCTGACTTTCTAAGACACTGCTCCTTGAAGGTGTCCTGGATACTTTGTAGGCTAGTACCCAAGATGGAGCTGACTAAATTTACAATCATCTACAGCTTCTTTTGGTCCTGTGCAGTAGCCCCCACCCCCTCCATACCAGACAGACAGTGATACAGCCTGTCAGAATGCTCTCCACAGTACATCTATAGACATCTTTGAGTGTATTTGTTGACATGCCAACTCTCTTCAAACTCCTAATGAAGTATAGCCACTGTCTTGCCTTCTTTATAACTGCATCGATATGTTGGTGCTATTATGATGCTTGGTGCTATTAAAGGATAAATTTCTAGATAATTTTAGTTTGAAGTATTTTGTCATATACAAATTAAAATTTACTAAAATAACAACAGAAACATGGCGTATGCATTTACTATTGACATTAAAATAGCAAAACACACTCTAATGGAAGGTTTTTGACCAGGAAGGGCAAGAGGAAGGAACACATACCAATCCTCATAGTGGGATCAGAAGTGGAGAGAGTGAGCAATTTCAAGTTCCTGGGTGTCAAGATCTCTGAGGATCTAACCTGGTCCCAACATATCGATGTAGTTAGAAAGAAGGCAAGACAGCGGCTATACTTTATTAGGAGTTTGAAGAGATTTGGCATGTCAACAAATACACTGAAAAACATCTATAGCTGTATGGGGTTGGGGGGCTACTGCACAGGACCGAAAGAAGCTGCAGAGGTTTATAAATCTAGTCAGCTCCATCTTGGGTACTAGACTACAAGGTACCCAGGACATCTTCAGGATCTGTGTCTCAGAAAGGCAGTATCTGTTATTAAGGACCTCCAGCACCCAGGGTATGCCCTTTTCTCACTGCTACCATCAGGTAGGAGGTACAGAAGCCTGAAGGCACACACGCAGTGATTCAGGAAGAGCTTCTTCCCCTCTGCCATCCGATTCCAAAATGGACATTGAACCCTTGGACATTACATCACTTTTTTAATATACAGTATTTCTGTTTTTTGCACTTTTAATCTATTTAATGTATGTATACTGTAATTAATTAATTAATTATTATTATTATTTTTTTCTCTCTTCTATATCGTGTATTGCATTGAACTGCTGGGGCTAAGTTAACAAATTTCACGTCACATGCCAGTGATAGAAAACATAGAAAATCTACAGCACAATACAGGCCCTTCATCCCACAAAGCTGTGCCGAACAGGTCCTCACCTTAGAACTACCTAGGCTTACCCATAGCCCTCTATTTTTCTAAGCTCCATATATCCGTCCAGGAGTCTCTTAAAAGACCCTATTGTTTCTGCCTCCACTACTGCCACCGGCAGCCCGTTCCATGCACTCACAACTCTCTGCGTAAAAAACTTACCCCTGACATCTCCTCTGTATCTACTTCCAAGCACCTTAAAACTATGCCCTCTCGTGCTAGACATTTCAGCCCTGGGAAAAAGCCTCTGACTATCCACACGATCAATGCCTCTCATTATCTTGTACACCTCTATCAGGTCATCTTTCATCCTCCGTCCCTCCAAGGAGAAAAGGCCAAGTTCACTCAACCTATTCTCATAAGGCATGCTCCCCAATCCAGGCAATATCCTTGTAAATCTCCTCTGCAGCCTTTCTATGGTTTCCATGTCCTTCCTGTAGTGAGGCGACCAGAAATGAGCACAGTACTTCAAGTGGGGTCTGACCAGGGTCCTATATAGCTGCAATATTACCTCTCAGCTCTTAAACTCAATCCCATGATTGATGAAGGCCAATACACCGTATGCCTTCTTAACCACAGAGTCAACCTGTGTAGCAGCTTTGAGTGTCCTATGGACTCGGACCCCAAGATCCCTCTGATCCTCCACACTGCCAAGAGTCTTGCCATTAATGCTATATTCTGCCATCATATTTGACTTCCCAAAATGAACCACCTCACACTTATCTGGGTTGAACTCCATCTGCCACTTCTCAGCCCAGTTTTGCATCCTATCAATGTCCTGTTGTAACCTCTAACAGCCCTCCACACTATCCACAACACTCCCAATCTTTGCGTCAACAGCAAATTTACTAACCCATCCCTCCACTTCCTCATCCAGGTCATTTATAAAAATCACAAAGAGTAGGGGTCCCAGAACAGATCCCTGAGGCACACCACTGGTCACCAACCTCCATGCAGAATATGACCCGTCTACAACCACTCTTTGTCTTCTGTGGGCAAGCCAGTTCTGGATCCACAAAGCAATGTCCCCTTGGATCCCATGCCTCCTTACTTTCTCAATAAGACTCGCATGGGGTACCTTATCAAATGCCTTGCTGAAATCCATATACACATCTGCAGCTCTACCTTCATCAATGTATTCACTCATATCCTCAAAAAATTCCAATCAGGCTCGTAAGGCACAACTCGCCTTTGACAAAGCCATGCTGACTCTTCCTAATCATATTATGCCTCTCCAAATGCATATAAACCTGTCTCTCAGGATCTTCTCCATCAATATACCAACCACTGAATTAAGACTTACTGGTCTATAGTTTCCTGGGCTATTTCTACTCCCTTTCTTGAATAAGGAAACAACATCCACAACCCTCCAGTCCTCCGGAACCTCTCCTGTCCTCATTGATGATGCAAAGATCATCGCCAGATGCTCAGCAATCTCCTCCCTCGTTTCCCACAGTAGCCTGGGGTACATCCCATCCAGTCCCATCGACTTATCCAACTTGATGCTTTCCAAAAGCTCCAGCACATCCTCTTCCTTAATATCTACATGCTCAAGCTTTTCAGTCTACTGTAGGTCATCCTTACAATCGCCAAGCTCCTTTTCCATAGTGAATACTGAAGCAAAGTATTCATTAAGTACCTCTACCATCTCCTCCGGTTCCATACACAGTTTTCCACTGTCACACTTCTATTCTCTCATGTCATATCTCTTGCTCTTCACATACTTGTAGAATGCCTTGGGGCTTTCCTTAAACCTGTCCGCCAAGGCCTTCTCATGGCCCCTTCTGGCTCTCCTAATTTCATTCTTCAACTCCTTCCTGCTCGCCTTATAATCTTCTAGATCTCTACCATTACCTAGTTTTTTTAAACCTTTTGTAAGTTCTTTTCTTCTTGATTAGATTTGCAACAGCCTTGGTCCACCACGTTTTCTGTACCCTACCATCTTTTCCCTGTCTCATTGGAACGTATCTATGCAGAACAACACGCAAATACCCCCTGAACATTTGCCACATTTCTTCCGTACATTTCCCTGAGAACATCCGTTTCCAATTTATGCTTCCAAGTTCCTGCCTGATAGCCTCATATTTCCCCTTACTCCAATTAAAGGCTTTCCTAACTTGTCTGCTCCCATCCCTCTCCAATGCTATGGTAAAGGAGATAGAATTGATATCACAACCTCCAAAATGCTTTCCCACTGAGAGATCTGATACCTGACCAGGTTCATTTCCCAGTAGCAGATCAAGTACAGCCTCTCTTCTTGTAGGCTTATCTACATATTGTGTCAAGAAACCTTCCTGAACACACTTAACAAACTCCACCCCATCTAAACCCTTCACTCTAGGGAGATGCCAATCAATATTTGGGAAATTAAAATCTCCCACCACAACATCCCTGTTATTATTATACTTTTCCAGAATCTGTCTCCCTATCTGCTCCGCGATGTCCCTGTTACTATTGAGTGGTCTATAAGAAAAAACACCCAGTAGAGTTATTGACCCCTTCCTGTTCCTAACTTCCACCCATAGAGACTCTGCAGACAACCCCTCCATGACTTCATCATAATCAACCTGATTCTGAAAAGAATAACAATTTCACTTTCAGCCCAACTTAACTGTACCAACATTCTCTGTTTTTATTTCAGATTTTCAGTATCTGCAATTTTTTTGATTTTGAAAAATAGGTTTCAGTAATTGTACTTGTCTAGGAATGCCCAATATACTATTTTTATCACAGTTCCACAGATTGATTTCTTATGCTTAAGTAACAATCGCCTTTAATTCTTAAATTTCTGCACAAAGTTTACATGTTCAAAGAAAATAGCAGAGATGGTTCTGGTCATCAGTGAGGGAGCAAATTGATGCCAGCTCTGTTGCTGTATGTGACCTGACATAGATACAGATATTAAACATTCAGCTCAATGCTGTTTGGCAATACAGTAAAACGGCTGCTGACAGATGGTTGGAGCCAAAGTTCTGAAAGTAGCTTAAAGCAAAATCAGTATTGGTACATATAAACCCAGGAAATTAATGGAGTTTTATCCACATTTGTTGCCTTGCTTATTAAAGCACCAGATTGGAGTAAAATGTGCATTACAAATCCTTTACCTCAGTTAATTGAATCTAATCTGCAAACAAAGTTTAACAGGCAATTTCATTATAATTGGTAACGTATCAAAGGCTGCTATTTATAACTGTGAAATCATGACTGCTTTCAAACATTCACAGGTCTCCATCTTACTCTAAAAGGGTATTGCATTAAACATTAAACTCATCAAGGGATCAGTAGTGGAAAGAGTGAGCAGTTTCAAGTTTCTGTGTGTTAATATCTCTGAAGATCTATCTTGGGCCCAACATGTTGATATAATTACAAAGAAGGTATGACAGCGGGGATATTTTATTAGCAATTTAAGGAGACGTGGTATGTCACCAATGACACTCAAAATTTCTACAGCTGTGGCGAGCATTCCAACTGGTTGCATCACCATCTGGTAAAGAGGGGCCAATACACAGGATTGGGGAAAAAAAATGCAGTAAGTTGTAAACTCAGCCAGGTCCATCATTAAGGACCCCTCCATCACCCAAGACATGCCCTCTTCTCAATACTACCATCAAGGAGGTGGGACAGGAGCCTGAAGATTCACACTCAACATGCCAGGAACAGTTTCTTCCTCCCTGCCATCAGATTTCTGAATGGACGATGAACCTATGAACACTACCTCATATTTTTTCCTCTTTTTGCACTACCTAGTTAATTTTGTATATACTTATTGCAATTTATAGTCTTTTTTTATTATCTATTGCAATGTACTGCTGCCGCAAAACAAATTTTACAACATATGCCAGTGCTATTAAACCTGATTCTGATTCTCTTATGAAGCAGTTTAAGAACAGTTACATCATAGACTACTGCCATTCATTTAGAATATATGGGTGTTGCAGGGAAGGGCATTGTTTATCGGCCATCTCCAATTTCATTTATAAATGTGGCAATAAGTGAACTAGTGCAATCTTTGTGATGGCAGTTTCTACTCCAGTGCTGTTCAGTACACAGCCCAGATTTTGATCCAACAACAATTTCATGACAACAGTTAGATGTTGTGTATTTTAGAAGAGAAATTTGAAGTGATAGTGTTCACTGATGCCTGCTGCATATTCTTCAACATACTTCTTTGGATATAAAGTATTTTGGGATAATGCAAACCTATGAAAGGCACTAGATCAAAATAGTAAACATCCTTATTAGAGCTACATATTTCCACACAAGTGAAGAATACTCCATCTCTTTCCTGGTCACCTGCAATTTTGCTATGGTAACAACTCAGTGGGCCGAGGGGAATGTGCCCCTGAACAAAGCATATTGCATCACATCAAACAAATGATCATTGAGGAAGGTCATAGCCAATCATAACATTGCAGGGAGCAAGTACACTAATTCTCAACAAGGGCCTATATTCACTGTACTAATCAGGATACAGCTGTGAGCCCCACATATCAACACTAAGCAATTGCAACTTGCCCCAGCCTACCCAACACTAGTCTTCAGAACAGCCCAATCACATCAAATCAAAGGGTAATTCATTGCAAAGGGGCACCAACTGAGGGGAAGGAATTAACATTAGACTGATAGCACAACAGTCTACAATCCAAACTGACGTATTTTTTTTAAAGCAAGGGGATACACCAATCTATGGGTGATAAGTCTGGGAGCAACTGGATCGCAATAACAGCAGCACTCTGCAGTTTAGTACTAAACTGGGTATCAACGTATACAGAATGTATTTTTCTAAAATTCAGAATGTTCCATTCATATCAGAACAGATGGTGTCAGGCAAGAAAAATGCCTTAGACAACCACCTTTGGAACCTCCAGAAGCCCTAAATGATTTCACAAAATGAATAGATGCTACCTATTCTTACTCAATCAGATCTAGATCCAAGTGCAGCTGCATAGCTACATTTTATAATTTGTTTTAACTTCTGCACCTTGAAAATGACATGAAATTAAAGGAATGGTGTATATAATTCTTTCAGTTAGAATTTGTGGACAAGCACAGTGCAGAAAATTCAGTATTACAATAAATTTTAAAAGGTCAATTTTAAATTATTCATCCTAATCTGTTTTTAAATCACAATGAAAAGCATCATTACCATAGTTTGAGATAATTAGAATTATATTTTGATTGGTCACTTCAATTCAGATGTAAAATTAGATCAATCTACTGACCATTTTTAGTAACCATTACTGTTATATCCAAAGCATCAACAATCAAAGAAGAAACCAAAGCATTGTTGGATATTTATAAGCTGCATGTAAGGAACTGATATTTTACCAAAAGGTGTTTCTCTTGAATGATGACTGTACAAGTGCCTTAGTGTACACATTATTTTGACTTTTCTCCAATGTAAATTGGAGGCAGGAACTTTTATATTACAGTATCATGAAACTGTAAAAGGATAATCTACTCCTTTAGAATCTTGAATTTGAAATTCTCATTTCAAAACATGTTGCTGCTCCAACATTGCAGCTCTATGTTTGAAAATAATTCCAAAACCACTAAGATCATATTAAAATACTTGCTACCAAACAGGGAAGAGAAACATTAAGTTTTTAATCTTAAAAGCCAATAAATGTTTTAAACATAATGGGAACAAACTGCAATGAGTATTCAAACACAGATTATGGGCTGCATCCAATGCATATATAAGAATATTAAAAAGATAACTGAATTCAAGGCTAATAATGAAAAGAACTAATTATAATTTGGACATTTATGTTTTTTTTCCTCTAGACGTACTCTTGTTTGTAGTTTAAAAGGTTATTTCTAGAAGAAAGAGTGCAAAATGATTAAACAATGCTAAGGCAGTGAGCTGAATATATTTTTCTCACAATTAATTCAGCTATTTTATGAATCCGTATTTTTTTCAAATTAATTACTGGTGCACAATGTGTATGACAATTACGCAATCAAAATCAAAACCAAGAATACCACCAGAACGGAATATTTCTTCTTCTCCAAGTGTGCTCAATCCACTATGGCCCATTCCTTTCAAGAGAAGCAAACTGTCCAAAAATGTTGACATTTTTGGTGGAGGCAATGATGGTGGAGGCAGTAGGGTCTTTTAAAAGGGACATGGAGCTTAGAAAAATAGAGGGCTACGTGGTAGAGTAATTCTAGGCAGTCTCTAGAGTAGGTTACATGGTCGGCACAACATTGTGGGCCGAAGGGCCTATAATGTGCTGTAGATTTCTATGCTAAAATGAATTGAAAATTTTTGCATTAACAATCAGACCAATAAAAATCAAAATGTACAAGGCTTATTTAAAGATTCATCAGAAGCCATGTCCTGTTTCAGCCCAAGTAAATTCTTTACAATGCAATCCATTTATAAATACTGTAATAGAACATATGCTGTTGTGACAGATGTCAAAGCCATTATATGCATTGCACCTAATCCAAATATATAATTATCAGCATCACAAACAGTGTGTGATAAATTGCACAAATTTAACTTAAAAAAAACTCATCAAGATTCCTGATATATCTTTGCTTTAATGTCAGGAAGTTTGACAATAACACCAAATTGCATTTGTATTATTTGATACCACGCCACTAACACATTTGAATAGGTACCCAAAATCTCAGAGGGAGTTTTTAGGAAAAAGCAAAGGTATGGATGTTTGCTTATGAAAATGGTTATGATAATGTCTCAAGGTAAACTACCACTAAACTATGTGCATGATTTCAATTTCAAGCTGCAGTCATCTAGCACACATTTTCTACTTTTGGTGTTGGGAGTATTATTGTGGGTGTGAGAAAAATCAAAAAGATTGGTTGTCTGACAAACCATGCTGTTACACATACAATACTCATAACAAAAAAAATCCCTTCATGCCCTTCAGAAAGCTGTTGCACATTCAATGTAGATTGCCCAACAGTCTCTCAAAACATTTAATATTTAAAGTGCAGTACATACATGTTACTTATTTTAAACTATAACAACACTGCTGTCTTGATTTTGACAATTAATGAAATTTTAAAATATTTTCAGTGATATATACAGTGCCCTCCTGCCTTCAAAACACTAGGAAGAAAATTGAAAATAGTCTGCCATTGGCTTCTCTTAGATATCTCGGTCTCAATTCTGTAAACCAAAACAATTTTGAAGGGAAAGAAAAACAGCATTTTGTATATCATGCAAGAAATTTCACAGGAGCAAAATAGCAGGCATTATAGGTTTGGAGACACTTGCTATCGCAGAGTGGTTCAACATTAGTAGTGAGGCAGTCAGTATTGAGAGAATTCGGGACCCAATTTTTAATCAATGAATCCATAGATTCATGGAAAATAAAAGATTTGTTTGGAGCTTAAAATCTTTAAGAAGAAAGCAATCATTCATTCACATATCAAACAATAAACACATTCCATGTAAAACAGCCAACAAATTCCTTTTACACCTTTAACTTGTTCTTACTGAAGTTTCAGAAAATACAGAAACAGACCACTATAATAAATATGAACGGTGTTAAGTACAGAAGAAAATTAAAAATAAAACAAAATAGCGTTGTGCAATCCCGGTACCTGGATCTGCTGAAACAGAGAATCATTTCAACTGATTGAACACAAAAGCTGTAACCTTTTAACCCAGAACACTAGCGCAGACAAGAACTGGACAAGCTGTCTTTTCCCTGTCAGAGAAGGTCGGGTCGTATTTCACATACTCGAACGCCCGAGGTTTTCCGAGTGAACATGAGTGAGTATTTGTAATCAAGTGCCTCCTACTGGCAGAATTCAGGGCCTCTGTAGCACAAACAGGTTCACCACTCAGGACACTGCTTCGGTAATACACATTACCATTATATTCAAACTGTTCACGAAATCCAAAAAGGTTGTTGTGAGATCATACGACGATGTAGGCGCATGGATAAACTAAAAAAAGGGTCAGGGCGATAAATCTTGCCTGTTCATGTTCTACTGTAACTCTACAATGGCTGGCTATAATATTTCGTCGAATTGCAGCGAGATGCACATAAATATAAAATCATATGTCCGCAGTCATTTTCAAAACGTATTCCATATACATTTCAATGCTGACTCGTATAAGGAAAACAGCGCCTCAACTTGTATCAACTACAACTTTCTGCCAATAAAGGTGCTGTACCAAATGCCACCAACATAAAATCTGGATTTATGAATACTTACACTTTTCTGGATAACAAAAACGAAGAGGTAAGTACTCACTATCATTCTGGAATAAATCGGCAACTCGAGTTTTCGCGTATGCAGTTAAATACTAACAGTAGGATATTCCTGTTCGCTGTGTCCCTGTTGCAATGTTAATCACTTGACAGAATTAGAGTTGCAATTCAAAAAAGGCATAAAACCGCTGTACCTACTCACCAACGCTAATTAAAATTAATATTTTCTTGATTTTCACATTTCTTTTAATTCCATCTTTCTTCCCCTTAATTGGCTTTCTATGTACAATTTTAAAATTGTTTAAGCCTTTTATTGATATTTCTTGATTATTTTCAGAACTTCTCAAAGAGGATTCTTTAGTCAGAATCAATAAAGTGAGGTGCTGTTGATCAACCCTGCCCATAGATCACAGCCTTTAAATGGTGAGTACAATCCTGGTTATCTACTCAATGGCAGAAAATTGCCACTAAAAAACTCTACATAAATTCTGTGGACAGCTTTACATTGAACCAATGACACCATTCCTTTGATGCTTGACACAAAATCCACAGGGTCAAATACATTTCTTTCTCGTCCCCTCTTGCCCTTCTGAACTCTGATGGATAAAAGCCTTACCTGTCCAAACTCTCCTCATAAGACAGCCAGTCCATTCTTTAAGTTTCAAAAACCTTTACCCACCAGCTTCCAAAGTATTCATATTTTTCATTAAGACCAATATTGTACACAGTGCTCCAGATATGCTCTAACAACCTAACTTACTGAACAATGACCTCCTTACCTTTGTATTCTGATCTCTTACCAGAAATGAAAATATTGTTTTCCTGATTTGTTTTATTTCTTAAAACTTTATTCATATATACAGGAAATACAATCACAATTTTTTTTTTATATTCAGTTTGACTTCAGATCAGCCCAACCATTCTGCCATCAAAGCAAAGAATTACCCCTAAAAAATAGAAATGCCACTTTGGTTTTCTCTTTAAACAATATACCCATGAAACATTTCAGAGAGTGTTACACAGGACAATTTACAGATGATAGAGGAGGAGATGTTTGCTGTCTTGAAGCAAGTTAGGATAGCTAAATCGCTAGGGCCTGACAGGGTGTTCCCTGAGACCCTGTGGGAGGCAAGTGCAGAAATTGTTCAGAGTTTTTTTGAGCAAGTTACAAGGAAAGGTGACGAAGACAAGGCAGTGGATGTTGTCTACATGGACTTAGGCAAGGCATTTGACAAGGTCCCACATGGAATGTTGCTCAAGAAGATTCAATTGCTCGGCATTCAAGAGGAGGTAGTAAATTGGAATAGGCATTGGACATGTGGGAGAAGCTAGAGAGTGGTAGTATATGACTGCCTCTCTGACTGGAGGCCAGTGACTATTGGAGTGCCGCAGGGATCAGTGCTGGGTCCATTGTTATTTATCTATATCAATGATCTGGATGATTATGTGGTTAACTGGAACAGCAAATTTGCAGATGACACCAAAATTGGGGGTGGAGTGGACAGTGAGGAAGACTATCAGTGCTTGCAGCAGAAATGGCAGATGGAATTTAATGCAGACAAGTGTGAGGTGTTGCACTTCAGAAGGACCAACCAGGGTAGGTCTTACACAGTGAGCAGTAGGGCACTGAGGAGTGCTGTAGAACAAAGGGATCTGGGAATACAGATCAATAATTCATTGAAAGTGGTGTCACAACTAGATAAGGTTGCAAAGAAAGCTTTTTGCATATTGGCGTTTATAAATCAAAGTACTGAGTACAGGAGAGGATGTTGCATTGAAGTTGTATAAGGCATTGATAAAGCCTAATTTGGAGTACTGTGTGCAGTTTTGGTCACCTACCTTCAGGAAAGATGTAAATAAGGTTGAAAGTGTACAGGAAAAAATTACAAGTATGTTGCCAGGACTAAATTATAAGGAAAGGTTGAATAGGTTAGGATTTTATTCCTTGGAAAGTAGAAGATTGAGACAAGATTTGATAGAGGTATGCAGAACTATGAGGGGTATAGATAAGACAAATGCAAGCAGGCTCTTTCCACTGAGGTTGGGTGGGACTACTACTGCAGGTCATGGGTTAAGGGTGAAAGGTAAAAAAGTTTAAGGGGAACGTGAGGTGAAACTAATTCTCTCAGAGGGTCGTGAGAGTGTGGAACGAACTGCCAGTGCAAGTGGTACAAGCAAGCTTGATTTCAACATTTAAGAGAAGTTTCAATAGATACATGGATGGTAGGGGTATAGAGGGCTATGGTCTGGGTGCAGGTTGATGGGATTAGGCAGTTTAAATAGTTCGGCATGGTCTAGATGTACCAAAAGGCCTGTTTCTGTGCTGTATTCCTCTATGACTCTATGGCCCAGTCCCTTAGACCTTACAATGTGGTCCTTCTCCACAAAGAATTTTATGGCATCTGCACTAAGCACCAATGTGCCCTTCAGCATTTAATTTACTCCTGCAGTCTGGCAAGTACCACAGGCAGCATTCATCTATGGCTGTTTCACTACACTGGAAGACCGGTCAGTAAGTTTCAAGTAGACCAAAATATCTCTTTCACTGGGCTAATGAGCTTCCAGCAACAGTTTAAGTCTGTCTCTGTACATACCCCTGGGAACAGCCTATAGGTCAGAGAGTCTTATATTATGCAGCTACTTGAGACAAACGTTGACAACATTTATCCTTTTCCAAAAATGCACAGTCCACAAAGAGGTAAACAACAAACCTTACTGAGGGCAGCATGCATTAGGAGTGAGAGTTTGAGCGTGCAAAAAGGATCTGATGGGTAAAGTCCCTCCAAGTACCAATCAAGTGAGGTCTTGATGTTCTTGACATGCACTGGCAATGGAGGCATTTTTTCCTAATTACTTCACCTACATTCTTGCATTTTGCATGCCATTCACTGGGACACCCAGGTCCTTCTGCATCTAGCTCTGCAATCTCTTGCTATTTAGAATATCCTGTAAAATGAAACATTTTCATTTAAACTCTCTATGCCCTCTTACGTCCTCTCCACAACCTACTTCCCTACCAATCTTGGTGTCATTAGCAAATTTAGTAACTGTACGTTCAGTTTCTTCATCAGTCATACAAATAAATTATAAGTTGCGGAACCAGTACTGATCCATTGGGCACAGTATTGATTACAATTTGTCAACTAGAAAATGATTCATTTATACCTACTCTTTGCTTCCTGTCAACAAGCCAATCTTCTTATCAAGCCAAGACATGACTTTCAATGCCATTAGCATCTATTTCTCACAATAACCTTTGATGCTTTCTGGATCCTCTATATTCACAGTACATTTTACTTCTTCAAAGAACTTCAATAAATTGCTCAAACAGGATTTCCCTTTTACAAGACTATTTGAATTATGCTCCATCATTTTGAAATTTTCTAACAGTCCAATTGCAACATCTTTATTAATAGCTCCCATTTTTTTTTCCTATGAAAGAAGCTAACTAGCCTGCAATTTACTGTGATCTGTTTCCCACCCTTTTCCAATAATGGAGCTATATTCACCATTTTCCAATACTATGGAATTTCCCAAATATAGGGATTTTAACAATATTAAAATCAACACATCAACTTTCTCACTATCCGCTTCACTTAAAACCCAGCATGGATTATATATGAAGCTGGGATTTGTCAGCTACAGATCCAACAATCTTCTCAGCACAACTTTCCCGAAGAATGCAATTTTCCCTGAATTTCCATTTCCCTTCCAAATCCCAATTTACAGCTATTTCTAGGATATTCTCTGTAATGGAAGCCTCTGCAAAATACCTGCTTATCTGTTATGTGCTTTTATGGATTGTCAATTGGCTCCAATGTTATATTTGGGCTGGAATAAATTTAAAATTAGCCATTATCTTGTGTCTGCCAAAGCAACACTGCTTTGTAATTGGGTAGTGTAGTTCAAGAATATTAAACAGTCCTCTTTTTTAACATTTTCAGGAACTAAGGCTTGGGAATGGTGAAATATGAAACTAAAATCTATATTTAATATGCAAAATAAATTCATCAGCCATAACCTAATCACAAAAACAAAACAGTTCACTGTCAGGAAATGGCATTTAAATAATAGTCTAAATTAACACATTTTAGGGACAGAAATTCATATCATAACAGTGCTGCCACTGTTTGTCTTTAGCTGGTGATTTCCTTCACTTGCATGAATATTGTGGGAAGGAATAAATTTTCTATCAGTATACTACAGATTTGCTAAGCCTCATCAATGTCAACCTACATGCAAATCAATGCAGGTAAATTATCACCGTAATAGCCAAAGGTCTTACGAAGTGGAGATGGTACAAAAGAGGATATATTCAATTCTGAGGAAAGAGAAAGATACAGAGTGACAGGCAGCATAATCACAAAACCAATGAAACTGCAATGTGAAATGTAAAAGTTAAAATTGAAAGAAATATAAACAAAATCTGACCCTAGAGATCACAAGATTCAAAAAAAAAGAATCCTGAAATCTCCAGAAGCTATCTTCTTATTTAGCATGGAAACCATTTGTCTTTGGAGTTCTATTACTCTTAGTGCTGTTACATTATTTTATGCTCGTCTGCCATGTTATCCTTTCCTCTTGCTTGATGACTAGCACAATTTAACTATTCCATGTATACATTTTCCTTATTCTCATGCAGAATTTTACTGTCAGCAGCTTTCAAAAAGCCCACATTGTACCTGACACTCAATTTTCTTGTAAATTTATGTTGACTTGTATTTTCCCATTTTCTCTTTGTAGTTCATGCAAATGTCATTTTTGTTCTTTGTATCTTACCTTCAGTGCCTTGAAAAAGTATTCATCCCCTACAACTATTTTCACATTTCACTCTTAGTTTCTAAATTTAAAATATATTAAAAAGTAGGATTTTTGAGCTAATCTACAAAATGTTGTGCATGTTAAATCAAAAGAAAACAAAATTGCGAGTCTGAAAAAGTATTCATCCCCTTTGTAATTACAATAACTTTCTTCACATGCAATACTGTATATTACCTTACCAACTCATCCAATTTGTTATGTAGAAAACTGGATGATCACCTGAATAAATACCCCTTCTCTCTGTAACGTCCAACAGTATGGTAGACTTTCAACAGACCAAACCAAAATGAAGACAAAAGAGCAATCAAGGCAAGTCAGGGAGATGGTAATAGAGAAGCACAAATCTGAGGAAGGGTACAGATCATCTCAAAGGCACTGAACATAGTTCAGAGCTCAGTGCAGTCCATCCTGACAATGTGGAAAAAACCATGAAACCACAGCCACACTGCCTAGGTCTGGCTTCCAATCAAAACAGTTGGAGAAGAATGGCACTTGTAAGAGAGGCTACTGTGGTGCCAACAGTCACTCTGAGTGAGCTGGAGATGAAGTTCATGACTCCACTATTTTAAAACCTTGCAATAAATGAAGGGTATTATGGAAGAGTGGCAAGGAAGAAGCCCAGACTTTAAAAAAAATCTCCTTGCCCGTAAAGACTATGCAAAGCATCACATAGAAGATACTGTAAAGACGTGGAAGAAGATCTTGTGGTCAGATGAGACTAAAGTGGTAAATCTAAATCTTTTAGGCTTAACACTATGCGGTATGTGTGGCTTTAATCTAAAGCTGCTTATCACCCAGGTAACACCATCCCTACTGTAAAGTATGGCAGAGGCAGCAGCATGCTAATGGGGATGGTTTTCACCAGCAGGGACTGGAAATCTGGTCGGGATTGATGGGAGAACGAATGCTGCTAAATGAGAGATCCTGGATAAAAGCCTGCTAGCCTCCAACAGAAAGCTTAAACTGGGGAGGAAGTTCATCTTTCAGCAGGACAACAACAAAAGCACACTGCCAGAGTAACCATGGAATGGCTTCAAATGAAGAAAATTGATGTGTTCGAGTGGCCCATTCAGAGTCGTGACCTTAACCTGATCAAACATCTCTGGCAAGACCTCAAGATTACTGTCCACCACCGCTCCCCAACTAACCTGGCACAGCTTGAGCAATTTTGCAAGGAGAAATGGGCTAATCTTGCTCCATTATGTTGTGCAAAGCTAATGGATTTATACCAATCTTCATTTTTTTATAAGATTTTTCTGAAGATTTTATGCAGTGCACCATCTTTTTAGTTATCCATGGCTCATTTTTGGTCAAATGAAATTCTTATCCCTTGACAACTTTAACTATGGATCATATTTATTTTTTTAAACTCCTCCAACCAAATCATTTCTCCTCCAACCAAATCATTTCACATGTTAATAGGTTGGTCATTTTGCTGTATATGATGTTTCTCATCATATGAATGTCAACCTCATCTACATCTAAAATTATGCTTCATGTTTCTTTCTTTCGAAACCTACAAATAAACTTCTAGTTATTTGTTATTAGATAGTCATACACGACTTCATCCTAGCTCATTACCCATTACTAAATCCAAAACGTGGCGTGTACTAAATCCATGGCGTGATTTTGGCTGCTACTGGCGGTGCTGGAATTCCTGGAAATAATTTTAAGTTGAAACTAATAAGAATGTATTAATTTATATTAATAAATGGAAACTGGAATTTCTATTAATTTAAAAATTTTTCCCATTACTCTTAAAACTTCTTATATGTTTCTTAATTTTATTCAAAGACTCCAGTGTCTATGTATATTCCTTCACAAAATTTGTCTGTTCATTTCCTCCTTTACTCCCATCCAGGAATGTAAACAGCCTTTCCATGTTGAGGCTGATTTATACTTCTGCATCAAATCGACGCCATACGTACGGCGTAGCTGCAAACCCTACACAGAGCCTGTGCGGATCCCTACACCATAGCCTGACGCGCACCTCTCCAAAAATGTAACTACACGTCGCGGCGACGCAGACCGCAACAACTGTGATTGGTCTGCTTGGTAGCATCACATTTCCGGTTGCATATTCTTCTCTGCCATTTCAGAACCGAGAGAGAAGACAGAAGAAGAACATAAGTTTGGAAAATGGACCAAATCGAGGAGAGGTTAATGGAGGAAGTCCGAAAATATGTACATTTGTATGACTCCTCGTCACCATACTATAAAGACTGCCAAAATGCATCCAATTCGTGGAATGAAATTTCCAAAAACATGGGTCTGGATGTCACAGAATGCACAAAGAGATGGAAAAACTAGAGGGACAAGTACGTGCGCGCCTGGAAAAAACTCTCCAAGAGGAGCAGGGACCCAGGCGGAAAAAAAATACCGGCGTTTTATTTGCCTCTTTCTTGGCTGGCAGCACATATTAAGCACCAGGAAACAGAGTCAAATTATGATGACAACAAGGTAAATATAACATGTTCTTTGTATCATAAACCTTTCTGTTGTTGTGTTTAGGCTAGCTAGCAAGCGAGCAGTACTGTCTAGTTGTAAACACGGCATACTGATTTACGCAAAGATAATTCTTCCGTGAGAGAGAAACGTAATATGTAATAGGCTTTAATTGTATCTGGCTTGCTCATAAAGCAAACACAGTAACCAGTATTCTGCCAATGTAGGCATACGCCATTTTCTCGTTTTCATAGCTCTGCCAATCCGTGTACAGACACTGAATGCATATATTACCTGTATGTATAATAACAAAGACTAACTTAAACTATTTGCGATTTCTTTCATAATCACAGGATGGAAATAATTCAACCTCAGGGTTGTCCACCTCCTCAGTTGCTGAGGAAAACCAACCACCAGACATTCCATTTTCAAGTGCAGAATCATCATCAAGTAGGGAGGAAGCTCCTCTGTCCCCCGCCCCGCTACCCAGCTCCTCCACTCCCCGCACCATCTCCTCTGCCCCCCAGCCCAAGGATAACACAGAGGACGAAGAGGAAAGGACATGATGACTGGTTTCAGCAGCAGTTCGCCCAGTTGGATGAACGTAGGGTGGGAATGGAACAAAGACTGCTGAACGAAAATGATGAGGTCTCCAAGTTTGTGCAAGCACTTGCTGACATGCTGCGGAAGCTGCCGGAAGAGCACAGGGCACAGACAATGTTCGATGTCTACAAAATGATATTTGAGAGGTGGCAGCAGCAGAAACAATAAACAATTGAATAATCTATTATGTTATCTTTTTTTCATGTAACACTTTGCACCTTGTATAATGTTGTGCACAGTACTGCAAATAAATAACAACTTGACTTTATAACAGGTCTTTTTTTTATTCGAACAGCTACATGTTATTTATAGGTTCATTTATTTTATGTCCTTACAATTTACTGATTAAGTTGGTCACGACACACTATTTTGTACTGCCATGGCAAAAATCCATGTGGTGATTGAAAGAAGGCTATCAGGTCATTCCGTACACCAAGGGCAGCTCTGGTGGAGTGGCGCCTTGAAAGGTAATGAGAATCTACAAGTTCCAAATGACTCGTGTACCCTGCCACCACTCTTCACCACTCGCCTGGCTGAGGTGACCCTGTAGCATCTGAGTCTGCAAAATTAGCAGGGATATATCTGCTCACAGGAGTGCTGGCTTCATCAGTGTAGGCCAGGAGGTTGTGAAGAGCGATACAAGCTTTGACAATATCCACTGCCTTGTCAGGCAGATATTCTAGAGGGTGACCGAGGATTCTCCACCTTGCCACCAAAATGCCAAATGTGTTCTCAATCACCTGTCTGGCTCTGGAGTGACGGTAGTTATACATCTGCTTTTCCATGGTCATATTCATCCCTATCTAGCAAAACATAAAAGATAAAACTCGAGTATTAATAAATAGGAAATTATTATGTGCCAATGTAGCTGTGATCACTACAAACATTTAGGGGAATATATATACACATTTGTATATTAAATCACACAAAGCAAGCAGTATTACTTAAAATTAAATGAAATTAATTTTCATGGAATTTAATGTCTCTGACATACCTGGAAAAGGTCGCATTAGATTGCTGTGTGGGGGAACGCAGCATCACCAACGATTACATGCGGGATTTTGACTCCTGTTCCTGGAAGATTGGCTGGTGGGGGCAGGTTCAGTTTGTGTTCAAGCAGCATAGAACCAAATCTGCTCTCCTTGAAGATGCCCCCGTCACTTTCCCGTCCGTATCCCCCTACGTCCACCATGGTAAACCGATATCTGGCATCGCAGACAGCCATCAGGACAATGGAGTGTGCGCCCTTGTAGTTGTAGTAGTCACTCCCGGCGTGCGGCGGTGCCTTGATGTTCATGTGTTTTCCGTCTATACTGCCAACACAGTTCGGAAAGGTCCATAGTCGCCAAAAATCAGCTGCAATAGCTTCCCATTGGGCAACTGAAGGGCAGGGAAGGAACTCTGGCTGCAATGCTTTCCATAAAGCTGTACAGACCTTCGAAATTATGGAGGACACTGTGCTTGACGCCGTTTTGTAGCTAGCTGCTACAGCCTGTTGACTTGTACCCGAAGCTAGAACTCGAAGGGTGATTGCCAGTCTCTGAGTAATGTCTATAGGCATACTGTGCATACACTGATGTGAAATAAATGGTTAGAGACGATGAACCAAATCGTCAAATCTACCTACTGACATCCGAAAATATTTAAAATGCAATTCCTCATCCATGTCTCTCAGTGACTGGACAAGCCCAGCAAATTCACCCTCCGTCTGTCTCAATCCATTCAATGGTCATACACACCATCTCCTCCGACGTCTTCTCTCTTTTCTGCGTTGCTGTAATTTCAATAAAAGTAACTCTTGTTTGACATTTATAAGCTCCAACTCCAAAACGATGCGCTGTTTCCGTCGCCATTTTGTTTCAACACGAAGAAACTCAACGCAGTGGCATAGAAACCCACCGCCAGCTAGCGGTTTGGCGGTGAATTGCAGAGCAACGCAGACACACCAACGCACAAGTATAAATGCTCACAACGCACGTAGGCCACTTGTGTAGGTTACGGCTTCGATTTGACACAGAAGTATAAGTCAGCCTTTAGGCAGAGATACACATGCACCTCCTCCAACCTGGTCTATTGCACTCAGTCCTTAAGATGTAGCCTCCTCTACAATGGCAAGATAAACTATAGACTAGGCGACCATTTTGCATAGCAACTGCACCATGTCCACAGTGATTATCTTGAGCTTTTGGCAACTGCCCGTCCCACTTCGATACTGACCTGTCAGTTCTTGGTTTTCTCCACTGCCATGATAACACTAAATGCAAATGAGAAAAACAACACTTCATATTCTGCTTGGGCATTATACAACGCAAGTGGTATGAACAGTGAATTTCCCAGCTTCAGGTAACCCACATCCCCACATCCCTTGTATTCCTTTCCACTTCCCACCAGTCCAGCAAGTTCCTTCTCTCTATTATTCTTTTCCATCTCTCTTCCCCTTATTAAGACTTGTGAATGGACCACTGGTTTGATCTACCCATCAACCACATATACTCCCTGGACCATAGGAGATTGAGAGATCACCTGATCAAGGCATAGAAGTTCATGTGAGTGCAAAGACAAGGTGAAAACACATAACCTTTTTCCCCCTAGGGATGGAGTGCTAAAAACAAGAGGCAGGATAGACAAAGGAGAGTCAGTGAATGTTTATTTTAAAACTTGAATTTTCAGAAGGTGCCGCAAATGATGCTGCTAAACATGATGAGCCTATGGTCTTCCAGGACAGATATTAGCATGGACAGATCACTGGCTGACTAAAAAGGAGAAAAGAGTGGAAATAAAAGGGAGCCTTTTCTGATTGGTGTACCACAGGGTTGGGTCCGCTACTATTCGTGTTATATGTTAATAAGCTGGATGATGGAATTGATAGCTTTGTGGCTAATTTTACAACTAATACAAAGATGGGTGGAGGGGCAAGCAGTGTTGAGGAAACAGGAAGTCCGCAGAAGGTCTGAGACAGATTCGGAGATTGGATAAAAAGTGACAGATGAAATGCAAGGTAGAAAGTGTACGCTCATGTACTTTGGTAGAAGGAACAAAGGAATAAACAATTTTCTAAACAGGGAGCAAATTCAGAAATCGGAGGTGCAAAGGGAGTCCTAGTGCAGGATTTTCCTGAACTTGCAGGTTGAGTTGGTAATAAGGAAGGTGAATGCAATGTTAGCATTCATTTCAAGAGGACTTATAATACAAAAGCAAGGATATAATACTGAGACTTCATAAGGCATTGGTCAGTCTGCAGTTGGAGTACTGAGAGCAGTTTTGGACCAGAAATCTAAGCAAGGGTGTGCTGGCATTGGAGGGGATCAAGAGGAGGTTCACAAGAATGACCCTGAAAAAAAACGTTGCTGTATGAGGAGCACTGATCCGGATCTGCACCGTACCCTCCAAATATCCGGACCTGCCTCTCGGTTTTTTTGCACTACCTTACTTTCCATTTTCTATTTATGATTTATAATTTATATTTTTAATATTTACTATCGATTTGTACTCCAGGGAGCAGGAAGCGCAGAATCAAATATCACTGTGATGATTGTACGTTCTAGTATCAATTGTTTGGCAACAATAAAGTATAAAGTATTTGATGGCTCTAGGCCTGTACTCGCTAGAGTTCAGAAGAATGGGGGGGGGGGTGGATCTTATTGAAACATACCAAATATTGAAGGGTCTAGATAGAGTGGATGTGGAGAGGATGTTTCCAATAGTGACAGAGTGTTAACCAGAGGGCACAGCCTCAGAATAAAAGGACATCCCTTTAGAACAGAGACAAAGAGGAAATTCTTGTGGTGAATCTGTTCAATTCTTTGCAACAGACAGCTGTGAAGTGCAAGTCAATGGGTATATTTAAAGTGGAGGGTAATAATATGTCTTACTGCATCTCTGTAGACATACAATTACATCCACCACTCCTTTAACTTTGGTCTTTTAATTTGGAGGTTGAAGACAACAGTCTCAGTACCAATAATTGTGCTCAACGTGCTTGAAGCAATTCTGGGATTTCCAAGTTATCTAACAAACCTAATTATCACCCTCACCCACCTCTTTTACAGTTTCAAAATTCATCTGTTCTGCAAACAGTTGTGCACTCTGTAAGGCAGGGGATTCCCAACCTTTTTTTATGCCATGGACTCCGTACATTAACTGAGGGATCTGTGGACCCCAGATTGAAAATCCCTGCTCTAAGGTTTTCCAACTGTCATATTATCTATTTTCTTATCCCAAGTCTTTCTCTTGTACAGATACACACATCGCGATTCCTATAGCTACATTAACATGAAACAAAATTTGAAACTGGATATTTTTGCAGGTGCTGAAACAAAGGGGAAATAGACTGCTAAGAGAATCTCATAATTTGCTCACAAAAATGTGTCAAACAGCAAAATCTAACACTGGGAAGTAAAGACATTCACAAGTTTGGGCCTTGGGAAAATATCTAACTTTTCCTGCCTTTGTGGTACAGTACATTATAAACTAAGAAAAAAGAGTAACATATCTTTTTTTTAATTTGAAGATCAAATTGCATGTTTACCTTGCATTGGTCAACAATGATGCAGCCCTTCAAAGGTTTGTCTCTTTCCATTAAGCCTCAAAATACCTTTTCAATCATAGGCAAATAATGAATACAATCTTTATATAGTTTATACCATGTAGCCAAGAACTCAACTATTACTTGGATTGAAATGTACATTTTTTCATAGCAAACCAATACTATAATTACTGTGCATTCAACTAGTCATACATTTTTATCAGAGACCTCATGCAAATGAAAAGATTATCCATTCTGATTAACAAAATCCAGGATAGAATAAATAGGATTTATGCAAAGTAGAAGTTATTCAGTGAGGCACTGCACAATAAGGTTCTATTTACTGCCATTCTGAAAAAAATCTTAAGAGCCACGGTTCAGGACACCTGAAAACATTATATTGTTCTATGAAAGACACCTTTATTAGGGACCAAGAGTTCTGAGAAAACCTATCCAGATGCATAACAACAGCCTTTTAATCACTGCCAGGCTCATTCATCCATTTCTGATAGATTTCAAGAATATTCCTCAAACTTCATGAATATACAGAATCCCTTCCTAATTTGTCCAGTTTATCCAGAGTTCCCATGCTAACTTCATCTGCACAGTTGACTGCAATTTGAGCTTTAAAGTCAAAACAGAAATCAGGCAAGGTTGTGTGATATCGGCAATATTACTTAACCAGGTGATTGATTGGGTTATGAGGCAAACAACGAAAGATATCAGGGAAGCATTAGGTGGACTCTATTCTTTACTTTAGAAGACATTGACTTTGCAGATGATCTCGCATTACTTTCACATACATACCAGCACATGCAAGAGAAAACTCAGCACCCATGTACAAACATTTGTACTTTGGTGGACAGGTTGGACTCAGAATAAGCCAGAGAAAGACTGAGACCATGACCCTCAATGCAGAGTCTCCTCCTCCCATCAAGCCATATGGCATCAACTTACCTAGCACCAGCAGATGACAAATACACCTACCTGAGCAGCATCATTTGGCAGGCTGGTGGGACCAAGGACGACCTTCAGCGCAAACTCAGCAAACCTAGAAACATCTTCAAATCAATGAGCAATATATGGAGATCAACCAAGTACAGGGTCCACACCAAGGAAAAGCTGTACCAGAGCTGTGCTCTGTCCACACTCTTGTATGGGTCAGAATGCTGGTACATGGCAAAGAACAGCCTTACCAAGCTGTCGTCATTGCACACCACAAGCTTCTGGAAGATCCTCTGAATTTTTTGGCCAAGAAAGGTTGCCAACCAAGCCCTACTAATTCAGTGTCACCAAGAGGACATGGCTACAGTCATCATGATGAAACATTGGAGATGGGTTGGGCACGTGGTGAGAAGAGAGGCAAACTCAAAACAACACTTCATCAGACCCCTGAAGAGTGGAAGAAATGCGGGAGACCAAAGACAACTTGGCGCCATACTGTACAGGCAGAAATTAGGACCCTGAACCACACTGGAGCATAATAGAGAAGATAGCTAAGAACAAACAGATATCAACCTTCATTGCTGCTCTAAATGCCAGCAGTGTAACAGGTATATGATGATGATGATCCATGAATATTGGGAGTTAATCCTTGACACTACTTATTTTGTTAATGTGTATGATATACCACAGAAGCTCCCAATAAAAGATAATGAAATGTAAAATGAGATGCTCCTTGGAAGAGCAAATTTATAATAATGGTGTTACCACATTTCATCAATAGTGTGCACCAAATTAACCCATACCAAAATCCTTTGCACACCAAATCATTTTGCACATTTCAGTCCATTTTGTATATTCAAAGACTCACAATTCAAAGCACATTTATTATCAAAGAATGTATGAATTATACACTTACAGACTGCCTCAAAGCACAAAACCCAAATAATCCAGTTTTTAAAAAAGACCAAAAACCTCTGTGCAAAGAAAGAAAAAAAAATCATGCAAGCTAACAGCATTCCAAACCAGACTCCCCAGACTGGGTCCTAGAGCAGCAGGAGTAGGCGCAGCCCTTGGTCCCAGTTTATCAAACCAGCAGGGCAAAAACACATAGCACCCGGATCGGTTCACAGCCTCCGTGCCACGGAGAAAAGAATGAACATTCGTGGGAGATCGAGCAAAATATATATGAACAAGTATATTCCATCATGCACATAAACAAGTCTAAAAGATGTTCGTGACACTTAAGATAACCTCTGAAGAGTCAGGTTATCAACACATCTAAAAGCATGATGCTCAGTCTCAATATCTGAATTACTTTATTTATTTATTTATTGAGATACAGCATGGAATAGACCCTTCCAGCCACTTATCTTAAACCTCCACCCTGTAGTTTTAGACTCCTCCACTCTGGGAAAAAGGTTGTAGCTCTCTATCCTAATATGCCCCTCAGTTTTATAAACCTCTATAAGGTCACTCTGCAGCCTCCTTTGCTCCCAGCCTAAACAATCTTTCCTTATACACGCAAACACGTCCTGACGAAGGGTCTCAGCCCGAAACGTCGACTGTACCTCTTCTGTACTGGAGATGCTGCCTGGCCTGCTGCGTTCACCAGCAACTTTTACGTGTGTTGCTTGAATGTTTCCTTATAACCCAGCCCAACAGTCCAGGCAACATCCTTGTGAATCGTTCCTGCACTGTCCAGTTTACTCACATCTGTCCTAGTGTCGTGACCAGAACTGCACTTAGTACTCCACACACTCCAATGTTTTGTACAACTGAAACACATCAAAATTGTTCTGCTCAATGCCATGGCTAAAGAAGGCACACACAACACATAAAAGTTGCTGGTGAACGCAGCAGGCCAGGCAGCATCTCTAGGAAGAGGTACAGTCGACGTTTCGGGCCGAGACCCTTCGTCAGGACGAGGGGAGGGGGGAGGAGGGGGAGGAGGGAGAGGGAAGGAGGGAGGGAGAAAGAAAAAAAACATGGTCAAGTTTAAAAATGGGAGAAGATAGACAAATTCACAGATTCATAAACAGCGAGTACCAGATGTAAATAATCATAATCATAAGCCAAAATGACTGGCTACATCAGAAAGACAGATGGGTTCAATTGCTCAGTGGATAACTGGTTCATGTATACTCAGCAAATTGATCAGTATTTTGAAGCAAACGAAATAGCCAATGAGAAGCGAGTGCCGTTTTTGCTGAGTGCATTGGGTTTAAAGGCATATAGTTTTCTGAGAAGCTTAACTGTACCAACCAAATCAGCCAAAATATGCTTTGCTGATATTGTGAAAGTACTACAGGAACATTTAGAACTGTAACAAATGTTTTCTGCAGAAAGAGTTAGGTTTAAAGAGATATCAAAGGGAAGGGGAGTCCATTTCAGCATACGTGGCTGAATTGAAGAGTTGCCTGAGCATTGTCAGTTCAGCAATGGGCTTAATGATGCACTGAGAGATTCTTTAGTTTGTGGAATCTTACAAGAAAGCATGCAAAATGACTCTTAACAGAGGCACAACTTACATTTAAAAGAACATTTGAAATAACTGTATCAATGGAAACAGCAGACAGACACATTTTTCTTTCTTTTCAAATCTTTTTATACTATTATTCAAAAAAATAACACAAGTACGTCGAAGTAACAACACTTACAATGTCTCAAGAAGAAAAACATTATCAAGATTGAAAAATTTTGTGATAATAAAAAAAACTCTACTAAGCAGAAAAAGTGGGGGCAAAAGCTCCATTAGGTGTACAACCCCGGAGCCATGCGTCATACAAAAAGCTTCTAAAAATAAACATCAAACTGCCAGCAAGAAAGTAAAATATACCAAAAAATTTACAATTAGATTGTGGAGAAAATCTATCAATTAGCTCAAATGATAATAACAAGCAAATGAGCCCCATCTTTCCTCAAAATCAAATAAAGGTTCAAAGGTTCGACTTCTAATTTTCTCCAAACTAAGACATAGCATCACTTCAGAGAACCATTGTGACAAAGTAGGAGCTGATGTATTTTTCCACTTCAGCAAAATGGCTCTCCTAGCTATCAATATAACAAACGCAATAACATGTTGGTCAGACACAGAAATACCATGGATATTTTGAGGAATTATTCCAAAAAGCAGAGTTAATTTTTTAGGTTGTAGATTAATTTTAAGTGCTTTAGAAATTGTCGAAAAAACTGACTTCCAGAATTGTTCCAGTATAGAACAAGACCAAAACAGATGTGTCAGTGTAGCTATCTCAGTTTTACATCTATCGCAATAACTATCAACATTAGGAAATATTTTAGAGAGTCTCTCCTTTGTCAAATGGTAACGATGTACAATTTTAAAGTGAATCAGTGAATGACCAACACAGATCGAAGAAGAGTTAACCAGCTTCAGAATCCGCGTCCAATCCTCCGTCATAAAAGTCAAATTGAGTTCCTTTTCCCAATCCTGTTTAATCTTAAATAAGGGACGCTTATCCCATTGTAATAATAAATTATAAATTCTTCCAATAGAACCCTTCGTCGAAGGGTTCATACTCATAATAGTATCTAACAGGTCAGCCTCCAATATGTAAGGAAAATTACTTAAATATTTTTGTAAGAAATGTCTAACTTGAAGGTATTGTAAAAAGTGTGAGTATGAAACAGAATATTTATCAACTAATTGTTCAAAAGACATCAATCTATCTTCTTTAAATAAATCCAAAAAAGAATTATTACCTTTATTTTTCCAAAGTAAAAAAATTGGATCACTCAAAGAAGGCTTAAAAAAATAATTTCGATAAATTAAACTACAAAGCTTAATCACAGAGTACAGGTTTAAATTAGCAACTTTAGCTAATTGTATAGGTAAAGCAACTCCCAATAACGAGGTTAAATAAAACTGTTTCACAGCTTTCAGTTCCAGGTCTACCCAAATTGGCCGATCGTTCTTATCAACCCAATGTAACCAAAGGGACATGTATTGCACATTAACAGCCCGATAATACATTCTTAAATTAGGCAAAGCAAGACCTCCATCCTTTTTCAACTTTTGCAAGTGACATTTACTAATCCTTGGTCTATTATTATTCCAAATAAAAGATAAAATAATAGAATCAATCTGATCAAAAAACTGCTTAGTCAAAAAAACAGGGATATTCTGAAATAAATATAAAAAGTTTGGTAAAATCATCATTTTAACTATATGAATGCAACCAACAAGTGAAAATGTAAGTGGACTCCATCTACTTCATAGAGTCTACTAAGGGAACAAAATTGGCTTTATAAAGATCCTCATATTTTTTAGTAATTATAACACCTAAAAGAATCCATGACTTTAAAAGGAGTATTATCATATATAGAGACAGAATCATTTAAAGGAAACAATTCACTTTTATTAAAATTTATTTTATATCCTGAAAAATCTCCAAATTCATTGAATACTTTTAGCAAGGCAGGAATAGATTCGTTGGGATTAGATATATAAACCAATAAATCGTCAGCGTAAAGAGAGATCTTATGCATGGTCTCATGCACAAAAATCCCATGAATATTTTTAGCTTCACGAAGAGCAATAGCAAGGGTTTCTAATATTAAATTAAATAATAAAGGACTTAATGGACAACCTTGTCTTGTACCCCATGAAAGCTGATGTGACGAGAGTACACATAGATTAAGATGTTAACTGTCCTGTGCTGGCACCAGTGGGATCAGCAGTTGGTCTGCCACCTGTCTTCAGGAGAAAGAGAGATAAGGAAAACAATGGAGCAGCATTTGGAGATGTTAATTAAGGGACGGGAGGAGAGCTGTCAAGAGCGGCCCCCCCCTTTGAACCCCGAACTGTTTGAAGTGATGGACAGGCGATACCCCAACAGGGGGATAAAAAGGGACAGGTTCGCTAAGGCAAGACACACACGACACCCCGAGGTAACGAGACCCAGGAAGCCGTGCGTCTCCCACAAGTCGGTGGGAGGTTTTGGATGGCTGGTCGCGGGCCCAAGCCATAGACGCACAGGGTGGAAAGGGACGATCGGCGGGAACCTGGTGTGTGTCCGCCCTTGCCTGGGTGCCAGGTTCACCACAGAGAAACGATTGTATCTGGAAACAGAGGAGTCACGGTCGGTGACCTCAGAAGACATCACAAAGGGCTCGCCCGAAAGCTGACTGCGAAGAATATCAAAGGTCTGTGTGGAAGCCGTTTGAATATTCATTCGTTTTTGCTCTCTCTCTCCTTCCCCCCACTGTCCAGTTCAATTGAGTTCATTTCAGTTCACAGTAATCACTGCCGTGGGAGATGAACTTTGCGTCACTTTGAAACTGGTCATTTACCCCTAGACGACGATAGAGCTTGATTGATCCTGTTATCCTAATTCTGTGTACATGTGTGTTTATCATTGCTGAACTGTTGCATTTATTATCCTTTTGTTTAGAGTACGGTGTTGCTTGTTTCTTTAATAAAACTTTCTTAGTTCTAGTAATCCAGACTCCAACTGAGTGATCCACTTCTGCTGGTTTAGCAACCCAGTTACGGGGTACGTAACACTGAAGAAAAGGAAACCTACAGTTATTAGTGACAACCGTAGCAATAGGAGCTTTATATATCATTTTAATCCAATTATTAAAATTAACACCAAAGCCAAATCTCTCTAAAACATTAAATAAATATTTCCATTCGACTCGATCGAATGCTTTTTCAGCATCCAAAGATACAACGCATTGTGGAGTTTTAAAAGAGGACGAATATATAATGTTAAATAGTTTCTGAACTTTTGAAAAAGAATAGTGATCCTTTATAAAGCCTGTTTGATCTTTAAAAATAATTTTACCCAAAATATTCTCCAACTGATTGGCCATTATCTTTGACAGAATCTTAGCATCGATATTCAGTAATGAAATAGGTCTGTATGAGGCACAGTCAGTAGGATCTTTATCCTTTTTAAGAATTAGAGAAATAGAAGCCTCATAAAAAGTAGAGGGTAAATCACCTTTCACAAAAGAATCCTTAAACATTTCCAACATATACGGAGAAAGCAATTTTCCATATTTTTTATAAAATTCTACAGGATAACCATCAAGTCCAGGGGGCTTACCAGATTGCATTGAAAGAATAGCTTTATGAGTTTCGGCTTCAGTAATTTGGGCATCAAGAGTTTTTTGATCCTCAACAGAAATTTTTGGAAAAGCAATTTTGCGTAAAAAAGCATTCATTTCAGATAAATCTACTGGACATTAAGATTTATAAAGTTCAGTATAAAAATCATGAAAAATCTTATTTCTTCTTTCTTATGGATTTTCAAAATTTGTCTTTTGGCTCCAGCCGTTTTTAATTGAGATGCGAGCAGTTTGTTATTTTTATCTCTAAACATATAAAATTGGCTCTTTAACTTAAGCAAATAGCCTTCAATGGGATGAGTTAATAATAGATTATATTGTGATTGAAGTTCCACCCTTTGTTTGAATAAATCAATATTAGGGGAAATTGCATAAATATTATCTAAATCTTTAATTTGTTTTGAAATTTTATCTAATTCTGCTTTAGTCTGTTTTTTTTTAAGTTTAGCTGAATAAGAAATGATCTGAACATGTAAAAATGGTTTAAATGTATCCCATATAATTAATTTGGACGTACCCCCTATATCATTAAAAAGAAAAAATTCTTTTATCTGGGTTTCAATGAAACTGACAAAGTCAGAGTTTTGCAATAATGTCTAAGACATGCGCCATGGTGGACGGGCAAGAATGACATCATCAAATTCAAAGGACAAACTCAGAGGCGCATGATCAGATATAGCAATCGCGTCATATTCACAATTTTTAACACTAGGCAAGAAGCAGGGATCAATTATAATATAATCAATCCTCGAATATTTTTATAGACATGTGAAAAGAAGGAATATTCTCTGTTACCGGGGTGCAGATGCCTCCATAATTCAATCAATCCGAAATCGATCAAAAAGGAGTTAATAAGTGACGTGGAACGATTTGGAAGTCGCTGATTGGTTGAGCTCTTGTCAATCATACAATTTAAACAACAGTTAAAATCCCCGCCCATTATCAACATATATTCATTTAAATCAAGCAGTAAAGCAAATACCTTTTTAAAAAAAGGATCATCTAAGTTAGGACCATACAGATTGACCAAAACAACTTTTCTGTTACAGATCACTCCTTTAACAATTAAAAATCTACCATTTGAATCTGATTCAATATCCTCTTGAATAAATATATTGGATTTAATAAAGATAGACACGCCTTTAGTTTTACTCTGAGAGATGGAGAGGCTTGCAATTCCACTCTACTATCCAAAAAAATCTATTTTGATCTCCCGCCCTGATATGTGTCTCCTGAGCAAAAATTATATCAGGTTGGAATCGATTAATAACTTTAAAAGTCTTTTTTCGTTTTGATAGGATGATTCCAACCACGTACATTCCAACTTATTACATTACTCTGTTTAAATACCATACTACAATTTTATTCTACTTTATACATGCACAGAGCACATACCAATACGGGATGATCAAAAATGGCGGCGATGAAGAATACAACTACATAGAAAACACACATGCTCTGAACCACCCAATAGGAAAAAGCTCCTAACTCTAACACCACCCTCCTCCCTGAAAGCCCAAAGGAAAAGCAAGCAACCTATGATAGGATACAAAGCCAAGGACCACTCTGTATGTATTTTCTTTCCCTCCCCCTAGTTAGTGAAAAATTACAATGACCTTGTAAGAAAGACGATAAAGTCTTAACAAAGGAAAGTATTTACATTCCATTATCTATTCAACAAGAAAGAACCAAAATAATGTTATCTCTTGGAGAGAAAAACCAGCGCCATCTTTAAGTTTAACTTTAAGTCCCTGAAAAAACTTTAAATTCGGTTATAAGACGCTATAATAAAACAGAAAAAAAGTTAGTAATATACTTAAACAAGCTAAATTTTCAAAAATACTAATTAATAATATCATAAGTAATTAAACCCTCCCAAATATATATATAAAAAGAAGCCCTATTAGTAGGAAAAAACTACCAATTAGTTAATTAAGAAACAAAGAAACATCAAACCAGGTATTAGGTTAAAGAACCAAATCCCTTTATCTTCTTTTCTCAGTTGAATGTCCGAATAACCATTTAAACAGTCATACTTGAACCATAAATCATCTTTCCAAAAAAAACCAATAATATGCAATAATGAACAAATCTCCTCATCTTCTTTTATTAGTCTCTCAATGGAATATCCAAGTAACCTTCACAAATCTTCTTTCCAAAATGCAAATAATATACAGATAACCAGACAACCTTTCAGGTAGTTCATTCGGTAGCAGCGGCAGGTATAGTCTGAACGAAGTCCAGTGCGGCTTTTGGATCAAAAAATGTACGAGGAGGAGAATTAGGAGGAAAAACTTTAATTCTTGTTGGGTAACACAGAGAAGGAAACAGTTTCTTATCATATGCCTGTTTCATTACCAGAGCAAATCTTGATCTTTGTTCCATTACCTCCCTCGGATAATCTTCATAAAAACGGAGCTCAGACTCCTTAAATCTAAAAACTCTGTTTTCTTGCCCGTCGCATTATTTGATCTTTAATTTTAAAGTGACAAAACAAACCGGAACAGATCTTGGTTTACTTAGATCCTTAAATTTCGAAGTAAACACTCAGTGTGCTCTTTCTATAGCAGGCGGCTGTGATAAAATGGTAGGAAATAAAGTATGAAAAAGCTTACCAAAGTACGCAGTTAAACCTCCATCTTCAGCTCCTTCTTGCAGCCCAACAATTCGTATACTCTTTCGGCGAGACCTAGTTTCCAGGTCTATAATCTTATTTTGATAGCTTTCCAAACGGGTTGTAGCTTCAAACAATTTTTGCTTAGTTATCTTCAATTCCTCTTCATGTGTAATAACTTGAGTTTCCAAGTCTTCAAGTTTTCCCAGAAATGACTTCATTTCATTACTATCCTTTTCTAGTTGGTCTTTAATTGACCCATTCTGATCTTTAATTGAATTCAGTGTCCGAACGATATCTTCAGCCCATGGTGGCATTTCATCAGACCTTTCATATGGCATCTTTCATAGAAACATAGAAAATAGGTGCAGGAGTAGGCCATTCAGCCCTTCGAGGCTGCACCGCCATTCAGTATGATCATGGCTGATCATCCAACTCAGAACCCTGTACCAGCCTTCTCTCCATACCCCCTGATCTCTTTAGCCACAAGGGCCATATCTAACTCTCTCTTAAATATAGCCAATGAACTGGCCTCAACTGTTTCCTGTGGCAGAGAATTCCACAGATTCACCACTCTCTGTGTGAAGAAGTTTTTCCTCATCTCGGTCCTAAAAGGCTTCCCCTTTATCCTCAAACTGTGACCTCTCATTCTGGACTTCCCCAACATCGGGAACAATCTTCCTGCATCTAGCCTGTCCAATCTCTTTAGGATCTTATACGTTTCAATCAGATCCCCCCTCAATCTTCTAAATTCCAACGAGTACAAGCCCATTTCATCCAGTCTTTCTTCATATGAAAGTCCTGCCATCCCAGGAATCAATCTGGTGAACCTTCTTAGTACTGCCTCTATGGCAAGGATGTCTTTCCTCAGATTAGGGGACCAAAACTGCACACAATACTCCAGGTGTGGTCTCACCAAGGCCTTGTACAACTGCAGTAGTACCTCTCTGCTCCTGTGCTCGAATCCTCTTGCTATGAACATCAGCATACCATTCGCCTTTTTCACTGCCTGCTGTACCTGCATGCCCACTTTCAATGACTTCAATTTCCTTTTCCATTACCTTTGTCACTAGGTTCAGACAGGTTCTTCCCACTCCTCGTAGACATAGACATATTATTCCCCCTCAAGAATCAGCAAATAAAAATTTTAAATTCGAAGTTTAAACTAGGGGGAGAGAAAGAAAACTAAGAGCAGCACAAAATTGCTGCTACTCTATTTGCAGACAGGGGCGGTCTCCCCAACAGACACAATTGAGTTGCAGACGGGAATGAAAGTGAGCGTGACCAAAATTGCAACATCAAAAGAGAAACATGGCTGAACAAATTGTGCTACTGTTGTTTTGTGGCAGGGGCTCACATACGCCAGACCAATGAAGGTTTAAAGGCGAAGTTTGCAGAAAATGCAACACAAAGTAGGACACACATAAAGGGCACATCAGGCAGACAAAAATAAATGAATTCCACAGTGAAGAGAAAAAAATGTCAAGTTGCAGTTTCAAAAAGAGCACAAATCTGCATGCTGTTGGTGAGAATCTGATGGTGATGATGAATGATGTGGTACTGGTGAAAACTACCAACAGACAAGCAATATGGATTACACCAGAAGTAAAAGGCAAATTAAAACTGAATTGGACATTGGTGTGGCCGTTTCAGTCATTCCACAAAAAGAGTTTGAATGGCATTACGAAGATACTAAACTGAAACCTGCAGATATTGAACTAAGAACTTGTACTGAAGAAAATATAACTCCTGTAGGAATGATATTTGTAAGTGAAATACAACAACCATCAACCCACAACAACACACACAAAATGCAAGAGGAACCCAGCAGGCCAGGCAACATCTACGAAAAGAGTACAGTCAATGTTTCGGGCCAAAACCCTCTGGCAGGAATCAGTGGGCAGGACCCAGCAAGCCACATTGGGCTTGCGTGTGGTAAAAACAGGAGGGCCAGTCTTGTGGGACACTAGTGGCTGAGTCAACTACAACTTGACTGCTGACCCATCCACCATTTGCATGCCACTTCCCCCGCAATTGAGTCAACTGAAAGCAAATTAAGAAAGGTAATGGATGATGCTACATCAGTGTTCAAGGATGGCCTTGAAAAACTCAAACATATCAAGGGTAAAATAGTGTTAAATGAAAATGCCAAACCCAAGTTTTACAAAGCTTGTCCAGTTCCTCATACCATCTGTGATAAAGTAGCCAGTGTGCTCGAACACACGTAAGCAGAAGGAATTATTTTCAAGATTGATTGGAGCCCAAGGGCAACACCAGTGGTCGCAGTAGCCATGAAAAATGGGTCTGCCAGGATCTTGTGGTCATTTCAAGGTAACCATCAACTCAGTCTGAAAGTAGATCAATGGCCTCTGCCCAGGATAGAGGAAATCTTTTCAAACCTATCTGGAGGAAAACATTTTAGCAAAGTAGACTTAGCTGAAGCTTACTTACAGATGGAGATGGAAGAAGAGTCCAAAATGTATCTCACCAGACTCACTTACAAAGGGTTTTATTGGTATAATAGACTTATTTTTTGAGTAGCATCTGCAACCGCATTCTGGAATTAAACCATTGACCAGGTGCTGCAAGGCTGTCATGGCACTCAGTGTTACCTGGATGACATCATTGTCATTGGTAAGGATGTCAAGGAACATCTCCAAAATCTCATGACTGTGTTAAAAAGATTAGGAGATTATGGGTAAATCTGAATTCTTTAATCCAAGCATCACTTACTGTAGCACACATTGAAGCACAAGTGTGCTGAGAAAATTCAAGCAGCGGTGGTTGTCCCAAGGCCAAAGGACATAGGACATGTCACAGTTGCAGTCCTTTTTAGGATTTGTCAAGTAATACAACAGGTTCCTATCAAATCTGGCTACTTTGCTCCATCCCCTAGAAGTCATTGCTACAGATCAGAAAGAAATGGCTGTGGACAAAGCAGTGCAAGGTGGCTTTTCAAAAGGCAAAGGAAATAGTCCTTCAGACACGGTACTCACATGTTGATCCACAACATGCAGTGAAGCTTGCCATGCACTGTTTGGGATGTCAACACATCCAGAAGAAAGGCGTTCAGAGCTTTCAGTACCACTTCCTGTAGTCCCAGAGTCAATGCCTACAACCACCATGAAGGAGGTACCAGAACATAAGATTGTTTCACAGCCACAAGTCTCACCTGCCAAGCAGAGTGACCTCCCTAGCCAGGAAAGACATTATCCCACAAGAGTAAGAGATCCTCCACAGTGATTAAATCTTCAGGCCTAAATGAGACAACTGAAAATTTGCTATGCTGTGGATGTCTGTATAGTAGCTGTATTACAGGTGTTATAGTATACATGAGTGTTTTAGTGTGTGAGAGAATATACAAGTTGTAGCTAAGCAGGGAGGAGTGTTGTGTATTTAATATTTCAGTAATATTGTAAGCATATTGTTCAATTAAGCATTCTTGTTCATTTAAAGAATTCATTACGAGTTATATGCAAACGTACACAAATGGCAGAGATCATGCCATGTGCATAGTGTTTAGTGTACACCTCACTAAAAGTAAAACTAAGAACATACAAGAGTTATTTCCGGCTTCCTGGTTTTCCTTTTAATTCATTTTTTTGTCTTGGAGTTACAAAATATAACACACATATTAACTGCTGTCAGGCTTAAATACAGAAGCCATGCTGTATCATTTAAGATACAGGTCTTTAACCATAGTAAAAATAAATTTTAAACAGATTATTTAAATCACCTGCAATGTAAAAAGAACAAAAAAAACTGTTCTCCAAAATTTCTTTTTATTTCAGAACACAGTACAGCCTCAACAACAGGCTTCACAAAATAAATCACTTGCAATGCATAATAAATGCATAAATCACAGGACTAAATGAATATTGCAAAACAAATGATCATTTTCTGTTTTCTGCTCAGAAGACAGAAACAAGTGATCCCAGAAGCAATTATTCAAAATTTTTAGAATGTTCTCATCACTCCTCCTTGTCATGTCTATTCATTTCTCCTGCAGACAACCATATCTGATGTTAAAATAACACGAATATGATTTATTTGAAAAATGGAATTCTAATGAAATGATTCCTTTTTGGAAAGGTAAACATTAATTTCACGCTGCACTCTAAAAATAGCTATACCTACTGTTCAAAAATTACATTTAACAGATGGTCTCTCCTACCTCTGACATCACATTCACTCAAAATGAAATTTCCCCATGGTGGTCATGTTGCTTAAAATAAAAAGTACAAAAAAAACATCAACAGCTCTCAAAGAATTTCTAATTCACCAAATTCTTAACTCAGGATTCCATAAATACTAACTTCTGATATATATTTCCAGAATTACATAACAGAGTACCAGTTAATTAGTACCAGAATCAGGAGTGAGTGTGAAGGCAATGCACAGGTCCATAACTGAGATTTTTAAAAAAACGAACATCATGGGTTTTCAGCAGCCCAGTCAAATAGCGGCTTATTAGCAAGGGCAAACAAAAATAAGGCAGGGTTAAGCAGAGAAGCCAATATGTGAGCAGACCAGTGTTCGTGTGCAGAGGCTTTGGCTCATCAGGCTCTGGTGAGAACAGGCCTGGGTGAGGTACGTATCTGGTAAGTTTCTTCTTCATTCTTCGTCTGTTAGTACATACTGTATTTCAAGCAGTGAGGGTCCCTCCAGGGGTTGTATCTTGTTCTTTGTGTGAGATGTCAGAATCCTGGAAGTACTCCAGCCTCCCGGATAACTCCATCTGCACTTGGTGCACAGAGCTGCAGCTCCTCAGAGAATGTGTTAAGGAACTGGAGCTGTAGCTCGATGACCTTTGGCTTATACGGGAAACTGAGGAGGTGAGAGATAGGAGCTACAGGAGGGAGTCACCCTTAAGTCACAGGAGGCGGGTACCTGGGTGACTGTCAGGAGAGGGAAAATAAATTGGCAGTCAGTGCAGAGTACCCATGTGCCTTTTCCCCTCAATAAGTATACCGCTTTGGATACTGCTGGGGGGAGGGAACCCACTTGGGGAAGCCGCAACAACCGGGTCCCTGGCACCGAGTCTGGCGCTGCGGCTCAGAAGGGAAGGTGATAGAAAAGGACTGCAATGGTGATTGTAGATTCCATAGTTCGAGGAGTAGACATATGAGATTCTGTGGACATGATAGAGACACCTGGATAGTATATTATCTCCCAGGTGCCAGGGTCAGGGATGTCTCTGATCAGGTTCGCAGCATTCTAAAGGGAGGGGGAGAGCAGGCAGAAGTCTTGGTATATATTGGTACTAATGACATGGGTAGGAAAAGGGAGGAGGTGCTGACGAGAGAATTTAGGGAGCTGGGTAGAAAGCTGAAAAGCAGGACCTCCAGGGTAATCTCTGGATTGCTGCCTGTGCCACATGACAGTGAGGGTAAGAACAGGATGACTGGCAGATGAATGAGTGGCTGAGGAAATAGTGCAGGGGGGCAGGGTTTCACACATCTGGATCATTGGGATCTTTTCTGGAGAAGGTATGACCTATACTAAATATACGGTTTACACCTGAACACAAAGGGGACCAATACCCTTGTGGCAGGTTTGTTAGAACTGTTAGGGAGGGGGTTAAACTAATTTGGCAGGGGAATGGGAACTGGAGTCACAGGGCTGAGGATAGGACAGTTGGTATACAAGCATTGTGTAGTGAGACTGTCAGGAAGAACAGGCAGATGATAGGACAAAATTGCAGTCAGTGGGATGAGGCAGTGTAACGGGGGCTAAAATCAGAAAAGCTGACAAATTCAGGACTGAAGGTGTTATATCTGAATGCATGCAGTATACGACATAAGTTAGATTATCTTGTAGCACAGTTAGAGATCGGCATGTATGAGGTTGTGGGCATCACTGAGTCATGGCTGAAAAAAAAATTATAGTTAGGAGCTTAACATCGAAGGATAACATTGTATTGAAAGGACAGTCCGGTAAGGCAGAGGGGATTGCATGGCTCTATTGGTTTAAAAAAAAATGAAATCAAATCCTTAGAAAGAGGTGACATGGGATCAGAAGATGGAGGATTGTTATAGGTAGAGTTAAGGAACTGCAAGGGTAAAAAGACCCTGATGGAAGTTGCTATTGTTGTGTGTGTGTGTTTTTTTTAAAAACAAGCCTCCAAATAGTAGCCAGAAAGTAAATGTCAAAAGGGCAATGGGGGATTTCAACATACAGGTACCGTATATCGGGAAAATCATGTTGGTGCGGATTTTGGATTCAGAGAGAGAATTTGTAGAATGCCTATGAGATGGCTTTTTAGAGCAGCTTGTGGTTGAGCTCACTAGGGGATCAGCTATTCTGAATTAGGTGTTGTGTAATGAAATGGATTTGATGAGCGAGCTTAAGGTAAAGGAACCCTTAAGAAACAATGATCATAATGTGATAGAATTCACCCTGCAATTTGGGAAGAAGCTATAGTCTGATGTATCGGTTTTGCAGTGGAGTAAACTGAATTACAGAGGCATGAGAGAGGAGCTGGCCAAAGTTGATGGGAAGGGGACATTAGCAGGGATGTTGTCAGAGCTGGAGCTTCTGGGAGCAATTCAGAAGGTGCAGGATAGATACATTCGAAAGCTGTCGTAGTATGCTAAAGGCAAGATGACACAACTGTGGCTAACTAGGAAGTCAAAGTCAACATAAAACCAAAAGAGAGAGCATATAATAGAGAAAAAAAAACAGGCAACTAAAAGGGCCATAAGAAGGAAAAAATAAAATATGATAGCCAATAATATCAAAGAGGGTACCAAAATTGTTTCAGATATATAAAGAGTAAAAGAGAGGCAACAGTAGATATCAGACCACTGGAAAGGTAGTAATGGGGGACAAGGAAATCGCCGACGAACTGAAGAAGTATTTTGCATCAGTCTTCACTGTGGAAGACACCAGAGGTATGTCGGAGATTTGAGTGTTAGGGGCCAGAAGTGAGTGCAGTTGCTATTACGAGGGAGAAGGTGCTTGGGAAGTTGAAAGGTCTGAATGCAGATAAGTCACCTCAACCAGATGGACTACACCCCAAGGTTGTGAAGGATGTAGCTGAAGAGATTGTGGAGGCATTAGTAATGATCTTTGAAGAATCACTCAATTCATGGTTCTGGAGGAGTGGAAAATTGCAAATGTCACTCCACTCTTCAAAGGAGGGAGGCAGAAGAAAGGAAATTATAGGCCAATTAACCTGACCTCTGTAGTTGGGAAGATGTTGGAGTCGATTGTTAAGGATGAGGTTTTGGGGTACATAATAAATAGGCCAAAGTCTGCAAGGTTTTCCTGAGGGAAAAATTCTGCCTGACAAATCTGCTAGAATTCTTTGCGGAATTAACAAGCAGGATAGACAAAGGAGAGTCAGTGGATATTGTGTACTTGGATTTTCAGAAGGCCTTTGACAAGGTGCTGCACAGGAGGCTGCTTAGCAAGATAAGAGCCCATGGTGCTACAGGAAAGATACGAGCATGGACAAATAATTGGCTGATGGGCAAGAGGCAAAGAGTGGGAATAAAGGGAGCCTTCTCTGATTGGCTGCTGGTGACTAGTGGTGTTCCGCAGGGGTCAGTGTTGGTATAGTTTCTTTTTCTGTTGTATGTCAATGATTTGGATGATGGAATTGATGGCTTTGTGGCCAAGTTTGCAGATGATACAAAGATAGGCAGAGGGGCAGCTAGTGTTGAGGAAGCAGGATGGTTGCAGAAGGACTTAGATAGATTAGGAGAATGGGCAAAGAAGTGGCAGATGGAATACAGTGTTGGGAAGTGGTATGGACATGCACTTTGGTAGAAAGAATAAAGGTGTAGACTGTTTTCTAAATGGGGAGAAAATTCAAAACTCCGAGGTGTAAAGGGGCTTGGCAGTCCTCGTCTAGGAATCCCTATAGGTTAACTTGCAGGTGGGGAGGAAGGCAAATGCAATGTGAGAATTCATTTTGAGAGGACTAAAATATAAAAACAAGGATGTAAAGCTGAGGCTTTATAAGGCACTGGTGAGGCCCCACTTAGGGTATTGTGAGCAGTTTTTGGCCTCTTATCAGAAAGCATTTGCTGACATTGGAGAGGGTTCAAAAAGAATTTCACAAATATTATTCTGGGAATGAAAGGCTTAACATACGAGGACATTTGATGGTTCTGGGCCTGTACTCACTGAATTTTAGAAGAATGGGGGGGGTGGAAATCTCATGAAAACCTATTAAATGTTGAAAGGCCTAGATAGAGTGGATATGAAGAGGATGTTTTCTATGGTGGAAGAGTTTAAGACCAGAGGACACAGCCTCATAATAAATGGATGTCCATTTAGAATGGAGACAAGGAGGAATTTCTTTAACCAGAGTGGTGAATCTGTGGAATTCATTGTCACAGGAGGCTATGGAGGTCAGGTCATTGGGTGTACCTAAGGCAGAGGTTTATAGGTTCTTGACTGGTCAGAGCACGAAGGGATACATGGGGGATGTCACAACCCACTGACCAGTTCATAATCTGTGGTTACAGTCTCAGAATATGGGGCAAGTCATTTAAGACATACCCCTTCAAACCTTTTATCATTCTATCTCCTTTCCTTCTCCTTATTATCTTGCTGATTAGGTCACAAGATCTATGATAAGTAGCAAGCAATATTCATGCCCTGTAAGTGCCAGACAATGACAATCTCTAATTAAAGTCTAGCTATTCAATATGACAAAGCGACCACAGAAACTGGAAAATAGAATTTTAAAAAACAGAAGACTGAAAGAAATCAGTGTGTCAAACTGTACCTGTGCCTTTTGCAGGGGTTTTGACCTGTTTGATCAGCATGCAAGACTCACAACATGCTGGAGGAACTCAGCAGGTCAGGCAGCATCGGTGGAAACGATCAGTCAACATTTCGGGCCGGAACCCTTCATCATATTTTCTGCTTTTAGGTCAGTTTTCCAGTGTAACACCCTGGTTAAGCTTTTACTGCTAATGCTGTAGGGTATTTCATTGAATAGTTTTCTGTAGAAACAGTGTGTTCTGCCGGTAGTGTTTGGGTTACCATTAAGGATAAGGGGTTGCCTTATTCAGCTTAGGACTGTCAGGTCAACCAATCAGGATGGTGGAATTGGGAGAGGGTTCCAGAAAAAGCTGGGCGGAGAAGTTTTGTGACAGACACTAGAGGGGTAGAGGGCCTTTTAGGTGGGAAATGGAGAGAGAAGAAGATCAAGAGAACCAGTGGTAGGATTCAATCCAACCGGAATGCACGATTCAATGGAGTCCAAGATGGAAAGATCTATTGGTGATTAATGAATAGCAGTTGGCGCCCTAAGAACATTGACACCTCCAGCACTTGGAAGACCTGAGCTAGAACTTTGTGCACATTTGACTGTTTTAATTATAATAGGCTCTTTTTTTTTTATTTGTTTCTTTCTTCTTTAAAAACAGTTTGATTAAGTGACATTCATAAATACAGCTTTCTTATAATTGTATGCCATGTATGATCTGTTATTTCTTGCCGACGGGTAATTGCAAGTGGGCAGCATTTACACAGTATTTGCTCAGGTTGGGGTGCGGGTGGCTGAAATATCCCGGCTCTCCTGGTCTGGTGGGACCCAATTCATACCGACCCTAGACGTCTGGATTTCATGAAAGGTGGCTTTTCTCACCGTTGAGTCCATTGGCTTGTTAGCGAGGGGCTAACCAGCCGTATTTCTAGAGACACCTGGTAAAAAAGGGGTTTCACCAGCATTTGCTTTTTTTTATATTTAGATTAGATTAGATTATGAGGACACGCAGTCCTCTTTTATTGTTATTTAGTAATGCATGCATTAAATGCATGATACAATATTCCTCCGGTGTGATATCACAAAACACAGGACAGACCAAGACTGAAAAAACTAACAAAACCACATAATTGTAACATATAGTTACAACAGTGCAACAATACCATAACTTGATGAAGAACAGTCCATGGGCACAGTAAAAGAGTTCAAAGTTTCTCGAAAAGTCCCACATCTCACACAGACAGGAGAAGGAAGAAAACTCTCCCTGCCATGCCCGACCACAGTCCGACTCTGAGTCGTCCGAAAACTTCGAGCCTCCGATCAGCCCTCCAACACAGAGTACCGAGCACCATCTCTATCCGAACGATTCAACCTCAGTCTCGGTCGTCAGCAGCAGGCAAAGCCAGGGATTTTGAGGCCTTCCCTCCGGAAGATCCTCGATCGCGCAGTAACAATGGCAGCGAACTAGCGTTTCAGAAATTTCTCCAGATGTTCCTCTGTGCTTTCACGTCTGTCTCCATCAAATCAGAATTGTCCATGGCCCCTATTTAACAGATACGATATCATTTTCACCGGAGAGCTGCGCGCGCACGGCACGCTGCTATCGCCTCTTCCCGCCAAGAATGGCACATTTCCTTCTCTGAAGAAGAACAACAGTGAATGAAATAGGTTGTTACTAAAGTTAACTTCACTAAAACCTCCATGGTCCAGAACTCTGGTTACTTGCTCAGTAACTCATCTACTGCACCATTATATCACCGAAACCTTGCATCAACATAATGAAGGCAATCATTTATCAGAAAAATAAGCCACCTAGCCAAATAAACTTTGCAGCTACTGCAGCAGGTCAGAAGCCAAATATCCTATGCTAAATGACTACCCTACTCACACCCCAAAGACTATTATATACAAAGAGATGGAAATGTGACAAAATGTACTACAGTTATTCACTTGCTCTATCTGATAGTACAAGCTCAAGTTAATTGTCATTTCAGCCAAATACAGGTATGTTGCCAAGGTGCACAACATAGTGCATATAACTCATACACAACACATAAAAGAACATTACCACAAATAAATTAACAAATAATAAGATGCATTGATGACACAAGTTAAAAAGTATAATACTACTGGCCCTTCATATCTGATGAAACCTGAGTGATGGCAGGGAATTCAGTCATCTCATGGCCTGGGGGAGAGAAGGTGTTTCTCATGATAACAGTCCTTGTCCTAATGCTACAATACCTTCTGCCTGATGGTACAGGGTCAAAGAGATTGTTGGACAGACGGCACCTTCAATCCCTGCTGCCTCCACCACCAAGAAAAATAGCATGTCTGTGGGAACACTATCAAGAGCAGGCAGACATCCCATCCTGCAAAAACTCATTTCAGGGAGGTAGTGCCACCATTTCAGGGAGGTAGCACCATCCCCACCCCCCCCCCCCGCAACCCCACATTACCCCCCACCCCCATCGACCTCCAAGGGTGTATGTAATACTTTGTTTAGTGATTTTGTCTAATCTGTAAACCAAGTTGAGTATATGCAGCAAATGTGACATTAAAATATGTACTTATATATTATCATGTTTATTCTATTACAACTTTAGGCAACTCTACAGGGAGTTTGGCCTCATCACGTAGGACGTCAATAGCATAGCTCCTTGGCAGCTAGCCAGCTAGTTTAAATCAGGGGTCCCCAACCTTTTTGCACCCCGGACCGGTTTAATATTGACCATATTGTTGCGGACCGGCCGACCCCGGGGGGGGGGGGGGTGTTAAACGCGACCAAAATATAGGTGATAAGTCAACTATAAGTCACTTGTAAGTGGCTAATTCAATTTCGTTTCTAAAGGGGTTCATCTAACGAATTTAATATTAAACACACAGCGCACATTTTCCTCGCATGAATGTAGTGATAAGTCAATTATAACAGTGGTCCCAAACCTCCGGGCCGCGAAGAATGCAGTGGTACAGCGGCAGCCAGAACGCACCCAGCACATCTTTAAGAAAAAAGCCGAAATAAACAAGCTAATTGATTAGGTGCCACCCGGCACGTAAATGTCAGCCCAGATCGGAGACAACGCAATCGGCAATCGCCAGCACCTAATCAATTAGCTTGTTTATTTCGGCTTTTTTCTTAAAGATGTGCTGGGTGCGTTCCGGCCACCGCTGTATTCTTCGCGGCCCGGAGGTTGGGGACCAATGAATTATAAGTCACTTATAAGTCAATAGCATCATAACATTTTAAGTAACGTTTGGATATTAAACACACAGCGCATATTTTCCTCGTATGAACATATAAAATCATTGCAACACACCAATATCGCTGAATCAGTGGGAGCTCTGGGCTTGTTTTCCTGCAACAACACGGTCCTATCGAGGGGTGATGGGAGACAGCGATATTCGAAGGGGGTTCCTTATGTCCAGTCTATTCCGCAATTTAGTTTTCGTTGCATTCATTGCAGAAAACTCCACTTCACAGAAATATGTTGGAAATGGAAGCAACGTTTTCAGTGCTTTCGTGGCTATCTTAGGATATTCAGCCTTGACTTTGATCCAGAATGCTGGCAGAGATGTTATGTCAAATATACTTTTCAGCTCACCGTCATTTGCAAGCTCGAGGAGTTGATCTTTTTCCCGTGCTGACATGAATGATTCACCGGGGACATTCACAAATGGGTCACGGACCCATGCTTTTGCACGTCTTGGGTCACTGATGACCTCGCGTGCGTTAAAACAGCGCATGACAGGGAATGAGGAAAGATGCAGCTGACTCATATCATTTCATATCGCCAAATCATAATGTTCCCTCGCGGCACGGTGGTCGGGGACCATTCTTAGCACGAAGAGAGACCAATCAGGATGCTTGCTCTCCCTCCCAAAAAATCCTATGTCTGGGATATTGTATATAATTTCCGGCGTCAGGGAGCCACTATCGATATGCTGGAGACTCCCGGAACTTCCGGGAGAGGTGGGATATCTGAGCAGGTAACTCATGAAGTCAGACACTTGTTGATCTGTGAAATATATTATCATTCCTTCATTGCTGCAAGATCTTATCTTAGAACTTATTACCCCACATGTATCAAAATATCTGCAATGAGATAACTGCTCAATGTCATTTGAAGGGAAATTAGGGATCAATAATTAATGTTGGCTTTGCAGCAATATCCACACCCAACAAATGTTAGACCATAAAACCATAAGATATAGGAACTGAATAAGGCCTCATATTAATGAATCTCCCTCTCAATCTTCTAAACTCCAGCAAGTACAAGCCCAGAGCCATCAAACTCTCCTCCCTACATTAATGCTTTCTTTCCCGGGGTCACTCTTGTGAATCTCATCCAGACCCTCTCCTATGCCAGCACATCCTTTCTTAGATACGCCAAATGCAAACTAACCAATGCCTAACAAAGCCTCAGCATTACATCCTTGCTTTTATATTCTAGTCCTCTTGAAATTAATGCTACATTGCATTTACCTTCCTTATTACCAACTCATTCTGCAAGTTAATGTTTAAGGATTCCTACACTCTGAGTCCCAAGTCCTTTTGCACCCATTTCTGAATTTGCTCCCCGTTTAGCAAGTGGTCTATACCTTTATTCCTTCTACCAAAGTGCATGACTATACACTTCCCTACACTGTATTCCATCTGCCACTTCATTTCCGTAAATTCTTCTGCAGACTCCCTGTTTCCTCAACATTACCTGCCCCTCTACCTATCTTTTTTCAAGCAATAAGTTCCAGACTTTCACCAATCTCCCTGCCCAGTGATTGCCCTGCTGTAGGCAATAGGTCATTCAATACACACTATCTTGGTCCCAAGGTTTACTCTCAGGGTCATCTGTTCCAAAGAAATCAATCAAGCTAATGCAGAGCTACAATTTTCATTCCCATTCCCATTCTGACATGTCTATCCACGGCCTCCTCTACTGTAAAGATGAAGCCACACTCAGGTTGGAGGAACAACACCTTATATTCCATCTGGGTAGCCTCCAACCTGATGGCATGAACATCGACTTCTCTAACTTCCGCTAATGCACCACCTCCCCCTCGTACCCCATCTGTTACTTATTTTTATACACACATTCTTTCTCTTACTCTCTTTTTTCTCCCTCTGTCCCTCTGAATATACCCCTTGCCCATCCTCTGGGTCCCCCCCCCTTGTCTTTCTTCCCGGACCTCCTGTCCCATGATCCTCTCGTATCCCTTTTGCCTATCACCTGTCCAGCTCTTGGCTCCATCCCTCCCCCTCCTGTCTTCTCCTATCATTTTGGATCTCCCCCTCCCCCTCCAACTTTCAAATCCCTTACTCACTCTTCCTTCAGTTAGTCCTGACGAAGGGTCTCAGCCTGAAACGTCGACTGCACCTCTTCCTAGAGATGCTGCCTGGCCTGCTGCGTTCACCAGCAACTTTTATGTGTGTTGCTACAATTTTCTAGCCTGGCAGCATCCTCACCAGTGCCACGAAGTGATACGGTGATCAGAACTGCAAGCAGTTTTCAAACTGTGGCCCAACTAGTGTTGTGTATTGTTCCAGCATGACCCCTCTGCTGTTGTGTTTTGCGTCTGGCTAATAAAAGGAAAGTGCCCCACAGGCCCCTTTTAATACCATATTAATCTGGTGTGCTGCCTTTAAGTATCATTATGCCTACTCACAAGGGTTCCTTTGTTCCTTCGCATCTATCAATATCTTGCCAGTTGTCAGAATCAAAATCAGGTTTTAAATCACTGGCATATGTCATGAAATTTGTTATTCCGCAGCAGCAGTACATTGCAATACATAATAATAAAACTATAAATTATGGTAAGAAATACATTTAAAAATTTAAAAGAGAGTAGTTTCCTTGGCTTATTGCATCTTCCCAAAGGAATTACTTTGCACGCCTCTGACTTAATTTCTTTTGTAATTTTTTTTTGTCCATATGCCAAGCCACTTAAATCACCCTGCAATCTAAAAGTTTGCTCCTTACTTTCAATCTAGAAGGCCAACTTTGTGATATATGCAAACTTCATCACGTTGCCTTCACTTGAGCCGAAAAAATAACCAGCAATATATAACTAATGTAATAATTATATTAATTTATCAAAATAATAGATACCTTGAATAAAAATGCAACAGAACTGAATAAGTGAAGGCATATTGATAGAAATGGCATGGTAGGTAAGTTGGAACAACTAAACCATATCTGAGTTGGTACAGACCTGAGAGAAACCAAACAATTACTTTCCAGTAATTACCCTATTTTGAGGCACACTAGCTCCAAAAATCACAAGAATGTCTGAAACTTGGACTCTAACTCAATACACCAGGAACAGGAGTGCTAGCAAGGTAATTTGATCAAAGAGGAAGTCACACACTTGCATTGTTTCGATCTAGGTCAGTAGGAATGAAAAGCAGGATAGAACTATAAATTCACGTTTGATGTGTTGCACTTAGGAAGGGCAAACCAGAGTAAGACTTATACAGTGAACGGTAGAGCTCTGGTAAAACAAAGAGACCTGGGAACACAGATTCATAATTCTTTGAAAGTGGCATTGTAGGTAGATAGGGTCGTAACAGGAACTTTAGGCATATTGGCCTTCAAAATTCATGGCACTAATTACAGGAGTTTGGATGTTATGAAGTTGTGCAAGGCCAAATTTGTAGTGATGTACATAGTTCTGATTATCTACCTATAGGAAAAATATCAACAAGATAGAAAGAATGCAGAGAAAATTTACAAGGATGTGCTGGAACTTAAGAACCTTAACTACAAATTATAAGGGGTATAGGTAGAGTGAATGCTTGCAGGCTTTTTCCCCTCAGTTTGGGTGAGACTCCGGTCATAGGTTTAGGGTGAAAAATGAAATATTTAAAGGAGAGCCTGAGGGGGAAATTCTTCACTCAGAAGTGCTGCAAGTCTGAAATGAGCTGCCAATGGAAGTGGTGGATGCCGATTCAAATGTAACATTTAAGAGAAATTTGGATAAGTACATGGATGAGAGAATGGAGGACTATGGTCTGAGTGCAGTAGATAGGACTATGGAGAAGACCAGGTTTGCATGGACTAGACGGGCTGAAGAGCCTGTTTCTTTGCTGTAGCACACTGTAATTGTGGGACAAAATTAAAGGCTTGGAATAATAAAGTACTTGCTATCTATAGAGATGAAAACACATGACGGCAAGGATAGATAGTGAGACCACAGCACAGTAGCTCAAGATGCTATTCAAACAGTGAAAGGTAATGAGAATGTTGCAGTGGTAGGGGAGTACAATTTAGCAGGATAGATACCATTCTATGCAGCCATGACTGAGAGTTCTAAAAGGTGCAATCTCTGAGGTGCGATCAGCTGGAGAAAAACTTGGAGAGGGAGAAGGGTTCAGTGGCTGCAATCTACATAGAACACAGAATGATCTCCACTGAGAATCTGAAGAGCTGGGGTGGGAATTGAAGAACTTCAAAGAAAATAAAAATCTCTGATTGGTTAACCGAACCATGCAAACCACTTTTGGAGCACTTTCAAATCCCTTACTCACTCTTCCTTCAGTTAGTCCTGACGAAGGGTCTCGGCCTGAAACGTCAACTGCACCTCTTCCTACAGATGCTGCCTGGCCTGCTGCGTTCACCAGCAACTTTGATGTATGTTACCTCACACTCCGCTGGATCAAATTCTACTTGCTATCTTTCTGACAAGCTATTTATATCTTCTGCAATCTAAAGCTTAACTGAAAAGGGTGGTTTCTGGCAAGGAAAATGGTAAAGGCCTTTAAACAAACCAACAAGTAATGATAAACAAAGATAATCAGGAAGGGATTTTTTTTTATTTGCCCAAGGACATGGACATTGCTGCCAAATTAGTATGTATTGTCTATCTTTAATTGTTCCCAAAATGAGGAGGCAGTTAAGAATTAATCATATTTGTTATGCATTGCCCTGGTTAAGATTTTGACTGCTGGTATTGCAGGGTATTTCATTTAGTAGCTTTCTTTAGAACCAGTGTCCTGCTGATAGCATGTTTGGGTTTCAGCTAAAGATAAGGGGCTATGACTTTCAACTTAGGAATATTGTGTCAGCCAATCACGATGGTAGAATTAGGAGAAAGTTCTAGAGAAAGCAAGGTGGAGAGAGATTTGTGACGAACACTGGCGGGGTTTGTGGTCTTTCTGGCAGGAGAGGAGAAGAATGGAAGAGATGGCCATAGGATTCAATCTGACGGAAAGACGCAATTGCAAGGAGTGCTTTGCGATTCAAATCAAAGGAGTCCAAGATGGGAAGTTCTATCAGTGATCGATGATGAGAATTCAGCACGATGAGGAACAGTCATACCCAGCTTTTGGACAATACAAGCTCCAACGATGTGCACATTTAAACTGGTTTAATTGTAATGGGCTCTTTTATTATTTTTCTTCTTTTTCTCTTAATAACTGGTTGATACAGCTGAAATTAGTAAATATACTTTCTTTATAGTAGTAGGCAGTGTATGAACTGTTATTTCTTGCTGACAGATAATTGCATATGGGCAATATTTACACAGCATTCACTCAAATTGGGGTTCCGTTAATCGAAACACCTCAACTTTCCTGTTAGGCTGGATCCAAATCATACTGATCCTAGACGTATATTGTTTAAGAAAGGTGACCTTCCTGTGGCTGTTCGCAGAGCCAGCTAATGAGCCAAGTTTTCATATGAGTTCAGTTGGGGAAGGGGCCAGGAGTACAGTTATTTTGGAGTCACATATGGACTAGACCAGCTAAGCCTGACGCATTTCCATCCCTGAACAATATTAAACAACCTGATAGGTTTTTTTTACTAAAGTTCAGTAGTTTCATAATTACCATTACTGAGTCCAGTATTTTTGGATAAATTTTCAGGAGGCTGGAAGAACAAGAGATAGAAGTATAATATGTGAAGTGATTACATGAATAAATAAACAGTAAAATTAGTTTATACTCTCCCTAACAACAACACTGTTGGGTATAATATTAATTAACAATAAAGAGAGTCTGTTCCAGAAATAATACAATAATTATGAGGGTTTTAATCTTCGCATTGACTTGGCAAACTGGCAAAAATAATACAGAGAAAGATTTCATAGTATGCACATGCAAGTTTTCTGGAACAATTTATCATAGAACACACTGAAAACAGGCTACTTTATACTTTGCCTAATATAATCAGATATGGTTGGTTAGTATATGTCACAGTGTTGGATCCAGTAGGGAAGAAATAATTACAGAACAAAGTGAAAGAGACTGACGGTGACAGAGCTGATAGGAAACAAGAGTGCTTAGCTTAGATAAGGCCAAATGCATAGGGAAAAGTAAAGAAATGGCTGTGCTATTTTGGGAAATTAGATTTAACAGTTTGCCAGTAGATATGCAATGGCACACATTTAAAGACATTTCATTAAAGAATAAAAACTCCAATTAAAAAGGCACCATCCATTATTGGTGAAAGAAGTTAATGGTAACATTAGTTAAAAATAAATGAAGAAAAATGACCAAAAATTTAGTCAGAGAGATCTTAAAGAGGATATGACTATAAATCAGGCATACCTGTCTGATCAGTCATTCAAACTGCAGGCTCCTAAAGACTTACCCTTTCTTTCACTTTGTCCAACAAATTCAATACTTGCTGTCTACACAGATGAGAATACTGAACTGCAAGAATGGGTGGGAAATGGTCCTGTGGTTGTAGTCTATGTAAGAGCTCCGATTGAAGTTATCTGGAGAGATTCTGAGGAGCTGCGATTAGAACTAAAGAACGTCAAAGACAATAAAATCTCTGATTTGTTAATTAAGCCATGCTCCCCTCTTGCTTGGCTAGAAAAAAAATCCAGCCAGGGAGACTTTAAAGAGGTAACAGTAGATCAGCAAAAGCTGATAGAGATGAAGAACGTGAGAATAAACTGGAAAGATTTTTTAAGAAAAGATGGTGTTTGTACAGCTAAGTAAGAAAGAAAAGAAAATGAACATAAATGTTTAGGATTAGAGGCAGAGGTAGAAGAATTGATGGTAAATTAATGTCGAAGGTATTAACAAGCTATTTTGCACAGTGGTAGAAAACACAATAAAATGTGACAAAAATATTAAGGAAACAAGTTTATAATGACTGTATAATTTGAAATACACTTTAATTCAATTAATATTAATGATTTTAAATTGTGTTCATTATTAAAAGCACAACTTCCTTGGCATGATAAATGCATCTAAAGGTCATAAAAGAGCGATTGCACAGATTACAGATGCAGCAGAGACGAACTTACTGAATAAATGCTTAGAAACTAAGTCAACTAAATATTTGGTGTTCCAATAAGAATGGACTTTAAATAGGGGATCAGCCATCTTATTCCTATTGCACCACTCAATGGGGTTAGTGGGGAGGGGAGTTGACAGGTACAAGTCATCCACTTGCTTATATTTCTGCTGTTCCTCTAAGAATTTTTTTCAAACTGTCTGTAGATTTCACATTCTAAAACATGCTAACAGTCTTCCATCATAGAAAAGAACTAGGCTATGTTTGTCAAATACACAAAATAATACAGGCTGTGCTTTTCTGAATGACATCAATCTTTGACTCAATTACTCAGCCTGAATCCCAATTTGATGGCATCTCAACCATGCCAGAAAAAATATTTGGGGCAAATAGATAATGAGATTATTTAACTTGTCAATTAAATTCAAGAACCTCAATAGTCATTCAGACAGTTGGAACAATTGTTCTATCCACTGCATGATTCTTCACTGTAAAGCAATGAAACTTCTATATCTAACAACTGCAATTAAAATCGCTTCGATGAAATAGATATTTGAAAATATCTCCCTCCTTAGAAACTGAACTTGAACTGAAAGGCTTTTAAAGTGAAATTAAAATTTCTTAAGGTTTTAGGATAATAAAATGGAGGACAAAAATGCGATGAACAAATTTAATATCAGTCCTAGAAAACTAAAATGCATTTAAATTTGCATTGAAATTTAAATTAGAACAACAAATGAACACTGTTGAAGAATAATTTGACTCTATTTGATGCTGAGATTGCCCAAGGAAAAGAACAGCACAATCATGTAGTGTAGACATTCTTGGAAGGTTATTTGACACACAGTTAAGTACTTCAGAATAAATTACTGAATATAGAAGTGACAAAGACAGAATGGTACATTTTATCATCACTTGAGTCATAGAACACAACACAGAAACAGGCCCTTTGGCCCCCTTAGTCCATACTGACCTGCATTTTTTCTGCCTGGTCCCATCTACCAACACCCAAACCATAACCCTCCATACTCCTCCCATCCAAGTACTTGTACAAAATTCCCTTAAATGTTGCAATTGAACCCGCATCCACTAGTTCCACTGACAGCTTGCACCAACTTCTGAGTGAAGAAGTTACCCCTCAGGTTTCACTTCAATATTTCACTTTTCACCCTAAATGTATGACATCTAGTTCAACTCACCTTAGTTTGTGGTAGGGGGTCCAGTGAGATGGAGGAACTGAGCCAAATACATGTTAGTAGGGAAGTGGTGTTAGGTAAATTGAAGGGATTAAAGACAGATAAATCCCCAGGGCCAGATGGTCTGCATCCTAGAGTGCTTAAGGAAGTAGCCCAAGAAATAGTGGATGCATTAGTGATAATTTTTCAAAACTCGTTAGATTCTGGACTAGTTCCTGAGGATTGGAGGGTGGCTAATGTAACCCCACTTTTTAAAAAAGGAGGGAGAGAGAAACCGGGGAATTATAGACCGGTTAGCCTAACATCGGTGGTGGGGAAACTGCTGGAGTCACTTATCAAAGATGTGATATCAGCACATTTGGAAAGCGGTGAAATGATCGGACAAAGTCAGCATGGATTTGTGAAAGGAAAATCATGTCTGACGAATCTCATAGAATTTTTTGAGGATGTAACTAGTAGAGTGGATAGGGGAGAACCAGTGGATGTGGTATATTTGGATTTTCAAAAGGCTTTTGACAAGGTCCCACACAGGAGATTAGTGTGCAAACTTAAAGCACACAGTATTGGGGGTAAGGTATTGATGTGGATGGAGAATTGGTTAGCAGACAGGAAGCAAAGAGTGGGAATAAACGGGACCTTTTCAGAATGGCAGGCGGTGACTAGTGGGGTACCGCAAGGCTCAGTGCTGGGACCCCAGTTGTTTACAATATATATTAATGACTTGGATGAGGGAATTAAATGCAGCATCTCCAAGTTTGCGGATGACACAAAGCTGGGTGGCAGTGTTAGCTGTGAGGAGGATGCTAAGAGGATACAGAGTGACTTGGATAGGTTGGGTGAGTGGGCAAATTCATGGCAGATGCAATTTAATGTGGATAAATGTGAAGTTATCCACTTTGGTGGCAAAAATAGGAAAACAGATTATTATCTGAATGGTGGCCGATTAGGAAAAGGGGAGGTGCAACGAGACCTGGGTGTCATTATACACCAGTCATTGAAAGTGGGCATGCAGATACAGCAGGCGGTGAAAAAGGCGAATGGTATGCTGGCATTTATAGCGAGAGGATTCGAGTACAGGAGCAGGGAGGTACTACTGCAGTTGTACAAGGCCTTGGTGAGACCACACCTGGAGTATTCTGTGCAGTTTTGGTCCCCTAATCTGAGGAAAGACATCCTTGCCATAGAGGGAGTACAAAGAAGGTTCACCAGATTGATTCCTGGGATGGCAGGACTTTCATATGAAGAAAGACTGGATGAACTGGGCTTGTACTCGTTGGAATTTAGAAGATTGAGGGGGGATCTGATTGAAACGTATAAAATCCTAAAGGGATTGGACAGGCTAGATGCAGGAAGATTGTTCCCGATGTTGGGGAAGTCCAGAACGAGGGGTCACAGTCTGAGGATAAAGGGGAAGCCTTTTAGGACCAAGATTAGGAAAAACTTCTTCACACAGAGAGTGGTGAATCTGTGGAATTCTCTGCCACAGGAAACAGTTGAGGCCAGTTCATTGGCTATATTTAAGAGGGAGTTAGATATTGCCCTTGTGGCTACGGGGATCAGGGGGTATGGAGGGAAGGCTGGGGCGGGGTTCTGAGTTGGATGATCAGCCATGATCATAATAAATGGCGGTGCAGGCTCGAAGGGCCGAATGGCCTACTCCTGCACCTATTTTCTATGTTTCTATGTAATGCTTTTCATCATTTCAAAGTGTTTAATGATTTTTTTTTAAATAAAATGTTTTAAATTGCTTATTTGAATTCATTATTACCTACTGAGAAACATTAAAAAAGTGACATATTTGGCAAACAATAAATCTGTGAATGTGGATTTCCCATCCATAAAAGGTTTTCTGGGCTACTCATAAAGCAGAACTTGTTTTGCTTTGCCCATGAGGCAATATTTATACAAGCATGGTTCAGTATATGACAACTCAAACATACAGTAAACATTGCACAATTGAAAACGGCTGGCAACCAAAGGTGAACTTCTCCTCTAACATCTTCACTCTCACCAAGTTTTAATTAATTTCGCAAAAATGCAAACTGCAGATGCTTAAAAACCTTAAATAAACACAGAAACTGGTGAAAAACAGATACTGGTTAAACAGTAATTGTGGAGAAGGTTTAAAAAAACGTGGTAATGTTTTAGTTCAATGATCTTTCGATAGAACACATTAGATATTTAATGCTTTAAATGACAATTATTATATTCAACCACCTTTTCCATTAATCTCTTATCCTCTGGAAAAAAAAAATCAGCTGCATCACATCTAATCTAACCCTGCTCTTCTACAAACCTACCCACCAAGATAATCAAGCCCTCATCAAGTCACCTCTATATCAACAGCATATACATCTTAAGATATAGAACAACTTTTCCCAATCAGGAAAGAAAAGCCATTGCTCTCCAATGATTTAAAATCCTTTTACTTCCTTGTGCATAAATTTTAGCAAACTTTGCTGTATTTGTATCACGTCAGACAAGATCTTATCATCTCAAATTTGTTACTTATGATTTGAGGAAACAGGCAACACAGCGCAATTGAAAAATAAATTGTTAATAGTTACATGATAATGTAATTTGTGAAGATAAACACATTAAATTTTTCAGTAAACAATGCCAGATCTTACTTCTACCTAGAGTTGAATGTAAAATTATAACTTCCTAGATATTTAACTCAACTATGCATGGAGCAGAAAAATAAAAGTGCAATGGTATTATAATACCACACGATGTCAGCATAGACACACAGACACCACAGACATATTTTATTCATCCACATGATGTGTGACCAGTACTCAAATGATCCTTCTCCATTTTGAGCCAGGGATCAAAGTGTGGTTGCTGAATTTAATTCAAGGAGACTTTGAGCATATCCTTGAAACTTTTTGTCTACCTGCATTCTAATCTCTTGGGGCACTGAAAGCAAAGGTGAAAGTTTCATGGAGGATTCTATAATAAATGTCATCCTTTGTACCTCTGGCAATATGCATTTCTAACTTTATCAGTTGAGTGATGAAGGTGGACCTGTGGATGTTATCTACAGAGATTTACAAGGTTTCTCATAGTAGGCTCATACAGAAAATTAAGACTGAACTACCTCCTGCCTCAGCAAGGACCTAGACCCACTGCAATTTGCGTATCATCACAATAGGTCAACGGCAGACGCAATCTCAATGACTCTTCACATGGCCTTAGGCCACCTGGACAATACAAACACCGATGTCAGGATGCTGTTCATTGACTATAGCTCAGCATTTAACACCATCATTCCCACAATCCTGATTGATAAATTACAGAACCTGGGCCTCTGTGCCTCCCCCTGCAATTGAATCCTCGACTTCCTAACCAGAAGACCACGATCTGTGCAGATTGGTAATAATATCTTCTACTTGCTGACAATCAACACTGGTGCAATAGACAATAGACAACAGGTGCAGGAGTAGGCCATTCGGCCCTTTGAGCCAGCACCACCATTCACTGTGATCATGGCTGATCATCCACAATCAGTACCCCATTCCTGCCTTCTCCCCATATCCTTTGACTCTACTATCTTTAAGAGCTCTACCTAACTCTTTCTTGAAAGCATCCAGAGAATTGGCCTCCACTGCCTTCTGAGGCAGAGCATTCCACAGATCCACAACTCTCTGGGTGAAAAAGTTTTTCCTCAACTCCGTTCTAAATGGCCTACCCCTTATTTTTAAACTGTGGCCTCTGGTTCTGGACTCTCCCAACTTCAGGAACATGTTTCCTGAATCTAGCGTGTCCAATCCATTAATAATCTTATTTGTTTCACTCAGATCCCCTCTCATCCTTCTAAATTCCAGTCTATACAAGCCCAGTCGCTCCAATCTTTGAACATATGACAGTCCCACCATCCCAGGAATTAACCTCGTGAACCTACGCTGCACTCCCTCAATAGCTAGAATGTCCTTCCTCAAATTTGGAGACCAAAACTGCACACAATACTCCAGGTGTGGTATCACCAGGACCATGTACAACTGCAGAAGGACCTCTTTGCTCCTATACTCAACTCCCCTTGTTATGAAGGCCAACATGCCATTAGCTTCCTTCACTGCCTGCTATACCCGCACACTTACTTTCAGTGACTGATGAACAAGGACACCTAGATCTCGTTGTACTTCCCCTTTTCCTAACTTGACACCATTCAGATAGTAATCTGCCTTCCTGTTCTTGCCACCAAAGTGGATAACCTCACATTTATCCACATTAAACTGCATCTGCCCACTCACCCAACCTGTCCAAGTCACCATGCATTCTCATAACATCCTCCTCACATTTCACACTGCCACCCAGCTTTGTGTCATCTGCAAATTTGCTAATATTACTTTTAATCCCTTCATCTAAATCATTAATGTATATTGTAAATAGCTGCCATCCCAGCACCAAGCCTTGCGGTACCCCACTAGTCACTGCCTGCCATTCTGAACGGGACCCGTTAATCCCTACCCTTTGTTTCCTGTCTGCCAACCAATTATCTATCCATGTCAGTACCCTACCCCCAATACCATGTGCTCCAGTTTTGCCCACTAATCTCCTATGTGGGACCTTATCAAAGGCTTTCTGGAAGTCCAGGTACACTACATCCACTGGCTCTCCCTTGTCCATTTTCATAGTTACATCCTCAAAAAATTCCAGAAAATTAGTCAAGCATGATTTCCCCTTCGTAAATCCATGCTGACTCAGACCGATCCTGTTACCTCTATTTCATCTTTTATAATTGACTCCAGCATCTTCCCCACCACTGATGTCAGGCTAACTGGTCTATAATTCCCCGTTTTCTCTCTTCCTCCTTTCTTAAAAAGTGGGATAACGTTAGCTAACCTCCAATCCACAGGTACTGATCCTGAATCTATAGAACATTGGAAAATGATTACCAATCCATCCACAATTTCTAAAACCACCTCCTTAAGTACCCTGGGATGCAGACCATCATAAGCACCTCAGGTGTGTGTGCTTAGCCCATTGCTCTACTCTCTCTATACCCATGACTGTGTGGCTAGGCATAGTTCAAATACCATCTATAAATTTACTGATGATATACTGGTAACCATTGTTGGTAGAATCTCAGATGGAGAAGATATACCAAGATTACAGCGGGTGAGATATACCAACTAGTGGAGCAGTGTTGCAGCAACAACCAGGCGCTCAACGTCAGTAAGATGAAAGAGCTGATTGTGGACTTCAGGAAGGGTAAGATGAAGGAACACATACCAATCCTCATAGAGAGATCAGAAGTGGAGAGAGTGAGCAGCTTCAAGTTCCTGGGTGTCATGATCTCTGAGGATCTAACCTGATCCCTACATATTGATGTAGTTATAAAGAAAACAAGACAGTGACTATACTTCATTAGGAGTTTGAAGAGATTTGGCATGTCAACAAATACACTCAAAAACTTCTATAGATCTACCATGGAGAGCATTCTGACAGGCTGCATCACTGTCTGGTATTGGGGGGGTGGGGGGGGGTGCTACTGCACAAGACTGAAAGAAGCTGCAGAGGGTCGCAAATTTAATCAGCTCCATCTTGGGTACTGGCCTACAAAGTACCCAGGATATCTTTAAGGAGTGGTGTCTCAGAAAGGCAGCATCCATCATTAAGAACCCCTAGCACCCACGGCATGCCCTTTTCTCATTGTTACCATCAGGAAGAGATACAGAAGCCTGAAGGCACACACTCAGCGATTCAGGAGCAGCTTCTTCCCCTCTGTCATCCAATTCCTAAATGGATACTACCCCACTTTAAAAATAAATAAATAAATAAATAAATATATATACACACACACACACAAAAATATAAAATGTTTTTGCACAATTTTTAATATATTCAATACACATAAACTGTAATTGATTTACTTATTTATTCTTCTATATTATGTATTGCATTGAACTGCTGCTGCCAACAAATTTCACAACACATGCCAGTGATAATAAACCTGATACTGATTCTGAAAAAAGATGCATGTCATCAACAGTGACTCTCATTTGGATTCATAGTTGGCTTGCCCATGGAAGTGAGAGGATAAAGATCAATGCAACTCACTGTGGCTGTAGGTTCGTGACTAGTGCACTCCATGGGAATCTGTACTGGGACCTCCGCTCTTTGTGATATTATATAAATGACTTGGATGCAAACATGGTTGGGTTGTCAGAACAGATGGACCTTGGAGTCCAAGTCCAAAGCTCTCTGAAAGTGGCTGCACAGAGGAAACAATGGTAAAGGCAGCATTTGACTTGCCCATAGAAGACAAAGGGTAATGGTCAATGGAACTTACTCTGAATGAAGGTCTGTGACAAGTAGTGTTCCACAGAAGTCTGTACTTGGACCCCTGCTATTTGTGATAATATGACAATTATAAAGACTTGACTTCTGTGACGCATGGAGTCAAAGAGTCTTACAGCACACAAACAAGCCTCTTGGCCTATCACAGACATGCCGGCAATCAAGTATCTACATATACTAATCCTATTTACTAGTGCTCATCCAGATACTTTTTAAATTGCCTTTACCACCTTAAGCAGTGCACATCAGTTGCAAATATCCTCTGGATTTTAAAAAAATCTTCCTCAGGTCTCCTCCGAACCTCTTACTCCACACATTAAACCTATGCACCTCAGCACTGAAGAAAAGTTTCTTACTATCTACCTAATATGTGATTCACATAATTTTGATTACCTCTATAAGGTCCCCTCCATTCCCACCCTCCAAGGAAAACAAACACAGTCTATCCAGTATCTCCTCATAACTGAAACAGCCTATCCCAGGCAACAATGACTGGGATCAAACAGCTTTAGAACTTCTATCTATATAACCTTGAGAAGAAGGAAAGACTTACCAAAGTGATAGTCAGTTAATGATTGCTTCTGATACTGCAATCACATATACATTTCTAACATACATACCATATGTCCATGACTGCATAGACATACATTCGCAGAGTAAAATTATACTTTCAAATATGTGACTAAGCAAAACAGATACCACTTAAAAATGTGTACGCAATTACAGTTTTATCATAACTGACTTGGCTCTAGGGATTTAAACTACAAAAATCTAAAGTTTAAATGTACTAAAATATACACAAATGCTTTCATACAAGATATTAAGTTTCCCTGTATACCTTATGTCCTTTAAGTAGCGAGTTCAGGGAAATTGTATGAACAACTACAAATGCTTTCGTTCAGTAAATTAGCTAAGCCAATAATACCTAGAAAATAGCTGATGAAAGACTATGGTGGGAGATGAAAACAGAATGGAACATCATTAATTACAATGATGAAAACCAGCTATACCGTCAGGGTATTCAGTTACAATAATCCATGCCAAGTACAAACTTGTATGTGATCAGGTGCAGTACTGAAGAGAACAGAAAAGTAACATATAATTTTGTTGATCAGAGAGCTTGTACAGAAAAATAGACATCAAGTATATAAGAAATAATTCACATTTGAAATAGAATCTATAATTGTGTTTACTACCATGCAGCACTACTCTAGGCAAGAACTTGTATTTATATGTTCCTGTTACATATTTAAAACATGTTGCCTTTCACAAGATCACTTTCAACTAAAATATGCCAGTGAGGAACAAAGAACTATTAAGACGATGACCAAAAAAAAAAGCTTGATGAGAGCTAGGTACCAAGGAATGCTTTAAAAATGAAAATTTGACTCCCACCTCCCCTTAAACCTCTCCCAAAAGTGAAGTTTAATAATAGCCATTTCTGGGTTATTCTGCATCAACCATGCCTTACAATCAGGCTCTGAAGTGATTTCAGTATCAATTACATCATGCTCTATAAAACACTTGTTTTGAAGCAACACATGGAACTTGGACCATCTTGTCCTGGGAACGACCATGGCTGTACACCGCTACACAATATGTTCTTCTCAGCAAAATCTTGAGCTGATAATCTTTCTGCCCTGGGAAAAAGTCTGTGGCTATTCACTCTTCGTACAATCATCTATAAAATAAAAATCAAAAAAAAAATCAGAAAACGCTGGAAACACCTATCAGACCAGGCAGCATCTGTGTAGAGAAAAACAGGTTTGCACTTCACATCTGAGATCCTTTCGCAGACCTGTAATGTTAATTGCATTGTTCTTTCCATAAATGCTGCCTAATTTGCCAACTGTTTCCAGCATCTTCTGTGTTTATTTCATCTATGGAAAAGTAAAATATTAACTATAACATTAGAATTGTTAAATGTTACATTTAAGCAATCAAAAACTTCTACAGATATACCATAGAGAGCATTCTGACAGGCTGCATCACTGTTTAGTATGGTGGGGGTGGGAATGCAACTGCAGAAGATCGAAAGAAGCTACAGAAGTTGTAAAATTAGCTCCATCATGGGTACTAGCCTCCATAGTATCTACAACATCTTCAAGGAGTGGTGCTTCAGAAAGGGGGCATCCATTATTAAGGACCCCCATCAGCCAGGACATGCCCTGTTCTCATTGTTACCATCAGGAAGGAGGTCCTGAAGGCACACACTCAGCAAATCAGGAACACTTTCTTCCTCTCTGCCATCAGATTTCTAAATGGGCTGCTGATATTAAACCTGATATTGATTCTAATTCTGATTATGCCTGTGGTACATCTCTGAAAGGGTAATAGAAAGAGACTTGTTCTCTTACAGTTTTTCCTTATGAAATAACCATTTATCCATGTTGCCATTGTGATCCTAGTAGAGTGACACATGTTGTAACAAGTGTTGAAAATAAAAGCAATTTTCCTGTTAACCTTTCTTTTGATGATCTTAAGTTAATGTTCTTCATTTACCAGCACATCATGCTGCAAAAGTGGCTTCCTTAAGTTTACCCGACCAAAAAAAAAACAATTTTAAAAAATACCTCTTAGCTGATCTCTATTTAAATTTGGACTTTCATATTGTCACCTATAAAACCCTCCCTATGTTCTTGAAATTCTCTCTAAAATATGGCAGACTACACAGCCCAATATTCTACTGTGAATAATCAATGATTATCATGCATTTAATTTTACCTCCTTAATTTAGTGGTCTTTCACTATTTATAAAACACAAGTTGTAATAAACTTTATTAGCTATGCCTTGAAACCTAGATATGCAGTACTGTTTTGGCAGCAATACTAAACTGAAAAAACAATTCCAATCACCCATACTCTCAATCCCCAAAGGGGAACGCAACCATTTTTAGGTTAAATCATGCTGCTCCATGGGTATGTTCAGTTCCATCATTTACATCTTTTGCTGCAGATCTTCATCCTCCCATTCCCCATCCTCACAATACCAATCTGTACTAATATCCTAAATGCTCAATCCACCAATAACTAACAACATCTTCCCCCCTGCACCCCCATCCTCAAAACAACATACTTCAATCTGGCAACATGTAACAAATGGTACATCATGGAGTCCAGTGCTAGGGTCTCAAATTATTTCAACATACATAAATGATTTGGATGAAGATATCAAAGGTTGCTAAGTTTATGGGGGAAAAAAATGGTCAATGTAAATTGTCCTATGAGTAGGCTAGAGATAAATAGGTGGCTCAAAGTTCGAAGTTCAAAGGGAATTTATTATCAAAGTATATATATGTCAACACAGACAACCATGAGATTAATTTTCTTGTGAGCATACACAGAAAATCCAAGAAACACAATAGAATCAATGAAAAGTGTGACAAGAATACACATAGATTAAGATGTTAGCTGTCCTGTGGAATCAGCAGTTGGTCTGCCACCTGTCTTCAGGAGAGAGAGAGATAAGGAAAACAACAGAGCAGCATTCGGAGATGTTAATGAAGGAAGGAGAGCTGTCAAGAGCGGTTCCCCCTTTGAACCCTGAACTGTTTGAAGTGATGGACAGGCGATACCCCAGCAGGGGGATAAAAAGGGACAGGTTTGCTAAGGCAGGACACACACGACACCAGAGGTAACAAGACCCTGGAAGCGGTGCGTCTCTCACAAGTCGGTGGGAAGTACCGGGCCATAAACGCACAGGGTGGAAAGGTACGATCGGCGGGAACCTGGTGTGTGTCCACCCTTGCCTGGGTGCCAGGTTCACCGCAGGGAAACGAACGTATCTGGAAACGGAGGGGTCACGGTCGTTGACCTCAAGATGACATCACAAAGGACTCGCCCGAAAGCTGACTGCGAAGGTCTGTGTGTAGAAGCCGTTTGAATATTCATTCGTTTTTGCTCTCTCTCTCCTTCCCCCACACTGTCCATCTCCCACGGCAGCGATCACTGCGAACTGAACTGAACTTTGCGTCACTTTGAAACTGGTCATTTGCCCCTAGACAACGATAGAGCTTGATTGATCCTGTTATCTGAATTCTGTGTACATGTATGTTTATCATTGCTGAACTGTTACATTCATTATCCTTTTGATTAGAGTACTGTGTTGCTTGTTTCTTTAATAAAACTTACTTAGTTCTAGTAATCCAGACTCCAACTGAGTGATCCATTTCTGCTGGTTTGGCAACCCAGTTACAGGGTACATAACAAAGGCCATAACCAAAAGGATGGACAAACAACCAATGTGCAAACTATGCAAATACAAAACAAATAATAATAAGAAATAAGAAATAAATATCAAGAACATGAGATGAAGAGTCCTTGAAAGTGAATACATGGCTTGTGGGAACAGCTCAGTGATGGGGTAAATGAAGTTGAGTGAAGTTATCCCCTGTGGTTCAAGAGCTTGATGGTTGAAGGTTAATAACAGTTCCTGAACCTGGTGGTGTGAGAACTGAATCCTGTGCCTTCTTCCTGATGGCAGCAGTGAGAAGACAACATGGCCTGGATGGTGGCGTTCCATGTTGATGGATGCTGATTTCCTGTGACAGTGCTTCATGCACATATGTGCAATGGTGGGGAGGGTGTTACCCGTGATGGACTGGGCTGTATCTACTACTGTTTGTAGGATTTTCCTTTCAAGGTTTTCCAGACCATGCAGTGGTGCCACCACACATCTACAGAAGTTTGTTGAAGTTTAAGACGTCATGACGAACCTTTGCAAACTCCTAAGGAAGTTTATAAATTTCGAAGGAACTTCCAGTTTCCTCCACTTGAAGTCAATAATCAGCTCCTTGGTCTTGCTGACATTGAGTGACAGGCTGTCGTTGTGGCACCAGGCAGCCAGATTTTCAATCTCCCTTCTATATGCTGATTTGTCACCACCTTTGATTCGGCCAACAACAGTGGTGTTATCAGCAGACTTAAATATGGTTTGGGAGCTGTGCTTTGCCTCACAGTCAGAAGTATAAAGTGAGCAGAGCAGAAGGCTAAGCACACAGCCTATGGTGCACCTGTGCTGAGGGAGATTGTGGAGGAGATGTTGATGCCAATCTGAATTGACTGGGGTCCGCAAGTGAGGAAATAGAGGATCCAATAGCACAAGGAGGTACTGAGGTGCAGATCTTGAAGTTTATTGATAAATTTTGAGGGGATGACTGTATTGAATGCCAAGCTGTAGTTAATAAAGAACATCCTGACATATGCATCTTTGATGTTCAGATGCTCCAGGTTGAGTGAAGGCCCAAAGAAATGGTTATCAGCTGTGGACCTGTTGTGATGGAAGGCAAATTGAAGCAGATCCAAGTTGCTTCTCAGGCAGGAGTTAATATATTTCATCATGTTTCTACATGAAGCATTGTCTCAGGAAAGCAGCAGTCATCATCAGTAACCCCTACCACCCAGGACATGCTCTTTTCTTGCTACTGTCATCAGGAAAGTGGCACACGAGCCTCAGGACTCGCACCATCAGGTTCAGGAAATGTTATTACCTCTCGACCATCAGGCTCTTGAACCGGAGGGGATAACTTCACTCAACTTCAATTGCCCAATCATTGAACTGTTGCCACAACCTATGACTCTCTTTCCAGAACTCTTCATCTCATGTTCTCAATATTTATTCCTTTTTTTTATTATTATTATTATTTTCTTTTTGTATTTGCAGTTTATTGTTTTTTTTTACACACTGGTTGAATGCCCAAGTTAGTGCAGTCATTCATTGATTCTATTCTGGTTATTATTCTATTATGGATTCATTAAGTATGCTCACAAGGAAATGAATATCAGGGTTGAATATGATGATATACAGTAGCATGCAAAAGTTTGGGCACCCCTGTCAAAATTTCAATTACTGTGAATAGCTAAGCGAGTAAAAGTTGAACTGATTTCCAAAAGGCATAAAGTTAAAGATGACACATTTCTTTAATATTTTAAGCAAGAAAACTATTTTATTTCCATCTTTTACAGTTTCAAAATAATAAAAAAGGAAAAGGGCCTGAAGCAAAAGTTTGGGCACCCTGCATGGCAGTACTTAGTAACACCCCCTTTGGCAAGTATCACAGCTTGTAAATGCTTTTTGTAGCCAGCTAATAGTCTTTCAATTCTTGTTTGGGGGATTTTCGCCCATTCTTCCTTGCAAAAGGCTTTCAGTTCTGCAAGATTCTTGGGCCGTCTTGCATACACTGCTCTTTTGAGGTCTATCCACAGATTCTCGAAGATGTTTAGGTTGGGGGACTGTGAGGGCCATGGCAAAACCTTCAGCTTGCGCCTCTTGAGGTAGTGCATCGTGGATTTTGAAGTGTGCTTAGGATCATTATCCTGTTGTAAAAGCCATCCTCTTTTCATTTTCGGCTTTTTTTTTTACAGACGGTGTGGTGTTTGCTTCCAGAATTTGCTGGTATTTAATTGAATTCATTCTTCCCTCTACCAGTGAAATAAATGTTCCCCGTGCCACTGGCTGCAACACAAGCCCAAAGCATGATCAATCCACCCCCGTGATTAACAGTTGGAGAAGTGTTCTTTTCATGAAATTCTGCACCCTTTTTTCTCTCCAAACATACCTTTGCTCATTGCGGCCAAAAAGTTGTATTTTAACTTCATCAGTCCATCGGACTTGTTTCCAAAATGCATCAATTTTGTTTAGATGTTCCTTTGAACTTTTTGAATAGAACTTTTTGGATACAATGAGCAAAGGTATGTTTGAAAGGTTGGTAAAGAAACATATCAACTCCTGCTTGAGTAGCAAATTGGATTCACTTCAAATTGCCTACCGGAACAACAGGTCCACAGCAGATGCACTGGCTCTTCACTCAACCCTCAAACATCTGAACAGCAAAGATGTGTACATCAGGATGCTCTTCGTCGACTACAGCTCAGCATTGAATACCACCTCCTCAAAACTTATCAATAAACTCCAAGTCCTTGGCCTCAATAGCTCCTTGTGCAATTGGATCCTTGATTTCCTCACTTGCAGACCCCAGTCAATTCAGATTGGCAACAACATCTCCTCCATGATCTCCATCAGTACAGGTGCACCACAAGCTGTGTGCTCAGCCACCTGCTCTACTCACTTTACACCTATAACTGTGTGGCTAAGCACAACTCCAATGCCATATTAAAGTTCGATGATGATACCCCTGTCTTAGGCCGAATCCAATGTGGTGATGAATCAGCATGTAAAAGGGAGACTGAAAATCTGGCTGAGTGGCACCACAACAATAACCTCTTACTCAATGTCAGCAAGACCAAGGAGCTGATTATTGACTTCAGGAGAAGGAAATCAGATGTCCATGAGCTGATCCACTTTAGAGGAGCAGAGGTGGAGAGGGTCAGCAACTTTAAATTCCTCAGTTATTATTTTGGAGGACCCGTCCTGGGCCCAGCACACAAGTGCAATTACAAAGGAAGCACAGCAGTACCTCGACTTCCTTAGGAGTTTGCTAAGATTCAGGAGACATCTAAAATTTTGACAAACTTCAATAGATGTGTGGTGGAGAGTATACTGACTGATTGCATCACTGCCTGGTATGGAAACACCAATGCCCTTGAAGGAAATTCTACAAAAAGTAGAGGATACTGCCCAGTCCATCATGGGTAAAGCACTCCCCACTATTGAGCACATCGACACAAAACTTTGTCGCTGGAAAGCAGCAATCACCATCAGGGACCCTCATCACCCAGGATATGCTCTCTTCTTACTGCTGCCATCAAGAAGAATGTACAGAAGCTTCAGGACACACACCACCAGGTTCAGGTATAGTTATTACCCCTCAACCATCAGGCTCTTGAACCAAAGGGGATAACTTCACTCACCCCATCATTGAAATATTCCCACAACCTATGGACTCACTTTCAATGACTCTTCAACTCATGTTCTCAATATTTATTACTTATTTATTGAATTATTATTATTTATTTTTGTATTTGCATAGTTTGTTGTGTTTTGCACACTGGTTGAACACCCAAATGGGTGCAGTCTTTCATAGACCCTCAAATGAATCTCAAGGCTGTATCTGGTGACATATGTACTTTGATAATAAATTTACTGTGAACTTTGAGCTAATAACAAATCTAAGAACAAAAATGTTGGTGATACTCAGCAGGTTAGGTCACATCTTTAGGTCAAAGACAAGTACTTCCAACATTTTTTGTTTTAATTGTAGATTTGCAAAAAAAAATGCAGTTGTATTGATTTTCGAATAAATTCTTCTCGGGCTTCCAGCCAGGTACAGGTTTCAATTATAACCAATATTTCGATGACAAGCTCTGTCATCTTCATCAGGGATGATGCCTGAGCAGGTCTACTCCAGTGGCATTTATACCCCCATAGTCCATCCCTCCCAATTTCTTGATTGTCTAGTCCTCATCCAATCAAGTTTACACTTCCCATCTTGTTTACAACCGAATTCTAGTTTTTACTTGGAGTGAGACCTGCGCCTTTGTTAAAATTCTTTTCTTCTAGTTTTATTTCAATGACTTCTTTTACCAGGAGGTCCCAAAAACCACTGGCGCAGCACAGTAGTTTTGTGCCCTCAAAGTCAAGCCAACGGCCGTTGCGAAAGCAGTGTTCTGCTACTGCTAATTTCTCCAGGTAACCCAAACAGATACACCTCTTAGGCTCCTTGATATGGGTTTCCGCCATGCATCCGGTCTGACCGATACACGCTGCCCTGCATTCACAGGGAATCCTGTAAATACCAGCTGACCTGAATCCCAGATCATCTTTGACTCGCATAAACTGTGATTTGAGCTTCCTTACAGTTTGTAGATGGTATTAATCAGTTATTTCTTCAGGATCCTGGTGACCCTTCCTGAAACTGTGAAAATATAGGGAACGAACACGAATACACAATTCCTTGTCATTCTGCTGTCATTGAGCTGAGTATGTTTATTTTAATGTCTTACAATGCGTTGGCTTTGTGGTGTTTTCCAGCTATATATGACAGAATATTCCATCTCTTTAGTAAAGGGGATGTGTAAATGTGTATACATCATTTGTGCACTGTATTTAAGGTCGATACTTCTGTTTATTTTGTAATATGATTGTAACTACATAGTGGGCTGCACTAATCATATTCTGTTACGTGTGTAGTCTTAAGTCAACTTCGTGGGTAATTACAATGGTATGTCCTGGTGCCTTAGAAAAATGGGGTGGATCACTCTCAATAGCAAAGCGAAAAATCAGGGCTACCAGTCGTTCACACTGGACAAAATAGTATGGAGCTATTTATTGAGTTTTTGTAAATATTGGCAGTTTTCTTTTCACTAATTTTTTGAAACTTAGATTTATGATGCACTTAATAAACACTATTACACTGTACTGCCAAGTGACTCCAGCTATTTTTTCCTTCAGTCATAACCCACACATCTAACAATATTATTCTTTGTTTTTAAGCTTACTTTATCATTAACACTAGCAAGGGAAATCTCATGTTCTTATGTCATCAGAAGCATTTCAAATTATCTTTCACAAAGCAATGTTTTATATCTCCTTGTGGAATTGAACAACTGACCTGCTCACGTTCTTAATTATTTCTTTTCATACCAAATGTTCCTCTCATCTTGCATATAAATTGAATCCTGATGTATAATTTATTGGCAACTGAACCTTCAAGTAACAATTTGTATGCCAAGTATGAAATCATATGGGTACTAAATGGAAGCACATAGAATTAAAACCAACATTTAGTAAATTGACAACAGCTTGCACATTAAATAGCTTTCTTCATAGCTTCTGTTACAAGCGTGTTTGTTTTTGGAAAAAGCTTACCTTCCACACTAGTAATTAGCTGGAATATTCAAACAGTATCTGCCATCATAGTCTATGAAACATCTGACAGAGCACTAACATGGGCAGGCAGCTGCAATTTACTACAGAATTACAGACCATTGCAGACCACAGTGATGTTCAAATTGTTCAATTTTTCTACAAAACAGAAGCTGCTTAAGATAAATTAAGTCCTCTATGCAATACTATTTGCTCAGCAGATGCTGCACGCAGCTAACTTTAACTTAATACAATTGCTTAGTCCTATGTTTAAGCTGTTAAAACATGGGAATAGAGTCGAGTTCTTTCAGCATTTTGTGTGTGTTCCTTGGATTTCTAGCATCTGCAGGTTTTCTCTTGTTTGTGATTGAACTGTGAGTTGTTTGGATGACTGCAACCCTTAAGAACGTTAAAAAAGTCAACACCATTCAGGACAAATAACACGACACGAATGGTTTCGATCCAATGTCTTAAATATTCACTCACTGCATAACTAAGATATTTTGCTATACCCTGTATCGACTATTAGATGCCTTCCAATTACTCCCCACCATAATGATTTGGGAAACCATTAAAAGACCCACGAAAAGGAATTGCACTGATGAATTTCAACAACATTAATAAATAATCTCTGCAACATTACAATAAACAAAATAGACAGAATGCTTATTATCATCATTGGATCAGTTGAATACCATTTAGCTTTGTGATATTTTACAGGTGTGAAGCAGCTATTTGAATCTGGTTTGTCAGTTGAGGAAGGGCAAAAATCCAAGCCAAATAATCTGACAACTCAGGTTTTTCCTTGGGCTGAAGATGAGAATACAAAAAGACAAGTCAACCAAAGGCAAAATTTCCTACCGGTGTATGAAGAACACCCGTATTCATAGCTGTATTTTTAAAACATTAAGATTTTTGGTCTTCCTGTCAAAAACATTCATAAATTCTTCTACTGTCTTCATGTTAGGCTAAGAAATATCTGGTACAAATTAGGGATATGAATCACAAGTAATTTATTACTTGAATACTTTCATGCTTCAAAAATTTGAGTTCGATCCCAATGCAATATCATCAAAAAATTTTTATATTTCTAACACAACTATGTTAATGTAGATGAAACAATAGGTCAAGAGTATTATATTTACTTTTGGATAAATGCATCCTCAAGAAGCACTAAGCATTTGCAAAATGTATTATGGAAAGTCCAAAAAGATCTAAACATCATCAAAATCAAGACAAGATTCCAAAATGTCACGCCAATCAAAGAAGTAAATGCAGTTGAATCTTCCAGTTCTCCTGTGATTCCCAACATGCCTCTGACTGCTCTACTTACTAGACGTGCTTGAGTTATCCTCTAAGTTTGCTGCACTCCTGCTGTATTGTTACTATGCTTCCCACTCACCTGCCAAATTGATTTATACCCTCCCAGGTTACATAAGCAAACCTCCTTGCAAGAATATAGGTGCAAGGAGCCTACAGCACAGATGTCACTGCAACTGTGGAAACATTACTGATGAAAGGACTGGCAGCTTAAGTACTCTGGGGTTTACAAGTTTCGGACACAACAGAAGAGAATGCAAAATGGAGGACATATGGAAAACATAATAGCAGTACTTAGAGAGGATATCCTCGAGGGATCTTTCAATGAGGCCAGATGAGTTGAATTTAGGAATAACAAAGATCGCCTTGCTGAGGTTAGATGGGGCAGAATTTGTTAAGAATATCCAAGAAACTTTGAGGAAATATACAGAATTCTACTAGATGCAAGGCAGTATGTTACCAAATCATTTCACGTGCAAAGTAAATTTATTATCAAAGTACGTATTTGGCACCATATACAAACCTGAGATTCATTTTCTTGTGGGCATACTCAATAAGTCCAAAAACCATAATAGAATCAATGAAAAACCACACCAACAGGTCAGACAACCAGTGTGCAAAAGGCAACAAACTGTGCAAATACAAAAGAAAGAAAAATAATAATAAATATAAAACTTGAGATGAAGACCTCTTCAAAGTGGGTCCATAGGTTGTGGGAACATTTCAGTGATGGAGCAAGTGAAGTTATCCCCTTTGGTTCAAAAGTTATTACCCCTTTGGCTGAGGGGTAATAACTGTACCTGAACCTAGTGGTGTGAGTCCTGAAGCTCCTGTACATCCTTCCTGATGCCAACAGTGAAAAGAGAGCACGTCCTGGGCAGTGCTGGGCATCATCCCTGATGATGGATGCTGCTTTCTGTAACAACAATCCATGTAGATGTTCTTAATGGTGGGGCGGGCTTTACCCATGATGGGCTAGGCCGTATCCACTACTTTTTGTAGGATTTTCCATTCAAGGGCATTGGTGTTTCCATACCAGGCTGTGGTGCAACCACTTAGTATACTCTCCACTACACATCAATAGAAATTTGTCAAAGTTTTAGATGTCCTGCCAAGTTTTTGCAGACATCCAAGGAAGCAGAGGCGCTGTCATGCTTTTTTCATAATTGCACTTACATACTAGGGCAAGTCCTTTGAAATGATAACACCAAGAAATTTAAAGTTGCTGACCCTTTCCACCTCCAATCTCCCGATCAGGACTGGCCCATGAACCTCTGCTTTCCTCCTCCTGAAGTCAATAATCAGCTCCTTGGTCTTGCTGACAATGAGTAAGAGGTTGTTGTTAGGCACCACTCAGCCAGATTTTCAATCACCCTTCTACATGTGATTCATCACCACCTTCGATTCAGCCCAAGTCCACAAACTTGAATATGGCATTGGAGTTGTACTTAGCGACACAGGCACAAGTGTAAAGCGAGTAGAGCAGGGGGCTAAGCACACAGCCTTGTGGTGCAACTGTACTGATGTTGATTGTGGAGGAAATGCTGTTTCCAATCCGAACTGACTGGGATCTACAAGTGAGGAAAGTGAGGATCCAATTGTACAAGGAAGTATTAAGGTCAAAGTCTTCAAGTGTTTTTTTTTAGCTAAACTCACTAATGATAGGCTCAATTATTAATTTGTTACCATTAGAAGCATTTCCTAACTGGTACACATATAAAGGAGTACTTCATTCCTCCAGTTCCAAATGAACAACTCAATAACACTTTTGAGCTGACAATGAAGTACAGTTTTTAAATCAAATTCAGGAAACTGCTCACATCCTGCATAAGAACTGTCCTTTGTAACATTTAAGTGAGTGGTGACTTAGGTGGTTAATGCCTTTGCATAAAACAAGTCAATATCTTATTAAGCTATTCCAACATACTGAGGATCTGCAAGTCCTTCTATGCCAGTCTGTACGACGAAAAGGCTACAGAACCCACAGCCTCCCGCAACTTCCTGTCGTCTATCACGCAGGTCTTAGACGACGGCAAGCGGGAGAGTCTGGATATCACTGACCCTGGACGAGCTGACAGGCTCCATCCGTTCCTTTGGGTCGAGTAAGACTCCTGGAAGCGACGGCTTACCGACTGAGTTGTACTCGGCTCTGTGGAACTGGATGGGCCCAGACCTGCTGGAAGTGTACAACGCTATGCTTCTGGCCGGCAGTATGTCTGAGTCCATGAGGAAGGGCATCATCACCCTCATCTACAAGCAGAAGGGGGAAAGGGAGGACATTAGAAATTGGAGACCCATCTCTCTCCTGAATGTGGACTACAAGATCCTGTCCAAGGCTATCGCCAACAGGGTCAAGTCTGCTCTGGGACAGGTGATTCACCCTGACCAAACCTGTGCTGTACCGGGCAGGAAGATCTCAGACAGCCTCGCGCTGCTGAGGGACACCATCGCCTACGTGCAGGACAGTGGGGTGGACGCCTGCCTGGTCAGCTTGGACCAGGAGAAAGCCTTCGACAGGATATCGCACACGTACATGGCGGACGTGCTCTCCAAAATGGGATTTGGGGAGGGAATCCGGAATTGGATCAAACTGCTCTACATAGACATCCGTAGTGCAGTCCAGGTCAACGGGTGGGAAACAGACAGCTTCCCCATCAGGTCTGGAGTCAGGCAGGGCTGTCCCCTCTCCCGTCTTGTTTGTCTGCTGCATAGAACCCTTTGCGGAAGCCATCAGGAGGGATGAAGGCATAAGAGGGGTGATGCTGCCAGGCAGTGGAGGGACCCAAGTGAAAACCTCCCTGTACATGGACGACGTCACCGTCTTCTGCTCTGATCCGAGGTCAGTTTGCAGGTTGATTGGCACCTGCGAACAGTTCGAGCTAGCGTCGGGGGCCAGGGTCAACCGCACGAAGAGCAAAGCCATGCTCTTCGGCAACTGGCCCAACCAATCCAGCATCCCCTTCACCATCAGGTCTGAACACGTGAAGGTGTTGGGGATCTGGTTCGGAGGGGCTGAGGCGTGCAACAAGAACTGGCAGGAGCGGACTGCCAAGGTGAAACAGAAACTGGGGCTGTGGGGAGGGCGCTCCCTGTCGATAACGGACAAGAACCTGGTCATCAGGTGTGAGGTGCTCTCAGGGCTGCTGTACTTGGCGCAGGTCTGGCCCGTCCCCCGCTCCTATGCTCGGAAATCACCCGGGCTGTCTTCAGATTCGTCTGGGGATCCAAGATGGAGCGGGTGAGACGGACCATCATGCACAAGTCCCTGGACAACGGGGGCAAGAACGTCCCCAATGTCGCCCTCACCCTGATGGCCAGCTTCGTATGTGGCTGCATCAGGTTGTGTGTAGAGCCCAGGTATGTGGGCACCAAGTACCACTATGTGCCCAGGTTCTACTTGTCGCCCTGGCTACGAAGGATGGGTCTGGCCCCACTCCCGCGCAACGCCCCAGTCAGCTGGTCGTTGCCGGCATACCTGTCCTACGTAGCAAAGTTCTTCCAGGAGAACGCCTTTGACCACAGGGCCATCAGGCAGTGGTCAGCACATAGTGTCCTGCAGGCACTGCAGGAGAAGGACTTGATGGACACAGTGGGGTGGTTCCCTGAGCAGACTGTCCAGTTCATCTGGCAAAATGCCTCATTGCCAGATCTAACCAACAGGCACCAAGACCTCGCCTGGCTGGCGGTGAGAGGGGCCCTCCCAGTCAGAGCCCTCCTATACGCCCGGAACGTCGTCTCCGCACCCCACTGCCCACGGGAGGACTGCAGTGAGGAGGAGTCTGGGACCCACCTCTTTGCACACTGCCAGTTCGCAAAGAGGGTGTGGAGGAGGATGGACGGGCTAGTGTCACGTTTTATCCCCAGCAGCTGCGTAACAGAGGACTCTCTAATCTACGGGCTGTTCCCGGGGACGCACACGGAGACCAACATCCGGTGCTGCTGGCAGATCATCAACTCGGTGAAAGACGCTCTTTGGTCGGCCCGAAACTTGATGATCTACCAGCACATGGAGATGTCCGTGGGAGAATGCTGCCGACTGGCACATTCTCGGCTGCAGGAGTACGTGCTGAGGGACGCACTGAAACTCGGTGCAGCCACCGCAAGGGCCCGGTGGGGAAGGACCACAGTATAGGTTTCTCCACCCATGGGAGTGGGAGGGGTCGGTGGGCGGGGAGTATACCCCTCAACAATGATATGCTAAGCTGAACTACTGGAGTGCCACGTGGGTGGCTATAAATACGGATATGTACCGAGTATAATGGAAACGTATGTAAAGGATGAAAAGTTATTGAATGGTTTATTGTATATATTTATTTTTGAATAAAGTATATTTTGAAATTTTAAAAAATGTAGTCCAATAAAGAAAGTAATTGCATTTATATAACATCTTTCCTGACCTCAGTTCTCAGAGTGCTTTGCAAGCAATCAGTAGTTTTGGAGACTAGCTGCTTTTATAATGTTAGGAACATGCTTTGCCATGTTGCCATGTTTAGTACAATGCTAACCTGTAACCCCACTACTACACAAAGAACGAAACAGCTAGATTTGACATCACCTTCAGGAGATCTGGCAGTCATTTATTTGGCATATTTTTGGCTTCAAATTGAACTTCAGTGCTTGTTCTCTCCCTTCCCTGGATCAGCTGTACACATCAGCCCACTGATCCAGAACCCTATTAGCAGCTACTGCTTACATTTCCATTCCCTACAAAATGACATATTCTGTAAGAATTCACAATGGTTGGACCCCTCTTAAATGAACTTAAATATAGCTTAGGTAGCAAAAATGTTTATACCTCTTGCTGATACAGAGCGACATGAGAAAAATTCCTATTATGTGATGTCAGTTATTGGACATTCTAACAAACCACTTTTACAAGGATTTCCCAGTTAAATCAAACTGATTCATGAATACATTATTTGAAAAGAAATTCATCAACTTTTCTTTATTAAAGACAATATTACTCAAAGAAAAAATATTTGACCAATACGTTCATGTGTACTACGTTAAATGCAATCTTAAGATAAAAACTGTTTTCAAAGTTACCATTGAAAATATAACCATCTCCATGTGTTTGTGCAAAGTGACTGCTAAAACAAAAATTTAGTGTTAGGTTAGCTCAGTTTGTCAAAAATGAAGTCTGCAATCAAAATGGAGGTCATAGTATAAAAATAGTATGGTATTTGCACTTGAACTCTTTCAGAGAAAAAATATTGTTCATTATTGAAACTATCAGAATGTCAAACATCTTCAAGTCAAGTCACTTTTATTGTCATTTCAACCATAACTGCTGGTACAGTACACAGTAAAAACGAGACGTTTTTCAGGACCATGATGCTACATGAACAATACAAAAACTACACTGAACTACGTAAAAAAACAAAACTACACTAGACTACAGACCTACCCAGGACTGCATAAAGTGCACAAAACAGTGCAGGCATTACAATAACTAATAAACAAGACAATATGCACAGTAGAGGGCAGTAGGTTGGTGTCAGTCCAGGCCCTGGGTATTGAGGAGTCTAATGACTTGGGGGAAGAAACTGTTAGATGGTCCGGTCGTGAGAGCCCGAATACTTCGGTGCCTTTTGCCAGATGGCAGGAGGGAGAAGAGTTCGTATGAGGGGTGCATAGGGTCCTTCATAATGCTGTTTGCTTTATGGATGCAGCGTGTGGTGTAAATGTCTCTAATGGCAGGAAGAGAGACCCCGATTATCTTCTCAGTTGACCTCACTCTCCGGGGCAGGGTCTTGCGATCTTTTAGTAAATGATAAAGTACACTGCCAGTAAAAAATTGATTTTCTTCTTGAAACACAAAAATGTAATTTGTACATCACAGCTGTATTAACTACGAAAGTTTGCAATCGCAAGAGTGAATTACATGTCATATTTGGTCTGTTATTATTAAGTCTCAAATTGTTAGTGCACAAACTGTTATGATTAGATGCAATTAAATAACGTTCACTTATACAGTATCATACAAGCCACTCCAAAACACTTTTTACCCAATGAAATATTTTGAAATATGATATGGCAGCCAATTTGTAAACAAGATTCCATAAATAGTATTGTAAAAAAAGCAGATGATTCCTATTTTTCTTAATTTAATTAACAAGAGAATTATCCATAATTGCCGAGGCATTAAGGACAATTCTCCTGCTCTTATTAGAAATACTTAAATGAAATATTCTACATACAACTGAAACAACAAATGACACCTCACTTTACAATCTCATCCAACAGTCTAGCTCTTCCCCAATATTGTCATACCAGATTTTAATGCTCAAGGCCCCAGAGTGGGATTCACACTCATGTGCTTCCAGCTTTCTGACAAGAGCAGTACTAATGCCAAAAAAAGAGTTAACTAATTTATTTTGATTCAATTACAGTGTGCAACCTACTTTAAAGATCTGGAAAGATTTTGAAAATGTTTTGGTTTTATTAAGTACATTCAGAAGCATGAATTTCAAATTTATAAACAGACTGGTTAAATAACTAGTCAAACACTGAATATATTACTGTTTGAAGTTCTCTGTTTCTTGTAAGCTAACTACTGCGCTTGACTGTTACGATGAACACACGTCAAAAATACTTCATTGACTGTGGAGGATTTTGGAATGCGTTGGTTACAAAAGGCACTATAACTACAAAAAAAAGAACAGAGTTCTCAGTGTCCTTGCAACAGTCTTCCTTCAGAAAGGTAAACCGAAGAGCAAGTTATCTGATTAATTATTCATTTTCCAGTTGTGAGTCTTGCTATTTGTAAATTAGCTACATTTGGGCCTGATCTTGAGGTGTAATCTAAAGAACCTAAAGCCTTATTAAAACAACAAGAAAAACAAACTATATGTACCATAGATGTGGATGTCACAAACAGTGGCAGCATTTATTATTCATTACTAATTACCTCTAACTGAGGGGGCAGAGAAGAGTCAATTACATTGATGGTTTGGAATCCCATGCATACAAGGGGGAGAAAAAAGAGCATTCAGAAAAAAACGACCATCTTGCTGTCACATTCTCAGATTCAATCTACCTTTCTTGGTTATGCCATTATTTTCATGTCAGCATTTCTTTTTGCATTACTTCAGATTGCAGTCATATTTGCATTTGCTGTATTCATTACTATGTAAGCAGTTTACAGTGAGCATCATGCAAGGTATTTCATTGGACTCTGCACTCTGAAAATTACAATAAACTAATCTCAATCTGAAATTCATGCTCCCAAACAACAGTAACTATTCTTCTATGACAGAAATGATAAATACCAAAATGGTACTAAAATTGGATCTGAAGGACTAGCGAGTAGCTGATGTCCTTCCATTACCCAAAAGGGAAACAGGATGATCTTGTAAACTATAGACCAGTGAATCTTATGTCAGCAGTAGATAAACTACTGGAAAGAATTCTTGAAGGTAGTCCATGGTTTTCCGAATATTTATGAGTCCTAATTAGGGACAGTCAGTATGGTTTTCTGTGAGGCAGGTAGTGTCTTACTAAGGTGATGATGAAGGTGATTGAAGGTAAAACTGGGGATACAGTCGTCCCTCAAAATCTGCGGATGTTCAAGTCCCTTATATAAAATAGCATAATATTTGCATATAACATACGCACATCCTCCCATATACTTTAAATCATCTCTAGATTACTTATAATACTTAATACAATGTAAATGCTATGTAAACAGTTGTTATCCTGTATTGTTTAGGGAATAATGACAAAAAAAATTCTTGACATGTTCAGTACAGATGCAACCATTGCAGCTCTTCTGGGAACGGTAATGCTGCCTCGGCATCAGCCGATGCCGATTCTCCCGTGATCTTTAAATTCTTGAGACTGTAGCGCTTTATGCCTACACATCACCACTCACAACACGCTGGAGGAACTCAGCAGATCAGGCAGCATCTGTGGAAACGATCAGTCAACGTTTCGGGCCGGAACCCTTCATCAGGGCTGAAGAGGGAAGGGGCAGAGGCCCTATAAAGAAGGTGGGGGGAGGGTGCGAAGGAGAAGGCTGGTCAGTTCCAGGTGAAAAACCAGTAAGGGGAAAGATAAAGTGGTGGGGGAGGGGAAGCAAGGAGGGGATAGGCAGGAAAGATGAAGAAGGAATAGGGGAAAACACAATGGGTAGTAGGAGGAGGCGGAACCATGAGGGAGGTGGTAGGCAGCTGGGGGAGGGGGCAGAGTGACATAGGGATAGGGGAAGGGAGGGGGAGGGAATTACTGAAAGTTGGAGAATTCTATGTTCATACCAAGGGGCTGGAGACTACCTAGACGGTATATGAGGTGTTGCTCCTCCAACCTGAGTTTAGCCTCATCATGGCAGTAGACGAGGCCATGTATGGACATATCCAAATGGGAACCTTTCTCGATCTCTCGGTCTCCATCTCTGGAGACAGGCTGTCCACTGACATCTTCTACAAGCCCACTGACTCTCATAACTACTTCAACTATACCTCTTCCCACCCTGCTGCATGCAAAAATGCCATTCCCTATTCCCAGTTCCTCCGTCTCCGCTGCATCTGCTCCCAGGAAGAGGCTTCCCGTTCCAGGACATCTCAAATGTCCTCTTTCTTTCAGGATCGTGGTTTCCCTTCCGCCGTCATCAATGATGCCCTCACCACACATCTCCATTACCCGCACTTCGGCCCTCACCCCTCCTCCTGCCACCACAACAGGGACAGAGTTCCCCTTGTCCTCACCTACCACCCCACCAGCCTCCGGATCCAGCATATTATCCTCCGCAACTTCCACCACCTTCAACAGGACCCCACCACTAAGCACATCTTTCCCTCACCACCCCTCTCCACTTTCCGCAGGGCTCATTCCCTCCACGACTCCCTGGTCCACACGTCCTTCCCTACGGATCTCCCACCCGGCACTCATCCCTGTAAGCGTAAGTGCTACACCTGTCCCTACACCTCCTCTCTCACCACTATTCAGGGCCCCAAACAGTCCTTCCAAGTGAGGCAACACTTCACTTGTGAGTCACTTGTGTGTGCATCCGGTGCTCCCGGTGCGGCCTCCTCTACATCGGTGAAACTCGATGCAGATTGGGGGACCGCTTCGTCAAGCTCCTCCGCTCCGTCCGCCACAACAGACAGGATCTCCCGGTTGCCACCCATTTCAACTCTGCTTCACATTTCCAGGGTGGGAAGAGGTATAGTTGAAGTAGTTATGAGAGTCAGTGGGCTTGTAGAAGATGTCAGTGGACAGCCTGTCTCCAGAGATGGAGACCGAGAGATCGAGAAAGGTTCCCATTTGGATATGTCCATACATGGCCTCCTCTACTGCCACGATGAGGCTAAACTCAGGTTGGAGGAGCAACACCTCGTATACCGTCTAGGTAGTCTCCAGCCCCTTGGTATGAACATAGAATTCTCCAACTTCCGGTAATTCCCTCCTTCTCCCTTCCCCCATCCCAGTTTCACTTTGCCCCCTCCCCCAATTGCCTATCACCTCCCTCATGGTTCTGCCTCCTTCTACTACCCATTGTGCTTTCCCCTATTCCTTCTTCATCTTTCCTGCCTATCCCCTCCCCCACCCCTTTATCTTTCCCCTTACTGGTTTTTCACCTGGAACTGACCAGCCTTCTCCTTCGCACCCTCCCCCCACCTTCTTTATAGGGCCTCTGCCCCTTCCCTCTTTAGTCCTGACGAAGGGTTCCGGCCTGAAACTTTGACTGATCGTTTCCACGGATGCTGCCCGGCCTGCTGACTTTCTCCAGCATGTTGTGAGTATTGCTTTGACCCCAGCATCTGCAGAGTATTCTGTGCCTACACATCACTTCATTCGCGTAGATTCAGCGTAGTGCTCGGCACGTGGCAAATTCAAGTTTTGCTTTTTGGAACTTTCTGGAAAATGTTTTTTCGAATATTTTCAATCCGCGGTTGACTGAATCCACAGATGCGGAACCCGCAGATATGGAGGGCCAACTGTATTGTCTGCATGGATTTTATTAAGGTGTTTGACAAGGTCCTTCATGGCAGTTTCATTCAGAAAATTAAGATTCATGGAATCCATTGTGAATTAGTCATTTGGAATCAGAATTGGCTTGCCCATAGAAGACAATAGTCAATGGGACTTATTTTGCTTGGATGTTTGTAACTAGTCATTGTTTTCAAGGATTGGTACTGATACGACCTGAAAGAAATGTAGATGTGTGGGTTAGTAAGTTTGAAGATATGAAGACTGGTGTTGTGAATAGCAAAAACACTGACAACTAATACAGCAGGATATAGTTCAGCTGCATTATAGGTAGAGAAATAGCAGACGGAGTTTAACCCAGCCACATGTGAAATGTTGCAGTTTGGAAGTTCAAATATAAAACGTAATGACAAAACTTTAAATAATGTTGAAATGCAGATGGGCCTTGTAGTCTATACAGGTTGATTGGGTGGTAAAGATATTCTTGCCTTTCATATTCAAGGAACTGAGTTTCAGAGTCAATGTTGCAGATTTGTAAATCACTACTTATACCACATGTGGATTATTCAGTTCTAGTTGCTTTATCATAGGAAGTAATGTTCAGGCTTTGAAGAGGATACAGAAAAGGTTTACCCGAATGCTGTCTGGATTAGAAAGCATGTGCAATAAGGAGAGGTTGACAAACTCAGCTTCTTTTCTCAGAGACTCAAGGGAAGTCTCAGAGGTTTAAGACTGAGGCATATCCAGCATCTTCCCTGGTAATGCCCCCCAATTCTTCCTGTGCTTTACAGACAACTAAACTGGCACTGCTTCATGCACCCATGCTGAGCCCGTCAATTTCATCAACTTTGCCTCCAACTTCCACCCTGCCCTTAAATTCACTTCGTCCATTTCTGACACATCTCTCCTCTTTCTTGATCTCTGTGTCTCCATCTCTGGAGACAAACTATCTACTGGCACCTTTTATAAACCGACCAATTCCCACAGCCAACTTGACTATACCCCTTCTCACCCTGCCTCCAGTAATTAATGCTATTTCTTTCGCTCAGTTCAACTTTGCTGCATCTGTTCCCAGGATGAGGCATTCCTTTCCAGGACATCAGAGATGTTCTGCTTCAAAGAATAGGGTTTCCCTTCCACCACCACTGATGCTGCCCACTCCCGCATATCCTCCATTTCCCAGAAATCCACATCAATCTCTGACTCTCATAACTACCTCGACTATACCTCTTCCCACCCTGCCACATGCACTAATGCCACTCCCTATTCCCAGTTCCTCCGTCTCCGCCGCATCTGCTCCTAGGATGAGGCTTTCCGTTCCAGGACATCTCAAATGTCCTCTTTCTTTAAGGATTGTGGTTTCCCTTCTGCCGTCATCAATAATGCCCTCACCCGTATCTCCTCCATTTCCCGCACTTCGACCCTTACCCCATCCTCCCACCACCACAACAGGGACAGAGTTCCCCTTGTCCTCACCTGCCACCCCACTAGCCTCCAGATCCAGCACATTATCCTCCGCAACTTCCGCCACCTTCAACAGGACCCCACCACTAAGCACACCTTTCCCTCTCCACCCCTCTCTGCTTTCCACAGGGATCAGTCCCTCCCCACGGATCTCCCACCCGGCACTTATCCCTGTAAGCGTGAATGCTACACCTGTCCCTACACCCCCTCTCTTGCCACCATTCAGGGCTCCAAACAGTCCTTCCAGGTGAGGCAACACTTCACTTGTGAGTCTGTTGAGGTCATCTATCGCATCCGGTGCTCCCGGTGCGGCCTCCTCTACATCAGTGAAACTTGACGCAGATTGGGGGACCACTTCGTCGAGCACCTCCGCTCCGTCCGCCACAACAGACAGGATCTCCCGGTTGCCACCCACTTCAACTCTGCTTCACATTCCCATTCGGATATGTCCATACATGGCCTCCTCTACTGCCATGATGAGGCTAAACTCAGGTTGGAGGAGCAACACCTCATATACCGACTAGGTAGTCTCCAGCCTCTTGGTATGAACACAGAATTCTCCAACTTCTGGTAATTCCCTCCCCCTCCCTTCCCCTATCCCTAATTCACTCTGCCCCCTCCTCCAGCTGCCTATCACCTCCCTCATGGTTCCCCCTCCTTCTACTACCCATTGTGCTTTCCCCTATTCCTTCTTCATCTTTCCTGCCTATCCCCTCCCCCACCCCTTTATCTTTCCCCTTACTGGTTTTTCACCTGGAACCTACCAGCCTTCTCCTTCCCACCCTCCCCCCACCTTCTTTATAGGGCCTCTGCCTCTTCCCCCTTCAGTCCTGATGAAGGGTTCCGGCCCGAAACGTTGACTGATCGTTTCCACGGATGCTGCCCAACCTGCTGAGTTCCTCCAGCATGTTGTGAGTGTTGCTTTAATCCCATATTCCCACTGCCTTAACAGGGATAGAGCTCCTTTTGTCCTCACCTATGACCCCATGAGCCTCCACATCCAGCACATTATTCTCCACAACTCTACCATCTTCAACAGCATCCTACCACCAAATACATCTTTACCTCCCCCAACTCTCCACTTTCCACAGATTGCTTCGTTCCCGATTCTCTTGTCCATTCGTTCCTGCCCAATAATCTCCCTCCTATCACGTAATCCTGCAGGTGACAGAAATGCTACACCTGCCCATTCACCTCTTCTCTTACCACTATTCAGGGCCCAAAACAGCTCTTCCAGATGAGGCAACACTTTACCTGCGAATCTACTGGAGTTGCCCATTGTATCCAGTGCTACCGATGCAGCCTCCTCTACATTGGTGAGACTGACATAAACTGGGAGACTGCTTTGTCAAGCACCTCTGCTCCATCCGCAAAAGTGGAACTTTCCGGTGGCCAACCATTTTGATTCCTATTCCCATTCCGATAAGTCAGACCATGGCCTCCTCTTTTGCCACGATGAGGCCACTTTCAGGGTGGAGGAGCAACACGTCATATTCCATCAAAGCAGCCTCCAACCTGATGGCATGAACACCGATTTCCTCTTCCGATAATTTCATTACCCCCCCTTTCCTCTTCATCTATTCCCCACTCTAGCCTCTTAGCTCTTCTCCTCACCTGCCTACCACCTCCCCCTGATGCCCCTCCTTCTTCCCTTTCTCCCATGGTCCGCTCTCCTCTTATCAGATTTCTTCTTCTCCAGCCCTTTATATTTCCTACCCACCTGGTTTCACCCCATCACCTTCCAGCTAACCTTCTTCCCCTCCCCCACCTTTTTATTCTGTTGTTTTCCCCCTTCCTTTCCAGTTCTGAAGAAGAATCTCAGACTGAAATATCGCCTGTTTCTTCATTTAGATAGATGCTGTCTGATCTACTGAGCTCCTCCAGCATTTTGTGTGTGTAACCAGCATCTTCCATCCAGGGTTGAAATCTCTAATATAAAGTGCAAATAAAATTGGGGGGGGGGGGGAATTCAAAGAAAATGTGAGGCAAGTTGAGTGCCTGGAATGCACTGCCTAGGGTGGTGGAAACAAATATGAAGTGTTCAAGAGACTCTTTGACACTCTTACAATGTGCAGGAAATTGAAGGACATAGATCTTGTGTAGACAGAAACGATTAGTTTAATTACTAATGTAATTAGTTCAACACAACGTTGTGGGCCAAGGAGTCTGTTCCTGTGCTCTATGCTGTTCTAAAGCATTAGGCAAACAAATTTTAAAATGCAACAACCTTTTTTAGGTTTTCTTCCTCCCAGTCATATAATCCCTTTTCAAACCAATGGGCTCACAGATCTGAATTCAAATCTCAGCAAACTCTGTTCAATAATTATACTCACATTGTCGAATGTCAGAGTACGATCAGAAAATCAGGGCTGATTTTCAGACTGTCTACATTCAGAGAGAAAGTTGTGGAACTTGCAGGTGTTTGTCAAAGAGGCAGCTATTTTCATCCTACTCCAAGGATTCTGCCAAGAGAATTTACTACTCCCTTCATAATTTATTTGAATTTTAGTGTAAACAACCTACAGATTCACTTTCAAGGCTTCAGATTTTTGGATTATTGGGACTTTACATCTTAAAGAGGACTAAATCCTAGTGGGAAGATTTGTTAGGGCTGCATGGAGATTGGGGTTAAACTAGAAAGGCAGGGGGATGGGAACCAGAGCGCCAGAACAGAGTGAATTTTTTGTAGAGAAAGACATTGTTAAACCTACATACAAGGCCAGGAATCAAAGGTTAAGCATGGTGGAACTAATATCCTAAGTTGCATACAGTATATTTCAATGCAAAGAGTATTGTAGGAAAGGCAGATGAGCTTATGATATCATAGCCATTAGTGAGACTTGGTTGCTGGAGTGGCAGGACTGTTAAGTTTAATATTCCAGGGTTTCATTGTTTTAGACACGACAGAGCGGGAGGAATTAAAAGGAGGAGAGAGGGGGTTACTAATCAGAGAAAATGTCATGTCAGTGCTCAGTCAGGACTGACTGGAGAACTCATCTAGAGAGGCACTATGGGAGGAACTGAGGAATAACAAAGGCATGACCATATTAATGGGACTATATTATAGACCACCCAACAATCCACGGGATTTAGAAGAACAAATCTGTCAAGAGATCACAGGCTGTTGCAATAAAAATAAGGTTGTTTTAGTCTATGATTTTAACTTTCCACATATTGACTGGGACTCCCATACTGTAAAAGCGCCGGATGGGAAAGAGTTTGTCAAGTGTGATCAGTAGTTTCCTTTACCAGGACATAGAATCCCAACTTGAGAGAGTGTGATACTAGATCTCCTATTAAAGAATGAGACAGTGCAGGTGACAGAAGTTTGTGTAGGGGGAACACTTTGCATCTCGTGATCATAATACCATTAGTTTCAAAATAGTAAAAAGATCGGTCTGGTCCTTGAGTTGAGTGTCTAAATTGGAGAAAGGCCAACTTTGATGGTATTAGAAAGGATCTGGCAAGAGTGGATTGGGATAGGTTGTTTTCTGGCAGAGGTAGGAGCCTTGGTAACTGGGAGGCCTTCAAAAGTGAAATTCTGAGCTCATATGTTCATGTCAGATAAAAGGCTTATGGAACATTGGTTTTTAAGAGATATTGAGGCCCTAGTTAAGAGAAAAAAAACAAATGAAGTACTTATGGAGTGTAATAAATGCAAGAGAACACTCAAGGAGGAAATCAAGAGAGCTAAAAGGCATGAGGTTGCTCCAGCAGACAAGGTGAAGGAGAATCATAAGGGTTTTTAGAGATATATTAAGAGCAAAAGGATAGCATGGGACAAAATTGGTCCTCTGGAAGATCAGAGCGATAATCTATGCATGGAGCCAAATGAGATGGGGGAGATCTTAAATGGCTTTTTTGCATCTGTATTTACTCAGGAGATGGGCACAGAGCCTATAGATGTAAGATAATGTAGCAGTGTGGTCATGGATTGCATACAATTACAGAGAAGGCGGTGTTTGCTGTCTTGAGGCAAATTAGGGTGGCCTGACAAGGTGTTCCCTCAGACCCTGTGGGAGGCTCACACAGAAATTTCAGAGGCCTTTGTAGAGGTATTTAAAACATCCTTAGGGCGAGGTGCCCGAGGATTGGAGGATTGCTAATGCTGTTGCATTGTTTAAGAAATGCTCTAAAAATAATCCAGGAAATTATAGGTCAGTGAGCCTGACATCAGTAGTGAGAAAGTTATTGCAAGTTTTTCTGAGGGACCAGACATATGAGTATGCTTTGTGCGTGATAAGTCGTATCTAACCAATCTTATTGAGTTTTTCGAGGAAGTTACCAGGAAAGCTGATGAAGGCAAGGCAGTGGATGTTGTCTACATGGACTTCAGCAAGGTCTCTGACAAAGTTCCACATGGGAAGTTGGTCAAGAAGGTTCAGTCACTTGGCATTCAAGAGGAGATAATAAATTGGATTAGACATTGGCTTTGTGGGAGAAGACAGAGAGTGGTAGTAGATGACTGCCTCTCTGACTGGAGGACTGTGACAAGTGGTGTGCCACAGGGATCGGTGCTGAGTCGATTGTTGGTAAAAGGAACAAAAATGCAAACTATTACAGGGAGAAAATTCAAACATCAGAGGTGCAAAGGGATTTTGGAGTCCTCGTACAAGACTCCCAGAAGGTTAATTTACAGGTTGAGTCTGTGGAAAAGGCAAATGCAATATTGGTAATCATTTCAACAGGAACAGAATATAAAAACAACAAGATAATGCTGAAGCTTTATAAGACACTAGTCAGGCCACACTTAGAGTATTGTCAACAGTTTTGGGCCCCATATCTCAGAAAGAATGTGTTGTCATTGGAGAGAGTCCCAAGGATGATTCCAGTAATGAAGGGGTTATCATATGAGGGGCATTTAGCAGCTTTGGGCCTGTACTCACTGGAATTTAGAAAAATGTGGGGGGGGGGTCTCATTGACACCTACCAAATGTTGAAAGGATTAGATAAAGTGGATGTGGACAGGATGTTTCCTATGGTGGGGGTATCCAGAACTAGAACAGTCTCAAAATTGAGGGGTGACCCTTCAGAACAGAGGCAAGCAGTAATTTTTTTAGGCAGAGAGAAATGACTCTGAGGAATGCTCTGCCGCAGACAGTCGTGGAGGCCAAGACAGAAGGTATATTTCAAGTGAAAATTGATAGTTTCTTGATTGGTCAGGGTAAAGGCTATGGCAAGAAGGCAGGAGTATGAGGTTGAGTGGGATCCAGGATCAGCCACGATGAAATGGCAGAGCAGACTTGATGGGCTGAATGGCCTAATTCTGCTTATGTCTTATGGTTGTTAATCTATACCAATGATCCGGATGATAATGTGGTAAATTGGATCAGCAAATTTGCAGATGACACCAAGATTGGGAGCATTGTGAATCGTGAGGAAAACTTATCAAAGTTTGCACTGGATCTGGACCAGTTGGAAAAACAGGCTGAAAAATGGCAGATGGAATTTAATACAGACAAGCGTGAGTTGTTGCACTTTGGGAGGACCAACCAGGGGGTCTTACATGGTGAGTGGTAGGGCACTGAGGAGTGTGGTTGAACAGAGGGATCTGGGAATACAGATCCACAATTCATTGAAAGTGACATCACAAGCAGATAGGGTTGTAAAGAAAGCTTTTGGTACATTGGCCTTCATAAATCAATGTATTGAGTAAAGCAGTTGGGATGTTATGTTGAAATTGTACAAGATGTCAGTGAGGCCTAATTTGGAGTATTGTGTGTAGTTTTGGTCATCTACCTACAGGAAAGATGTAAATAAGTTTGAAAGAGTGCAGAGAAAGTTTACAAGGATGTTGCTGGGTCTTGAGTTCCTGAACTATCATGAAAGGTTGAATAGGTGAGGACTTTATTTCCTAGAACGTACAGGATTGAGATGAGATTTGCTAGAGGCATACAAAATTATGAGGGGTATAGATAGGGCAAATGCAGGCAGGCTTCTTCCACTGAGGTTGGGTGAGATTATAACTGGAGGTCATTGGTTAAGGATGAAAGGTGAAATATTTAAGGGGAACATGAGGGGGAACTCCTTCACTCAAAGTGTGGATTGAGCTGCCACCGCAAATAGTGGATGTGGGGTCAATTTCAGCATTTAAGAGAAATTTGGATTGGTACATGGATGGGAGGGGTATGGAGGACTATGGTCCTGGTGCAGGTCGATGGGACTAGACAGATTAATAGTTCAGCACAGACTAGATGAGCTGAAGGGCCTGCTTTTGTGCTGTACTTTTCTATGACTCTGCAACTCATTTGCAGTATTATTTATTTACTTATTTATTATTTGTAATTTTTTGTATATGCAGTTTATTATCTTTTGCACCTTAGCTGCTTGTCAGTCTTTGCTTGTAGCTTTTCACTGATTGATGTATTTATTTGTACTATGAATGCCTACAGGAAAATGAATCTCAGGATAGTATATGGTTACATAGACATACTTCAATAACAAATTTACTTTGAATCTTTGATCTGTTGTGATTAACCTGCCTTCAACACCTGTCACCGCACACACCCACCTCCTGTCATTCAGTCTCTTGATTTCCAAACATTCCCTGAGTTTCCCCTACTTGTCTATCTTTTCTGTAACTTAAAGCACGTTTAGTATTTTTCAATGCTGGCGAAAGATTATTGACCTCAAACATTATCCACAGATGCCATCTTACTTGAGCGTCAGCAGCAATCTGATTTTAAATTTAGCTTTCTAGCATCTGCAAGTTTTTACTTCAATATCGAAATGGGTAGTTTCTAATGCAAAAGTCCAGACACAAAGCATTTCAAACACTAAAGGAAGCATGGAGAAGTTTTTGAAGATAGAGGAGGCAATGATTTTTGAAGGAAAAGCAAAAACAGTTCTAAATAGTATCAGCAAGTCAGGATCCAAGGATTAATGGTCTGGAGTTTATTTGAATCTGGCAAGTCTTAAGGAGACATGGTGAAAGAAGATGTGAGATTGAAACCAAAACTGGCTTGTGAAAAAGACAGGATAGAAATGACAGTGATTTCAAGAACAAGAAGGGGATGGGGAGGAAAGTGGCAATAAGAATTTGCCAAAGAGATTCTTTTAAAACCAAAAAAATATAAAATCTTCCAACTAATTGTATTGCCTCAATGATTATCATCCAGTAGCTCTTATCAGGGGTTCCAAACTTGGGGCCTACAAACCCCTTGCTCAATGCTATTGGTCCATGGCATGAAAAAGTTTGGGAACCCCCGTCTTACATCCATAGTGATGAAGTGTTTTGAGAGGTTGGTGATGAAACATATCAACTCCTGCCTGAGAAACAACTTAAGATCTGCTCCAATTTGCCTACCATCACAACAGGTCCACAGCAAATGCCACTTCTTTGGCTCTTCACTCAACCCTGGAACATCTGGACAGCAAAGATGCATAGATTATGATATTCTTTATTGACTACAGCTCAGCATTTCCTCGCTTGCATATCCCAGTCAGTTTGGATTGGCAACATCTCCTCCACAATCTCCATCAGCACAGGAGCACGACAAAGCTATGTGCTTAGCCCCCTGCTCTACTTGCTTTCCACTTAGGACTGTGTGGCTAAGCACAGATCGAATGCCATATTTAAATTTGCTGACAATACCATTGTTGTTGCCCGAATCAAAAGTGGTGATGAATAAGCATATAGGAGGGAGACTAAAAATCTGGCTGAGTGTTTGCCATAACAACAACCCTTTCTCAATGTCAGCAAGATCAAGGACTGATTATTGAATTCAGGAGAACACTACTGGAGGCCCATGAGCCAGTCCACAGAGGATGAGAGGTGGAGAGGTCAGCAACTTTAAATTCCTCGGCACTTTTATTTCAGAGGACCTGTCCCAGGCCCAGCACACAAGTGCAATTATGAAAAAAGCAAGGCAACACCTCTACTTCCTTAGGAGTTTGCGAGATTCAGCATAACATCAAAAACTATGACAAAATTCTATAGCTGTGCAGTGGAGAGTATATTGACTGACTGCATCACAGCCTGGTGTGGAAAGATCAAAGCCCGTGAATGGAAAATCCTCTAAAAAGTAGTGGATATGGCACTGTCCATCATGGGTAAAGCCCTCCCCACCATTAAGCACATCTATGGGAAACACTTGTCACAGGAAAACAGCATCCATCATCAAGGACCCCCACCACCCAGGACTTCTGCCATCAGGAAGTGGTAGAGGAGTCTCAGGACTCACACCACCAGGTTCAGGAACAGTTCTCACCCCTCAACAATCAGGCTCTTGAGCAAAAGGGGAACTTCACTCAACTACATTTGTCGCATCATTGAAATATTCCCACAACCTTGGACTCACTTTCAAGGACTCTTCATGTCATGCTCTCAAAATTTATTGCTTATTTATTATTATTAGTTCTTTATTTTTGTATTTGCATAGCTTTGTGTCTTTTGCCCTCTGGTTGAATGTCCCAAGCTGGTGCACTCTTTCATTGATTCTATTATGGTTATTATTCTACTGCGGATTTATTGATTATGCCCACAAGAAAATGAATCACAGGGTTGTACAGGGTGACATATGCACTTTGATAATAAGTTTACTTTGAACTTTGTATTACAGCTGAGATTCAAAGGATAGAGAAACAAGTTCAGTTGATTCATCGCAAAAAGCCAAGGTCTTAATGATAACCTTGAGATAATGGGAAGATTTGGTTCAGTTAAATTTTCAAAGTTTTTTTCCCCCAAACTTACATGGGAAGAATAATCTCTCCAAGAAATAAAGCAAGGGTGGCCCATTCATCCCCTCAAGATTTGATAAGATAGTGGCTAATCTGTTACTTCAGTACCATTTTTCTGGACCAATTCCTCATCCCACAAAAATTTTTAACAAGGATATTTTTAAATTTATTTTATTTATTTAGAGATACAGCATAGTAACAAGCCCTTCTGGTCCAATATGCCCATGCCATCCAATTACATACATGACCAATTAAACTACTAACCCATGTGTCTTTAGAATGTGGGATGAAACTGGAGCGCCCAGAGGAAACTAGGTGGTCATATAGAGATTAAACAACCATGAAAAGACAGCAGTGAGAAATTAACCTGGATAGCTGGTACTGTAATATCGTTATGCTAACCACTATGTTACCATGCCACTAATGGCCTAATTGTTGACAGCATGAAGTTTCAGGAAAGAATTTTCATGCAATGTATGTAGGAGGCAGTCAAGACTAACCTTTTGATAACAGTTGATAAGCAAGTGATACATACATTTTTAAAATTTATGAGTCTCTTAAAACAAAAGCTACAGAACTTGAGCCGTGGTTATGTTTATGTTAATCTAATTTGAATAAATTAAATTTTATGTTAATAAGTTCAAAAATCCTTTTAAAATAATAATGAAGAATACAGTGAATACAGTCCTTCTGCAGGACTCAGCCTGAAACATCAACTGTACTCTTTTCCATAGTTGCTGCCTGGCCTGCTGAGTTCCTCCAACATTGTGTGTGTTGCTTGGATTTCCAGCATCTGCAGATTTTCTCTTGTTAATGAAGAATACAGTATTGAAAAAATTATAGACATTTGCAAAGTTATTCATATTTCAAATATGACATCTCAAACATACCAAAATGTGAACAATACAGACCAAAATAACTACTGATCAATATAATTCTACACAAACTAAATGACACTGTAATAAAACCAAAATTTTTGTACCTGCATTAAAAGTGTGCAAAATTATATATCAGCCATGATGTAACATTACATTGCCTTTATATCTCACACGTCAAATAAATTACATTTATTTTTCAGCTGTAAAGTCAAAATTAAATGCTTGTAGTTTAACATTCTATGAAGTTACCTGAATTTTATTTTCAGTGGTACTACCACCTAAGAGTAAAATAAACTTTTAAAATCACCCGAGTTAATGTGCTCATCACACAACTATTGACATTAATTCACTACAGGATCCAATATTTTCAACTTTTCAGTTTCCCAAGGTGAACGGTAATTACTCTAAGATAAACACAGATGCATTTTGCTATCAGTTTGCTATTTGAGATTCTTTTAATTATCAAAGTATATCCACCATAAAGATACAAAAAATGTTTAAAATTATTTGAAACTGGATCAGTATAAGACACCAAAGAATAAGCCATTTAAATTTTCTTTGAATTATTTTTGCTCTGTGCACATCAATTCCTCAAAATATTTTCACAATTTCAGTTTCACGACTGATTTTATTGCAGCATTCTACTGCTTGGGCAATATAATGTTAGTCATATGAATGCAAATACCTCAATTCCCAATTAATTTCACCTTGGCCAAAAAAAAAAATCAGGACTACACAGTTCTCAGAGTATACATTGCTGATGCTTTTGTTGAACTTCCCTGACACAGCAAAGAAATCAACAAATTTATTCAGGTCTTACAATAAGTTCACAGACAAAAGACGGTATCTACAGTTCATCTAAGTACAGTATTGGTATAAGCTTAAGTGTGCTGACCCGAACAAAAAATGTTGACATTAAATATGGAGGTATATTCTTCTAAGAATGCAAAATATACAAAGTAGTCCATTAATTGAATATAATTTCACAAAGGAAAATCAAACAGCAGCAGATTTAGGACCATAAAAACATGTGAGCATGAAGATGAACCCTACAGGCTGCTGGAAGCATACTAGTCTGTTCTAATCTTAAAATTCCTAACCACCCATTGAAGGCACCCAGCATTTAAGTAACTAAATACAATTTTAAAACAGTTTATCCTCAAAGCAGTTAGCTTCGTAGAAATGTGTAACACATTATCGACAGTGGTCAAAATCATACATTGTTTGTCTAAAATTTCTCAAAGGCCTCACATCCTTCAAGCTCTGTGTTCCATAACAGACTGTTCAGAATACCTTAAAAATGCTAGGATCTGCAAAACACATATTACATGATATAATGTGTGAACCACTGTCTTGCACACGGACTTCAATGTTACACTACCTCAAAATCTAAATCTACTTTCTCCCTACCATAATAATATAGCATTTAGAGATGGTAAAGATTAGCTTTCTTCATATGTACATCAAAACATACAGAGAAATGTATTAATTGTGTCAAGGACCACAGTCCTAGGATGTGCTATGGGCAGCACACAAGCGTCGCCGTGGTTCCTGCACCAACATAGCACGCCTACAACTTACTGAGCCTACCACATAAGTCTTTGGGAATATGTGAGGAAACCAGAGCACTTGGTGTCATGGAAAACGTACAAACTCTTTACAGAAAGTGGCAGGAACTAAACTTCAATCACTGATTACTGGTGCTGTAAAGCTAACTGCTATGCTACTATGTCACATTAATTGCCCTGGTACTTACTATTAATGGATTGCTCCACATTATTGAAAAATAATAACTGATATCTTTATCAATCATTTTAACTAAGGTTCATTATCACTAACTGGACCAATGAAAGTATCATATACGGATACAATTAACAATTATAAAATGTTAATTACATCATGAATTTCAGATGACAGCATAAATAACAATTGATTATTAAGTATATTACTAAAACACACCAAATGAAATTACAATACTAATAAATAATTCAAAGTATTCCAACATCAGGTCAAGGATAACATCATATACATGAACAAAACCCCAAGATTAAAATATTTTTATTTTAAATCACGCTGACAGAATTTGAAATTCAATGTTACCAGTTATTTTAGTCACATGTATACTTCTGCACTGATGAGTTGAAGATATTGCCAACATTACTGCAAATTAATTAAAAATGAATTGTCAGCCAAGAGAATGCATACTCAGCATACACCGTCAAGTAACACTGCTACATACACTCTTATTTGCTTCAGTAACTCATTGAAGTACATTTTCAGTGGTATAGGTGAACAAGAGAATATTGAATGTGTAATAAATATGTACTTCTCAAAATATGAATACTGTACCTTTAGTTCAACTACAAATAAATGTTCTGAAGAGAAAATCAGTTACAATTTAAATGCCAATTAAATAAAGATTTGTTTACAAAAAAAAACTGTCAAGACAACTCCAGGAGTTTGCTTTGCATTATCACAACTTTGAAATGTCTCTGTTGTGGGATAACTCTGTAATAATGGGAAATTTAACTGTAATCATTTTTGATTTTATTAGGTACCCAAAAAAAAGCACATGTTCCCATAGATCCAAAGTATAAATCTAAATCCAGTGGTGGGAATACAAGAACGTGTGGGAAAAGTTAGAGGGCACCAAGATGTAAAATCACAAATTTTTCAAAAGAGAGCAACGTCAAATCATAATGGCATATGATAGTTTGTAAATAGATCTTAACAGAGTGACACAGATTTTAAATAAATTATTTTGAAGTATGTTCACAGTGGAAGTATATCCCCATTGCCACATATGCAAAACGTGCCAAAAAGGCGGAAAAAGATGACAAGTTTAAACATTACAGCACCTGTCCAGATATAATATTTGTTTGATGGACAATAACAGGACAGGAACTAAAATCGGATTCAACTTCGCAGTGCTAAGAATTAGATGCAAAAGAACACTACAACACGCTACGATAACAAAAAGCTTGCAGTGCCGTTTTCCTATAAACCACCAACTTGTCAGAAAAGTTTAGCATTATTATAATGTAAACCCATGCCAACAAAGCTCAGTGTCCTTAACACGGGAAAACCTTTGGGGATTTGCCCGGGTTCAGCACGCCAGGCTTTGCTTTTTATTAAGTACACCACCACCACCAATCAACCACCCCCACCTCCTTCCACCAACACTACCCACCATCTGAGACTTGAGGAACCCAGCGGGACGAAACCCACCCCCTCCTACCTGGGCTGCCTGAAGCCGGCTGGGGAAGGCGTTTTGTTCCTCAGATGTTGGACCTGCTGGAGGGACCTCAGCGAAATGTTCTTAAACAAACTGTCCTCAGCCGCGTCCTCCAGCTTCAGCTGAGGGATGATGTGACCCGGGTTGGCGAAAGCCATGTTATTTTAATTTAAATCAAGACAAAATTGAAACTGAAATTAATTGTAAAATATTTTCTCTCGGCCAATATCCCTCACTAGCACCGGAGCCCTCAGGCACGGATGATGAACTGAAGCCGCTTGCCGCCGCGCTTGCGCGCGCACATGCAAGAGCCGCCGAAGTCGAACGTTGAGCGCGCGGCCACCCAGCTGCAAATCGCGCGCACGTGCCATCGCCTCGCGGTCCGGGTACCTGGATAGCGTGCGTTTCCTTTGTGACTTGTCTAACTTTGCGCCAACCTTGGTCCCCACGTTTACAAGTGAAATAATTTGATTCTGTCTATCCTCTAAAGATATAGACGCAAAGTGCACTGACCAACTGCTGAGATAAGTTTTCAAGTTGTCCCATTTATACTCTGCTTATCTCATGCAACCATGTGTTTACAAACGTATTATTTCTTCTCTCAAGGGCATGGATGTATGACGTGACACAAATGTAGGTTTTAAGTCGAACTTGGTTTATTTCGGATCCCAAGCAAATGCAGTATTTTAATTTTGTACAAATATACCACGAACTGTAATTTATTGAGTAATTTTAAGTGTTTAATTTCAATGCTTTCCCTGAACATAAAACAAAGTGCTAGAAGTACTATATTTATAAAGGAAGAATTACACACCCCAATGTTGTCATAAGTTCATAAAGTCACATAACACAAAACAGGCCTTCAGCTCACATCAAGCATTCATTTTATACTTGCAACACACATCAAAGTTGCTGGTGAACACAGCAGGCCAGGCAGCATCTCTAGGAAGAGGTACTGTCGACGTTTCGGGCCAAGACCCTTCGTCAGGACTAACTAAAAGAAGAGCTAGTAAGGGATTTGAAAGTTGGAGGGGGAAGGGGAGATCCAAAATGATAGGAGAAGACAGGAGGGGGAGGGATGGAGCCAAGAGCTGGACAGGTGATTGGCAAAAGGGATATGAGAGGATCATGGGACAGGAGGTCCGGGGAGAAAGACAAGTGGGGGGGGGGAACCCAGAGGATGGGCAAGGGGTATAGTCAGAGGGACAGAGGGAGAAAAAGGAGAGTGAGAGAAAGAATGTGTGTATAAAAATAAATAAATAACGGATGGGGTACGAGGGGGAGGTGGGGCATTAGTGGAAGTTAGAGAAGTCAATGTTCATGTCATCAGGTTGGAGGCTACCCAGACGGAATATAAGGTGTTGTTCCTCCAACCTGAGTGTGGCTTCATCTTTACAGTAGAGGAGGCCGTGGATAGACATATCAGAATGGGAATGGGACGTGGAATTAAAATGTGTGGCCACGGGAGATCCTGCTTTCTCTGGCGGACAGAGCATAGGCGTTCAGCGAAACAGTCTCCCAGTCTGCGTCGGGTCTCGCCAATATATGGAAGGCCCTATCGGGAGCACCGGACGCAGTATATCACCCCAGTCGACTCACAGGTGAAGTGATGCCTCACCTGGAAGGACTGTCTGGGGCCCTGAATGGTGGTGAGGGAGGAAGTGTAAGGGCAGGTGTAGCACTTGTTCCGCTTACAAGGATAAGTGCCGGGAGGGAGATCGGTGGGGAGGGATGGGGGGAAACGAATGGACAAGGGAGTCGCGTAGGGAGCGATCCCTGCGGAAAGCAGAGGTGGGGGGAGGGAAAGATGTGCTTAGTGGTGGGATCCCGTTGGAGGTGGCGGAAGTTACGGAGAATAATATGATAGACCTAGAGGCTGGTGGGGTGGTAGGTGAGGACCAGGGGAACCCTATTCCTAGTGGGGTGACGGGAGGATGGAGTGAGAGCAGATCTGCATGAAATGGGGGAGATGCGTTTGAGAGCAGAGTTGATGGTGGAGGAAGGGAAGCCCCTCTCTTTAAAAAAGGAGGACATCTCCTTTGTCCTGGAATGAAAAGCCTCATCCTGAGAGCAGATGTGGCGGAGACGGATCAATTGCGAGAAGGGGATGGCATTTTTGCAAGAGACAGGGTGAGAAGAGGAATAGTCCAGGTAGCTGTGAGAGTCAGTAGGCATTTTATACTTGTTCCATTTATTCTTCTGAAATTCACATCAACTGCCTCCTAGGTTCTACAGTTCAAGTATACACTTGGGGTACCTTGTGGTTGCTTATTCTCTGACCAACCTCCAAGTCTTTGGGTTGCTGGAGGAAACTGGAGTACCCAGGGGAAACCCTATCAGCTACAGGGAGAACACATAATTTCCAGACAGACAGCAGGGAAGGTCAGAATTGAACCTGGGTCACCTTTGCTGTGTTGCAACTATACCACTATGCTGTCTTTCTTTACTCTTTAGATTGGAAGTAATTATATTTCCAATTTTTCTTTTATCTTTAATTTATTTTCCAGCAATTTATCTAGTTTCCTTTCCTAATTTAACATGTAAGCAGTTTGTACCATTCATTTAATGTGCAACTCTGCGATAGACAGTCCCAAGCCCGCAGCAAAAGGGGATGGGTTGGACATGGGGCTACCAACCCCATCCCATAAAAACCCAATGCTACAGAAATGTCATCAGAAGCTCCAAAGAGTTCATCCCTGGGAGACAAAGGAACTTTGCCTAGAAGACATATGAAGTCATGTGTGAAAGCTGAAACGAGGGCCAATCAACCTCCTATCATCCCAAAACAGAGGACTCTGGCAAGCTGCTGTTAGTGGCGTCTGCCCCAGTCGGGGTGATGGACTTAAGAAGAAGAATTTAGTATGCATAAATATTGTCAGATTGAAAGATAAATTAAAATATGATTTTTGTATAAAACAAAATCATCCTTAGTCTCTAAACATTGTATACTTGCTTTAAGTGTTATAGCAAGTATCATTACTGACAGCTCATTTGAGCAATTACTGAAATGTTATTTTATATGTTTTGCAGAACAAGTTTCAGAAAGAATTGTTTTCGTTTCTTGCTTCCTTGATGTGAGATTCTCATGCTTTATTCCAGAAAATAACTTCAGCAGTAAGAATAATAAAAGGCATCTCGAGTCAACAAATGTAAATCATCACAAATATGTATGCATATTCATTAAAAAACAATTGTGTTCATCACTGTTCATGAAGGGCAATGTTATTTGAGCTATTAAATTATATACCACATACCTGGCTGATAAGCCAATACCTATTCTTAATTGTTGTTTTGATCTATCAATGGATGCAATGACTTAGAATCTTACCATGAGGTCAATTAAAGATATAAGAAATGAAGCTAGAGGATCTTATGCAAGTTGCACAGAATTCAACAATTTACACTCTGAAGATTCCTTCTTCTCCAGCCCTTTGCCTTTTCCATTTATCACCTCCCAGCTTCTTACTTCATCCCCTTCCCCCACCCACCTGGCTTCACCTATCACCTTATAGCTGTCCTCCTTCTCCTCCCGCCACCTTCTTATTCTAGCATCTTCCCCCTTCCTTTCCAGTCCTGATGAAGGGTCTTGGCCTGAATTGTCAACTGTTTAATCATTTCCATAGATGCTGCCTGACCTGCTGAGTTCCTTCAGCATTTTGTGTGTGTTGCTCTGGATTTCCAACATCTGCAGCATCTTTTGTGTTTATAATTCACATTCTGGATTCTTTCTACATTACCTGCCTAGATAGCACTTACATAATGTTCAATCATGCAGCTATAAATGAGCTGTCTATGCAGTAGGAAGTTTACATACTGCCTGTGAGTTTTACTTCTCCGTGGCTACAGAGAACTTCCGCGTCAGATTCTAGGATGGTATAGGGAACCCAACTCATGAATCATTCATCAGTCTGTCTTATCTGAAGTTCCCACACCACCCCAACCCATTAGCTCCTACTTCTCCCAAGGCTAACACACGTGTCCTGACAAAGGGTCTCAGCCTGAAACATCCACTGTACTTCTTCCTAGAGATGCTGCCTGGCCTGCTGCGTTCACCAGCAACTTTCATGTGTGTTGCAGATCTGCCCACCCAGCCTAACATCCCCAATACAACTACCAATCTCAAGGCTACCATCCACCATTTGCAAGCTTGACCACCATTTACATCTCACACCACCAGTCATAAGCCATATACCACCCCTAGATCAATGACCCAGCTTTCAAACCTATCTCTGATGATCAATCCTACACCAACAATAGCTAGCAACCAACCCTCAGTGTAAATTCTTGATCCATCAGTTGGCTCCAATCCCTTTTTGATTTCTCACCAAAGCCCCAAGCAAAAGTGATTTCCTCAGGCAATGCTGGACTCCATACATGAAATGCTTTGAGTGTGTAAGTTTGACAATCAAACGTGGCACCATAGAACTTAAATGCAATTGAATTTCCAATTAATGGTAAGCCAACAAAAATAATGTTGATTGGCCTACCTTGAAAAGTCCAACTAAACAAATACTTTTGATGAAACCTACACAACTTGAATTCCATTGATGCCATTCCAATACTTTTAAATAGGCCACTCAGTAATGCTTAATATAACAGACCACTGTTAAGCCACTAATAAATATTAAGTTATATTCATAAATATTACTGTTAAATAGGGCACTTAATAAAACAGCATTGCTAGTTTCAGATTTTTTGATACAAGGATACATCTGCATATTTGATTGTTCAAATAATCATTAATAATCTCATAATATGATTCAGCAAAAACAATGAGTTCTACTAGTGTTCTGAATGAATGTGTTCTCTTTAATTATCACCACTAAAGTCAGATAAATTCTCCATTTTTCCCATAATTGTTCTGATATTTTGCTGCCACGTTTGTTTACATAACAGCCACTTGACTTCAAAGTAATCAATAGTACAGTGACACGTTATTATGAAAGATATCAAGGCACCACATGAAGGCAAGACATTTGTCTTTGAGTCAAAGAGATATAGAGCTATGCAGCACAGGAAAAGGCCTTCTTTCTTGGAAAATTAAGACACAATTAGACAGGGCGATGAAGACTGCTTTTGGTATGCTTGCTCTTATCAGTCAGAATACTGAGTATAGACATTGGTAAGGCCACATTCGGAGTACTGAAAACAGTTCTAGTTACCCTGCTATAGGAAGGACGTCATTAAACTGGAGACGGTGCAAAACACGGATGTTTTTGGAACTGGACAGCGTGGATTAGGAGAGTCTGGATAAACTAGGGATTTTTTCTCCCTGGATTGTAAGTGGTTGAAGGTTGACCTTATAGAGGTTTATAAAACTCTGAAGGGAAATAGTTTCAGTCCTTTCCCCAGGGTAGGAAGAGGGCTTAGGTTTAACTTCAGAGGGGAAAGATTTAATAAGGACATAAAGGGAATTTTTTCACACGGAGAATGGTGGGTATATGGAGCAAGCTGCCAAAGAAAGTGGTAGAGAGGTACAATTATATTTAAAAAGACATTTGGACAGTTACATAGATAGGAAAGGTTTAGATAGATATGGACAAATCACAAGTATGAGAAGTAGGGCTGAACATGAACCTGTTGAACCAAATACTTTTACAATAATTGTGGCAGGTTTGATACAACAAAAATAATATTGTCCCAACAATGTATTTTAACCAAAATTTCTTTTAGCTTTTTGGAAATTGAAACTTCACAGGAGAATTATTGCTGTTGATGTGTGTGATTAACAACTCCATAGCAGTCATTTATAATCTTTTTGAATAATTTATGTACTGTAAGTTAGGGACAATTTATGTTTGAATCACGTCCAGGTTTGTGTCATTGATTGATTGGGTCTCCGATACGATTGACAGAGTGAGTAATGGCCACTACTCAAGACATCAGGGATAGTTTTAAATTCAGCAACTAAAGTTGTCAAAGTGTTCTAGTTATCTGTTGTATCAACCTGACAATAGGGTCGAACAATAAGGCAGAGCAGCTTCAATAACAAAATGGCAACTTGTTTCCTTATTTTAACCATCTGCATTAGAGATGTATGGTTAGTATATGCAGAGTGGGAAAAAGTAATTGAATTGCTATTTTTAAGACAAATACAGAAAAGCCCAAGTTTGAAAATCCAAGCATTTCATTAAGATTTCAGAGAAGTAAGCTTGTCATTCTTTTGTCTGTTTCTCTCCAATTGATCAGTAACACCGAAATAAAGTTTTCATATTAATTTTGGTTTGCTTATAATTAATCAGCTTTTCAACTTCCTTGCATTAGCAAAAGAAAGAAAACAGATTATCTTTGACCAATTTAGATTTTCAATATCTTTCATTCTGTCCACTCCAATATATTGTTCTGAACTCTGTAGAGAAAGGTTCCATTTGATTAATGTAACTGCATCTATAACTCATCTGACCTTGCTCATTCCAGGTTAGTCAGCAGCTTGAGAGAAAGAAAATTGTATAATGAATATATATGAAGTAAAATATTACTGGTTCAGTTTACTGCTTAAATACTTTTATTTTACTAGCCTATAATCTAAAGCTCTGACATTTAATTCACAGCAAATCCCCAACATCTGGCACATGACAAGTATGAAGGATTGTGATCAGGATTTCATTAGCATTCAAATAATTTAATATTTAAAATAATCTTAGTAGCAGTGAAAAGGCTTTTAATATGACAACATAGTAGTAGATTAAAAGTTCATTTAACTAAGTTCCAGATTTTGGCCAGCCTGTCTTCATAAAGTGAAAACAAAATCAGAGAAAATGTCATTACCTGTTCATTACTTTCTTAATACTAGTCCAAATATGTCATAAGCAAAAGCTTGGAATGGGTCACTTTCAATCTAACAATGTTACAGAGATAAAGGAGCACTTAAATGTATTTAAAAATATAGGAAATAACAAAAGAGAAGGCCTATGAAAGGATGTAAGCAGGAGTGTTTAAATGTCAAAAAGGACAAGTAAAGAAACAAAAGATGGGTCTAGAGGAGCAGCAAACAGTAGCATTGTTACCAGCATTTCCTCTCCAAAATCTTCAGTGTGGTGGTGGAGACCTGAAATTAAATTTGGTTCCAGAATGATCTAAAATGCCAGTTCAAATATTAGATGCTGATTCTTGAGCTGTGTCTGAATAATGTAGGAGGCTAAGGAAAGAGTAATGAAAATGGTATGGTATAGTGGTATAATTGTAATAGGAGTAGGGTGGTGAACTGACATGTCACCAAGACAATTCAATGTCAAGAACAGAGATAATTGTCGGGTGTTTGGCAGAATTATCACCCAAACTATGTTTGACCTCCCCACTGTAGAGGAGATTGCATCTTAAATGGCAAACACAGTACTTTCCAATACATAGAAAGAACTATAGGCAAATCACCAAATCACCTGGAAGAAGTATTTGGAATCCCTGACGAGATTGGAGAAGGTGAAATGGTGATATTGTATTTCATCTAATTGCAAGAGAAACTACATCGACAGTACACAAGTGTTGTGTCTGTTATATGTGTTGCATGTGGCCAAATGGTTAAGGCGTCGGTGCTGTATACTGATTCAGTTATTTCAATTTACATTTTCCCTAAACCTATCTTTTGAATTTTATTTATGTGCCTAACTTGCCTATTCATCTCCCTTTTCATTTCATCACTTGTTCCCCCTCCTCATCAGAGACTTTTCCTTTAGGTCTTGCAACTCCTTTCTTTTTTCTGTCCACCTGTTTGCTTAAAGCATGCAACATGTTGTATTATCAAATGTCTCCATACATAACAAAAGACCAATAACCTGAAATGTTGAATCTCCTTTTCACAGACATGCAGATCATCTCAGAGTGCTGCATTTACAGCATTTTCTAACCATGCCAAGTATTTAGTATCATTTATATGTTTATTGCAACAGAAATGATAACATTTACTTTAATCAGCATTATTGTACATAGAACATACAGTAGATGCTCATAACCCTGGGATAATATGAACAGGAACTGAATTATAGATACAATTAATAAGTAGTCAGGCTCCATATGACAAGAGATAGAATAAACTCAAAGAAATACAAATTTCAAATCTCATTTAAGACCATAAGACATAGGAGCAGAATTAGGCCATTCAACCTATCGAATCTGCTCCAACATTTGATCATGGCTGATTTATTTTCCCTCTCAATTCCATTATCCTGTCTTCTCCCTGTAACTTTTGATGCCCTTACTAATCAAGAACCTATCAACCTCTACTTTAGATATACCTAATGACTTGGCTTCCACAGCCATCTGTGGAAATGTATTCCACAGACTCACCACCTTCTGGGTAAAGTAATTCCTTCTCATCTTTGTTCTAAAGGGACATCCTTATATTCTGAGGCTGTGCCCTCTGGTCCTAGACTCTTCCACAATTGGAAACATCCTCTCTACATCGACTCTATCTAAGCATTCAATATTTAGTAGGCTTCAAAGAGATCCACTCATTCTTTTGTAGATGTTGAATGGTAATTAGAATTTATGAACTTAAATCCTCTACCAGAAAGTTCACTGGGCTCCCATTTGAATATTAGCTCTTCTTTCAGTTAGTCCTGACGAAAGGTCTCGGCCCAAAACGTCGACTGTACCTCTTCCTGTAGATGCTGCCTGGTCTGTTGCGTTCACCAGCATCTTTTATGTGTGTTACATTTAAAAGCCTGCTGTTATTCTCGTGACAAAATTATAACTACAAACTGTAGAAGAATATCTTAAAAAAGCAATGAAGCCAGGAAATTCTGTGTTAGATGAGATCCAGCAAAGGTAGAGAGATGATTGTTTTATGTGAGCCGATCATCCCACAAAAGCTTGTTGCACAAACTGCATACAACAAAATGGTGAAGTTGATCAATGCAATTTTCCAAGTCAAACAGATCTGGAAGCAAAAATTAAGAAGGGGTTCCAACTAACCACAGAACTGTGTAGTTAGTATGCTGTCCTTGATGTACTAGTTTTTTTTAAATAGTGAAGTTCTATGGCTAATTAGAAAAATTAGAAAGTCATGGCAAACTATGAGTGGTAATGAAAAGAAACTAAAAGTGTATTTGAATAATATGAAGGTAAAGTCTCAAAGCTGAAAGAGAATGTTTACAAACATAATGGCATGGACCAACCCAGGAAACAGGGGTTTTTAACCCTTAAAATATTGGCATGACATTTTTTGGAAACATAGTTAGAGTTAAATATTGAGAAAGTTCAAAGCAGCAGTGGCCATTAGTGTGGATAATGTAGGCTTTAATTAGGGCCTTAAGATTAGGGAAGAAAAATAGAGAGGTGAAGGTGTTTTGGAAAGGATTTTTAAAAATCTGGGACCCAGGTTGGCACAAGTTCACAAATACAAAACATCGAAGGAACAGAAAGATTACAGAAATTGTGAGTGTGTTGCTATGGCATGAACCTTTGAGGTTGTAGAGGAATTAAATGTAGAAGCAGAACTTAAGTCTGCAGGCTTTACCTGTCTGAGAAATAATGTAGATGAGCAGGAACAAACCTAATTGTTGAGGAGGGTAGTGTATAATGGACAGAATTTTAGCTGACCTGAAGAAGAACAGACACTGAGAGAAGGCCAAAATCAGTTGTTGCTGGAGGAGATTAGAGATTTTAGCAATCAGAGATGAGATAAACACAGAGGATAAAGAAGTAGAAAGCTTACTGCGGGATCAAGGAGAGTGCTAAAGTACTGCATATAACAGAGGTCAAAATGACACAAACATTGTCAAGCTAAAAGGACATCTCTTAATCTAAAGCTTTACATGTTACAGCTGTACAAGATATTGGTAAGGACACACTTGGAGTACTACATACTGTTCTGGTTGTCCTACTGTGGGAAAGATGTCACTAAACTGGAGTGGGCGCAAAAAAAAAGATTTAGAAGGATGTTAGTGGGACTCAAGGACTTAATTTATAAGGAGATGCTGTATAGCTAGGACTTTTTGACCTGGACTATAGGAAGCTGTGAAATATGTTATTGAAGTTTATAAAATAATGAGAGGCATAGATAAAGTGAACAGCCTTTTCCCTTTTCACATTATATCCAAAGCAAGGGGGCATAGATTTAAAGTGAGAGGGGAATGATTTAAAAGGTACCCGAGGGACAACATTTTCGCATAGAGAGAGCGTGTATATCAAAAGATCATATTTTAACCTTTTGTTGGGCTAGTTTTACTATCCACTGGTAGATTCATCAGTTTATTTATACACTATTCCAAATGCTTGTATATTGAATGTCATAAATAAAAGATCCTGCATTACAACCTATCATGCAATATTGCCATGCAAGTAATATGTTATAGAACATAGAGACATGACATAATGAATTATTGCTAATTATGCACTACCCTCTGAGGACAGAGCCTTATCATTATCATATTAAAATATACAACAGTCAGGGAAAGTTGCATAGTGTCTACGAATGAATTATCAAGACAAAAATGTTATATAACAGAAAAGTAATGCCTCATGTCAATAAACTAAAAGAGGAAGGATCATTTGCTACCTTCATGACTTACAAGGAAATTCAAATCTACAAGCTCACTTGTGATGCCTGACCATCAAAAAACAAAAAAAAAGAATGATTTATGGACACTTACATCTGTTAAGTGATCACAAGCTTGATATTGTAAATGATAATAGAAAATTTTCAGAAGTTGAAATTCTGGACAAAAGTTTTGGAGTTCATGAAAAGCCAATATTACTCTTCTAAGTTACACCATAAAATTCCAAATGTTCTTAAAATATTGCAGAAGTCATCACAACAGAATAATGCCATTTTAGTGGAAGACTAATGGGAAAAGCTATTGAGTGTGTGTGTAAATGCAAGAACTATGGAATACGTATCTCAAAATATTTGCAAGCCCAAATAAACACCACAAGGATTAACCAGTCAAGAAGCAAAACAAGAGCAAATCGATCTAAAACTCAGATGGAAAATCAGGAGAATAAGGTGAAGAATATCTACATAAAAGAACCGATTCCTCAAAACACAGCATATGGATGTACTGTAATTTTCAGCACCGGTACCTGCAAAAGCAGATGGCTAGTAGCACAAATAACATTGTCTCATTACCAGAAGGTTCAGCAGAATTCTTTGACAAATTCAGTCTGAGACATGAAGATGGGTTGTTTGAGAATGAAATGTTCCAAAGAATCTAAAGGATTCATTCTAACTTAGCAAGTTGTGTCAAAGTAAAGCTGGCATCAGCTTTCTGAATTGTACACCAACAAAGCACTCAGGAATTGATAATGATATGATATATAATTATCAGATCATGCATTACAATGAAAGAGGCTTTGTAGATATAATGATTCTTTTACATTGAAGCTTATTTAACAGAAACGTCGATAGAGAATTATGTGCAGAGTCATTACCTATCCAGTAGGGCTTTGCTGGAGTGGAAATGTCAATGAATTTGCTGCCCAGAGCATCATAGGCATGCTCTCTTCTTATTATTGCAATCATAGAAAAGGTACAAGAGCCTCAAGATCCACACACAACATTTTAGGAACAGCTTCTTTCCCTCTGCCATCAGATATCTGAATGCACAATGAACCAGCCCATGAACAGTACCACTCTATGTTTGGTCTCTTTTTGCACTATTTATTTAATTAATTAACTTTTACAATATATTTAGAATTACAACTTGTAGTATTTTTATTTATTTTACTTTACCGTTGCCAGAAAACGACAAATTTCACAACATTATGGCAGCGATATTAAACCTGATTCTGGTTCTGATGTATTTGCGTGATCATCCAAAAGAGGGAGACAGGCAAGTTAGGGATATTAGAACTACATTTATTTATCAATATATCTGTGAGGCCAATTTACTTGCCATTATTTCTGTACAAGTGAGACAGCAACTTTAGGTGACGGGCAGATGCTCCATTAAATCCAAAAATACAGAAACTGTTAAGTGAATTGTGTTGTTCCATTGTTAGCTATTTGAAGAAAGAAAATTGTGTGCTTCATGATTAAAATGAGTTAAATGATGCGAAGTTGCTGTATTTACACAGTAGAAAGGAAGTAAATGTCACAGAGTTGACAGAAGTCAAATCTAATATTGTTTTAGCACATGTTAAATGTTAATTATTCTAAATTAATCTTCCTTACTCAGAAAGTGAATAGTTATAAATGTGTAGCTGTTAAATTGCCAGAACTAAAAATGTAATTTAAGAAGAAAATATTTTTATTTTTACAGTACATGCACCTTGGTTCCAGATTCTGAAATTCCTTTGGTTAACGCGATCCTCACTGATTTGATTTGACACCAATGATATATTTCACCCTATATGTATTTCAATAGTTTGGTGCACATGTGACAAATAAGGTTAATCTTTCTGGAATTTTAATATCTACACAGAAAGATCCCTTTCTGAACCTTGCTTTTTCTAACTATCCACAATTTAACCAGTGCCCTGTTCTGCCCCTTTTAGTTCCAAACTAGATTATCTTATTTTTTTCTGTATTTTTTTCTTCACTCATATCTACAACATCACAAATATCTTTATGTCATTGGCAAATTTTAAAGGTAACCTTTTTATACCTTCACCTGTTGCTACTAGATATTTTAGAAACTGCCCTGTCTCTTACTACTCTGTAAATTTCTTAACCAGGTTAATCACTTGTTTTAAATATTATAAACTTTAATTTTATCTCATAGTTATTTATCAGATGTGTGTAGAAGTGAAGATCACTAGCAGCCTTAAGTATTCCTCTTACCACTACATTCATCACCTTCTGACAAAAGTTTGTGAGTACTTGTTCATACGTTAATTTTGTTGTGCCTCTATAAGAAATTCAACTTTACTTCTTCCCCATTGTAAATAATGAAGCAAACCAATTGTTCCACACACCATAGCTGTCTTTTTTTATTTTGTTTTTTACTATTAACATTTTTAAAATGCTCCCATGGCACTTAGCACTATCTTTACCAAAGTATAGTGTAAAAAAAATTGTGCTTAGTTTAAATTCTTGGTTTCTTTCCCACACCCTTTCTGCAACCCTAACCATATGATTCCTCACCTTCAGTTTTTCTTTGCATCTCCCCATGCTTGATGTGCTGGGTTTGGTATCTCTGAATATTTTTCACTTTGTTTTACATTCTTCTCATCACCTTTCAATGCCTGTGACTGTTATTTCTTTGTTAAATAGAACTATTGCTCATTTGCAGCATAAACTGGTTCTATATTGCAGTAAATAAAATTCTGAACATCTCCCTCTGCTATCCTGTGATTTTACCTACAAATAAAATAGGTTTGATTATACTTGAATCAGCTCATTTTTCATGTTCACTTCTTAGGAGATCCCCATGGCTACTGAGAAGAGGGTAAAATTGTTCCCGACATTGCCCTTATCCTGATGTCCACCTTTGTAGCTGTATCAGGTGGTGTGTAGACCTAAAATACTTGGGCACCAAATGCCACTATGTCCTGAGGTTCTATCCGTCTCTGGTGTTGCGGAGGATAGGCCTGGCCCCTCTACCACACAACATTGCAGTCAGCTGGACATTGCTACACTCCCTGTCCTTTATGGAAGAGCTCTTCCAAGTAAACACATTTGAGCACAAGTCTATCAGGCAATAATCAGCACAGAATGTATTACGGACAGTGCATGACAGGAACAATATTGATTCTGTGGGTTTATTCTTTGAGCAAATGGTCCAAACCATATGGCACAATGCCTCATTGGCAGATGTGATAATCAAGCACCAACACTTCATTTGTCTGGCAGCAAGAGGTTCCCTCTCAGTCAGAGCTTTCATCTACAGATGACAGCAATGTACACTTCCCTCGGGATGGCCGCAGTGGGGAAGAAACAGTCACCCACCCTTTTGCAAATTTGCTTAGGGGGTGTGGAGATGAATGCAAAGTTCCATGTACAGGTTCATGCCTAGCAGTTGCATAACTGAGGACTCTCTGATCAACAGGCTGTTCCCAAGGGAACTGAGATAGAGATTGTGCTGCTGAAAGGTCATCAGCTCGGTGAAGGATGTCCTTTAGTCTGCCCGAAACCTGTTGGCCTTCCAGAACAGCGAAATGTCTATGAAGGAATGCTGCAGAGTGGCTCAGTCCAGGCTGTATGTGTCTGTGCTGTGGGATCCACTGACGCTTCTTGCATCCATTGCTAAGGCTCTTTGGGGAAGGACCACAATACAGGCTCCTTCCACTACCATACATGGAGGAACAGAGTTGGGTGGGAAGCCCCTCAACCAATCAAAGGGTGTATCACCTCAGGGAAGCATGTGAGTGCCAATAATGCCATGGTGTGTTTTTCTTTCTTTTTTCTTACAAGTTTACACTAATGAATGTACCACCCATGAATGTAAAGGGTTTTTTTTTAGGAACTTCTCCTTCCTCTGTATATAACATCACAAATAAAATATATTTCTGAAAAAAAGATAGAGTCCATTGCATTGGGCACTCCTACTACGTGGTTCTACTGGAAGGCAGGAAGCTACAAGCTGCAACCTGGCCAGAGGTTAGAGTGTGTGGCTGTGTTCCCATGCCTCCAGGATTGCCCTAACGGCCTTTGACAAATTGCAAGTTCCCTGCATTTGAACATCTCTCATATTCAGACCTTCAAAAGAAGTTTTAAAAGATTGAAATGATTTAAAATAATAATAAATGTAATTAAAATATGTTAACCTACATCACACGAATTAAAAATCAAAAATGTAAAATGAAACAAAGAATATTAAGTTAAAATTGTTAACCTGGTTTAACTTTTTACTGAATGTTGGTGACTCCATTGGATGAAAATATGAAAGAAGGAAAATTGAGAGGGTTATAGGCAAAGCAGGGTTGTTTAGGGATTGTCAATACGGCTTTGTTATTGAAGGATCTTGTCTAACAAATTTGAATGAGTTTTTTGAAGAAACAGCAAAATTTACTGAAGAAGTCACTGATTGATGTAGTCCACATGGACTTCAGTAAGCCCGTTGACAAGGCTCCATGATTGCACTGAAAGGTTGCAGAGGAAATTTAGCAGGATTTTGTTTGGGATAGAATATTTCATTTATGAAAAGAGGCTATATAGGCTAGCCTTGTTTTCCTTGGAGCAGAGGAATCTGACGAGGGGTCCTGATGACATAAAAAATGTCTAACGTAGAATATACATAGATGAATATAGAGTTATAAGTGGCAAATATAGCATAGATAATGATCAACATATCTTTATAAACAAGACATCTACAACATGGGGAAATGAAGGAAAAAAATTACCTAGAGGTTGGTTTGTAATCTGGAATACACTGTTTGAGAAGGTGGTGGAGCCAGATACTCTCACAACTAAAACTATTTTCAAAACAGGGAGAAAATTCAAACATCAGAGGTGCAGAGGGACTTAAGAGTCTTTGTGCAGAATTTCCCAAAGGTTAACTTGCAGGTGAGTCAATGGTGAGGTAAACAAATGCAATATTAGCATTAATTTCGAGAGGACTTGAATATCAGAGCAAGGATATAATGCTGAGGCTTTATAAGGCAGTAGTGAGGCCTCACTTAGATATTGTGAGCAGTTTTGGTCCCCTTATGTAAGAAAAGGAGTTGGTCCAGAGGAAGTTCACAAGAATGATTCTAGGAACGCTTGACGTACTCACTGAAATTTAGAAAAATGAGGGGGATTGGATGTTTCCTATAGTGGGTGAGTCTAGGATTAGAGGACACAGCCTCCGAGTAGAGGAACATCCATTTAGAACAGAGATGAGGAGGAATATCTTTAGCTAGAGGGTGGTGAATCTGTAGAATTCATTGCCACGGATGGCTGTGAGTATTTTTAAATCAGAAATTCATAGGTTCTCGATTAGTCAGGGAGCCAAAGGTTACAAGGAGAAGGCAGGAGGATGGAGTTGAGAAGGATAATAAATCACCCATGACGGAACGGCTTAATTCTGCTCCTATGTCTTATATCCTTATGGTCTTAAATCTATCTGGACAAGCACCTGAATTGCCAAAACATAGAAAGTCAGTGCTGGTTAATGGGATGAGTGTGGATGGATGGAAACTTGATGCTTGGAATTAGCATGATGGGTCAAAGGGCCTTTCTGTGCTGTACAGTTCAATGACTATGATGAAAAGACCAGGAGAGTGGCACAGATTCTCTTCTACATGGACCAAATCCCCTTTACGTTCATTATATGTTGCTCCATGTGGCAAAAAAACAAGATTTTCTAATAAGACTGGCAAAAATTCAATATGTTGTTTAAACTGATCCTGTCAAGTAAGAGCCAATTCCATAATTCTGTGTTGCTTTATCATAACTCAACTATTATTTAACTAACACTGTCAAAAATTGCCAACATTGTTGGAACATTGGAAATAACATCTCAACTTTAAAATATATAGGAAATATAAAACAGACACAAAACATGATTATCTACAGTTAAAATCCTGTAGGTGGCAGGCAAAACAAAGGAGATAAATTATTTGACTAAAAAAAGGATAAAAGGGGGTTGGCCAAATAGGTCAAGCGTATTTTGCCTTGCGATGAAACCAGCCTCGCTTTAAATAAGTTGCAGGGAGAATTGAACAATTCCCATGGTAAGCTTTTAAGCTACAGACATCCTGCAATTTAGTTATTAAAAATGCAAAATATTTAACATCTGTCTTACAAGACTTGTTAATACATCTGCTGAATTGGATTTACCTAAGGTATTCATTGTTTTTTGTAAAATGAAGGCATATTTTAGATAATTTTCTACTTTTAAAACCAAATAAACATAACTCTGTTTAAAGCAACACACACAAAATGCTGGAGGAACTCAGCAGGTCAGGCAGCATCTATCGAAATGAATAAACAGTCGATGTTTCGGGCCGAGACCCTTCGTTAGGACCGGAAAGGAAGGGGATGACACCAGAAAAAATGGTGGGGGCCACAGGGAAGGAGAACAAGCTAGAAGATGATAGGTGAAGCCGGGTGGGTGGGAATGGTAAAGGGCTGGAGAAAAAGGAATTAATAGAAGAGGAGAATGGATCATGGGAGAAAAGAAAGAAGAAGGGACGCCACGGCAAAGAAATAGGCAGGAGTGGAGAAGAGGTAAGAGGCCAGAGTGGGGATTTGAAGAAGAGAAAAGAGGGAGGGGAAAGAAAAAAATTTACCAGGAGGAGAAATTGATGTTTATGCCATCAGGTTGGAAGCTACCTGGACGAAATATAAGGTGTCGCTCTTCCACCCTGAGTGGCCTCTTTATGGCAGAAGAGGAGGCCATGGACCGACATGCCAGAATGGGACTGAGGATAGGATTAAAATGTTTGGCTACTGGGAAATCCTGCTTGTTGCAGATGGAGCGTAGGTGCTTGACAAGCAGCTCCCCAATTTACGCCGGGTCTCACCAATGTAGAGGAGACAGCATTGGGAGCACCCGATACAATAGATGACCCCAGCAGGTTTGCAGGTGAAGTGTTGCCTCACCTGGAAGGACAGTTTGGAGCCCTGAATGGAGGTGAGGGAGGAGGTGAATGGGCAGGTGTAGCATTTCTGTCACTTGCAGGGATAAGTGTCAGGAGGGAGATTAGTAGGAAGGGGTGAATGGACAAGGGAATCACAGAGGGAGTAAAAGCCAATAAGTCCATTTTGAATGACCCGTCTGGTGTATTTAAAATAAAATTCCTGGTCTTCTTAACATTGCTGTTTTTAGTTGTCTGCAATTGATAATCACATTTCATTTCGTACCTCTAAATTTGTCTGTACTTTTCTCCTCTAATCTAGTAACAAAAAGATGAAACCAGTATGTTAAAGGGTCATAATACAGGCAGAGCCATATCCATCAGCAGCTATTCAATTCCACATAGTTCCTCTGAATTGAATATCAGCTATGTCTTGCAATGGATAACAACTCGTATTCTGCTATCTGTATGCCCATTGGCTGGGTGCCAAGTCAACAAAAGATATGAGGTAAAAGTAATCAAAAAATTATTTAAGGATATTTGATTTATTGAGTTCATTAAAAGAGGAGAGGGAACAGAAGTATTTAAGATCAAAACTCCTAAATATGCAGTAGATTTAATATGATTGAAAACAGGGCTAAGGAATCTGGTGTTAAGGAGGCAGATATACAAAATGTCAGAGACGGGAAAATCAAGGGTCTGTGGTTATAAGAATAGCGAGCATTACAGAGATATAGAAAGGCTAAAGCTTAACAGAATTAAAAAACAAGGATGCAATCAGATTTTTTTTCTATGCAGCATAGGGAAATAACTATACATTGTTGGGCTACACAATGCCCTTAGCACAAATTAAATTACACACAGAAAATGCTGGAAGATCTCAGCAAGTCAGACCTTGCTGAGCTGCAGCCTGACTTACTGATTTCCACCAGAATTTTGTGTGTGTCACTCAATATTTCCAGCATCTGCAGAATCTTTGTGCGGCATAAATTAAGTTTGTATTTTTATTGCTTGGCATCAGGTCTCCATCTAATTTTAAAAAATAGGTAAATGTGACGAAGAAAAAATAAACTTAAACTTTGGAATACTGACGATTAAGAAAAATGCAGTTAGAAATTAAAGTTTATCCTTTTGCTGCAGACAATAAGTTCTTGTATATGTGTTTTTATATTCTATAAAGTTCTGCTATGGCATTTTAACGATTCATGTCCTTATGAATCACTGTTGAAAATGCAGCAATTCCCTTTATATTTCCCACAAGGATCTGGCATGTCATATTGCAGTACTGTGTGTAGGCAGTTAGACATCAGAGAACATCTGTCCATGGCAGCTATAGAAATGCTGCATTAAGTTTATTATAGAAAAAGAGAGAAGTGGGAAGTTTCAGTCTCTAGTACAGTATAGCCATACACTTGTCAATCCTATACACTAATTGAGGTCTTTGTTGAAAATTGCCCCACATCACTGAGAAGTATGGATTAAACAGTCTCAGCAACTTGTGCTGATATTATCAACAATAATAATGTGATTATTGAAAGAATAGCACTGATTACTGTGCATATGAATTTAACATTAAAAATTAGTCTGGCAGAGGTTCTGTGTGGAACATTGATGTCACTTTGGAAACCTTTAAATTCACATCTCTGAGAGTATAAACGCAAGCAGGAAATTGCCAAGGAGCCTTGTAAGCTTGATCCATCAAGTGTCAAGATCATGGTTGATCTTCCCTATTTTGCCAACTATCCCACATCCCTTGAATCTCTTCATGCACAGAAATCTATCCATCTCTTTGGCACACTGTTACATGGTTCGTTTCTTGACTTTTTATATTTAATAAACAAAGGCTATCAGCCACACGTAAATGCACCAATTTGATTTGGATTTTCTGTGCAACTGATTGTGTGCAAGCATGAACAGCATTAAGGGGAAATGTAATAGAAATGCCCAAGTGGTTAAGGCGTTCGTCTAGTGATCTGAAGGTCGCTAGTTCAAGCCTTGGCTAAGGCAGCGTGTTGTGTCCTTGAGCAAGGCACTTAACCACACATTGCTCTGCGATGACACTGGTGCCAAGCTGTATGGGTCCTAATGCCCTTCCCTTGGACAACATCGGTGGCGTGGAGAGGGGAGACTTGCAGCATGGGCAACTGCCAGTCTTCCATACAACCTTGCCCAGGCGCAAATCCATGGTCTCACGAGACTAACGGATGCCTATAAATAGAAATGCCCAGGCCAATTACCCTAGGGTTGCCAAGTAACCTGAAAATGATCGCTGGAACAATCTAATCTATGGAAAACCACATTTCTCCTATGTTACAGATGGAGCATTAAGATTTCACTAAAGGTAATTGACTTCATTTAGAAAGTCTCTGATAAATAGTTGGAGCATTCCTTTTTAGTATGGTCCATTGATGGGAGTGTAAATTAAAGGATTGGACGCCGACATCAGTTCAAACAAATTCTAGTTCAAGAATCCATTTAGCAAAGCTTGGTGCCATTTTAAAAAATAAAACCAAGTTTCCTATTTATAAAGTTCTTTGAAAATATATAGTACTGTGCAAAAGTCTTAGGCACATATATATAGCTAGAGTGCCTAACACTTTTGCGCAGTACTGTCGTAATTTTATGTATTGTACTGTACTGCTGCCACAAAAACAAAAAAAGACATGACATATATGAATGATGATGAACCTGATTTTGATATGGGTCTCTATTGTGGACTGAGAGTGAGAAGGGGGCAGGGAGAGGGGAATCATGATTGGGAAAAGGGGGAAGGAGAGTGGTGAGGGTGGGAAGCACCAGAGAGAGATTCTGCCTTCTTCTTTGCCATTCACCCCTACTGGGGTACAGGCCACCGACAGTAGCTCACCAGAGTCCTCTATCCCCGGCCATTTAGCATCTTCAAACATCCTTTTTCTCCCAAGGATGAGGTCCTTAGAGCTTCTGCGGTCATTTTTTCTATAGCTCTGGGCTTTTACGGGATGGGAACGACAGGAATTCTGCAGATGCTGGAAATTCAAGCAACACACATAAAAGTTGCTGGTGAACGCAGCAGGCCAAGCAGCATCTCTAGGAAAAGGTACAGTCGACGTTTCAGGCCGAGACCCTTCGTCAGGACTAATTGAAGGAAGAGTTAGTAAGGGATTTGAAAGTTGGAGGGGGAGGGGGAGATCCAAAATGATAGGAGAAGACAGGAGGGGGAGGGATGGAGCCAAGAGCTGGACAGGTGATAGGCAAAAGGGATATGAGAGGATCATGGGACAGGAGGTCCAGGGAGAAAGAAAGGCGGGGGGGAACCTAGTGGATGGGCAAGGGGTATATTCAGAGGGACAGAGGGAGAAAAAGGAGAGTGAGAGAAAGAATGTGTGCATAAAAATAAGTAACAGATGGGGTATGAGGGGGAGGTGGGGCATTAGCGGAAGTTAGAGAAGTCAATGTTCATGCAATCAGGTTGGAGGCTACCCAGATGGAATATAAGGTGTTGTTCCTCCAACCTGAGTGTGGCTTCATCTTTACAGTAGAGGGGGCCGTGGATAGACATATCAGAATGGGAATGGGATGTGGAATTAAAATGTGTGGCCACTGGGAGATCCTGCTTTCTCTGGTGGACAGAGCATAGGTGTTCAGCAAAGCCGTTTCCCAGTCTGCGTCGGGTCTCGCCAATATATAAAAGGCCACATCGGGAGCACCGGACGCAGTATATCACCCCAGCCGACTCACAGGTGAAGTGTTGCCTCACCTGGAAGGACTGTTTGGGGCCCTGAATGGTGGTAAGGGAGGAAGTGTAAGGGCATGTGTAGCACTTGTTCCGCTTACACGGATAAGTGCCAGGAGGGAGATCAGTGGGGAGGGATGGGGGGGAACGAATGGACAAGGGAGTCGCGTAGGGATCGATCTCTGTGGAAAGTGGGTGGGGGGGAGGGAAAGATGTGCTTAGTGGTGGGATCCTGTTGGAGGTGGCGGAAGTTACGGAGAATAATATGTTGGACCCGGAGGCTGGTGGAGTGGTAGGTGAGGACCAGGGGAACCCTATTCCTAGTGGGGTGGCGGGAGGATGGAGTGAGAGCAGATGTACGTGAAATGGGGGAGATGCGTTTAAGAGCAGAGTTGATAGTGGAGGAAGGGAAGCCCCTTTCTTTAAAAAAGGAAGACATCTCCCTCGTCCTAGAATGAAAAGCCTCATCCTGAGAGCAGATGCGGCAGAGACGGAGGAATTGCGAGAAGGGGATGGCGTTTTTGCAAGAGACAGGGCGAGAAGAGGAATAGTCCAGATAGCTGTGAGAGTCAGTAGGCTTATAGTAGACATCAGTGGATAAGCTGTCTCCAGAGACAGAGACAGAAAGATCTAGAAAGGGGAGGGAGGTGTCGGAAATGGACCAGGTAAACTTGAGGGCAGGGTGAAAGTTGGAGGCAAAGTTAATAAAGTCAACGAGCTCTGCATGTGTGCAGGAAGCAGCGCCAATGCAGTCATCGATGTAGCGAAGGAAAAGTGGGGGACAGAATAGGCACGGAACATAGATTGTTCCACAAAGCCAACAAAAAGGCAGGCATAGCTGGGACCCATACGGGTGCCCATAGCTACACCTTTAGTTTGGAGGAAGTGGGAGGAGCCAAAGGAGAAATTATTAAGAGTAAGGACTAATTCCGCTAGACGGAGCAGAGTGGTGGTAGAGGGGAACTGATTAGGTCTGGAATCCAAAAGAAGCATAGAGCTTTGAGACCTTCCTGATGGGGGATGGAAGTATATAGGGACTGGACATCCATGGTGAAAATAAAGCGGTGGGGGCCAGGGAACTTAAAATCATCGAAAAGTTTAAGAGCGTGAGAAGTGTCACGAACATAGGTAGGAAGGGATTGAACAAGGGGTGATAAAACCGTGTCGAGGTATGCAGAAATGAGTTCGGTGGGGCAGGAGCAAACTGAGACAATAGGTCGGCCAGGACAGGCAGGTTTGTGGATCTTGGGTAGGAGGTAGAAACGGGAAGTGCGAGGTGTGGGAAATATAAGGTTGGTAGCAGTGGATGGGAGATCCCCTGAGCGGATAAAGTCGGTGATGGTGTGGGAGACAATGGCCTGGTGCTCCTTAGTGGGGTCACGATCGAGGGGTAAATAAGAGGAGGTATCCGCGAATTGTCGCTGTGCCTCGGCAAGGTAGAGGTCAGTACGCCAGACTACAACAGCACCCCCCTTATCGGTGGGTTTAATAATAAGGTTAGGATTAGTGCGGAGGGAGTGGAGAGCAGAGCGTTCCGAAGGAGTGAGGTTGGAATGGGAACAATTTCACGTACATCTGCTCTCACTCCATCCTCCCACCACCCCGCTAGGAATAGGGTTCCCCTGGTCCTCACCTACCAGCCCACCAGCCTCCACGTCCAACATATTATTCTCCGTAACTTCCGCCACCTCCAGCGGGATCCCACCACTAAGCACATCTTTCCCTCCCCACCCCTGCATTCTGCAGGGATCGCTCCCTACGCGACTCCCTTGTCCATTTGTCCCCCCCATCCCTCCCCACTGATCTCCCTCCTGGCACTTATCCGTGTAGGCGGAACAAGTGCTACACATACCCTTACACTCCCTCCCTTACCACCATTCAGGGCCCCAAACAGTCCTTACAGGTGAGGCAACACTTCACCTGTGAGTCGGCTGGGGTGATATACTGCGTCCGGTTCTCCCGATGTGGCCTTTTATATATTGGCGAGACCTGACGCAGACTGGGAGACCGCTTTGCTGAACACCTATGCTCTGTCCGCCAGAGAAAGCAGGATCTCCCAGTGGCCACACATTTTAATTCCACATCCCATTCCCATCCTGACATGTCTATCCACGGCCTCCTCTGCTGTAAAGATGAAGCCACACTCAGGTTGGAGGAACAACACCTTATATTCCATCTGGGTAGCCTCCAACCTAATGGCATGAACATCGACTTCTCTAACTTCCGCTAATGCCCCATCTCCCCCTCGTACCCCATCCGTTATTTATTTATATACACACATTCTTTCTCTTACTCTCCTTTTTCTCCCTCTGTCCCTCTGAATATACCCTTTGCCCATCCTCTGGGTTTTACCACCCCCCCGCCCCTTGTCTTTCTTCCCGGACCTCCTGTCCCATGATCCTCTCATATCCCTTTTGCCTATCACCTGTCCGGCTCTTGGCTCCATCCCTCCCCCTCCTGTCTTCTCCTATCATTTTGGATCTCCCCCTCCCCCTCCAACTTTCAAATCCCTTACTCACTCTTCCTTCAGTTAGTCCTGACGAAGGGTCTCGTCCTGAAACGTCGACTGCACCTCTTCCTAGAGGTGCTGCCTGGTCTGCTGCATTCACCAGCAACTTTTATGTGTTTTACGGGATGGGATTGCTCACCCTATGCCAAACCATCCTCCTTTTGCAGCCGGCTTCAGATTGTCCATAGTGGACTTAGAGACATTTTGTAATAATCAATAAACCAATTGTATCGAATCAAATTACCTTTCCTGGTGTCTCAGAGCTGGGTGTGTCTGCACCCATGCCACCCCACCCCCCACCCTGGCACTCCTTCTCTGCCAGGGAACCTTTACTGCAGCGCTTTAACCTCACTATTTCCTAACACCCTTTGCTCCCACCAGATTTACAGCATTGTGTAAAACTCTTAGGCACTCTAGCTATATATATGTGCCTACGACTTTTACACATTACCGAATGTTTTGTAAGAAACTTACAGCTGTTTTCTGATCTGTAAGTCTAAGTGTTCACATGTTTAGGTGTACGTATAGAAGGCAGTTACTAATTATGAACCAAATTGCTGCAACGTACACTACCTATGTCTTTATATAGTGTTAATAAATGTCCCAGTGTGTTCCACAATACAGTGGAACACTGTCAACTGATTAAAGCTCTTGGCACTGACCCATATTTATATAGTCATTTTACCTAATACTTGATCATAAAACAAGCTGGATCATTCACTACAAACATACAATAAATCATTTATACTCACTCTCAACAACGAATAATTGTTAAAGATTCTGTAGTATTTGTGTGTAAAAATATGCAGCCATTTTAACACATTGTTACATTTAAAGGAATTGTTTTGATTTGCAGGAAAAGCTTAGAAAGCAGAAATTTAAAGTGTTATGATTAATTAGCGGTCATTGTGGTTTGCTTAAAATACTAATAGAAATATAATTCATAGGGAAAATCAAGTTGGAAGTTTCATAAAAATGTTGTATCTTTCATAGCCATCATATGCTCCAAATTTTATTACAAAAACCCATAATTTTACCTTATGAAACAACAAAACTCTAAATGAAGAGGGAAGACTGAGGCTACTATTTATAGGAATTTAATTGTCCCCCATGACTGATTATTCTAAATGATTTATAGGTTTCTAGAAACAATTCTCCTTCCAAATTACCTTAAAGAGGTTAGGTGCATTTTGGCAGAGTAAGTGCTTTACGATTTCCAAATGTGCTCAGACTTATCATAGTTTTATCAACCAAAAGAACATCATTAATTGGTGGTGCATACAAACACCCATAACCTGTTATCAGGCACATTATTTTTTATTTACCCTTCAATTATATTCACTGGTAGATGGCCAGCTCATCAGTGAGGTTGAAGATGATCTCTTTGCAGGAATGAGCGGAGCCAAGATCACATTACATATCCTTTGCAATGTTATAACGTGTGACAGCAACATCATGTTACTTAGCTCAACTAAGACCGCCTTCGTTTTCAGATCAGCTTACTTACTGACATTATAAATGCTCCAGGTTTAACAAGACATATCCTTTCACAGCTATAACAGTATTGTTATATTTATTTATTGATGAAATGTGAATGACGTTTTCAGGCCGTTATTCATTTTCAATAATCACTATCTATTCTTTGTGTTTGTTTGTGTTGAAAGAACTATATATGCCTTTGTCATGGAAAAGATATGGATGAGTCATAGTTCAGTCTTGGACACTGGCCAAAGTATTTCCTTTCTGTTTCAATCTAATTAAGCTTGTGCAGTTCCAAATTTACAACATTTATGTTGGGACTCTGGATGATTCTGAAAACCTCAACTTCAGCAGTATAAGAGACAAACTATGTTTATACTGTTGCAGGCCAGGCATTTCAAATCCTGCCACATTTGTTTCTAGCTGTCATGGTTATCTTGTGTGTCCTGTTGCTTGGCGACATGAAGAAATCAAAAGCTTGATATCTGGCTGGAAATCAGAAGCCTAAATATATTAAATTAATATTGGCATTATGCAGTTATGAAAATCTTGCCATGAGCTGAATGAAGGAAAACAAGACTGTCAAGTTTCTTTGTTTTATCTGTTAAATTAATTTCTAATTGGCAACACATTTCTTACTAAATGTTATTCTCAGACAACTGGAAATTAAAATTTTTTTGTGGTATATAATGTCAATATCAAAAAGCCCAATCCAGGAACAGCAGATGTAGATTCAAGCCCAAGAAGCAAACTGCCACAGAGCTTTGAAAATTTGAAATCAATACAGAAAATGATGGAAAGACTCAGCAGCTCTGATGGCTTATATGGAGAAAGAGGCAGTGTAAGGCAATGATTTTGTCAGAACTGGATAAAGTTAGAAATAGAATAAGCTTAAATTGCAGAGAAAGTGAGTAGGAATGAAATGAACAGAAAGGAAATTCTGTGACAGGATGGAGACTGTTGGTTGGAAGAGAGTGGTAAGGGCTAATGAAAACAAAAGAATGACAGTTTTTTAAGATGGTGTGAATAGGAGATGAAGGATGAAATAAGAAGTTATTAAATGAAGAGAGGAGTAAACTGATACAAGTCTGGAATCACTGATGATCTGCAACTGTTGAATTTGATTTTGAATTCAGAAAGATAGTCAGGAGATGAAGTACTATTAAGTTTATGTTTGGCTTTGCTGGAACAATGTAGAGTGCCATACAGAGTGAAATCAGAATGGGAATGAGATGTAGAATTAAAGTGGCATCTCTTTGGCTTGTCCTTGTAGGCTGAATAGAAGTATTCTGCGATATAGTCTCCTGCCTGTGATCATCCAATGAACAGGAGTCCACTTTGAGAGCACCATAAGCAACATGCTATGATAGGCGTACAAGCAAATCACTTGAAGAAAATTGCTGAATTACTCTTACTAGAGTCTGTAGCAACAATGTGCCAAAAATGATAACCTTCTGTACATTAGAAATATTTTCATCATAGTTGTGATAGTCAGAAGGTTTTACATTTCATAATATCTAAAATATTTCAGTATTACATCTTTTAAAAAGGATTTAAAATATTATTCTTTCAGACAAACTTTGAAACTACCTCTTCACTTTTCTCTGAGCGCAAAAGAAATACAATACACAATACAAGATACAGAATTGGTTGCATCAACAAATTTTTGGATTCAACATAGTTCAAGAATTAAATGCTTAGTTATAGACTTGGACCTCAAATACATATTAATTAGGGGCAGGTTCAGACTATGTGGTTCCTGTATCAGTTCTGTTGTTCAGTAAGATCATAGCAAGTCTCCTCTATTACTTCAGTTCCACCTTTCTGCTCAATCTCATAAGCATTGATTCGTATTTAAATCAAAAGTCCATCTATTTTACCATCATTTCTACTCAACTCAGAGCTCTCTAAGGTTTCAGAATTCCAGTGATTCACAATTCCTCCTCATCTCTGTCGTAAATGATTGACTTTCTATCCTGAGTTCCAGAATGGTAGATTTGATAATTCAGTGTCCGTTATCTAATTCACAAGTCTTCTTTTGGGGACTTCAATTTTAGGAAGACACTTTTCTTCAAAGATTTCCAGTACCTTTTCATAAACTATTCTCTGCCTTTGTAAGGTTTGAAAAGCTGACAAAACAAAGCCTGAAATTAGTGCCTTTGCTTGTACGCTAGGGGAGTAGACAAAATACACAAACACTACAGGCATTCACATTGAGGTAGAGGTGTTGTGACTGTGATCAATGTCACTGGAGAGACACTGGAACTGGTGATATAGAATTCTTTATTAATCACAACAAGCAAGCATTCTTCTGAAGACACTCTTGGTAGAGGCTTACAAACCCAAAAGTACATCACATCTACACCCTTAAGATCAAAGACTAACAGTTAATGATACAATACAATTCCAATAGTTACAATGACATTGTTTACTTCAATATTTTGTGTTACCATTGCTTCCTTTGAATGACATATCTACAGTGGGAGGCACCTCTAAATGTTCAAACGGCCCTGCTGGAACAAACTGATCGACACAGATGTTCTAAAAGTTCTTAAGATAGAGAGCCGGATGCTCAAGATTTGTGTTTGTGTAAGGCTGACTCTCTGAGTACACAATAGAATAGATCAGCTATCAATTGCAACTATACACGTGACCGTGTTTGATATCCTAAGTGACAACATCAGCCGAGTCTGCCAAGTCACAATGGTGCAAATAACTTAGCCCATGTTGCCTGGATTGATGCAACCCAATTAACACAACCCCATTGTTTGAACATTTGGCTGATGCAAATGCAAACTTCTCAAAGTCATCATTTTGCAAACCATATCTCTTAGTCTGTGCTTTTAACTTCATCAACAACTGAAGACAGTTTCTTGCTTGTATTAATATTTGCTATACTCACAATACTCCAGAATACTTCCTAACAAGTAGGAGTGGAGGTGCACCCTGAGAGTGTGGAAGAGGCAGCCCAGTAGTAGGACTGGAAAACCATCCTAACATTTGTGAGCAACACACATAAAAGTTGCTGGTGAACGCAGCAGGCCAGGCGGCATCTCTAGGAAGAGGTGCAGTCGACGTTTCAGGCCGAGACCCTTCGTCAGGACTAACTGAAAGAAGAGCTAGTAAGAGATTTGAAAGTGAGAGGGGGAGGAGGAGATCCAAAATGATAGGAGAAGACTGGAGGGGGAGGGATGGAGCCAAGAGCTGGACAGGTGATTGGCAAAGGGGATATGAGAGGATCATGGGACAGGAGGTCCGGGGAGAAAGACAAGGGCAGGGGGAAGCCCAGAGGTTGGGCAAGGGGTATAGTGAGAGGAACAGAGGGAGAAAAAGGAGAGAGAGAAAAAGAATATATATATAATAAATAAATAACGGATGGGGTATGAGGGGGAGATGGGGCATTAGCGGAAGTTAGAGAAGTCAATGTTCATGCAATGAGGTTGGAGGCTACCCAGACGGAATATAAGGTGTTGTTCCTCCAACCTGAGTGTGGCTTCATCTTTACAGTAGAGGAGGCCGTGGATAGACATGTCAGAATGGGAATGGGATGTGGAATTAAAATGTGTGACCACTGGGAGATCCTGCTTTCTCTGGCAGACAGAGCGTAGGTGTTCAGCAAAGCGGTCTCCCAGTCTGCGTCGGGTCTCACCAATATATAAAAGGCCACATTGGGAGCACCAGACGCAGTATATCACCCCAGCCGACTCACAGGTGAAGTGTCACCTGACCTGGAAGGACTGTCTGGGGCCCTGAATGGTGGTGAGGAAGTGTAAGGGCAGGTGTAGCACTTGTTCCGCTTACAAGGATAAGTGCCGGGAGGGAGATCAGTGGGGAGGGATGAGGGGGAGCGAATGGACAAGGGAGTCACGTAGGGAGCGATCCCTGCGGAAAGTGGGAGGGGGGAGGGAAAGATGTGCTTAGTGGTGGGATCCCGTTGGAGGTGGTGGAAATTACGGAGAATTATATGTTGGACCCGGAGGCTGGTGGGGTGGTAGGTGAGGACAAGGGGAACCCTATTCCTAGTGGGGTGGTGGGAGGATGGGGTGAGAGCAGATGTGTGTGAAATGGGGGAGATGCGTTTGACAGCTAAGTTGATGGTGGAGGAAGGGAAGCCCCTTTCTTTAAAAAAGGAGGACATCTCCTTCGTCCTGGAATGAAAAGCTTCATCCTGAGAGTAGATGCGGCAGAGACGGAGGAATTGTGAGAAGGGGATGGCATTTTTGCAAGAGACAGGGTGAGAAGAGGAATTGTCCAGATAGCTGTGAGAGTCCGTAGGCTTATAGTAGACATCAGTAGATAAGCACTCCTTGCCCATCCTCTGGGATTCCCCCCTCCCCCTTTCTTTCTCCCTAGGCCTCCTGTCCCATGATCCTCTAGTATCCCTTTTGCCAATCACCTGTCCAGCTCTTGGCTCCATCCCTCCCCCTCCTGTCTTTTCCTATCATTTCGGATCTCCCCCTTCCCCTCCCACTTTCAAATCTCTTACTAGCTCTTCTTTCAGTTAGCCCTGATGAAGGGTCTCGGCCCGAAACGTCGACTGTACCTCTTCCTAGAGATGCTGCCTGACCTGCTGCGTTCACCAGCAACTTTTATGTGTGTTGCTTGAAATTCCAGCATCTGCAGATTTCCTCGTGTTAACATTTGTGAGAGGTTGGCACAAGAGTGGTAGGGGAAAAACCAGGTCAACAGCTGGAAAGAATAGACAGGACAGTCCAGGAGAAGGAGTGTGTAAGTTGCACCATCCTAATTTTCTGTTTTAATTGGAGTCTTTGTTTGCCTACAGATGTTAAGTCCCAGCTGTCTACGTTCAAGAAGCACGCTAGTACGCAAACCAGGGTAGTACGTATGGAGAGCAAGCTGTTTCCCAAGCTGCAGGCTCCCCATCTCCATACAGCTGATGAATCCAAAGGAATGGCAGAGACCGATACAGTTTTGCATCTGCAGGGCCGCAGGAGCTGCCAGTCAATGTTGATCTCAATGTAGGACTGCCTTAGGGACTCCAGCTCTGGATTTTTCCTTGGAGTTTACTCCCGAAGTCTTCCCTATATATGGATATAGCTTCAAAGCAGTGGAGGTTTGAGAACAAAGATTTCCTTCTCCTAGCTGATCTACCAACTACGGCTGACAAACCCCACTTGCCCAAAGTGACTGGTTTTAAGGCACCAGTAACTGTAATAAGCTCTTCGCGGCCGTAAAGGGTGTCAGAGAGCATTGGGCTCCAAGGCTTTTAGAGCACCTGAATTAGTTACCGTGGTGCTAGAAGGTTTGTGAACCCTGTAGAATGTTATCTATTTCTGCATAAGTATCACCTAAAATGTGATCAGATCTTCACCTAAGTCCAAAAACTAGAGCTTATTATGGTGGAGGTTCTTATACAGTACAAGGTGCTGGGCCAAACATCAAAAACATCAAAAGCAAATTGCTGAAAAATCAAACCTTGGAACATTGACCCTATTTAATGAGTATAACTGGCCGAAAACTGATGATTTGAGCATAATGTTTCTGATGAGTGCGAAAGAACAGAATATGGCAGAAGTATAGTAAAGTTGCTGTGGTTGTGAATATTTACTGGGATGGTATGGTTGGCATTATGCTATTATAGCACCAATGACCCAGGTTCAATTCCACCACTGTCTGTAAGGAGTTCATACATCTCCGCATGACTGTGTGGGTTTTCTCCGTGCGCTCTGGTTTAATTCCACATTCCAAAGACTTACGGGTTATTAGGTTAATTGATCACACGACATGGATGTAATTGGGTATGGTGGGCTCATTGGTCCAGAAGGGCCTATTACCATGCTGTATCTCTAAATAAAATAAATAAGTCAAGTTCTCTTGGGCCCATTATTAGGAAACCAATGTGACCAAACCATAACCCTGAATAAAGCCCATTTAAAGTACAGTCTGGTTCCCATGATGTAAATAGAATCCCAGAGGCATGATGGGAGAGGATCAGTTTGACCATGAACTGCCCAATTACCATTCAGTTCCATCAACAGTAGGATCATTAAAGGGCAGGAAGAAGTAAATCTATATTTAATTTCGTGGGGCTAGGTATTACACTCAGTTTAATAAAACTTCCACATAAAGATGAGACAATATCTTCAATGTAATTGAATGGCTTTGCCAAGGGAAGAATAAGCTTCTCTGTCATAACGTGACTTGAAAAATAGGAGGAGGATTGGCCATATGATCCTTGAGAATGCTGTGTCACTCAATAAGATCATGGCTGATTTTGGAATTAGCTCTACTCAGCTGTCTGTTCACCATAAGCAATAACTCAGCTGTAGCCAAATAATCTGTCCATTTTAGCCTTTAATATACATACTGGCCACATAATTAGGTACACCTGTACTCCTGTTCATTAATGCAACTATCTAATCAGCCAATCATGTGGCAGCAACTCAATGTATCAAAGCATGCATGAAGTTCAGTTGTTGTTCAGAATGAACTTCAGAATGGGGGATTAAATGTGATATAAGTGGTTTTGACATTAGAATGATTGTTGGTACCAGGTGGGGAGGTTTGAGCATCTCAGAAACTGCTGATATCCTGGGATTTTCATGCACAACAGTCTACAGTTTACAGAGAATGGTACAAAAAAAATACCCATAAGTGACAGTTCTGGGGTGAAAATGCCTTGTTAATGACAGAGATTAGAGGAGAATGGCCAGACTGGTTCAAGGTGACAGTAACTCAGATAAACGTTACAACAGTGGTGTGCAGAAGAGCATCTCAAAATGCACAACACATCAAACCTTGAAGTGGATGGGCAAGAGCAGCAGAAGACCACAAATGCACACTCAGTGGCCACTTTATTAGGTACAAGAGGTACTTAATAAAGTGGGCACTGAGTGTAAATGACCCACTAGTCACAGCTTATTTGTTTAAAAGAAATCACAAACTTGTTGGGGAAGAAATTGTTCCTCATCTCCACCTTATTGTGCAGTCCTTTTTGTGGTCATAGGTAAAAGAGTCTATTCACTTCAAGAAGAAGGCCCTCTTACCTCACTAGTATGGTGTACACACTTTGATTATACAAAGTAAGGCACTTTTATACCCTATTTATGTTAAGGTAAAGCATCTCCAGCAATCTACAGACTTTCGGCTGTCACAAGGAGTCTTCAACCTAAAGTGCTAACACTGTTTCTCTTCCCACAGATCTGCTGAATATTTCCAGAATTTTCTGTTTTTATTTCAGCTATCATCCCTCTGTCAGCTAAGATTAGAGAGAACATGATGAAATCGTGTTTTGATGTGCCATTCTCATGCCTAAGGTATTCATATTTTCAGTTAAATCTTTGGTCAGTTCTGGTGCTAGTCCTTAGGAGAAGGCCAGATATCTCTATTAACAACATGCCTCACAGGGGCCTTCTGTTATCCCTTATTTCATAGTTTATTGCTGTCATGGTCCGGTCCGTGAAGTCTGGATTCCGGTTCATGGTCCAGTCCATTGCTCCTTATTCCAGGTTTTCTGGTTTTCCCTTTTTTCTGTTGGGTGCTCTAATTGAGGTAGCTGATTCACATTTTGGGCTGGCTACATAAATAGCTCCTTGGTTTAGCTTCAGTTGCTGGCTGAGTTTGTTGGTTGAGTTGAATATGTTGACTGGAGTTCAGTGCAATTGCTGGCTGGGGGCTGTTGATTGATTGATTGAGGACTTTGGTGTGGAGGAGCCTAGTAGTTTGGAAAGGGTTAGTTTGTAGCCTATGGCTGCAAAAGGAGGGGGGGGGGTTGAGATTGAAGGGGGAGGGTGGGAGACTGTGGAATACTCTGGAAGTAAGGGTAGCCAAAAAATGGGGTGCATCAAGTGAAAGACCTGAAGTAATGGGGGACAACAAATTGAGGAAAATGAGTGAATTGGAGGAATTTATAGTTCTGTATAAAATTAAAGGTCAGAGGGAAGGGGAAGGAGGATTTAGAGCCCTTAATCCTTTGAAAGTGGCAGCAGCATTAGAGAACCAAATAGGTAAAGGATTCCAGGCCAAGATTTTGTCTAATGGATTGCTGAAAATTTGTTGCAAAGATATTGACCAATATAACAGTGCTGAAATGGTGGGAAAATTGGTTGTGAAAGTGGAGGGTATTACTCCAAAAGAAAGGAAGGGAGTTAAGGGGGTAGTGTATGGTATTTGGTCTGGCATGAACTGAAAAGGAAATTTTGGACAATATTAAAGGTAGTCGAGTGATTGAAGCCAAACGATTAAAATTGAGAGAAGGTGGTAATTGGGATTCTCCTGTTCTTCTGGTTTTTGCAGGTGATAATCTTCCAACTAGAGTCTATCTTGGCTGCATGTCTTCTCAAGTTAGAGAATACATTAGGCCTCCCTTACGCTGTTATAATTGCCAGAGATTTGGACATGTTGCTGGTTCATGTCGAGGTAAAAGAAGATGCATGAAATGTGGAGAGGATCATGATATTAAAGCATGTCAGGCAGCGGTGCCTAAATGCAGTAACTGTGGAGGGGACCATATAGCAGCGTTCAGAGGATGTGAGTATTTTAGTAAGGCAAAGCAGACTCGGGATGTTAGTATCCAACAAAATATATCATGTGTTGAGGCAGTAAAGAAAGTTGATAGAGAGCAAAGGATAAGTAAAGAAAAGATTGGAATGATGGGGAGTCAGTTCATTCCAAGTTCTCCAACTATGATTCCTTCAGGCATGTTGTTGATGACTAAAGAGTCTTTTTTGGTGTTTGTTGTTAATGTACTGGTCGGGGCTAAAACTACAGCTGAGAGGTCAGATATGATAAAAGTAGTTGTTGGAGCTGCAGAGAGATTCCTTGATATAAAACAGATTTTGGCGGAAAAATTACATGAGTATATGATAGACAAACAATCACTGAATACTTCCCAGTTGTCGGGATCAGAGAGTACGGAGGAGCTTTATGTGGATGAAGAGGCCAATAATTAGTATTTGGATGTTTTTAATATTACAATGGAATGCAAGGTTTATCTGCAAATGGTCAATAATTGAAAAGATTTGTTGGAACTTTTAAAGACAAGCCTGATTTGATCTGTATACAGGAGACATGGTTAAAGCCTCATTTAGATTTTGTCATCCCTGGATATGATAGTTTGAGAGCTGACAGAACAGGTAAATCTGGTGGAGGGTGTGCAACTTTCATTAAAACAGGACTCCAGTTTAGAAGACTTGATTTTAAATCTAACCTTGAAATTGTGGCTGTGGAGATTTGGAGCTCTTGTGGTCAAATAACTTTGATTAACTTTTATAATCCAGTTAATATGATGTTATCAGATTTGGATGAAATTATGAATAAGGTAAGATCCCCAGTAATCTGGGTTGGAGATTTCAATGCCCATAATCTTATATGGGGTAGTGAAAGTAAAGATAGTAATGGAGCAGTAATAGAGGAGCTTCTAGATAAATACAGCTAAATGACGGAAGGCCTACAAGATTTAATATTGTAAAGAATACTTGTAGTCACTTAGACTTATCTATCACTTCCTCAAACTTAGCTAGGGTTGGGAATGGGATGTTATGGACAGATACATACCAGAAAGTGATCACTATCCTATATTATGTAGATTTGGTAGAAATTTGATAGTAGAAGTTGAGGAGAGGTCTACTAGATATAATTTTTCTTTGGCCCATTGGGATGAGTACCAGGAGAAAGCTGTGGATATAATAGAAGAGATTAATAGCGAGGGCTCCATAGATTATTGGAATGAATCCCTCTGTTCTATAATTCATAAAGTTGCTCAGTTGACTATTCCGCTACAGAATGTACTTAAGGCTCGAGCATTAGTTCCGTGGTGGAATAAAAATTGATATAGCAGTAAGAAACAGAAATAGAGCTTACAGGAAATTAAGAAAGTACCCAGTGTTAGATAATGTTATGGAGCATAAAAAGGAAAGAGCAGTAGCAAGGAGAGTAATTAAAAATGCAAACAGGGATAGTTGGAGAAGATTTTGTGGAACCCTGGGCCCTGAGACACCTATAAAGCAGCTATGGACAATCATTCACAGAATGTCAGGGATATATAGGAAACCATCTATCCCAGCTTTGCTGGAAGGAGATATTGAAGCTGTAACCAATAAGGAAAAGGCTGATATGTTTGTAGAGGTGTTCCAAGCGTTACACAGTTCTGGAGAGTCAGGTGATTTGAGAAAGGAAATTATGTTAAAGGAAAGTTGGAAATTGGGCAGGAGTTTGGATGATAATGGCTCCATGAATTTGTTTTTCTCCCTTCAGGAATTGCAAGAAGCTGTCCAATCAGGTTCAAATGCTTCTGGTAGGGATGGACTGTGTTATGAATTGCTTAAGCATTTAGATGACTCTGTATTAATAGAAAATCTAGCATTGTTTAATTCAGTGTGGAAAGAAGGAAAATTACCAGTAGAATGGAAGCATGCAGTGGTAGTTCCAGTTTTAAAGCCAGGTAAGGATGTGTCTAGTCCTAGTTTGTATTGGCTATAGCTTTGACGTCAGTGCTTTGTAAAACTATGGAACGAATGGTCACCAACAGACTTGTTTATTTTTTGGAAAATAAGGGATATTTTGTTGCCTATCAAAATGGTTTTAGAACTGGAAGGTCAACAATGGAATCTGTTGCCCTTTTAGATCATGATGTTAAAAAAGCGTTTCAAAATAGAGAAGTAATGGTAAGTGTATTTCTAGATGTTGAAAGAGCATATGACTAACTATGGAAGGATGGCTTATTAATTAAACTCTATGATGTGGGAATTAGAGGGAGAATGTTTAATTGGATCAAAGATTTCCTTGAGGAAAGCACAATTGAAGTAAGAATAGGCGGAACAAGCTCCAAGTCAGTTAAAATAGATAATGGTACCCCTCAAGGAAGTGTCATTAGTCCAGTTCTTTTTAATGTCATGATAAATGATATCTTTGATCAGGTAGAGACAGGATTTGGCAAATTATTGTTTGCAGACGATGGTGCAATCTGGAAAAAAGGATGAAACATCAAGTATATATTAAGGCAGGTACAAAAAGCTTTAAGATCAGTTGAAAATTGGGCTAATAAATGGGGTTTCAGGATTTCTGCTTCCAAGTCCAAATATATGATTTTTGCCTTTAGAAGAAAGATTCCTGATTGTGAATTCTGTCTAGATGATTCTCCACTAAAAAGAGTCAAGGTATTCAAGTTTTTAGGTGTCTGGTTTGATGAAAGACTTACTTGGAGGGTTCATATCGATAAAACAATTGGAAAGTGTGAGAAAGTTTTAAATGTTATGAGAAGTATTGCTGGATGTGACTGGGGAGCAGGGCGGGAGAATATGTACTTAGTATATCTAGCTATGATTAGATCAGTTATAGATTATGGTTGTATTGCTTATGGTTCTGCTGCTACGGCAGTGCTTGGGAAACTAGACACTGTGCAGTCCAAAGCACTTAGACTCTGTTGTGGAGCTTTTAGAACAACATCAATCCCGGCATTATGTATGGAGATGGGAGAAGTGCCTTTGCATTTAAGACAAATTCAGTTGGGCCTGCAGTATTGGGCAAAACTAAATGGATTCACTCACAGCTGTCCACCAAAGTGTCTTTTGCAGGGGAAGTCGGAGCGCCAAAGTAAAATTAAAAGATACCCATTTTTAGATTTGGTTAATAACTGGGCTGTGAAATTGAGACTGACTGAGGAAGACATAGTTGACCAAATTTGCTTGCCACCCATCCCTTTCTGGCTCTTTCCAGAACCAGAAGTAGACCTATTCCTCCTTTTTCAGCTTAAAGGAAGCAGTGCAATTTCATCAGTGTTGATCACAAATGAATATTTAAATAATAAATGGGGATCTTATCTGAAGATTTTTACTGATGGCTCAATGGACCCAGAGAGCAGTAGGGCAGGATTTGGGATGTATGTGTCTCAGCTTGGTGTTAAGATTGGTCACCGGGTTTCAGATGGTCTTTCTGTCTTTGCAACAGAATTATTAGCAATCCTCTGGGCCTTATGGTGGATAGAAGACTCTCAACTGTGCAGGGTTATCATCTGTTCGGATTCTGCTGCTGCCTTATAGTCTATAAAAGGGAGTAAATCAGAAGCTCGTCCTGACATAGTTTCTATGTCAGATTCTCTTAGTGTTGTTTAGAGTAGGGAAGATGGGTTGCGCAGTTAGATTTTCATGGATACCTGGGCATGCTGGGGTGGAGGGAAATGAAATTGTGGATGGCATTGCAAAGTCTTCCTTACAGAGCAAGCAAGTAGAAATTAGAGTTCCCCTAGGCAGAGCAGAATTGAGAAGTAGGATTAAAAAAGGTATAGAGAAGAAATGGCAGGAGGATTGGAAAAATGTATTAAGGGGCAGGCATTGTCTTTCTAGTCACCCACTAGTTAAAAAGGTCTCAGACTGTTACCTTAAGTCGTAGAGATATGGTGAAATTTACAAGATTAGGTTGGGGCATTGTGGGCTAAACTATTATTTAAAGATAATATCCTACTAGATTATGTGACTGTGGTAGTCCAGAGACAGTCCAGCATGTTTTGCTGAGCTGTAATCAATACAAAACTGAAAGAAGCATGTTGTTCAAGAGGCTATCTGGCTTAAATTTATTTTGGTTTTCTATTAAATCTTTGTTTGGCCATCAAGAGAATCAACATCTGTAAGGGTAAGGTCATGTCCTCGCCTCGAGGAACCCAAGCCATGTCCAGTCCTGTAGCCATGTCATGTCCTCACCTGGATCCGGGGTCCGAGCCCAAGTCAAGACCCAGGTTTCAAGTCCTTGTCCAGTCTCTGGCTCAGAGCCCTTGTCCAGGTTCCAAGTTCCCCTTGTCCAGGTCCCACTTTCCTAGTCTAGGCCTGACCCAAGTCTGTGTTCTTGTCCCAGCTCCTTGTCTGCATTCAGTCACATCCCTAACTAGTCTCTAGTCCTGTTCCTAGTACTTTAGTGTCTGTGTCTTGCATTTGGGTCTGCTCCCAGCGCCGCCCCCGCCCTCCCCCCCCCCCCATGACAGTTGCATTGACCAGCTCTAGCTTATTTGGTGAGTTGAAAATATCCATTTCTCTTTATGACATATTATGCAAGTTAGCTTTTCAGACTATGCTCCTTTACAATCATTTCCCCTTTATTCTGAAACCTAAGCTGCTACCCTACATTCTCTTGCAATGAGAAAATTCTCTTACCATCTACCAATGAAATCCTCCAGAGTTTTATCTCTGATTCACTGAAGAGTCAGATAACAAGACTAAATTACCATCTTCAATTGAATGTGTATTTGGTTTCTGAAAATGGCTTGAATTCATGATGGTTTGATACTGCAAAGGAGAAATATTTAAGGTACAGAATGTACAGCAAGCTCAAAGACCCTTCACAATATCAGCAGTTATCTGTGTCATTCAGTTTAAGTAGGTGATTGGTTTCAATTATCTGAATGCTAAGCTCCAAAATAAGCAATATAAATTCATATTGGCATCTTAACTTTCTTATTTTATAATTCTACATATAATCCATGATTCTATCCTTTGGAAAGATTTGTGAACAGTAATTCTTGTTTATAATTTACTTGTTTCTTTATGATATCACCACATAATTATTGATTTTTGTGATTTGTCAAACATCTACTTACATAATGAAGGCAACTGAGCTTTTATAATGTATCCTGCAAAACATTTCCTATATAAATTTTTTTGTAAATGTATAAACTTGCATGTTTTAAAAGTAGGATCACCTTGGAATGAAAGGAGAACCAATATTCATTCAAAATGCAGTTATGCTTATTATTTTTTATTTTGCACAATGGTTGTCAGTCTTTGTTTATGTAGTTTCTCATAAATTTTTTCGTATTTCTTTATTTTCTGTGAATGCCTGTGAGAAAATGAATCTCGAGGTAATATATGGCAACACATATGTACTTTGAGAACAGCTTTATTTTGAACTTTGTTTAATGGAATGTGGGATTTTGATGAGTTAGAATCCTATTTATTCAACATTTTTGGTAATAATAACCATAAAAGCTTGTGTCCGAACTGGGTTCAATATGCGATAATTTTCAGCAATGAATTCAATAAAACACCTTTTCTTTTGTAAAGTAATTCAAATAATGATAGGTTCTGAAATGACTATGGCCAAGATTCTAGGGAAATGCCTATATTGTTTCAATCAAACTGTGCTCTTTAGATTATGCTCTAATCTAAAGGCTCTGTTGAATGCAATTGAGATGTTTGGTCCACCTCCAAGCAGACAACTCATGCCCTTTGGCAAAGCAATGGGAAAAGAACATAATATTTTCCTTAAGTTTTTACCTGTCAATTTGGCAGGGATAATGCAGACAATCAGAAAGCAAGTAAAGAACACAGAATCTGGAAGTAAATTTCATTAAAAGTACTTACATGTGTAGCAATAAATCTAATGTTCAAAGATCAGTCTGGAAATCACAGGCACAGACACAGATTCTGAGCAGTCCAAATGAAGGTTCTTGACCCGAAATGTCGGCTGTCAGTTTCCTTCTATAGGTACTGCCTGACCTGCTGAATTCTTCCAGCATGCTTGTATGTTGCCATAGGTACAGACATGATGGGCTGAGTAGCCTCCTGTGTCATAAATTGTCTACAATTTCATGATCCTAATCTATACTTTAACAATAAGGATTGTATAACATGAGTAATCTCACTCATTATCAAATATTGTGTTTGTATTGTGATTGCATATTCCTAATTATAAATGAGAAAGCTAGAACTTTGGACTGGCGCAGATAGCCATTGTTCTCATTTTGTGCAGACTGTAAGAAATGTGTTCAGAGTGACAAAAGACATCAACATCATGACAATCTAGTCCAATTTATTTTATATTAAACTCTTAATGGTTTCCTACTGGTTTATTTGTAAGTTCATATCAATAATATTTGCAAGCCAAGCAATAATTGGTAACTGGTTGAGAATTTACTATTGCTACAAAGTGGTGAAATGGAGCTTTGAACTAAAAGAGAATCTCAAGCAGTGTGCAGCTAATCAGAAGCCAAGGGAAAGGAAATGGAAATAGAGTCATTGCTAGCTGCTGTTATCGGCCCACATGAAACACAAGACCATCTTGGAGAGAACCAAGGTGATGTGTTTCAAGTATGTTACCTCCTTGTGATTTGTAGGAAAGGTCAAAATGGAATAATTCCATGATTAAACTAAATTAAATGTTGATGCAATATTTTATCATTCATATAATAATGAAACTTCAGAAAGCAGTTATTCATTTACACTATTTATTCAACATTTTCTTTCAAGTCCAGTAGTAACTTTCAAATTAAATGAACAAATGGGTTTGTTCTCATACTGTACTACCTCTAATCAACTCGTACAAAGGAAGCAAGAGACTTTCTTCTACAAAAGAGACTGATTAAAAAAACAGCAATCTGGATTCTTGTGTATAGAAACCGACCATCACAATTTACTAAATTGCAGCAACTCATTTTGGAGGATTTTGTTCACTGATTACGATAATTAATCAGGATGGAGGAGATTGATCGTAAATCCAAGACTTAAGCAGAATCAAATGCTCCATAATTCTGTTTAGGAAAATGTAATTGCATTGGCTCCATAGTCAGGTTATTTTATAAAATGCAGTACATTTCAAGGGAAGTTGGAAATTATTTTACTTTGCTGTTAACAATAACAGCAATCATTGATACTTGTTACAACATATATGGAATTTTCCATCAACCCACCTGTAATACAATAACCTTTTACCCCACTTCATTTTGATATAAGGTACAATAAATGAATGTTAGATTACACTTATCATGCAAGCAACTTATTGTAACCAACCTATTTTCTTGCCTCAAGCAACTCTGATGTGGCTGTGACAATTTGATCCTGAATATATTAAATATATATATATATCTATATATGTACACATTTTACATTGCTTATGAAGATGTGAATTTTGCCAACAAAAATAGGAGAAAGGTAAACAATTAAAATCACCAATACTGTTTCTGTATGTACTTGGAAGTCAATAATCAGACATCAAAAATTGAATCATTTAAACAATAATAACAATGCCTGAGCAATAACAGATCTACTATGGCCCAGTTTTAAAAATGCTCTGCAGTCAAATCCTTGCCATCTGGAGTATTCATAACTGAAAACAATGTTAGCGACAGCTTTAATTATGCCCATACCATGAACAGAGTATTTCAGTAATTCCCTCGTGAAATAAATCATATGAAACAGCCACAGTAGAATATCCCCTCTCCCAAACAGCTGCGACCAGTACAAGATGATTTGGAAGCATTGAGAGATGTTAAATGATTGAAAACAAACAAATTCCTACTGGACAATTAATTGTCTCAACAACTGATCTCTGAGTTAATGACAAAATGCTTCTGCTGAAAGATGGCTTAGGAGCAATGAAAAAGAACGGTGCAAACAAGAAGTCGTCACGAACATGGCAGGAGTAACTGAGTATAATTGCTAGAAGAACTAGTTAGCTACATCACAAAGAGCAACTTTTCAAATAAATGAGATGGCCTTGCAAGTTGTGGCTGTGATAATGACTCATATTTAGTTTTCTTTTGAGGACTCAATGTTGACAGTGCAGTTTGTTACCTAGGCAACCCTGGAAACCTTGATTTACACAACGACTTGGTCGCTGGATAGAATAATCAAGATACTTTCTTTGTTTTTGTATTTTCTGGCAGGAAAGGTAATTTTAACTACTGAGGCTCCAGCAGTTTCCCCATAGTGTCTGCTCTCAAATAAGGTGACATAAATTTGCTCATTATTCATTGGTATTTCCTCTATTGCAATTTTGTTTTCAATATGGTTGCCTTTAAAAGAAATTTTGACTGCCTTCAACTGACATTAATAGGATGGTAATAACTATGAAACAAATTCATCATGAGGCTAGTATCTTCCCCATTTTATTAGGTTTATTATCAAAGGATCCTTCTTGCAGCAGAATCAAGTTATAGATGCCTTACAATACAGAATGTATGAATCAAGTTGGTTTCGATTGGTTTTGGTTTGAATGGTCCGTGTCATGTATGAAGAGTGCAAATTTAAGTTGTCTCCTCGGCAAGTTTTACAGTAGCTAATACATAGTGCTGAAGTTTCACATCTAGAGGAACGCAGGTTCAATCCTGATCTCTGGTGTTACTTGTGAGGATTTTATACTTTCTCCCCATGACTGCATGGATTTCCTCCAGGCGTTCTAGTTTCCTCTAATTAACCGCAGAAATAGCTCTGAAAGTGAGAGTAAGTAGTAGAATCCGGGAGAATTAATGAAAGCAAAATTAGAATAGAAACATAGAAACATAGAAAATAGGTGCAGGAGTAGGCCATTCAGCCCTTCGAGCCTGCACCGCCATTTATTATGATCATGGCTGATCATCCAACTCAGAACCCCACCCCAGCCTTCCCTCCATACCCCCTGACCCCTGAAGCCAAGAGGCCATATCTAACTCCCTCTTAAACATAGCCAATGAACTGGCCTCAACAGTTTCCTATGGCAGAGAATTCCACAGATTCACCACTCTCTGTGTGAAGAAGTTTTTCCTAATCTCGGTCCTAAAAGGCTTCCCCTCTATCCTCAAACTGTGACCCCTCGTTCTGGACTTCCCCAACATCAGGAACAATCTTCCTGCATCTAGCCTGTCCAATCCCTTTAGGATTTTATACGTTTCAATCAGATCCCCCCTCAATCTTCTAAATTCCAACGAGTACAAGCCCAGTTCATCCAGTCTTTCTTCATATGAAAGTCCTGCCATCCCAGGAATCAATCTGGTGAACCTTCTTTGTACTCCCTCTATAGCAAAGATGTCTTTCCTCAGGTTAGGGGACCAAAACTGCACAGAATACTCCAGGTGTGGTCTCACCAAGGCCTTGTACAACTGCAGTAGTACCTCCCTGCTCCTGTACTCGAATCCTCTCGCTATAAATGCCAGCATACCATTCGCCTTTTTCACCGCCTGCTGTACCTGCATGCCCACTTTCAATGACTGGTGTATAATGACACCCAGGTCTCGTTGCACCTCCCCTTTTCCTAATTGGCCACCATTCAGATAATAATCTGTTTTCCTATTTTTGCCACCAAAGTGGATAACTTCACATTTATCCACATTAAATTGCATCTGCCATGAGTTTGCCCACTCACCCAACCTATCCAAGTCACCCTGCATCCTCTTAGCATCCTCCTCACTGCTAACACTGCCACCCAGCTTCGTGTCATCCGCAAACTTGGAGATGCGGCATTTAATTCCCTCATCCAAGTCATTAATATATATTGTAAACAACTGGGGTCCCAGCACTGAGCCTTGCGGTACCCCACTAGTCACCGCCTGCCATTCTGAAAAGGTCCCGTTTATTCCCACTCTTTGCTTCCTGTCTGCTAACCAATTCTCCACCCACACCAATACCTTACCCCCAATACCGTGTGCTTTAAGTTTGCACACTAATCTCCTGTGTGGGACCTTGTCAAAAGCCTTTTGAAAATCCAAATATACTACATCCACTGGTTCTCCCCTATCCACTCTACTAGTTACATCCTCAAAAAATTCTATGAGATTCGTCAGACATGATTTTCCTTTCACAAATCCATGCTGACTTTGTCCGATCATTTCACCGCTTTCCAAATGTGCTGTTATCACATCCTTGATAACTGACTCCAGCAGTTTTCCCACCACCGACGTTAGGCTAACCGGTCTATAATTCCCCGGTTTCTCTCTCCCTCCTTTTTTAAAAAGTGGGTTTACATTAGCCACCCTCCAATCCTCAGGAACTAGTCCAGAATCTAACGAGTTTTGAAAAATTATCACTAATGCATCCACTATTTCTTGGGCTACTTCCTTAAGCACTCTAGGATGCAGACCATCTGGCCCTGGGGATTTATCTGCCTTAATGAAAATATTATCAGTGTACAATTAGTGTAGGTGTCCTTTTATCCAATATTTTCATTTAATTTGATTTATTACTCCTTCAATCCTTTTTTTCCCGAAGTTTTAGATTTGTTCATAAAGTCTTTTTTTTTGGTAGTATCCTCAAAATGGACTGCCCAATCCCTTTTTTTGGTTTTTTTTCTTTTCATTTAAAACCCAATGTTTTTTCTTTTCCCTTCACAAACTGGCAAGAGGAGAAATGCTATTTTCATTTTTTTATTATATATTTTATACTAGATTAACAGTATCTATGGTTTTGACAACGTCTATCTTAATTTCAGTTTATATTGTTACTGATATATATATGTATATATATTTGAGATAATTCTCCTCTTGATTGTATTTATGCTCCTTTTAAATCAATAAAAAGATTAATAAAGAAAGAAAGAATTAATGTAAAATGGGTGTTGGATGGTCATTCATGGACTTGGTTGGCCAAAGGACTTGTTTACATCCTGTACGACTCAAAATTTCTCTGATATTGATGATTTACATCATTTACTTTATGGGATCTATATTTCTCAGGGAATTGTTCAAATCTGACTTCAAGTCATTTACCTGCTAATAAAAATTAATGGATTCAATTGATTTTAAGTACTTGAAATAATCTGGCGGTAATTAGATACTGCCATAACAATGTTCTTCATTATCATTCTCATGCAAATATTACAGATACCTGTTTTCAGAATTAGAGTCAAATGTGATCTACTTCTAGTCATATAAGTACTTATTTTTCTTCTACAGTATAGAAATATACAACAACTCAACAGAAACAATTAACACTATTGTGGAAGCATTTATCTTCCAACAAGCTCAAAACCAAGGATTTTAGGACAATATTAAGTACTTTCAGTTGCATCTTTGCGAGGCCCACAAACACATCAATCCTAACCTTCATTATCAGTATGTATAAGATATCGAATGTTAAACTCATTAAGTCTTTTGTGAACTCCCTGTGTGATTTTAAGGTATAATAATGTCATAAACTAGGTCATGGTAAAGTAACAGGCATAGAGTAACATAAGTCACACCATTGGGCTCTACAGCCAATTGGCCTGAAAGGGAAACACAGCTGACCATATGAACTGACCACTGTGAATCCACAGGGTAAATATGTCGTGATATCAACTACTACTAACACCATAATAGGCAATGTGCACATAAGAAAGATTGTGTAAGGAAAGTGATAATGTCTCATCACAAAATTGAGACATTAATTGTTATGGCATATACCAAGGGCATGCTACTACCAAGAAGTCTGTTGATGAGTGATGTGTGCAAGAGTTGAGGAGAATGGATCTTCCTAGAAACTGTGCTAACAAAATGTTAATTTGGCTTTTGGCTCCAGGAAATCACAACATCAGAGTCTAGTTGGTTGAAGAACAATATGAACATGGCTTAGATGGCCTGCAGAAAAATACACTTATTTAGCTTGAGTTATTCTCAAGTACTCAGATTTCAAATCTGATTAACATTAGAAAGATTTGGCAATCACATAGAGAAATGCTAGATTTGGTGATTAAATGTTTAAGGGGCCCTATAAGGTCTTGCAAAGTGTATTGGTTCCAGACATAGCTTTATCAGCATGAATTAAAGGGATGAGAGTGTTTTGCGAAAGCAATTATTTTGATTTGGATGTAAAGTACTCTTGCATATTATAATGAAATAAATCTGTTGTTTGATTGTACACTCAGTCACTAATAAATCGAACAAGAATGGCCAGAAATTATTTCCAGACTAATAATTTACAAATAGCTTCAGTAAAGCATCAGAGACATCTATGCAATTTGTAACTTAATTTCCAACAGTACATTGCACAAGAACTTAATGCTTGGAATGAATATTAATTGAAACTTCCACAAAGAGAATTCTTTTAGGTTAGATCAGAGGTGGCCAACATTTTACATTCCATGCGCCAATCTTTTCATGCATGAGTTCAGATGTGATATTTTTCACACACGAGTTCTATATTAACATATTTTTACAAGAGGTGGGGGTACAAGAGTTGTATGGCGCACCTGAACTCGTGCGTGAAAAAATTGACACATGGAACGTAAAAGGTTGGCCACCCCTGGGTTAGATTATCATTCCTAAACATCCTTGTAACAATTTCCCCTTTTGATGTGTGAGAGAACATTTTGAGGAGGGAATTTGAAGAAATGAACACACAGTTCAACCGATAGACTTAGTTATCATCATTTCTAATTAAAATTGGATATGATTTACTATCTAATTCTATATATAATTAGATATTAGTGTAGTATTTAGCATGATGCTATTACAGGTCAGGGTGTTGGAGTTCAGTTCCGGCTCCCTCTGTAAGAAATTTGTACGTTTTCCCCATGACCGCGTATGTTTCCCCTGGGTGCTCTAGTTTCCTCCCACAGTCCAAAGACTTACTGTTAGTAGGTTAATTGGTCATTGTAAATTGTCCTCTAATTAGGCTAGAGTTAGATTTATAGGTGAATTGCTGGAGGGCACGACTCTTTGGTCTGGAAGGGCTTGTTCTGTACTATATCTCTAAAACGATAAATAAGAATATAGCAATTTAAAAAAATGATCACCGTACATACGCATTGTTAGTATTGCTAGAATTTTTTCTTCTTAATAATCCTCATTGGTCCATCAACCAATGACCCTTCATCAGTAGTTCAGAGTCTGGTCACTCATAGATGTGAAGGTGGATTTCCTGCCCCGCAGTAAGTTGATGAACATTAGACCAATTGGTGATCATTGTTGATATTCTTGTATAATTACCGATTTATTTACCCTATTACTAGAATTTAATTTCTGAGTTGCTCTGATGGCATCTGAACATGTTGATCAGTTGCTAATTCTTTCGTACCTGTGTATCCTGTTTCTGAATTAAAAATAAGCACCAAATGTATCATAATTGCAGAACAAAAGAGTCTCAGATTAAGAAAATATGTTACATTAAAATGATGGTCATAAAACTTTTTATTTATAAGACTGATGCACAGACTTTATGTCCTCAATAATATCACAGTGCCTTCAAGTAAAAATTACATTGATCGAAACATAAAAGTGAACTTTATAGTTAAACATGATCATATTGTGATGATTTGTAATTTTTAAATGTCTCTTTAGTTAATGCACCTAATTTTAGATAACGGCTTCAGGACATCCTAATCATGTGATAAAAAACCATTAATGACTGTCAAAAATGCAAGAGATCAGGTATACATCTGAGAAAATCGGGAGAAGGTTGGAAGCATAGAGAACATATAAACAATTTCAACATTGAATCTCACAGGTGGGAGTTCTTGTGCATTTAATTTGCCTATCTGACATATAAAGACAATGGCGGTATGTATTGTTTGAGACGCCTTGTCCACTGCCTGCTGTTAATGGCAATTGAATGAATTCAAAATGGATTCATAATAATGGCAAAGCCATATTAACACCAAAATGACACACCAGAAAAAAACACAATATGCAATAATATCCTGATGGTCACTGGACTAGAAAGATATCTCTCTATTGAAATGCAGGTGCAGGCTCAATGAATACAGCAAGGAGAGACAAAGCAGCATGAACCAAACCTAGTTCTCTGGAGCTAAGAGAATCTATCCCGCTTTTTCTAAAACTTCAGCCATTAATAGATGTGGTATATATGATGATGAATGTACCTCTTCAGGGGTTCCCAACCTGGGGTCCACAAACTCCTCGATTAATGGCAGGGGCTATGGCATAAAAAAGATCAGGAACCCCTGCTCTAAGTCTTATGTAAGGCCATGCAGTAGGACTTTCGATACAATGCTTTACGAATCACTGCTCTTAGTAGAGAGTTAATTGTCCCTGATAAAAGTAGTTTGGCTAGTAGTGCTTCCTCTGTTATTTCTCTGTTATTTGCGGTAGCAACACCAAATGGCCAACAAACACCGCTTCAGCAATGAGTTGGGGGGTTGCTGCTTGAGGAAGTAGCAGGACAGTGATCCTGTGCAAAGTTAATAGAAACTAGGTTTCTCTGGGTAGAGTCAGTTATGCAGATCACTTCTGAATTCCACAACTGAACCTGCGTTCAGTACCTCATGAGGGCATTTCAGAATACATAACTTTGTTTTCTCATATCAGTTTTGATTCCATTGAAAATCTATTTCTTTGTATATTCCCTAATTTCTCTCAGTTTATGGTCTACTCCATTCATGATTTTAGAAACTTTGTGGTTTTAGACCAAGTGCATAAGCTTAAGGTGAGGAGCAAGAGGCTTAGTGGGAATTTGAAGGAAAAAATTCAGAGATCAAAAGTAGACCAGACTTCTGTCTTATATTGCCTCTTCCTATTCACCCGTCTTCCCTTACCTGTCCATTCCACAGTTTATCAATATCTCTTTGAAATCTGTTATTATCCTCCTTATTGTTCACCACGTCACAGAGTTAGATCTCATCTGCAAATATGGAACACACACAAAATGCTGGTGGAACACAGCAGGCCAGACTGCATCCATATGAAGAAGCACAGTCGACATTTCGGGCCGAGACCCTTCATCAGGTCTCAGCCCGAAATGTCTACTGTACTTCTTTCTATGGATGCTGTCTGGCCTGCTGCGTTCCGCCAGCATTTTGTGTGTGTTGCTTGAATTTCCAGCATCTGCAGATTTCCTCGTGTTTGCGTGCAAATATGGAAGTTACATTTTGTAAACCCAAGTACAAATTACTAACAAAATCAGTAGTTCTGGTATCAATGGCAGGGAATCTCAATTGTACATTTCCCTTTAACTTGAAGAATATCTGTTTGCCACTGCCATCTTCTTTCTCTTACTTAACCAATAATCTCTCCATGCTGCCACAATGCCTTTTATACAAGGTCCTTGTTGTTGGTGACAAGCCCATTGACATCTTATTAAATGCACTTATGGTTTATATTGCCTCTTCCTATTCCTATCAGTCCTGATGAAGAGTTTTGGCCCGATATGTGGACTGTTTACTCTTTTCCATTGATGCTGCCTGGCTTGCTGAGTTTGTCCAGCTTTTTGTAAGTATTGCTTTGATTTTCAGCATCTGCAGATTTTCTCCTGTTAGCCATCTCTAATACTTCACCAAAAAAATCTATCGAGTTTGTTGGATGTAATTTGTCTGTAACTAATCCATACTGGCTTTCTTTAATTAATCTAAGTGATTGCTAATTTTATCCCTGATTTTTGATTTTAGAATTTTCCCCTCCACTGAAGATAAACTTATCAGTCTGTCGTTACTGGCTTGATACTCACACTTTCTTTGTACAAGACTATAGTATAATATTTATAATTTCCAGTTCCCAGCCACACCCTTGAATTCATAGATGTCATGGAGAATATGGCTTCACCATTTGCAATTTTCCTTCTTGGTCAAGATTTCTCTAATCCAGTCTGAGTCATATTTAAGTAACTCAGAATCTCAATGTAATGTTTTCATTTCATACTTTATGCATTTCCCTTGCCTTCATGGGTAAGTTTCCTTTTTAGTCTCTGATTGGCAACTTCTCTTAAAATGCTTTTGTTGTTCATGTGCCTATAGAATATAGTTGGATTCTCTTTTATATTTGCTGTGAGTCCTTTGTTGGACTCTCTTTCCTTGCCTTAGTTTATTTTGACATTCCGTCAGCTTCTTACAATCAGCTTGGTTCATCTGTCGTATTTTTTTCTGCTCTATTTAACACTATCTTTTTGATCATCCATGGAGTTCTGGGCTTAATTTTCTTACCTGTGGGAGATGTACAAACAACATTCAGCCTAATTCTGCTCCTATATCTTATGGTCTTATTGTCTTATTCAACAACTTAAGACCATAAGACAAAGGAGCAGAAGTCGGCCATTCGGCCCATCGAGTCTGCTCCACCATTTTATCATGAGCTGATCCATTCTCCTATTTAGTCCCACTCCCCCGCCTTCTCACCATAACCTTTGATGCCCTGGCTACTCAGATACCTATCAATCTCTGCCTTAAATACACCCAATGACTTGGCCTCCACTGCTGCCCATGGCAACAAATTCCATAGATTCACCACCTTCTGACTAAAAAAAATTTCTTCGCATTTCTGTTCTGAAAGGGCGCCCTTCAACCTTCAATCCTTAAGTCATGCCCTCTCGTACTAGACTCCCCCATCATGGGAAACAACTTTGCCACATCCACTCTGTCCATGCCTTTTAACGTTTGAAATGTTTCTATGAGGGCTCCCCTCATTCTTCTAAACTCCAAGGAATACAGTCCAAGAGCGGACACATGTTCCTCATATGTTAACCCTCTCATTCCCGGAATCATTCTAGTGAATCTTCTCTATACCCTCTCCAATGTCAGCATATCTTTTCTTAAATAAGAAGACCAAAACTGCCTACAGTACTCCAAGTGAGGTCTCACCAGCGCCTTATAGAGCCTCAACATCACATCTCTGCTCTTATACTCTATTCCTCTAGAAATGAATGCCAACATTGCATTCACCTTCTTCACTACCGACTCAACCTGGAGGTTAACCTTAAGGGTATCCTGTATGAGGACTCCCAAGTCCCGTTGCATCTCAGAACTTTGAATTCTTTCCCTATTTAAATAATAGTCTGCCCATTTATTTCTTCTGCTAAAGTGCATAACCATACACTTTCCAACATTGTATTTCATTTGCCACTTCTTTGCCCATTCTTCCAATCTATCCAAGTCTCTCTGCAGACTGTCCATTTCCTCAGCACTACCGGCCCCTCCACCTATCTTTGTATCGTCAGCAAACTTAGCCACAAAGCCATCTATTCCATAATCCAAATCATTGATGTACAATGTAAAAAGAAGCGGCCCCAACATGGACCCCTGTGGAACACCACTGGTAACCAGCAGCCAACCAGAATGGGATCCCTTTATTCCCACTCTCTGTTTCCTGCCAATCAGCCAACGCTCTATCCACGTATGTAACTTTCCCATAATTCCATGGGCTCTTATCTTGTTAAGTAGCCTCATGTGTGGCATCTTGTCAAAGGCCTTCTGAAAATCTAAATTTACAACATCCACTGCATCTCCCTTGTCTAGCCTACTGATAATTTCCTCAAAAAATTGTAATAGGTTTGTCAGGCAGGATTTTCCTTTAAGGAATCCACGCTGAGTTCTGCCTATCTTGTCATGTGCCTCCAGGTACTCTGTAACCTCATCCTTGACAATCGACTCCAACAACTTCCCAACCACTGATGTCAAGCTAACAGGTCTATAATTTCCTTTTTGCTTCCTTGCCCCCTTAAATAGCGGAGTGACATTTGCAATCTTCCAGTCCTCTGGAACCATGCCAGAGTCTATCGACTTTTGAAAGATCATCACTAATGCCTCCGCAATCTCCACAGCTACTTCCTTCAGAACACACGGGTGCATTCCAGCTGGTCCGGGAGATTTATCTACCTTTAGACTATTCAGCTTCCTGAGTACTTTCTCTGTCGTAATTGTGACTGTGCATACTTCTCTTTCCTGCCACCCTTGAGGGTCCGTTCCTGCAAGACAGCAATAATAATGGGTTACCAAGCATTTTACTAAACTTTCTGTTATGTTGTTCCACCACAAGTTGATTATTTTAGAATCAAAACCACAATCAAGTTTAATACTACTAGCATCTGTTGTGAAATTTGTTGTTTTGCAACAGCAGTACATTGCAACACATAATAAAAATCTATAAATTACAACAATAAATATATATAAAAATTAAATTAATTAAGTAGAGCAAAAAATAGTGAGGTAGTGTACATAAACTGTCTGTTCAGAAATCTGAATGACTTTCAGAAATTGTTGCGTTTCAAGTTTTCCATGCATCAATAAACAAAAGAAATAGTTTGCTTTATCAACAAAAGTTTAGTTTTGTCAGTAAATAATTTTCACATTTCAGTATGCTTCACAAGCTAATCCTGTACTTTGAGATATGGTTTCTGTCATGCGAGGAGATGTGTCAAGCAATTTGTGCAATGTCTTTTGTTTGAGGATAAATATCACTCGCATATTAACAAAAATTCTTGGATTGTTAATTACCAGTGCCCAGGAATACTTGCTGCCTTATCAAGCAGACTGACAATGACCCACTTTAAAATTACCAGAATACCTTTGACACCCTATCAATAATGCATTGACAGTTTAGATGAAGTGCTAAATTCCTGATTTAAGCTTAGAACATATATCTTCTGTTTGGGAATTGAGAGAGCTATCACTCAGCAGAGATAACACTTTAATGTGTCTGCAGATTAATTCTTGGTCCTCCCCTCCTCGTTATGGTATTATAAAGGGGGAGGTTCCTCTGCAACCTCCCACCCATTCTTATATCGTCTCCAATTTCTTACTTAATTTGCCAGTAAAAGATTAAATTAAAGGCATCCGTTAGTCTTGCGAGACCATGGATCTGTGCCTGGAAAGCCTTCACTCTCCAGGGCGCAGGCCTGGGCAAGGTTGTATGGAAGACCAGCAGTTGCCCACGCTGCAAATCTCCCCTCTCCACGACACCAATGTTGTCCAAGGGAAGGGCATTAGGGCCCATAGAGCTTGGCACCAGTGTCATCATAGAGAAATGTGTGATTAAGTGCCTTGCTCAAGGACACAACACATTGCCTCGGCTGGGGCTCGAACTCACTACCTTCAGATCGCTAGTCGAACGCCTTAACCACTTGGCCACGAGCCCACACCAATAAAAGATATGCAACTCAATAAATGAGAAGCAAAGCCCTCCCCACCATTGAGTACATCTACAAGGACTGCCGCTACAAAAATCAGCATCCACCAACAAGGAGCCCTACCATCCAATCATACTTTCTTCTCACTGCTGCCATTGAAAAGGAGGTAGGAGAGCCTTAGGTCCCACGCTACCAGGTTCCGGAACAGTTATTACCCTTCAACCATCAAGCTCTTGAATTAGCATGGATAGCTTTACTCACCTCAACACTGAACTGATTTCACAACCTATGGACTTACTTTCAAGGACTCTACAACTCATTTTCTCAATATTATTTACTTGTTCTTTTTAAATTTGCACTGTTTGGCATCTTTTGCAAATTGGTTGTTTGTCAGTGTTAATGTGCAGTTTTTCAATGATTCTATTGCATTTCTATGATCTACTGTGAATGCCTGCAAGAAAATGACTCTCAAGGTAGTATATGGTGACATATATGTACTTTGATAATAAACTTACTGTGAACTTTGAACTCTTGCTCCATCCTAGCCCCATTCTTCACTTAGGGTATAGATAAGTGGTGAGTGAGAAGTATTCCCTATAATGGAGGGCAGAGGTTAAAGGTGAGGAGCAGGAGAGTTAGAGTTTGAGGATTTTTTTTAACCCAGAAGATGGTTGCAGTCTGGAGTACAGCGTCTGAGAACGAGAAGGAGGCAGGCACTCCTACAGCATTGGAGAATCATCCGGACAAGCACTTGAATCACCAGGAGTCCACATAGCACAGTGGTTCCCAAACTTTTTTGGGTTATTGCCCCCTTGGCACCCAGGCCACATCTCCAGCGACCCCACTCCCTTTCTGGCCATTACAAAAAATCTATAAAGAATTTTGATTTACAATGCATAGTGAAAGAAAATAGAAACTCAAATCCAAGGCAGTGACAAATAATTGCAAAAAAATTTCCACTTAAAGCTAAAAATAAAACTTTTTAAAATTACTGTAAACACAATTTCCATGAACAATTTTAGTGTACATTAGCAGTCCAGCTACTTTATTGTTTTTTCACTGTTCAATGAGATAGTTGGGCTTGGTGCAGTGATATCAGCTTCCTAACATCAGGCTGAATGTCACTCAAGAGACTCAGATCCCCAAGTTCTGTCATTGGCAGTCTGTTTTATTGCTTTGAAAGAAGTTAGATGACTGCACTGAAACGATGTTGCACTAAGTGACATGTAGGAAAGGCAATAAAAACATCTTGACTCTTTTCCACAGTGCAGGATAGTATTCCAAATGATGGATGCTGTTTTCCTGTGACAAAGCTCCATGTAGATGTGCTTAATGATGAAGAGGGCTTCACCCATGATGTTCTGGGCTGTATCCATTACTTTTCGTGGGATTTTCCATTCAAGGGCATTGGTATTTCCATACCAGACTGTGATGCAGCCAGTTAATATACTCTCCTCCATATATCTATAGAAGTTTGTCAGACTTTTAAATATCATGCCAAATCTTTGCAAAGAAGTAGAGGTGTGGCCATCCTTTCTTTGTAATGGCACTCAAGTGCTTGGCCCAACTACGAAGAAAACACTGTAGTGCTTGTCCTTCCTTAGATTTCTTTCTGCAACAAAAAGTCTTGATATGATCTTTTGAACCTCGGCTTCAGCAAGATCAGTTCTTCCTCCAACCTTCCTGTTATTTCCCCAGTACAAGGGTCAGGAATGGATTTATTACCCATTCTGGAAGTTGGATTGAGAGAAAAGCCTGAAATCTCTAACATGTCTTTATGCAGCTCACCCAGATGGGCACAGTATACCTGAAAATCATCATCTGGTGTTTTTTCTTTTTCTTCCAACTCAGAGAGGAACAGAAATTGGAAAAGGTCACAATGGCCATTGTTGCACTGAAATAGTGTGAAATTGGACAGAAATGTTGAGACAGCTGATTTGATTTTGATAAGATTCACAAAACTTCGTTCGAATTGAAGATTGATTTCATTAAACTTTGCAAATAATTTTGACAAATCAGCCATACCAAATATTCTTGAGCTGATTACAGAATGAAGCATTCGAATCTTCAAAGAAGTTAGAAAAAGTTTCAAAAAGCGCATAAAAGCCCCATCTGTTGCACAAGCAAGAATGTTGGTGAGTGGAATATCCTTCTCTTTGGAAAAATTGCTCAACAGCCCAAAATATTGACTACCCCTTCGTATCTGTTTCTAGTCCCCTTGCAAATAACAACTCTTGAACCATACTTTCATCTCTTATGAAGTGAACATACCCAGAAAGCAAAGTTGACGCATCCAACTGCAGAGCAAATTCTGTTGTCCTAAGTATGTTGCACAATGTGTTTTCCACATTCTCAAACATTCCATCTATTCATCTTTGAACAAAGTTGATGCTGTGTGGAATCCCTTGGACTATTTGAGCTGGTAACATGCAAAACTGTACTCAGAATCTTCCTTAGTGCTTCTCCAATTGTATGGGGCTTTCCAGATTTAGCAATGAGCAATGAAACATTTTATGGAGCATGCAAACCATCACTGTTTTGTTGTGAAGTGCTAGCAACCATGTTTTGAAGTACTTTCCATTTCTGCAGTTTCTCACGAAGTGATTGAAAATAAGCCAAGTTATTTTTTGCTTTATCAGAGTGTATTCTCTTCAAATGTTCAAGGAGCCTAGACGGTTTAATAGCTAGATTTGGGAAAAGATTTTTCACACAACAGACAAATTGGCTGTTGTTGGTAGATCGTTGCTGGTACAAATCCATACTTCAAATACTCCACACTACACTGACTACAGTTCTTTTTCATTTGGTTTGGTTCTCATCTTTGTTATGGATTAATAACCACAGTTAGTTACCTATTATTTAAGTCCAGCCTCGAGCGCTGTGATCAATAAAGGAAAAAGTTATCACATCATAATATTTCAGGCAGAACCTGATTCTCTGGCTGAAGGTACATGAAATGGAGCAGCAATATCTCAGTTGGTCCATGGACTACAGAAATGCAGTCAAGACCATTCCAAAGGGCAGATTCTGAACTTTACCATGTTGAATGCCATACTCTAATTCATAGGAATTGTATCACTGCATGATTAGAGTATGGGAATCATACTAGCTAACACTGTACTACAGTAGAGAATGGCAATAATGTGTGGACTGGGCCTCAAATTACCACGATTTCTTCAGTCCAGATTTCTCATGATATGCCAAATACAGAAGTGACACATTGCTTTGCAACAACTATAATGCGCTTTGAGCAAAGTTGAAGAGAATGGGGGGGTTAGCAAGAGATGAGGTGATTACGTGATCATTGTAATCAATTATGAGGCACTGAGGATCAAATGCTTATAAGTAATTCATTTCTTAAATAAAGCCTGTAATCCCTCAGCTGCCCCCCCCACTACCAAGTGCCTCCCACCCCTTTATCTTTTCCGCACCCCCCTTAGAAACTCCCACTGCTCCCAGAGAGGCGATATCACCCACTTTGGGAACCGTTGATATACCTGGTGTGATTAGCATAGATGGACAGAAAGGCCTGGTTCTTCTACTGTACGATGCTTTAACTTTGTCTTTATGACTGCATTATGTACAAATATGCTTTATTAAAAGCTCATGATCTTGACAACTTTACCTTTTCTGAAAACATAATTGACCTGAAAACTTGAGCTGGAGAACGCAGCAGGCCAGGCAGCATCTCTAGGAGGAGGTACAGTCGACGTCTGAAACGTCAACTATACCTCCTCCTAGAGATGCTGCCTGGCCTGCTGCGTTCTCCAGCAAATTTGATGTGTGTTGCTTGAATTTCCAGCATCTGCAGAATTCCTCGTGTTTGTGACCTGAAAACTTAACTGTTTCTCCCTCTGAAGATGTTGATTTATTTAATCAATATTTTCAGCATTTATTTTTATTCCAGATTTCCAAGATCTGGTACTCTGCTTTTCAATACTTGACTGTGAATGGACTTATTACTTTGGGCAATGTTTTTAGTAAATATAATAAAATTCATTGATTTGAAATTAAAAAAGGATAGACAAAATGGGAAGGAAATAATTAATCTGAACTAAGTACAAAAGATATTTGGAAAGATACATGGACAGGAAAGGTTTTGAGGGATATTGCCAAACCCAGCTTAGCTGGGAATGTTACTTGGCATAGATCAGATGGGCCAAAATGCCTGTTTCTGTGCTGTATGACTCTTTGATTCTAAAAGTATTATGTTATGCATACATATTCTGGCAACGCAAAAGCTCAAAATGACTCTTAGAATCAATAAATGATTTTGATAATGCACCACTGTGATCAGATACATTTTCAAAAAGAAATGTGCATTATAGATGTCCATAAAACAATTACTGCCTTAAATGTACCTGTTTAAAAACACTTTTAGGACACTTTCACAACTTCTTCAGAATAAAGTAGTGCCACATCTAAGATGTTTTTCAAATGCCTTTGCTTTAAACTGAAATTGTTAAGGATTGACGAGGAGATCCTTCTCTAAGCTTTTCTTTCCCTGCTGTCACAGCCTGACTGGTAGACATTTCCTACAATTCTGCATTATGCAGTTTTTATGTTCTTTTGGCTGAGTTCTGACTCTTCATCCACTGTCATTTTCGTTAGTTTGTTAGTTCATGCTCTTTCTTGTTAATTGACCTCGATCAGCTCCACAATTCCACCTACATTTTGTTTGAAAATAGAGCAAAGGGAATACCCCTGATAGGGTGAGGCAATTTCTGTATGGATGTTCCCTTTATCCTATTGATCCCACCCTCACTTTTTCGGCAATATAAAATGTAATTGTTTTCTCTGTTTCACAGTTTCGACAAATGTCTTCGACCTGAATCATTAACTTCATTTCTCTTTCCACATATTTTGTCTGACCTGTTGAATGTTTCAGCTTTTTCTTTTTTTTTCAGATTTCCAGCTTCTGCAGTATTTTTTATTCCCATCTTCTGTTGTTCCAGCTTTTGTATCTCAAGTGCAAAGCCCCAGATGTTCATAAGAATACTTGGTGAACTGCCTGGGGTATGGTTTGTTGTACATGAATGCCATTTCCAGGTCATTGTTGGGTGGTTTGTCTAATTTCCCCTCATTCTATTCATATAATTCTATTTTCTAGGCATTTTGTCAACCATATTTTTACTGCCTGAAAATCAATTAATCCTTCAAATAGTTCAATTGTATTGGTATTTTCCACACTAGATGGCACTCTGCTTCAAAAATTAATGAGTGAATCAGCAATGGTGCTTTACTCAACTCTGCTTGTTCCTTTACAGATATTAATGGATTAAATTTCAATTCGCTAATATGAATTAATCTCCCTCAATGTCGCAAAAACAAAGGAGTTGGTTGTGGATTACAGGAAGAATGGAGAAGGGCTAAACCCTATTGACATCAATGGATCTGGGGTTGAGAGGGTAAACGGCTTTAAGTTCCTCGGCATCCACATCGCTGAGGAACTCACGTGGTCTGTGCACACCAGCTGTGTGGTGAAAAAGGCACAACAGCGCCTCTTTCACCTCAGACTGTTGATGAAATTTCGTGTGGGCCCCCAAATCCTAAGGACTTTCTACAGGGGCACAATTGAGAGCATCCTGACTGGCTGCATCACTGCCTGGTATGGGAACTGTACTTCCCTCAATCGCAGGACTCTGCAGAGAGTGGTGCGGACAGTCCAGCGCATCTGTAGTTGTGAACTTCCCGTGATTCAGGACATTTACAAGGACAGGTGTGAAAGAAGGGGCCAAGGGATCATTGGGGACCCAAGTTACCCCAACCACAATCTATTCCAGCTGCTACCATCCAGGAAACGGTACTGCAGCATAAAAGCCAGGACCAGCAGGCTCCGAGACAGCTTCTTCCACCGGGCCATCAGACTGATTATCTCACGCTGATTTGAGTGTATTCTATGTTACATTGACTGTTCTATTTATTATAAATTGCTGTGATTGCACATTGCACATTTGGATGGAGACATAACGTAAAGGTTTTTACTCCTCATGTATGTGAAGGATGTAAGAAATCAAGTCAATTCAATTCAATGAAGAAAATTCAGCATGTATAATTTTCTTGTGAACATAATGTCATTTTATAGTTTATCCTAGGTGTGGTAATCTCAACAAGTGTCAGAAACTGGTATCTGAAATTTCAAAGGTGCTTTGAGGTAAATTTCTACCAGCTTGGCTCCCATACTATTACTGCAGTTCTCCGCAATGTGTTTGACTCATAACTGCCATGGCATATCGTGCATTTCCAAGTCCATGTCAATATACTATACATAATTCAATTTCAGTTGCGCAGATGCTAAAATGTCCACTTCAGTATTTCATCATCTTTGTCTTTACATTTTCCACTACCGAGCAAGCTTTGCATCATGTTCTTTTCAAAAGAATAAACTAGTGTATCATTTATTACCTCTGTTAGGAGCAGTTCATTTGTAGAACTTTTTTCCTGTCTTTAGTTTTATATGAAGTTTGAACAGTTTCATGATCAGACAAAACTATTCCAAATTTGTCATATTAAAAAAATTGTCATAATAACAAGGATTATGCAAAAGATTAACTAGGCTGTGTACACAACTCTCTGCAATTTCTTGTGTTCTTGGGCAGAGCATTTACTATACAAAGCTGTGATACATCTGGATGGAACACCACACTGGTTTGTTCTGGATCTCTTTCACCTTCGGCCTCAATCTTAAATATACCTAGTGTCTGAGGACCTTTAGATGCATGGAAAACAGTGTTCCAAAGAACCACCACACTTGAAGACATTTTTCTTTCTCAGTTCTAAATAACCAATGGTTAATTCTGATACCATACACCCCAGTTCCAAGTTCTCATAGGGGATATCAGTTTCCAGTATTTTTCCTGTCAAGTACTTTAAGAACCTTCCATGTTTCAATGAGATCACTCTCATTTTTCCAAACTTTACTCAGCTTCGTGAGTTTAATGTTAAGCCCTAAAAACAAAATCAGCTGACAGTCTTTAAATGAAGAAGTTTTATATAAGTTCAGGGCTTCCTATGCATTTGTTAGGAACTTAAGGACAATAGTTGAGTTTCAGATCCTTGACCCTATTGCAAACATATGAATTGGGAGCAGGAGTTGACCATTTGGACTCTCAAATATAAATACTAAATGTATGCCATTTAGATCCTCAAGCATACGCTGCCTTTCAATTAGATTGTGAATAGATTTGGACCCCTTCTCCAAGAAAGGATGTGCTGGCATTGGAGAGCATCCAGAGGAGGTTTATGAGAATGATCCTGGGAATTAAAGGGTTAAAGTATAAGGGGCATTTGATGGCTCTGGGCTTGTATTTGCTAGAATTTAGAGGAATGAGAGGTGATCTCATTTAAACCCACTGAACATTAAAGGACCTAGATAGAGTGGATGTGGAGAGCATGTTTCCAATTGTGAGAGAGTCAAGGGCCAGAGGGCACAGCCTCAGAATAGAAGAACATCCCTTTAGAACAGAGATGAGGAGTAATTTCTTTAGCCAGAGTGCGTGGAATCTGTGGAATATATTGCCACAGATGGCCAGGTCATTGGGTATATTTAAAGTGGGGAGTGATGGATTCTTGATTCGTCAGGGTGTCAAAGGTTACAAAGAGAAGGCAGGAGAATGAGGTTGAGGGAAAAATAAATCAGCCATGATTGAGTAGCAGTGCAGACTCAATGAGCCGAATTGTGTAATTCTTCTATGTTTAATGATCTTTTAGATCTTTGTCGATCAGATTAGCATTTCAACTCTACATTCCAATCTAATCACAGTAACCTTTTCAAGACTCACTTATCAAATACCTGTCTAACTCTTCCTTAAGCATACTTAAAGACTCTGTTTCCCGTTTCTCCTCTGTATAGGAAGTTTCTAAAGACTCAAAGTCCTCTAAGAGAGGAAAAAAATCACCCCACCTCTGTGTTAGATGTATGACATCTAATTTTTAAGGATTCTTCCACAAGAACAACATCCTCTCCACATCCACCATGTCAAAAACCCTAAGGACCTTATGTGCTTTAATCAGGTCTATGCCTACTCTTCACTAAGTTTCTGTAGGTGCAAGACCATTTGGTCCAACATTTCCTAATAAAACAAGCTGTCCATTCCAGAAATTAATCCAGCCAACTTTCTCTAAACGACTCCCAACTATTACCATTCGTCCTTAAGTAAGAAGACAATGAAGTACATGGTGTTACAGATATGGTCTCACCAATGATTTATGTAAATGAAGTTGTTATATAATTGTTCTGCTTATTAATAAGCTTAAAACTGACCTATATACCAACACCATCCACAAGACTTAGTTCAATATTCTTTGCATAGTCAAATCCTGTCATCCTTAGTTTAAAATTATTAATTGTGTTTCTAAGTTTTAGAAAACTTAATCTTCACATATCCTCATTTAACTTGCTCTAAATAGCTTAAATTTCTGAATGAGTTCAAACACTTTGTTTGTAATAATGAATTGTAATTCTGATTTGTAGGTTTACAGTTTATAACTTGGCTTTTTTCCTCTTCTTTCATCTTTGGTTCTTCATACGCACAGTACACATGGAGAAGTTCACCATTCCATCAGAACAATGAGGTGTGACAAGTCACCTGATACCTGGATATTGACATAGTTATATTTTCAAAAGCCACAGGCAACGCAGCTGTAGTCACTGAACCACCAAGTCTTTATTTGATACAATTTAGAAGTGGGTTCCATACTGATCTTTATCTTGCGCAGGGATGGCTCTGCTGATACTTCTTAATTGCTACGGTGCCTATAAGAAGTATTCACCCCCCCCCCACCCCAGAAGTTTTCATGTTTATTTGTTTTACAGCATTGAATCACAGTGGATTTAATTTGGCTTTTTTGACACTGGTCAACTGAAAAAGACTCTTTCATGTCAACGTGAAAACAGATCTCTACAAAGTGATCTAAATGAATTACAAATGTAAAACACAAAATAATTGATTGCATAAATATTCACCTCCCTTTAATATGGCACAACAAATCATCACTGGTGCAGCCAATTGGTTTTAGAAATCACATTATTAGTTAAATGGAGATCTGTTTTTGGAGACCTGTGTGCAGTTAAGATATTTTAATTGATTGTAGTAAAAATACACCCATGTCTGGAAGGTCCAACTGTTGGTGAGTGAGTATCCTGGCAAAAACTACACCATGAAGGCAAAAGAACACTCCAAGCAACTCCACAAAAAGATTATTGAAAAGCACGTCAGGAGATGGATACAAGAAAATTTCCAAGTCACTGAGTGTCCCTTGGAGTACAGTTAAGTCAATCATCAAGAAATGGAAAGAATATGGCACAGCTGTGAATCTGCCTAGAGCAGGCCATCCTCAAAAACTGAGTGACCGTGCAAGAAAGGGACGAGTGAGGGAGGCCACCAAGAGACCTATGACAACTCTGGAGGAGTTACAAGCTTCAGTGACTGAGATGGAAGATACTGCGCATACAACTGTTGCCCGGGTGCTTCACCAGTTGCAGCTTTGTGGGAGAATGGCAAAGAGAAAGCCACTGTTGAAAAAAACTCACGTGAAATCTCAGCTAGAGTTTTCTAGAAGGCATATGGGAGATTCCGAAGTAAATTGGAAGAAGGTTCTAGGGTCTGAAGAAAACGAAATTGAGCTTTTTGGCCATCAAGCTAAACCCTATGTTTGGCATTAGCCAAACACTGCACATCATCAAAAACACACCATCTCCATTGTGAAGCATCGTGGTGGCTGCTTCATGCTGTGGGGATGCTTCACTGCAGCAGGCCCTGGAAGGCTTGTGAAGGTAGAGAGTAAAATGAATGCAGCAAAATACAGGGAAATCCTGGAGAAAAACCTGATGCAGTTTGCAAGAGAACTGCAACTTGGGAGATTTGTTTTCAAGCAAGACAATGACCCCAAGCATAAAGCCAAAGCTGCACAGGAATGGCTTAAAAACAAAGTTGATGCCCTGGAGTGGTCAAGTCAGAGTCCAGATCTCAATCCAATTGAGAATTTGTGGCTGGACTTGAAAAGGGCTGTTCACTCACAATCTCCATGACAGAGCTTGAGCAGTTTTGTGAAGAAGAATGGAGAAAAATTGCAGTGTCCAGATGTGCAAAGCTGATAGAGACCTATCCACACAGACTCAAGGCTGTAATTGCTGCCAAAGGTGCATCTACTAAATACTGACTTGAAGGGAATGAGTAATTTTGCAATCAATTATTTTGTGTTTAATAATTGTAATAAATTTAGACCAATTTGTATAAATTTGTTTTCACTTTGACATGCAAAAGTCTTTTTCTGTTGATCAGTGTCAAAAAAAGCCAAATTAAATCCACTGTGATTCAATGTTGTAAAACAACAAAACATGAAAACGTCCAAGGGTGGTGAATACTTTTTATAGGCATTGTATGTAAGACTTGAGCATTATTGTCAGTATTTCCTGGTCAGGAACCATCCCTGTGGCCGTGTCACTCTGCAGTAGGAGAATGTTACCCCTTCTCCATTAATGAATCATATTTATATTTTGTTAGTCTTTAATCTTGAAAAATGCTATTAAAGTATTGGAATTGGCTTATTATTGCTATGTGTACTGAGATATAGAAAAAATTTTGTTCATCCAGGCAGATCATGCCAAACATAAAAACATCAAGGTAGTAAAAAGAAAACAAAATACAGAATATAATGTAGCAACCATAGAGAAAGTGCAGTGCACAGAAATAATAAGGTGCAGGGACCATGATGAGGTAGATTGTGAGATAAAGAATTCATTTTCAGTCTATAAGACGTCTGTCTAAGAGTCTGATAACAGTGGGATTGAAACTGTCCTTAAGTCTGGTAGCATACATCAAAGTTGCTGGTGAACGCAGCAGGCCAGGCAGCATCTATAGGAAGAGGCGCAGTCGACGTTTCAGGCCGAGACCCTTCGTCAGGACTAACTGAAGGAAGAGTGAGTAAGGGATTTGAAAGTTGGAGGGGGAGGGGGAGATCCAAAATGATAGGAGAAGACAGGAGGGGGAGGGATGGAGCCGAGAGCTGGACAGGTGATAGGCAGAAGGGGATACGAGAGGATCATGGGACAGGAGGTCCGGGAAGAAAGACGGGGGGGGGTGACCCAGAGGATGGGCAAGAGGTATATTCAGAGGGACAGAGGGAGAAAAAGGAGAGTGAGAGAAAGAATGTGTGCATAAAAATGAGTAACAGATGGGGTACGAGGGGGAGGTGGGGCCTAGCGGAAGTTAGAGAAGTCAATGTTCATGCCATCAGGTTGGAGGCTACCCAGACGGAATATAAGGTGTTGTTCCTCCAACCTGAGTGTGGCTTCATCTTTACAGTAGAGGAGGCCGTGGATAGACATGTCAGAATGGGAATGGGATGTGGAATTAAAATGTGTGGCCACTGGGAGATCCTGCTTTCTCTGGCGGACAGAGCGTAGATGTTCAGCAAAGCGGTCTCCCAGTCTGCGTCGGGTCTCACCAATATATAAAAGGCCACATCGGGAGCACCGGACGCAGTATATCACCCCAGTCGACTCACAGGTGAAGTGATGCCTCACCTGGAAGGACTGTTTGGGGCCCTGAATGGTGGTAAGGGAGGAAGTGTAAGGGCATGTGTAGCACTTGTTCCGCTTACACGGATAAGTGCCAGGAGGTAGATCAGTGAGGAGGGATGGGGGGGACGAATGGACAAGGGAGTTGTGTAGGGAGCGATCCCTGCGGAATGCAGAGAGAGGGGGGGGAGGGAAAGATGTGCCTAGTGGTGGGATCCCGTTGGAGGTGGCGGAAGTTACGGAGAATAATATGTTGGACCCGGAGGCTGGTGGGGTGGTAGGTGAGGACCAGGGGAACCCTATTCCTAGTGGGGTGGTGGGAGGATGGGGTGAGAGCAGATGTGTGTGAAATGGGGGAGATGCGTTTGACAGCTAAGTTGATGGTGGAGGAACAACACCTTATATTCCGTCTGGGTAGCCTCCAACCTGATGGCATGAACATTGACTTCTCTAACTTCCGCTAGGCCCCACCTCCCCCTCGTACCCCATCTGTTACTCTTTTTAATGCACACATTCTTTCTCTCACTCTCCTTTTTCTCCCTCTGTCCCTCTGAATATACCTCTTGCCCATCCTCTGGGTCACCCCCCCCCCCGTCTTTCTTCCCGGACCTCCTGTCCCATGATCCTCTCGTATCCCCTTCTGCCTATCACCTGTCCAGCTCTCGGCTCCATCCCTCCCCCTCCTGTCTTCTCCTATCATTTTGCATCTCCCCCTCCCCCTCCAGCTTTCAAATCCCTTACTCACTCTTCCTTCAGTTAGTCCTGACGAAGGGTCTCGGCCTGAAACGTCGACTGCGCCTCTTCCTATAGATGCTGCCTGGCCTGCTGTGTTCACCAGCAACTTTGATGTATGTTGCTTGAATTTCCAGCATCTGCAGAATTCCTGTTGTTTAAGTCTGGTAGTATATGTTTTCAGGCTTTTGTATTTCTGTTGATGGAAGAGGAGATACGAGAGAATGACTGAGGTGGGAATGGTCCTTGACTATGTTGGCTGCTTTCCCAACACAACAAGGAGTATAGATGGAATCATTGAAGGGGAGACTGATTTGTGTGATGTATGGGGCTCTGCTCACAAATCTCTGCAGTTTTCTTTGTGGCCTTGAGCAGAGCAGTTGCCATACCAATCCATGACCCATCTGGATAGGATGTTTTTCTAAGCTGCGTTTGTAAAAAGTGGTGTGGTAAGTGTTAACAGGGATATACCAATTTATTTAGCCTTCTGAGGAACTAGAGGCATTGGTGTACTCTCTTGGCTGTAGTTTCACTGTACCTGGACCATGACAAACTACACTGGTCAAAAAAGTTCTGCTTCCTGAATACTTTTTGTATGGATTTTGGGCTGTTGATGTCATAGTCCGGTCCGTGATGTCCGTATTCCAGTTAACAGTCCGGTCCATCGACCCTTGCTCCAGGTTTTCCTATCTACCCTGTTGCTGTCTTGTTGAGCTCTAATTGAGTCAGCTGATGCCAGTTGGGACTGGCTGCATAAATACCTCCAGAGACCAGGGCATGGCCACTGGATTGTCCTTGTTCTTACTCCTTGGATCCCTTCCTCTGCCTTCTGTTTCCTCACCTGAAGCCCGGCCTTGTCTTGCCGGTAACTCTCACCTCGCCTGAAGTTCTGCCTCGCCTTGCTTTGCCAGTAGCCTTGCCTTGCCTTGTCTTGCTGTCTGGACCTGGAGCCACCCTGTACCAAGCTTCTTTCCTGTCCCTTGCCTCCGCCCAGGTAAGTCAGGCTGTCTTGCCGTTACCTGGGGTTGGTTCTGTCCCTTCCTGTCCCTTGCCTCCGCCCAGGTAAGCCAGGCTGTCTTGCCGTTACCTGGGGTTAGTTCTGTCCCTTCCTGTCACTTGCCTACGCCCAGGTAAGCCAGGCCGTCTTGCCATTACCTGGGGTTGGTTCTGTCCCTTCCTGTCCCTTGCCTCCGCCCAGGTAAGCCAGGCCGTCTTGCCATTACCTGGGGTTGGTTCTGTCCCTTCCTGTCCCTTGCCTCTGTCGGGTGGTGATCCGTGCCCTGCCCAGGTAATCCGCGCCCTGCCCAGGAGGAGCCAAACCTCGCCTCAAGTCTCAAGTCTCTTGCCCCCAGCCTACAGCCTCGCCTCAAGCCTCCAGCCTCCAGCCTCGCCTCTAGTCTCCAGCCTCCAGCCTCACCTCTAGTCTCCAGCCTTGCCTGCAGCCTCCAGTCTCCAGACTCCAGCCTCACCTCTAGTCTCTAGACTCCAGCCTCCAGCCTTGCCTCTAGTCTCCAGCCTCCAGCCTCCAGTCTCGCCTCTAGTCTCTAGTCTCCAGCCTCCAGCCTCGCATCTAGTCTCCAGCCTCCAGCCTCGCATCTAGTCTCTAGTCTCCAGCCTGCAGCCTCGCCTCTAGTCTCTAGTCTCTAGTCTCCAGTCTCGCATCTAGTCTCCAGCCTGCAGCCTCGCCTCTAGTGTCTAGTCTCTAGTCTCCAGCCTCGCCACTAGTCTCCAGCCTCCAGCCTCCAGACTCGCCTCTAGTCTCTAGTCTCCAGCCTCCAGCCTCGCCTCCAGCCTCCAGCCTCGCCTCTAGTCTGCAGCCTCCAGCCTCCAGCCTCCAGCCTCCAGCCTCACCTCTGGTCTCCAGCCTCCAGCATCCAGCCTCGCCTGCAGCCTCCAGTCTCCAGACTCCAGCCTCACCTCTAGTCTCTAGACTCCAGCCTCCAGCCTTGCCTCTAGTCTCCAGCCTCCAGCCTCCAGTCTCGCCTCTAGTCTCTAGTCTCCAACCTCCAGCCTCGCCTCTAGTCTCCAGCCTCGCATCTAGTCTCCAGCCTCCAGCCTCGCATCTAGTCTCCAGCCTCCAGCCTCGCATCTAGTCTCTAGTCTCTAGTCTCTAGTCTCCAGCCTCGCATCTAGTTTCCAGCCTGCAGCCTCGCCTCTAGTCTCTAGTCTCTAGTCTCCAGCCTCGCCACTAGTCTCCAGCCTCCAGCCTCCAGACTCGCCTCTAGTCTCTAGTCTCCAGGCTCCAGCCTCGCCTCCAGCCTCGCCTCCAGCCTCCAGCCTCGCCTCTAGTCTGCAGCCTCCAGCCTCCAGCCTCCAGCCTCGCCTCTAGTCTCTAGCCTCCAGCCTCCAGCCTCGTCTCTAGCCTCCAGCCTCACCTCTAGTCTCCAGCCACCAGCCTCCAGCCTCGCCTCTAGTCTCCAGCCTCCAGACTCGCCGCTGGTCTCCAGCCTCCTGCCTCCAGACTCGCCTCTAGTCTCCAGCCTCCAGCCTCGCCTCCAGCCTCCAGCCTCGCATCTAGTCTCCAGCCTCTAGCCTCACCTCTAGTCTTCAGCCTCCAGCTTTCCCTCTAGTCTCTAGTCTCTAGTCTCTAGTCTCTAGTCTCTAGTCTCCAGCCTCGCCTCTAGTCTCTAGTCTCTAGTCTCCAGCCTCCAGGCTCGCCTCTAGTCTCTCGTCTCCAGTCTCGCCTCTAGTCTCCCGCCTCCAGACTCCAGCCTCGCCTCTAGTCTCTAGTCTCTAGTCTCTAGTCTCCAGCCTTGCCTCTAGTCTCCAGCCTCCAGCCTCGCCTCTAGTCTCTAGTCTCCAACCTCCAGCCTCGCCTCTAGTCTCCAGCCTCGCATCTAGTCTCTAGTCTCCAGCCTGCAGCCTCGCCTCTAGTCTCTAGTCTCTAGTCTCCAGCCTCGCCACTAGTCTCCAGCCTCCAGCCTCCAGCCTCCAGACTAGTCTCTAGTCTCTAGTCTCTAGTCTCCAGCCTCGCCACTAGCCTCCAGCCTCGCCTCTAGCCTCCAGCCTCCAGACTCGCCTCTAGTCTCTAGTCTCCAGCCTCGCCTCCAGCCTCCAGCCTCGCCTCTAGTCTGCAGCCTCCAGCCTCCAGCCTCGCCTCTAGTCTCCAGCCTCCAGCATCCAGCCTCGCTTCTAGTTTCCAGCCTCCAGCCTCCAGACTCGCCGCTGGTCTCCAGCCTCCTGCCTCCAGACTCGCCTCTAGTCTCCAGCCTCCAGCCTCGCCTCCAGCCTCCGGCCTCGCATCTAGTCTCCAGCCTCTAGCCTCCAGCCTCCAGCTTTCCCTCTAGTCTCTAGTCTCCAGCCTCCAGCCTCGCCTCTAGTCTCTCGTCTCCAGTCTCGCCTCTAGTCTCCCGCCTCCAGCCTACAGCCTCGCCTCTAGTCTCTAGTCTCTAGTCTCCAACCTCCAGCCTAGACTCTAGTCTCCAGCCTCCAGCCTCCAGCCTCCAGACTCGCCTCTAGTCTCTAGTCTCCAGCCTCCAGCCTCGCCTCCAGCCTCCAGCCTCCAGACTCGCCTCCAGTCTCCAGCCACCAGCCTCACCTCTAGTCTCCAGCCACCAGCCTCCCCTCTAGCCTCCAGCCTCCAGCCTCCAGCCTCGCCTCTAGTCTCTAGCCTCCAGCCTCCAGCCTCGTCTTTAGTCTCCAAACCCCAGCCTCACCTCTAGTCTCCAGCCTCTAGCCTCGCCTCTAGTCTCCAGCCTCCAGCCTCGCCTCTAGTCTCCAGCCTCCAGCCTCACCTCTAGTCTCCAGCCACCAGCCTCCAGCCTCCGCTCTAGTCTCCAGCCTCCAGCCTCCAGCATCGCCTCTAGTCTCCAACCTCCAGCCTCCAGACTCGCCGCTAGTCTCCAGCCTCCGGCCTCCAGCCTCGCCTCTAGTCTCCAACCTCCAGCCTCGCCTCTAGTCTCTAGCCTCCAGCCTCCAGCCTCGCCTCTAGTCTCCAGCCTCCAGCCTCACCTCTAGTCTCCAGCCACCAGCCTCCAGCCTCGCCTCCAGCCTCCAGCCTCACCTCTAGTCTCCAGCCACCAGCCTCACCTCAAGTCTCCAGCCTCACCTCTAGTCTCCAGCCACCAGCCTCGCCTCCAGCCTCCAGCCTCACCTCTAGTCTCCAGTCACCAGCCTCACCTCTAGCCTCCAGCCTCCAGACTCGCCTCTAGTCTCCAGCCTCTAGTCTCTAGCCTCCAGCCTCCAGCCTCGCCTCTAGTCTGCAGCCTCCAGCCTCGCCTCTAGTCTGCAGCCTCCAGCCTCGCCTCCAGCCTCGCCTCTAGTCTCCAGCATCCAGCCTCGTCTCTAGTCTCTAGCCTCCAGCCTCCAGCCTCGTCTCTAGTCTCTAGCCTCCAGCCTCGCCTCTAGCCTCCAGCCTCCAGCCTCCAGCCTCGCCTCTAGTCTCCAGCATCCAGCCTCGCCTCTAGTCTCCAGCCTCCAGCCTCCAGACTCGCCGCTGGTCTCCAGCCTCCTGCCTCCAGACTCGCCTCTAGTCTCCAGCCTTCAGCCTCGCCTCCAGCCTCCAGCCTCGCATCTAGTCTCCAGCCTCTAGCCACACCTCTAGTCTTCAGCCTCCAGACTCTAGCCTCCAGCCTCCAGCCTTCCCTCTAGTCTCTAGTCTCCAGCCTCCAGCCTCGCCTCTAGTCTCTAGTCTCTAGTCTCCAGCCTCCAGGCTCGCCTCTAGTCTCTCGTCTCCAGTCTCGCCTCTAGTCTCTCGTCTCCAGTCTCGCCTCTAGTCTCCCGCCTCCCGCCTCCAGCCTACAGCCTCGCCTCTAGTCTCTAGTCTCAAGAATCCAGCCTCCAGCCTCACCTCTAGTCTCCAGCCTCTGGCCTCGCCTCTAGACTCCAGCCTCCAGCCTCGCCTCTAGTCTCCAGCCTCCAGCCTCCAGCCTCACCTCTAGACTCCAGCCACCAGCCTCGCCTCTAGCCTCCACCCTCACCTCTAGTCTCCAGCCACCAGCCTCCAGCCTCGGCTCTAGTCTCCAGCCTCCAGCCTCCAGCATCGCCTCTAGTCTCCAGCCTCCAGCCTCCAGCCTCGTCTCTAATCCCCAGACTCCAGCCTCGCCTCTAGCCTCCAGCCTCACCTCTAGTCTCCAGCCACCAGCCTCCAGCCTCGCCTCTAGTCTCCAGCCACCAGCCTCCAGCCTCGCCTCTAGTCTCCAGCCTCCAGCCTCCAGCCTCGACTCTCGTCTCCAGCCTCCAGCCTCGCCTCTAGTCTCCAGCCTCCAGCCTCCAGACTCGCCGCTAGTCTCCAGCCTCCTGCCTCGCATCTAGTCTCCAGCCTCTAGCCTCACCTCTAGTCTTCAGACTCCAGCCTCCAGCCTCGCCTGTAGTCCGCAGCCTCACCTCTAGTCTCCAGCCTCCGGCCTCGCCTCCAGCCTCCAGCCTCGACTCTAGTCTGTAGTCTCCAGCCTCCAGCCTTGCATCTAGTCTCCAGCCTCTAGCCTCGCCTCTAGTCTCCAGCCTCCAGCCTCCAGCCTCCAGCCTCCAGCCTCACCTCTAGTCTCCAGCCACCAGCCTCTAGCCTCGCCTCTAGTCTCCAGCCTCTAGCCTCGCCTCTAGACTCCAGCCTCCATCCTCCAGCCTCGCCTCTAGTCTTCAGACTCCAGCCTCCAGCCTCGCCTGTAGTCCGCAGCCTCACCTCTAGTCTCCAGCCTCCAGCCTCGCCTGTAGTCCGCAGCCTCACCTCTAGTCTCCAGCCTCCGGCCTCGCCTCCAGCCTCCAGCCTCGACTCTAGTCTGTAGTCTCCAGCCTCCAGCCTTGCCTCTAGTCTCCAGCCTCTAGGCTCGCCTCTAGTCTCCAGCCTCCAGCCTCCAGCCTCACCTCTAGTCTCCAGCATCCAGCCTCCAGCCTCACCTCCAGTCTCTAGTCTGTAGTCTCCAGCCTCCAGCCTTGCCTCTAGTCTCCAGCCTCTAGCCTTGCCTCTAGTCTCCAGCCTCCAGCCTCCAGCCTCGCCTCTAATCTCCAGCCTCCAGCCTCCAGCCTCACCTCTAGTCTCCAGCCACCAGCCTCGCCTCTAGCCTCCAGCCTCACCTCTAGTCTCCAACCACCACCCTCCAGCCTCGGCTCTAGTCTCCAGCCTCCAGCCTCCAGCATCGCCTCTAGTCTCCAGCCTCCAGACTCACCGCTAGTCTCCAGCCTCCTGCCTCCAGCCTCACCTCTGGTCTCTAGCCTCCAGCCTCGTCTCTAGTCTCCAGCCTCTAGCCTCACTTCTAGTCTTCAGACTCCAGCCTCCAGCCTCGCCTCTAATCTCCAGCCTCGCCTCTAGTCTCTAGTCTCCAGCCTCCAGCCTCACCTCTAGTCTCCAGCCTCCCTCTAGTCTCTAGTCTCCAGCCTCCACCCTCGCCTCTAGTCTCCAGACTCCAGCCTCACCTCTAGCCTCCAGCCTCACCTGTAGTCTCCAGCCACCAGCCTCGCCTCTGGTCTCCAGCCTCCAGTCTCCAGACTCACCTCCAGTCTCCAGCCTCCAGCCTCGCCTCCAGCCTCCAGCCTCGCCTCTAGTCTCTAGCCTCCAGCATCCAGCCTCGTCTCTAGTCTCCAGACTCCAGCCTCACCTCTAACCTCCAGCCTCACCTGTAGTCTCCAGCCACCAGACTCCAGCCTCGCTCCAGCCTCGCCTCTAGTCTCCAGCCTCCAGTCTCCAGACTCACCTCTAGTCTCCAGCCTCCAGCCTCGCCTCCAGCCTCGCCTCTAGTCTCTAGCCTCCAGCATCCAGCCTCGTCTCTAGTCTCCAGCCTCTAGCCTCACCTCTAGTCTTCAGACTCCAGCCTCCAGCCTCGCCTCTAGTCTCCAGTCTCCAGCCTCTAGCCTCGCCTCTAGTATCCAGCCTCCAGCCTCTAGTCTCCAGCCTCCAGCCTCCAGCCTCCAGCCTCGCCTCTAGCCTCCAGCCGCACCTCTAGTCTCCAGCCACCAGCCTCGACTCTAGCCTCCAGCCTCACCTCTAGTCTCCAGCCACCAGCCTCCAGACTCGCCGCTAGTCTCCAGCCTCCTTCCTCCAGCCTCACCTCTAGTCTCCAGCCTCCAGCCTCGCCTCCAGCCTCCAGCCTCGCCTCTAGTCTCCAGCCTCCAGCCTCGCATCTAGTCTCCAGCCTCTAGCCTCACCTCTGGTCTTCAGACTCCAGCCTCCAGCCTCGCCTCTAGTCCGCAGCCTCGCCTCTAGTCTCTAGTCTCCAGCCTCCAGCCTCGCCTCTAGCCTCCAGCCTCTAGCCTCGCCTCTAGTCTCCAGCCTCCAGCCTCCAGCCTCGCCTCCAGCCTCCAGCCTCGCCTCCAGTCTCTAGCCTCCTGCCTCCAGCCTCGTCTCTAGTCTCAAGTCTCCAGCCTCACCTCTAGTCTCCAGCCTCCAGCCTCCAGCCTCGCCTCTAGTCTCCAGCCTCGCCTCTAGTCTCTAGCCTCCAGCCTCCAGCGTCGTCTCTAGACTCCAGCCTCCAGGCTCGCCTCTAGCCTCCAGCCTCACCTCCAGTCGCACCTCCAGTCTCCAGCCACCAGCCTCCAGCCTCGCCTCTAGTCTCCAGCGTCCAGCCTCCAGACTCGCCGCTAGTCTCCAGCCTCCAGCCTCCAGCCTTTCCTCTAGTCTCTAGTCTCCAGCCTCCAGCCTCGCCTCTAGTCTCTAGTCTCTAGTCTCCAGCCTCCAGGCTCGCCTCTAGTCTTTCGTCTCCAGTCTCGCTTCTAGTCTCCCGCCTCCAGCCTGCAGCCTCGCCTCTAGTCTCTAGTCTCCAGCCTCCAGCCTTGCCTCTAGTCTCCAGCCTCTAGCCTCGCCTCTAGTCTCCAGCCTCCAGCCTCCAGCCTCGCCTCTAGTCTCCAGCTCCAGCCTCCAGCCTCCAGTCTCGCCTCAAGCCTCCAGCCTCACCTCCAGTCTCCAGCCACCAGCCTCCAGCCTCCAGCATCGCCTCTAGTCTCCAGCCTCCAGACTCGCTGCTAGTCTCCAGCCTCCTGCCTCCAGCCTCGCCTCTGGTCTCCAGCCTCCAGCCTCGCCTCTAGACTCCAGCCTCCAGCCTCGCCTCTAGTCTCTAGCCTCCAGCCTCCAGCCTCATCTCTAGTCTCCAAACTCTAGTCTCCAGCCTCCAGCCTCGCCTCTAGTCTCCAGCCACCAGCCTCACCTCTAGTCTCCAGCCACCAGCCTCCCCTCTAGCCTCCAGCCTCCAGCCTCCAGCCTCGCCTCTAGTCTCTAGCCTCCAGCCTCCAGCCTCGTCTTTAGTCTCCAAACTCCAGCCTCACCTCTAGTCTCCAGCCTCCAGCCTCGCCTCCAGTCTCCAGCCACCAGCCTCACCTCTAGTCTCCAGCCACCAGCCTCCCCTCTAGCCTCCAGCCTCCAGCCTCCAGCCTCGCCTCTAGTCTCTAGCCTCCAGCCTCCAGCCTCGTCTTTAGTCTCCAAACCCCAGCCTCACCTCTAGTCTCCAGCCTCTAGCCTCGCCTCTAGTCTCCAGCCTCCAGCCTCGCCTCTAGTCTCCAGCCTCCAGCCTCACCTCTAGTCTCCAGCCACCAGCCTCCAGCCTCCGCTCTAGTCTCCAGCCTCCAGCCTCCAGCATCGCCTCTAGTCTCCAACCTCCAGCCTCCAGACTCGCCGCTAGTCTCCAGCCTCCGGCCTCCAGCCTCGCCTCTAGTCTCCAACCTCCAGCCTCGCCTCTAGTCTCTAGCCTCCAGCCTCCAGCCTCGCCTCTAGTCTCCAGCCTCCAGCCTCACCTCTAGTCTCCAGCCACCAGCCTCCAGCCTCGCCTCCAGCCTCCAGCCTCACCTCTAGTCTCCAGCCACCAGCCTCACCTCAAGTCTCCAGCCTCACCTCTAGTCTCCAGCCACCAGCCTCGCCTCCAGCCTCCAGCCTCACCTCTAGTCTCCAGTCACCAGCCTCACCTCTAGCCTCCAGCCTCACCTCTAGTCTCCAGCCTCTAGTCTCCAGCCACCAGCCTCCAGCCTCCAGCCTCGCCTCTATTCTCCAGCCTCCAGCCTCCAGCCTCGCCTCTAGTCACCAGCCTCCAGCCTCGCCTCCAGCCTTCAGACTCGCTTCTGGTCTCCAGCCCCCAACCTCGCCTCCAGCCTCCAGCCTCGCCTCTAGTCTCTAGCCTCCATCCTCCAGCCTCGCCTCTAGTCTCTAGCCTCCATCCTCCAGCCTCGCCTCTAGTCTATAGTCTCCATCCTCCAGCATCCAGCCTCGCCTCTAGTCTCTAGTCTCTCGTCTCCAGCTTCCAGCCTCGCCTGTAGTCTCCAGCCTCTAGTCTCGCCTCTAGTCTCCAGCCTCTAGCCTCACCTCTAGTCTGCAGCCTCCAGCCTCGCCTCCAGCCTCACCTCTAGTCTCTAGTCTCCAGCCTCCAGCCTCACCTCTAGTCTCCAGCCTCCAGCCTCCAGCCTCGCCTCTAGTCTCCAGCCACCAGCCTCCAGCCTCCAGCATCGCCTCTAGTCTCCAGCCTCCAGACTCGCTGCTAGTCTCCAGCCTCCTGCCTCCAGCCTCGCCTCTGGTCTCCAGCCTCCAGCCTCGCCTCTAGACTCCAGCCTCCAGCCTTGCCTCTAGTCTCTAGCCTCCAGCCTCCAGCCTCATCTCTAGTCTCCAAACTCTAGTCTCCAGCCTCCAGCCTCGCCTCTAGTCTCCAGCCACCAGCCTCACCACTAGTCTCCAGCCACCAGCCTCCCCACTAGCCTCCAGCCTCCAGCCTCCAGCCTCCAGCCTCGCCTCTAGTCTCTAGCCTCCAGCCTCCAGCCTCGTCTTTATTCTCCAAACTCCAGCCTCACCTCTAGTCTCCAGCATCTAGCCTCGCCTCTAGTCTCCAGCCTCCAGCCTCGCCTCTAGTCTCCAGCCTCCAGCCTCACCTCTAGTCTCCAGCCACCAGCCTCCAGCCTCCAGCATCGCCTCTAGTCTCCAACCTCCAGCCTCCAGACTCGCCGCTAGTCTCCAGCCTCCGGCCTCCAGCCTCGCCTCTAGTCTCCAACCTCCAGCCTCGCCTCTAGTCTCTAGCCTCCAGCCTCCAGCCTCACCTCTAGTCTCCAGCCACCAGCCTCCAGCCTCGCCTCCAGCCTCCAGCCTCACCTCTAGTCTCCAGCCACCAGCCTCACCTCCAGCCTCCAGACTCGCCGCTAGTCTCCAGCCTCCAGCCTCCAGCCTCACCTCTAGTCTCCAGTCACCAGCCTCACCTCTAGCCTCCAGCCTCACCTCTAGTCTCCAGCCTCTAGTCTCCAGCCACCAGCCTCCAGCCTCCAGCCTCGCCTCTATTCTCCAGCCTCCAGCCTCCAGCCTCGCCTCTAGTCACCAGCCTCCAGCCTCGCCTCCAGCCTTCAGACTCGCTTCTGGTCTCCAGCCCCCAACCTCGCCTCCAGCCTCCAGCCTCGCCTCTAGTCTCTAGCCTCCATCCTCCAGCCTCGCCTCTAGTCTATAGTCTCCATCCTCCAGCATCCAGCCTCGCCTCTAGTCTCTAGTCTCTAGTCTCTAGTCTCTCGTCTCCAGCTTCCAGCCTCGCCTGTAGTCTCCAGCCTCTAGTCTCGCCTCTAGTCTCCAGCCTCTAGCCTCACCTCTAGTCTGCAGCCTCCAGCCTCGCCTCCAGCCTCACCTCTAGTCTCTAGTCTCCAGCCTCCAGCCTCACCTCTAGCCTCCAGCCTCACCTCGAGTTTCCAGCCTCCAGCCTCACCTCTAGTCTCCAGCCTCCAGCCTCTCCTCCAGCCTCCAGCCTCGCCTCTAGTCTCCAGCCTCCAGCCTCGCCTCTAGTCTCTAGTCTCCAGCCTCCAGCCTCCAGCCTCGCCTCTAGCCTCCAGCCTCACCTCCAGTCTCCAGCCACCAGCCTCCAGCCTCCAGCATCGCCTCTAGTCTCCAGCCTCCAGACTCGCTGCTAGTCTCCAGCCTCCTGCCTCCAGCCTCGCCTCTGGTCTCCAGCCTCCAGCCTCGCCTCTAGACTCCAGCCTCCAGCCTTGCCTCTAGTCTCTAGCCTCCAGCCTCCAGCCTCATCTCTAGTCTCCAAACTCTAGTCTCCAGCCTCCAGCCTCGCCTCTAGTCTCCAGCCACCAGCCTCACCTCTAGTCTCCAGCCACCAGCCTCCCCTCTAGCCTCCAGCCTCCAGCCTCCAGCCTCCAGCCTCGCCTCTAGTCTCTAGCCTCCAGCCTCCAGCCTCGTCTTTAGTCTCCAAACTCCAGCCTCACCTCTAGTCTCCAGCCTCTAGCCTCGCCTCTAGTCTCCAGCCTCCAGCCTCGCCTCTAGTCTCCAGCCTCCAGCCTCACCTCTAGTCTCCAGCCACCAGCCTCCAGCCTCCGCTCTAGTCTCCAGCCTCCAGCCTCCAGCATCGCCTCTAGTCTCCAACCTCCAGCCTCCAGACTCGCCGCTAGTCTCCAGCCTCCGGCCTCCAGCCTCGCCTCTAGTCTCCAACCTCCAGCCTCGCCTCTAGTCTCTAGCCTCCAGCCTCCAGCCTCGTCTCTTGTCTCCAGACTCCAGCCTCGCCTCTAGTCTCCAGCCACCAGCGTCCAGCCTCGCCTCTAGTCTCCAGCCTCCAGCCTCACCTCTAGTCTCCAGCCACCAGCCTCCAGCCTCCAGCCTCGCCTCCAGCCTCCAGCCTCACCTCTAGTCTCCAGCCACCAGCCTCACCTCAAGTCTCCAGAATCACCTCTAGTCTCCAGCCACCAGCCTCCAGCCTCGCCTCCAGCCTCCAGCCTCACCTCTAGTCTCCAGTCACCAGCCTCGCCTCTAGCCTCCAGCCTCACCTCTAGTCTCCAGCCACCAGCCTCCAGCCTCGCCTCTATTCTCTAGCCTCCAGCCTCCAGCCTCGCCTCTAGTCTCCAGCCTCCAGCCTCGCATCTAGTCTCCAGCCTCTAGCCTCACCTCTGGTCTTCAGACTCCAGCCTCCAGCCTCGCCTCTAGTCCGCAGCCTCGCCTCTAGTCTCTAGTCTCCAGCCTCCAGCCTCGCCTCTAGTCTCCAGCCTCCAGCCTCCAGCCTCGCCTCCAGCCTCGCCTCCAGTCTCTAGCCTCCTGCCTCCAGCCTCGTCTCTAGTCTCAAGTCTCCAGCCTCACCTCTAGTCTCCAGCCTCGCCTCTAGTCTCCAGCCTCGCCTCTAGTCTCTAGCCTCCAGCCTCCAGCGTCGTCTCTAGACTCCAGCCTCCAGGCTCGCCTCTAGCCTCCAGCCTCACCTCCAGTCGCACCTCCAGTCTCCAGCCACCAGCCTCCAGCCTCACCTCCAGTCGCACCTCCAGTCTCCAGCCACCAGCCTCCAGCCTCGCCTCTATTCTCTAGCCTCCAGCCTCCAGCCTCGCCTCTAGTCTCCAGCCTCCAGCCTCGCATCTAGTCTCCAGCCTCTAGCCTCACCTCTGGTCTTCAGACTCCAGCCTCCAGCCTCGCCTCTAGTCCGCAGCCTCGCCTCTAGTCTCTAGTCTCCAGCCTCCAGCCTCGCCTCTAGTCTCCAGCCTCCAGCCTCCAGCCTCGCCTCCAGCCTCGCCTCCAGTCTCTAGCCTCCTGCCTCCAGCCTCGTCTCTAGTCTCAAGTCTCCAGCCTCACCTCTAGTCTCCAGCCTCGCCTCTAGTCTCCAGCCTCGCCTCTAGTCTCTAGCCTCCAGCCTCCAGCGTCGTCTCTAGACTCCAGCCTCCAGGCTCGCCTCTAGCCTCCAGCCTCACCTCCAGTCGCACCTCCAGTCTCCAGCCACCAGCCTCCAGCCTCGCCTCTAGTCTCCAGCGTCCAGCCTCCAGACTCGCCGCTAGTCTCCAGCCTCCTGCCTCTAGTCTCCAGCCTCCAGCCTCGCCTCTAGTCTCTAGTCTCTAGTCTCCAGCCTCCAGGCTCGCCTCTAGTCTTTCGTCTCCAGTCTCGCTTCTAGTCTCCCGCCTCCAGCCTGCAGCCTCGCCTCTAGTCTCTAGTCTCCAGCCTCCAGCCTTGCCTCTAGTCTCCAGCCTCTAGCCTCGCCTCTAGTCTCCAGCCTCCAGCCTCCAGCCTCGCCTCTGGTCTCCAGCTCCAGCCTCCAGCCTCCAGCCTCGCCTCAAGCCTCCAGCCTCACCTCCAGTCTCCAGCCACCAGCCTCCAGCCTCCAGCATCGCCTCTAGTCTCCAGCCTCCAGACTCGCTGCTAGTCTCCAGCCTCCTGCCTCCAGCCTCGCCTCTGGTCTCCAGCCTCCAGCCTCGCCTCTAGACTCCAGCCTCCAGCCTCGCCTCTAGTCTCTAGCCTCCAGCCTCCAGCCTCATCTCTAGTCTCCAAACTCTAGTCTCCAGCCTCCAGCCTCGCCTCTAGTCTCCAGCCACCAGCCTCACCTCTAGTCTCCAGCCACCAGCCTCCCCTCTAGCCTCCAGCCTCCAGCCTCCAGCCTCGCCTCTAGTCTCTAGCCTCCAGCCTCCAGCCTCGTCTTTAGTCTCCAAACTCCAGCCTCACCTCTAGTCTCCAGCCTCCAGCCTCGCCTCCAGTCTCCAGCCACCAGCCTCACCTCTAGTCTCCAGCCACCAGCCTCCAGCCTCCAGCCTCGCCTCTAGTCTCTAGCCTCCAGCCTCCAGCCTCGTCTTTAGTCTCCAAACCCCAGCCTCACCTCTAGTCTCCAGCCTCTAGCCTCGCCTCTAGTCTCCAGCCTCCAGCCTCGCCTCTAGTCTCCAGCCTCCAGCCTCACCTCTAGTCTCCAGCCACCAGCCTCCAGCCTCCGCTCTAGTCTCCAGCCTCCAGCCTCCAGCATCGCCTCTAGTCTCCAACCTCCAGCCTCCAGACTCGCCGCTAGTCTCCAGCCTCCGGCCTCCAGCCTCGCCTCTAGTCTCCAACCTCCAGCCTCGCCTCTAGTCTCTAGCCTCCAGCCTCCAGCCTCGCCTCTAGTCTCCAGCCTCCAGCCTCACCTCTAGTCTCCAGCCACCAGCCTCCAGCCTCGCCTCCAGCCTCCAGCCTCACCTCTAGTCTCCAGCCACCAGCCTCACCTCAAGTCTCCAGCCTCACCTCTAGTCTCCAGCCACCAGCCTCGCCTCCAGCCTCCAGCCTCACCTCTAGTCTCCAGTCACCAGCCTCACCTCTAGCCTCCAGCCTCACCTCTAGTCTCCAGCCTCTAGTCTCCAGCCACCAGCCTCCAGCCTCCAGCCTCGCCTCTATTCTCCAGCCTCCAGCCTCCAGCCTCGCCTCTAGTCACCAGCCTCCAGCCTCGCCTCCAGCCTTCAGACTCGCTTCTGGTCTCCAGCCCCCAACCTCGCCTCCAGCCTCCAGCCTCGCCTCTAGTCTCTAGCCTCCATCCTCCAGCCTCGCCTCTAGTCTCTAGCCTCCATCCTCCAGCCTCGCCTCTAGTCTATAGTCTCCATCCTCCAGCATCCAGCCTCGCCTCTAGTCTCTAGTCTCTCGTCTCCAGCTTCCAGCCTCGCCTCTAGTCTCCAGCCTCTAGTCTCCAGCCTCTAGCCTCACCTCTAGTCTGCAGCCTCCAGCCTCGCCTCCAGCCTCACCTCTAGTCTCTAGTCTCCAGCCTCCAGCCTCACCTCTAGCCTCCAGCCTCGCCTCTAGTCTCCAGCTCCAGCCTCCAGCCTCCAGCCTCGCCTCTAGCCTCCAGCCTCACCTCCAGTCTCCAGCCACCAGCCTCCAGCCTCCAGCATCGCCTCTAGTCTCCAGCCTCCAGACTCGCTGCTAGTCTCCAGCCTCCTGCCTCCAGCCTCGCCTCTGGTCTCCAGCCTCCAGCCTCGCCTCTAGACTCCAGCCTCCAGCCTTGCCTCTAGTCTCTAGCCTCCAGCCTCCAGCCTCATCTCTAGTCTCCAAACTCTAGTCTCCAGCCTCCAGCCTCGCCTCTAGTCTCCAGCCACCAGCCTCACCTCTAGTCTGCAGCCACCAGCCTCCCCTCTAGCCTCCAGCCTCCAGCCTCCAGCCTCCAGCCTCGCCTCTAGTCTCCAAACTCCAGCCTCACCTCTAGTCTCCAGCCTCCAGCCTCGCCTCTAGTCTCCAGCCTCCAGCCTCACCTCTAGTCTCCAGCCACCAGCCTCCAGCCTCCAGCATCGCCTCTAGTCTCCAACCTCCAGCCTCCAGACTCGCCGCTAGTCTCCAGCCTCCGGCCTCCAGCCTCGCCTCTAGTCTCCAACCTCCAGCCTCGCCTCTAGTCTCTAGCCTCCAGCCTCCAGCCTCACCTCTAGTCTCCAGCCACCAGCCTCCAGCCTCGCCTCCAGCCTCCAGCCTCACCTCTAGTCTCCAGCCACCAGCCTCACCTCAAGTCTCCAGCCTCACCTCTAGTCTCCAGCCACCAGCCTCCAGCCTCGCCTCCAGCCTCACCTCTAGTCTCCAGTCACCAGCCTCACCTCTAGCCTCCAGCCTCACCTCTAGTCTCCAGCCTCTAGTCTCCAGCCACCAGCCTCCAGCCTCCAGCCTCGCCTCTATTCTCCAGCCTCCAGCCTCCAGCCTCGCCTCTAGTCACCAGCCTCCAGCCTCGCCTCCAGCCTTCAGACTCGCTTCTGGTCTCCAGCCCCCAACCTCGCCTCCAGCCTCCAGCCTCGCCTCTAGTCTCTAGCCTCCATCCTCCAGCCTCGCCTCTAGTCTCTAGCCTCCATCCTCCAGCCTCGCCTCTAGTCTATAGTCTCCATCCTCCAGCATCCAGCCTCGCCTCTAGTCTCTAGTCTCTCGTCTCCAGCTTCCAGCCTCGCCTGTAGTCTCCAGCCTCTAGTCTCGCCTCTAGTCTCCAGCCTCTAGCCTCACCTCTAGTCTGCAGCCTCCAGCCTCGCCTCCAGCCTCACCTCTAGTCTCTAGTCTCCAGCCTCCAGCCTCACCTCTAGTCTCCAGCCTCCAGCCTCCAGCCTCGCCTCTAGTCTCCAGCCACCAGCCTCCAGCCTCCAGCATCGCCTCTAGTCTCCAGCCTCCAGACTCGCTGCTAGTCTCCAGCCTCCTGCCTCCAGCCTCGCCTCTGGTCTCCAGCCTCCAGCCTCGCCTCTAGACTCCAGCCTCCAGCCTTGCCTCTAGTCTCTAGCCTCCAGCCTCCAGCCTCATCTCTAGTCTCCAAACTCTAGTCTCCAGCCTCCAGCCTCGCCTCTAGTCTCCAGCCACCAGCCTCACCTCTAGTCTCCAGCCACCAGCCTCCCCTCTAGCCTCCAGCCTCCAGCCTCCAGCCTCCAGCCTCGCCTCTAGTCTCTAGCCTCCAGCCTCCAGCCTCGTCTTTAGTCTCCAAACTCCAGCCTCACCTCTAGTCTCCAGCATCTAGCCTCACCTCTAGTCTCCAGCCACCAGCCTCCCCTCTAGCCTCCAGCCTCCAGCCTCCAGCCTCCAGCCTCGCCTCTAGTCTCTAGCCTCCAGCCTCCAGCCTCGTCTTTAGTCTCCAAACTCCAGCCTCACCTCTAGTCTCCAGCATCTAGCCTCGCCTCTAGTCTCCAGCCTCCAGCCTCGCCTCTAGTCTCCAGCCTCCAGCCTCACCTCTAGTCTCCAGCCACCAGCCTCCAGCCTCCAGCATCGCCTCTAGTCTCCAACCTCCAGCCTCCAGACTCGCCGCTAGTCTCCAGCCTCCGGCCTCCAGCCTCGCCTCTAGTCTCCAACCTCCAGCCTCGCCTCTAGTCTCTAGCCTCCAGCCTCCAGCCTCACCTCTAGTCTCCAGCCACCAGCCTCCAGCCTCGCCTCCAGCCTCCAGCCTCACCTCTAGTCTCCAGCCACCAGCCTCACCTCCAGCCTCCAGACTCGCCGCTAGTCTCCAGCCTCCAGCCTCCAGCCTCACCTCTAGTCTCCAGTCACCAGCCTCACCTCTAGCCTCCAGCCTCACCTCTAGTCTCCAGCCTCTAGTCTCCAGCCACCAGCCTCCAGCCTCCAGCCTCGCCTCTATTCTCCAGCCTCCAGCCTCCAGCCTCGCCTCTAGTCACCAGCCTCCAGCCTCGCCTCCAGCCTTCAGACTCGCTTCTGGTCTCCAGCCCCCAACCTCGCCTCCAGCCTCCAGCCTCGCCTCTAGTCTCTAGCCTCCATCCTCCAGCCTCGCCTCTAGTCTATAGTCTCCATCCTCCAGCATCCAGCCTCGCCTCTAGTCTCTAGTCTCTAGTCTCTAGTCTCTCGTCTCCAGCTTCCAGCCTCGCCTGTAGTCTCCAGCCTCTAGTCTCGCCTCTAGTCTCCAGCCTCTAGCCTCACCTCTAGTCTGCAGCCTCCAGCCTCGCCTCCAGCCTCACCTCTAGTCTCTAGTCTCCAGCCTCCAGCCTCACCTCTAGCCTCCAGCCTCACCTCGAGTTTCCAGCCTCCAGCCTCACCTCTAGTCTCCAGCCTCCAGCCTCTCCTCCAGCCTCCAGCCTCGCCTCTAGTCTCCAGCCTCCAGCCTCGCCTCTAGTCTCTAGTCTCCAGCCTCCAGCCTCCAGCCTCGCCTCTAGCCTCCAGCCTCACCTCCAGTCTCCAGCCACCAGCCTCCAGCCTCCAGCATCGCCTCTAGTCTCCAGCCTCCAGACTCGCTGCTAGTCTCCAGCCTCCTGCCTCCAGCCTCGCCTCTGGTCTCCAGCCTCCAGCCTCGCCTCTAGACTCCAGCCTCCAGCCTTGCCTCTAGTCTCTAGCCTCCAGCCTCCAGCCTCATCTCTAGTCTCCAAACTCTAGTCTCCAGCCTCCAGCCTCGCCTCTAGTCTCCAGCCACCAGCCTCACCTCTAGTCTCCAGCCACCAGCCTCCCCTCTAGCCTCCAGCCTCCAGCCTCCAGCCTCCAGCCTCGCCTCTAGTCTCTAGCCTCCAGCCTCCAGCCTCGTCTTTAGTCTCCAAACTCCAGCCTCACCTCTAGTCTCCAGCCTCTAGCCTCGCCTCTAGTCTCCAGCCTCCAGCCTCGCCTCTAGTCTCCAGCCTCCAGCCTCACCTCTAGTCTCCAGCCACCAGCCTCCAGCCTCCGCTCTAGTCTCCAGCCTCCAGCCTCCAGCATCGCCTCTAGTCTCCAACCTCCAGCCTCCAGACTCGCCGCTAGTCTCCAGCCTCCGGCCTCCAGCCTCGCCTCTAGTCTCCAACCTCCAGCCTCGCCTCTAGTCTCTAGCCTCCAGCCTCCAGCCTCGTCTCTTGTCTCCAGACTCCAGCCTCGCCTCTAGTCTCCAGCCACCAGCGTCCAGCCTCGCCTCTAGTCTCCAGCCTCCAGCCTCACCTCTAGTCTCCAGCCACCAGCCTCCAGCCTCCAGCCTCGCCTCCAGCCTCCAGCCTCACCTCTAGTCTCCAGCCACCAGCCTCACCTCAAGTCTCCAGAATCACCTCTAGTCTCCAGCCACCAGCCTCCAGCCTCGCCTCCAGCCTCCAGCCTCACCTCTAGTCTCCAGTCACCAGCCTCGCCTCTAGCCTCCAGCCTCACCTCTAGTCTCCAGCCACCAGCCTCCAGCCTCGCCTCTATTCTCTAGCCTCCAGCCTCCAGCCTCGCCTCTAGTCTCCAGCCTCCAGCCTCGCATCTAGTCTCCAGCCTCTAGCCTCACCTCTGGTCTTCAGACTCCAGCCTCCAGCCTCGCCTCTAGTCCGCAGCCTCGCCTCTAGTCTCTAGTCTCCAGCCTCCAGCCTCGCCTCTAGTCTCCAGCCTCCAGCCTCCAGCCTCGCCTCCAGCCTCGCCTCCAGTCTCTAGCCTCCTGCCTCCAGCCTCGTCTCTAGTCTCAAGTCTCCAGCCTCACCTCTAGTCTCCAGCCTCGCCTCTAGTCTCCAGCCTCGCCTCTAGTCTCTAGCCTCCAGCCTCCAGCGTCGTCTCTAGACTCCAGCCTCCAGGCTCGCCTCTAGCCTCCAGCCTCACCTCCAGTCGCACCTCCAGTCTCCAGCCACCAGCCTCCAGCCTCGCCTCTAGTCTCCAGCGTCCAGCCTCCAGACTCGCCGCTAGTCTCCAGCCTCCTGCCTCTAGTCTCCAGCCTCCAGCCTCGCCTCTAGTCTCTAGTCTCTAGTCTCCAGCCTCCAGGCTCGCCTCTAGTCTTTCGTCTCCAGTCTCGCTTCTAGTCTCCCGCCTCCAGCCTGCAGCCTCGCCTCTAGTCTCTAGTCTCCAGCCTCCAGCCTTGCCTCTAGTCTCCAGCCTCTAGCCTCGCCTCTAGTCTCCAGCCTCCAGCCTCCAGCCTCGCCTCTGGTCTCCAGCTCCAGCCTCCAGCCTCCAGCCTCGCCTCAAGCCTCCAGCCTCACCTCCAGTCTCCAGCCACCAGCCTCCAGCCTCCAGCATCGCCTCTAGTCTCCAGCCTCCAGACTCGCTGCTAGTCTCCAGCCTCCTGCCTCCAGCCTCGCCTCTGGTCTCCAGCCTCCAGCCTCGCCTCTAGACTCCAGCCTCCAGCCTCGCCTCTAGTCTCTAGCCTCCAGCCTCCAGCCTCATCTCTAGTCTCCAAACTCTAGTCTCCAGCCTCCAGCCTCGCCTCTAGTCTCCAGCCACCAGCCTCACCTCTAGTCTCCAGCCACCAGCCTCCCCTCTAGCCTCCAGCCTCCAGCCTCCAGCCTCGCCTCTAGTCTCTAGCCTCCAGCCTCCAGCCTCGTCTTTAGTCTCCAAACTCCAGCCTCACCTCTAGTCTCCAGCCTCCAGCCTCGCCTCCAGTCTCCAGCCACCAGCCTCACCTCTAGTCTCCAGCCACCAGCCTCCAGCCTCCAGCCTCGCCTCTAGTCTCTAGCCTCCAGCCTCCAGCCTCGTCTTTAGTCTCCAAACCCCAGCCTCACCTCTAGTCTCCAGCCTCTAGCCTCGCCTCTAGTCTCCAGCCTCCAGCCTCGCCTCTAGTCTCCAGCCTCCAGCCTCACCTCTAGTCTCCAGCCACCAGCCTCCAGCCTCCGCTCTAGTCTCCAGCCTCCAGCCTCCAGCATCGCCTCTAGTCTCCAACCTCCAGCCTCCAGACTCGCCGCTAGTCTCCAGCCTCCGGCCTCCAGCCTCGCCTCTAGTCTCCAACCTCCAGCCTCGCCTCTAGTCTCTAGCCTCCAGCCTCCAGCCTCGCCTCTAGTCTCCAGCCTCCAGCCTCACCTCTAGTCTCCAGCCACCAGCCTCCAGCCTCGCCTCCAGCCTCCAGCCTCACCTCTAGTCTCCAGCCACCAGCCTCACCTCAAGTCTCCAGCCTCACCTCTAGTCTCCAGCCACCAGCCTCGCCTCCAGCCTCCAGCCTCACCTCTAGTCTCCAGTCACCAGCCTCACCTCTAGCCTCCAGCCTCACCTCTAGTCTCCAGCCTCTAGTCTCCAGCCACCAGCCTCCAGCCTCCAGCCTCGCCTCTATTCTCCAGCCTCCAGCCTCCAGCCTCGCCTCTAGTCACCAGCCTCCAGCCTCGCCTCCAGCCTTCAGACTCGCTTCTGGTCTCCAGCCCCCAACCTCGCCTCCAGCCTCCAGCCTCGCCTCTAGTCTCTAGCCTCCATCCTCCAGCCTCGCCTCTAGTCTCTAGCCTCCATCCTCCAGCCTCGCCTCTAGTCTATAGTCTCCATCCTCCAGCATCCAGCCTCGCCTCTAGTCTCTAGTCTCTCGTCTCCAGCTTCCAGCCTCGCCTCTAGTCTCCAGCCTCTAGTCTCCAGCCTCTAGCCTCACCTCTAGTCTGCAGCCTCCAGCCTCGCCTCCAGCCTCACCTCTAGTCTCTAGTCTCCAGCCTCCAGCCTCACCTCTAGCCTCCAGCCTCGCCTCTAGTCTCCAGCTCCAGCCTCCAGCCTCCAGCCTCGCCTCTAGCCTCCAGCCTCACCTCCAGTCTCCAGCCACCAGCCTCCAGCCTCCAGCATCGCCTCTAGTCTCCAGCCTCCAGACTCGCTGCTAGTCTCCAGCCTCCTGCCTCCAGCCTCGCCTCTGGTCTCCAGCCTCCAGCCTCGCCTCTAGACTCCAGCCTCCAGCCTTGCCTCTAGTCTCTAGCCTCCAGCCTCCAGCCTCATCTCTAGTCTCCAAACTCTAGTCTCCAGCCTCCAGCCTCGCCTCTAGTCTCCAGCCACCAGCCTCACCTCTAGTCTGCAGCCACCAGCCTCCCCTCTAGCCTCCAGCCTCCAGCCTCCAGCCTCCAGCCTCGCCTCTAGTCTCCAAACTCCAGCCTCACCTCTAGTCTCCAGCCTCCAGCCTCGCCTCTAGTCTCCAGCCTCCAGCCTCACCTCTAGTCTCCAGCCACCAGCCTCCAGCCTCCAGCATCGCCTCTAGTCTCCAACCTCCAGCCTCCAGACTCGCCGCTAGTCTCCAGCCTCCGGCCTCCAGCCTCGCCTCTAGTCTCCAACCTCCAGCCTCGCCTCTAGTCTCTAGCCTCCAGCCTCCAGCCTCACCTCTAGTCTCCAGCCACCAGCCTCCAGCCTCGCCTCCAGCCTCCAGCCTCACCTCTAGTCTCCAGCCACCAGCCTCACCTCAAGTCTCCAGCCTCACCTCTAGTCTCCAGCCACCAGCCTCCAGCCTCGCCTCCAGCCTCACCTCTAGTCTCCAGTCACCAGCCTCACCTCTAGCCTCCAGCCTCACCTCTAGTCTCCAGCCTCTAGTCTCCAGCCACCAGCCTCCAGCCTCCAGCCTCGCCTCTATTCTCCAGCCTCCAGCCTCCAGCCTCGCCTCTAGTCACCAGCCTCCAGCCTCGCCTCCAGCCTTCAGACTCGCTTCTGGTCTCCAGCCCCCAACCTCGCCTCCAGCCTCCAGCCTCGCCTCTAGTCTCTAGCCTCCATCCTCCAGCCTCGCCTCTAGTCTATAGTCTCCATCCTCCAGCATCCAGCCTCGCCTCTAGTCTCTAGTCTCTAGTCTCTAGTCTCTCGTCTCCAGCTTCCAGCCTCGCCTGTAGTCTCCAGCCTCTAGTCTCGCCTCTAGTCTCCAGCCTCTAGCCTCACCTCTAGTCTGCAGCCTCCAGCCTCGCCTCCAGCCTCACCTCTAGTCTCTAGTCTCCAGCCTCCAGCCTCACCTCTAGCCTCCAGCCTCACCTCGAGTTTCCAGCCTCCAGCCTCACCTCTAGTCTCCAGCCTCCAGCCTCTCCTCCAGCCTCCAGCCTCGCCTCTAGTCTCCAGCCTCCAGCCTCGCCTCTAGTCTCTAGTCTCCAGCCTCCAGCCTCCAGCCTCGCCTCTAGCCTCCAGCCTCACCTCCAGTCTCCAGCCACCAGCCTCCAGCCTCCAGCATCGCCTCTAGTCTCCAGCCTCCAGACTCGCTGCTAGTCTCCAGCCTCGCCTCTGGTCTCCAGCCTCCAGCCTCGCCTCTAGACTCCAGCCTCCAGCCTTGCCTCTAGTCTCTAGCCTCCAGCCTCCAGCCTCATCTCTAGTCTCCAAACTCTAGTCTCCAGCCTCCAGCCTCGCCTCTAGTCTCCAGCCACCAGCCTCACCTCTAGTCTCCAGCCACCAGCCTCCCCTCTAGCCTCCAGCCTCCAGCCTCCAGCCTCCAGCCTCGCCTCTAGTCTCTAGCCTCCAGCCTCCAGCCTCGTCTTTAGTCTCCAAACTCCAGCCTCACCTCTAGTCTCCAGCCTCTAGCCTCGCCTCTAGTCTCCAGCCTCCAGCCTCGCCTCTAGTCTCCAGCCTCCAGCCTCACCTCTAGTCTCCAGCCACCAGCCTCCAGCCTCCGCTCTAGTCTCCAGCCTCCAGCCTCCAGCATCGCCTCTAGTCTCCAACCTCCAGCCTCCAGACTCGCCGCTAGTCTCCAGCCTCCGGCCTCCAGCCTCGCCTCTAGTCTCCAACCTCCAGCCTCGCCTCTAGTCTCTAGCCTCCAGCCTCCAGCCTCGTCTCTTGTCTCCAGACTCCAGCCTCGCCTCTAGTCTCCAGCCACCAGCGTCCAGCCTCGCCTCTAGTCTCCAGCCTCCAGCCTCACCTCTAGTCTCCAGCCACCAGCCTCCAGCCTCCAGCCTCGCCTCCAGCCTCCAGCCTCACCTCTAGTCTCCAGCCACCAGCCTCACCTCAAGTCTCCAGAATCACCTCTAGTCTCCAGCCACCAGCCTCCAGCCTCGCCTCCAGCCTCCAGCCTCACCTCTAGTCTCCAGTCACCAGCCTCGCCTCTAGCCTCCAGCCTCACCTCTAGTCTCCAGCCACCAGCCTCCAGCCTCGCCTCTATTCTCTAGCCTCCAGCCTCCAGCCTCGCCTCTAGTCTCCAGCCTCCAGCCTCGCATCTAGTCTCCAGCCTCTAGCCTCACCTCTGGTCTTCAGACTCCAGCCTCCAGCCTCGCCTCTAGTCCGCAGCCTCGCCTCTAGTCTCTAGTCTCCAGCCTCCAGCCTCGCCTCTAGTCTCCAGCCTCCAGCCTCCAGCCTCGCCTCCAGCCTCGCCTCCAGTCTCTAGCCTCCTGCCTCCAGCCTCGTCTCTAGTCTCAAGTCTCCAGCCTCACCTCTAGTCTCCAGCCTCGCCTCTAGTCTCCAGCCTCGCCTCTAGTCTCTAGCCTCCAGCCTCCAGCGTCGTCTCTAGACTCCAGCCTCCAGGCTCGCCTCTAGCCTCCAGCCTCACCTCCAGTCGCACCTCCAGTCTCCAGCCACCAGCCTCCAGCCTCGCCTCTAGTCTCCAGCGTCCAGCCTCCAGACTCGCCGCTAGTCTCCAGCCTCCTGCCTCTAGTCTCCAGCCTCCAGCCTCGCCTCTAGTCTCTAGTCTCTAGTCTCCAGCCTCCAGGCTCGCCTCTAGTCTTTCGTCTCCAGTCTCGCTTCTAGTCTCCCGCCTCCAGCCTGCAGCCTCGCCTCTAGTCTCTAGTCTCCAGCCTCCAGCCTTGCCTCTAGTCTCCAGCCTCTAGCCTCGCCTCTAGTCTCCAGCCTCCAGCCTCCAGCCTCGCCTCTGGTCTCCAGCTCCAGCCTCCAGCCTCCAGCCTCGCCTCAAGCCTCCAGCCTCACCTCCAGTCTCCAGCCACCAGCCTCCAGCCTCCAGCATCGCCTCTAGTCTCCAGCCTCCAGACTCGCTGCTAGTCTCCAGCCTCCTGCCTCCAGCCTCGCCTCTGGTCTCCAGCCTCCAGCCTCGCCTCTAGACTCCAGCCTCCAGCCTCGCCTCTAGTCTCTAGCCTCCAGCCTCCAGCCTCATCTCTAGTCTCCAAACTCTAGTCTCCAGCCTCCAGCCTCGCCTCTAGTCTCCAGCCACCAGCCTCACCTCTAGTCTCCAGCCACCAGCCTCCCCTCTAGCCTCCAGCCTCCAGCCTCCAGCCTCGCCTCTAGTCTCTAGCCTCCAGCCTCCAGCCTCGTCTTTAGTCTCCAAACTCCAGCCTCACCTCTAGTCTCCAGCCTCCAGCCTCGCCTCCAGTCTCCAGCCACCAGCCTCACCTCTAGTCTCCAGCCACCAGCCTCCAGCCTCCAGCCTCGCCTCTAGTCTCTAGCCTCCAGCCTCCAGCCTCGTCTTTAGTCTCCAAACCCCAGCCTCACCTCTAGTCTCCAGCCTCTAGCCTCGCCTCTAGTCTCCAGCCTCCAGCCTCGCCTCTAGTCTCCAGCCTCCAGCCTCACCTCTAGTCTCCAGCCACCAGCCTCCAGCCTCCGCTCTAGTCTCCAGCCTCCAGCCTCCAGCATCGCCTCTAGTCTCCAACCTCCAGCCTCCAGACTCGCCGCTAGTCTCCAGCCTCCGGCCTCCAGCCTCGCCTCTAGTCTCCAACCTCCAGCCTCGCCTCTAGTCTCTAGCCTCCAGCCTCCAGCCTCGCCTCTAGTCTCCAGCCTCCAGCCTCACCTCTAGTCTCCAGCCACCAGCCTCCAGCCTCGCCTCCAGCCTCCAGCCTCACCTCTAGTCTCCAGCCACCAGCCTCACCTCAAGTCTCCAGCCTCACCTCTAGTCTCCAGCCACCAGCCTCGCCTCCAGCCTCCAGCCTCACCTCTAGTCTCCAGTCACCAGCCTCACCTCTAGCCTCCAGCCTCACCTCTAGTCTCCAGCCTCTAGTCTCCAGCCACCAGCCTCCAGCCTCCAGCCTCGCCTCTATTCTCCAGCCTCCAGCCTCCAGCCTCGCCTCTAGTCACCAGCCTCCAGCCTCGCCTCCAGCCTTCAGACTCGCTTCTGGTCTCCAGCCCCCAACCTCGCCTCCAGCCTCCAGCCTCGCCTCTAGTCTCTAGCCTCCATCCTCCAGCCTCGCCTCTAGTCTCTAGCCTCCATCCTCCAGCCTCGCCTCTAGTCTATAGTCTCCATCCTCCAGCATCCAGCCTCGCCTCTAGTCTCTAGTCTCTCGTCTCCAGCTTCCAGCCTCGCCTCTAGTCTCCAGCCTCTAGTCTCCAGCCTCTAGCCTCACCTCTAGTCTGCAGCCTCCAGCCTCGCCTCCAGCCTCACCTCTAGTCTCTAGTCTCCAGCCTCCAGCCTCACCTCTAGCCTCCAGCCTCGCCTCTAGTCTCCAGCTCCAGCCTCCAGCCTCCAGCCTCGCCTCTAGCCTCCAGCCTCACCTCCAGTCTCCAGCCACCAGCCTCCAGCCTCCAGCATCGCCTCTAGTCTCCAGCCTCCAGACTCGCTGCTAGTCTCCAGCCTCCTGCCTCCAGCCTCGCCTCTGGTCTCCAGCCTCCAGCCTCGCCTCTAGACTCCAGCCTCCAGCCTTGCCTCTAGTCTCTAGCCTCCAGCCTCCAGCCTCATCTCTAGTCTCCAAACTCTAGTCTCCAGCCTCCAGCCTCGCCTCTAGTCTCCAGCCACCAGCCTCACCTCTAGTCTGCAGCCACCAGCCTCCCCTCTAGCCTCCAGCCTCCAGCCTCCAGCCTCCAGCCTCGCCTCTAGTCTCCAAACTCCAGCCTCACCTCTAGTCTCCAGCCTCCAGCCTCGCCTCTAGTCTCCAGCCTCCAGCCTCACCTCTAGTCTCCAGCCACCAGCCTCCAGCCTCCAGCATCGCCTCTAGTCTCCAACCTCCAGCCTCCAGACTCGCCGCTAGTCTCCAGCCTCCGGCCTCCAGCCTCGCCTCTAGTCTCCAACCTCCAGCCTCGCCTCTAGTCTCTAGCCTCCAGCCTCCAGCCTCACCTCTAGTCTCCAGCCACCAGCCTCCAGCCTCGCCTCCAGCCTCCAGCCTCACCTCTAGTCTCCAGCCACCAGCCTCACCTCAAGTCTCCAGCCTCACCTCTAGTCTCCAGCCACCAGCCTCCAGCCTCGCCTCCAGCCTCACCTCTAGTCTCCAGTCACCAGCCTCACCTCTAGCCTCCAGCCTCACCTCTAGTCTCCAGCCTCTAGTCTCCAGCCACCAGCCTCCAGCCTCCAGCCTCGCCTCTATTCTCCAGCCTCCAGCCTCCAGCCTCGCCTCTAGTCACCAGCCTCCAGCCTCGCCTCCAGCCTTCAGACTCGCTTCTGGTCTCCAGCCCCCAACCTCGCCTCCAGCCTCCAGCCTCGCCTCTAGTCTCTAGCCTCCATCCTCCAGCCTCGCCTCTAGTCTATAGTCTCCATCCTCCAGCATCCAGCCTCGCCTCTAGTCTCTAGTCTCTAGTCTCTAGTCTCTCGTCTCCAGCTTCCAGCCTCGCCTGTAGTCTCCAGCCTCTAGTCTCGCCTCTAGTCTCCAGCCTCTAGCCTCACCTCTAGTCTGCAGCCTCCAGCCTCGCCTCCAGCCTCACCTCTAGTCTCTAGTCTCCAGCCTCCAGCCTCACCTCTAGCCTCCAGCCTCACCTCGAGTTTCCAGCCTCCAGCCTCACCTCTAGTCTCCAGCCTCCAGCCTCTCCTCCAGCCTCCAGCCTCGCCTCTAGTCTCCAGCCTCCAGCCTCGCCTCTAGTCTCTAGTCTCCAGCCTCCAGCCTCCAGCCTCGCCTCTAGCCTCCAGCCTCACCTCCAGTCTCCAGCCACCAGCCTCCAGCCTCCAGCATCGCCTCTAGTCTCCAGCCTCCAGACTCGCTGCTAGTCTCCAGCCTCCTGCCTCCAGCCTCGCCTCTGGTCTCCAGCCTCCAGCCTCGCCTCTAGACTCCAGCCTCCAGCCTTGCCTCTAGTCTCTAGCCTCCAGCCTCCAGCCTCATCTCTAGTCTCCAAACTCTAGTCTCCAGCCTCCAGCCTCGCCTCTAGTCTCCAGCCACCAGCCTCACCTCTAGTCTCCAGCCACCAGCCTCCCCTCTAGCCTCCAGCCTCCAGCCTCCAGCCTCCAGCCTCACCTCTAGTCTCTAGCCTCCAGCCTCCAGCCTCGTCTTTAGTCTCCAAACTCCAGCCTCACCTCTAGTCTCCAGCCTCTAGCCTCGCCTCTAGTCTCCAGCCTCCAGCCTCACCTCTAGTCTCTAGCCTCCAGCCTCCAGCCTCGCCTCTAGTCTGCAGCCTCGCCTCTAGTCTCTAGTCTCCAGCCTCCAGCCTCACCTCTAGTCTCCAGCCTCGCTTCTAGTCTCTAGTCTCCAGCCTGCAGCCTCGCCTCTAGTCTGCAGCCTCGCCTCTAGTCTCCAGTCTCTGGTCTCCAGCCTCGCCACTAGTCTCCAGCCTCCAGTCTCCAGCCTCGCCTCTAGTCTCTGGTCTCCAGCATCCAGCTTCCAGCCTCACCTCCAGTCTCTAGTCTCCAGTCTCCAGCCTCCAACGTTGCCTCTAGTCTGCAGCCTCCAGCCTCGCCTCTAGTCTGCAGCCTCCAGCCTCGCCTCTAGTCTGCAGCCTCCAGCCTCGCCTCTAGTCTGCAGCCTCCAGCCTCGCCTCTAGTCTCCAGCCTCAAGCCTCGCCTCTAGTCTCCAGCCTCCAGCCTCCAGCCTCGCCTCTAGTCTCCAGCCTCCTGCCTTCAGCCTCACCTCTAGTCTCCAGCCTCCAGCCTCGCCTCCAGCCTCCAGCCTTCAGCCTCGCCTCTAGTCTCTAGCCTCCAGCCTCCAGCCTGGTCTCTAGTCTCCAGCCTCCAGCCTCGCATCTAGTCTCCAGCCTCTAGCCTCACCTCTAGTCTTCAGACTCCAGCCTCCAGCCTCGCCTGTAGTCTGCAGCCTCGCCTCTAGTCTCTAGTCTCCAGCCTCGCCTCTAGTCTCTAGTCTCCAGTCTGCAGCCTCGCCTCTAGTCTCTAGTCTCCAGTCTCCAGCCTCATCTCTAGTCTCCAAACTCTAGTCTCCAGCCTCCAGCCTCGCCTCTAGTCTCCAGCCACCAGCCTCACCTCTAGTCTCCAGCCACCAGCCTCCCCTCTAGCCTCCAGCCTCCAGCCTCCAGCCTCCAGCCTCACCTCTAGTCTCTAGCCTCCAGCCTCCAGCCTCGTCTTTAGTCTCCAAACTCCAGCCTCACCTCTAGTCTCCAGCCTCTAGCCTCGCCTCTAGTCTCCAGCCTCCAGCCTCACCTCTAGTCTCTAGTCTCCAGCCTCCAGCCTCACTTCTAGTCTCCAGCCTCCAGCCTCACCTCTAGCCTCCAGCCTCACCTCGAGTTTCCAGCCTCCAGCCTCACCTCTAGTCTCCAGCCTCCAGCCTCTCCTCCAGCCTCCAGCCTCGCCTCTAGTCTCCAGCCTCCAGCCTCGCCTCTAGTCTCTAGTCTCCAGCCTCCAGACTCGCTTCTGCTCTCCAGCCCGCAACTTCGCCTCTAGTTTCCAGCCACCAGCCTCCAGCCTCGCCTCCAGCCTCGCCTCTAGTCTCCAGCCTCGCTTCTAGTCTATAGTCTCCAGCCACCAGCGTCCAGCCTCGCCTCTAGTCTCCAGCCTCCAGCCTCACCTCTAGTCTCCAGCCACCAGCCTCCAGCCTCGCCTCCAGCCTCCAGCCTCACCTCTAGTCTCCAGTCACCAGCCTCGCCTCTAGCCTCCAGCCTCCAGCCTCCAGACTCGCCTCTAGTCACCAGCCTCCAGCCTCGCCTCCAGCCTTCAGACTCGCTTCTGGTCTCCAGCCCCCAACCTCGCCTCCAGCCTCCAGCCTCGCCTCTAGTCTCTAGCCTCCATCCTCCAGCCTCGCCTCTAGTCTATAGTCTCCATCCTCCAGCATCCAGCCTCGCCTCTAGTCTCTAGTCTCTCGTCTCCAGCTTCCAGCCTCACCTCTAGTCTGCAGCCTCCAGCCTCGCCTCCAGCCTCCAGCCTCGCCTCTAGTCTCTAGCCTCCAGCCTCCAGCCTCATCTCTAGTCTCCAAACTCTAGTCTCCAGCCTCCAGCCTCGCCTCTAGTCTCCAGCCACCAGCCTCACCTCTAGTCTCCAGCCACCAGCCTCCCCTCTAGCCTCCAGCCTCCAGCCTCCAGCCTCGCCTCTAGTCTCTAGCCTCCAGCCTCCAGCCTCGTCTTTAGTCTCCAAACTCCAGCCTCACCTCTAGTCTCCAGCCTCCAGCCTCGCCTCCAGTCTCCAGCCACCAGCCTCACCTCTAGTCTCCAGCCACCAGCCTCCAGCCTCCAGCCTCGCCTCTAGTCTCTAGCCTCCAGCCTCCAGCCTCGTCTTTAGTCTCCAAACCCCAGCCTCACCTCTAGTCTCCAGCCTCTAGCCTCGCCTCTAGTCTCCAGCCTCCAGCCTCGCCTCTAGTCTCCAGCCTGCAGCCTCACCTCTAGTCTCCAGCCACCAGCCTCCAGCCTCCGCTCTAGTCTCCAGCCTCCAGCCTCCAGCATCGCCTCTAGTCTCCAACCTCCAGCCTCCAGACTCGCCGCTAGTCTCCAGCCTCCGGCCTCCAGCCTCGCCTCTAGTCTCCAACCTCCAGCCTCGCCTCTAGTCTCTAGCCTCCAGCCTCCAGCCTCGCCTCTAGTCTCCAGCCTCCAGCCTCACCTCTAGTCTCCAGCCACCAGCCTCCAGCCTCGCCTCCAGCCTCCAGCCTCACCTCTAGTCTCCAGCCACCAGCCTCACCTCAAGTCTCCAGCCTCACCTCTAGTCTCCAGCCACCAGCCTCGCCTCCAGCCTCACCTCTAGTCTCCAGCCACCAGCCTCGCCTCCAGCCTCCAGCCTCACCTCTAGTCTCCAGTCACCAGCCTCACCTCTAGCCTCCAGCCTCACCTCTAGTCTCCAGCCTCTAGTCTCCAGCCACCAGCCTCCAGCCTCCAGCCTCGCCTCTATTCTCCAGCCTCCAGCCTCCAGCCTCGCCTCTAGTCACCAGCCTCCAGCCTCGCCTCCAGCCTTCAGACTCGCTTCTGGTCTCCAGCCCCCAACCTCGCCTCCAGCCTCCAGCCTCGCCTCTAGTCTCTAGCCTCCATCCTCCAGCCTCGCCTCTAGTCTCTAGCCTCCATCCTCCAGCCTCGCCTCTAGTCTATAGTCTCCATCCTCCAGCATCCAGCCTCGCCTCTAGTCTCTAGTCTCTCGTCTCCAGCTTCCAGCCTCGCCTCTAGTCTCCAGCCTCTAGTCTCGCCTCTAGTCTCCAGCCTCTAGCCTCACCTCTAGTCTGCAGCCTCCAGCCTCACCTCTAGCCTCCAGCCTCGCCTCTAGTCTCCAGCTCCAGCCTCCAGCCTCCAGCCTCGCCTCTAGCCTCCAGCCTCACCTCCAGTCTCCAGCCACCAGCCTCCAGCCTCCAGCATCGCCTCTAGTCTCCAGCCTCCAGACTCGCTGCTAGTCTCCAGCCTCCTGCCTCCAGCCTCGCCTCTGGTCTCCAGCCTCCAGCCTCGCCTCTAGACTCCAGCCTCCAGCCTTGCCTCTAGTCTCTAGCCTCCAGCCTCCAGCCTCATCTCTAGTCTCCAAACTCTAGTCTCCAGCCTCCAGCCTCGCCTCTAGTCTCCAGCCACCAGCCTCACCTCTAGTCTGCAGCCACCAGCCTCCCCTCTAGCCTCCAGCCTCCAGCCTCCAGCCTCCAGCCTCGCCTCTAGTCTCCAAACTCCAGCCTCACCTCTAGTCTCCAGCATCTAGCCTCGCCTCTAGTCTCCAGCCTCCAGTCTCGCCTCTAGTCTCCAGCCTCCAGCCTCACCTCTAGTCTCCAGCCACCAGCCTCCAGCCTCCAGCATCGCCTCTAGTCTCCAACCTCCAGCCTCCAGACTCGCCGCTAGTCTCCAGCCTCCGGCCTCCAGCCTCGCCTCTAGTCTCCAACCTCCAGCCTCGCCTCTAGTCTCTAGCCTCCAGCCTCCAGCCTCACCTCTAGTCTCCAGCCACCAGCCTCCAGCCTCGCCTCCAGCCTCCAGCCTCACCTCTAGTCTCCAGCCACCAGCCTCACCTCAAGTCTCCAGCCTCACCTCTAGTCTCCAGCCACCAGCCTCCAGCCTCGCCTCCAGCCTCACCTCTAGTCTCCAGTCACCAGCCTCACCTCTAGCCTCCAGCCTCACCTCTAGTCTCCAGCCTCTAGTCTCCAGCCACCAGCCTCCAGCCTCCAGCCTCGCCTCTATTCTCCAGCCTCCAGCCTCCAGCCTCGCCTCTAGTCACCAGCCTCCAGCCTCGCCTCCAGCCTTCAGACTCGCTTCTGGTCTCCAGCCCCCAACCTCGCCTCCAGCCTCCAGCCTCGCCTCTGGTCTCTAGCCTCCATCCTCCAGCCTCGCCTCTAGTCTATAGTCTCCATCCTCCAGCATCCAGCCTCGCCTCTAGTCTCTAGTCTCTAGTCTCTAGTCTCTCGTCTCCAGCTTCCAGCCTCGCCTGTAGTCTCCAGCCTCTAGTCTCGCCTCTAGTCTCCAGCCTCTAGCCTCACCTCTAGTCTGCAGCCTCCAGCCTCGCCTCCAGCCTCACCTCTAGTCTCTAGTCTCCAGCCTCCAGCCTCACCTCTAGCCTCCAGCCTCACCTCGAGTTTCCAGCCTCCAGCCTCACCTCTAGTCTCCAGCCTCCAGCCTCTCCTCCAGCCTCCAGCCTCGCCTCTAGTCTCCAGCCTCCAGCCTCGCCTCTAGTCTCTAGTCTCCAGCCTCCAGCCTCCAGCCTCGCCTCTAGCCTCCAGCCTCACCTCCAGTCTCCAGCCACCAGCCTCCAGCCTCCAGCATCGCCTCTAGTCTCCAGCCTCCAGACTCGCTGCTAGTCTCCAGCCTCCTGCCTCCAGCCTCGCCTCTGGTCTCCAGCCTCCAGCCTCGCCTCTAGACTCCAGCCTCCAGCCTTGCCTCTAGTCTCTAGCCTCCAGCCTCCAGCCTCATCTCTAGTCTCCAAACTCTAGTCTCCAGCCTCCAGCCTCGCCTCTAGTCTCCAGCCACCAGCCTCACCTCTAGTCTCCAGCCACCAGCCTCCCCTCTAGCCTCCAGCCTCCAGCCTCCAGCCTCCAGCCTCACCTCTAGTCTCTAGCCTCCAGCCTCCAGCCTCGTCTTTAGTCTCCAAACTCCAGCCTCACCTCTAGTCTCCAGCCTCTAGCCTCGCCTCTAGTCTCCAGCCTCCAGCCTCACCTCTAGTCTCTAGTCTCCAGCCTCCAGCCTCACTTCTAGTCTCCAGCCTCCAGCCTCACCTCTAGCCTCCAGCCTCACCTCGAGTTTCCAGCCTCCAGCCTCACCTCTAGTCTCCAGCCTCCAGCCTCTCCTCCAGCCTCCAGCCTCGCCTCTAGTCTCCAGCCTCCAGCCTCGCCTCTAGTCTCTAGTCTCCAGCCTCCAGACTCGCTTCTGCTCTCCAGCCCGCAACTTCGCCTCTAGTTTCCAGCCACCAGCCTCCAGCCTCGCCTCCAGCCTCGCCTCTAGTCTCCAGCCTCGCTTCTAGTCTATAGTCTCCAGCCACCAGCGTCCAGCCTCGCCTCTAGTCTCCAGCCTCCAGCCTCACCTCTAGTCTCCAGCCACCAGCCTCCAGCCTCGCCTCCAGCCTCCAGCCTCACCTCTAGTCTCCAGTCACCAGCCTCGCCTCTAGCCTCCAGCCTCCAGCCTCCAGACTCGCCTCTAGTCACCAGCCTCCAGCCTCGCCTCCAGCCTTCAGACTCGCTTCTGGTCTCCAGCCCCCAACCTCGCCTCCAGCCTCCAGCCTCGCCTCTAGTCTCTAGCCTCCATCCTCCAGCCTCGCCTCTAGTCTATAGTCTCCATCCTCCAGCATCCAGCCTCGCCTCTAGTCTCTAGTCTCTCGTCTCCAGCTTCCAGCCTCACCTCTAGTCTGCAGCCTCCAGCCTCGCCTCCAGCCTCCAGCCTCACCTCTAGTCTCTAGTCTCCAGCCTCCAGCCTCACCTCTAGTCTCCAGCCTCCAGCCTCACCTCGAGTTTCCAGCCTCCAGCCTCACCTCTAGTCTCCAGCCTCCAGCCTCTCCTCCAGCCTCCAGCCTCGCCTCTAGTCTCCAGCCTCCAGCCTCGCCTCTAGTCTCTAGTCTCCAGCCTCCAGACTCGCTTCTGCTCTCCAGCCCGCAACTTCGCCTCTAGTTTCCAGCCTCCAGCCTCCAGCCTCGCCTCCAGCCTCGCCTCTAGTCTCCAGCCTCGCTTCTAGTCTATAGTCTCCAGCCACCAGCGTCCAGCCTCGCCTCTAGTCTCCAGCCTCCAGCCTCACCTCTAGTCTCCAGCCACCAGCCTCCAGCCTCGCCTCCAGCCTCCAGCCTCACCTCTAGTCTCCAGCCACCAGCCTCACCTCAAGTCTCCAGCCTCACCTCTAGTCTCCAGCCACCAGCCTCCAGCCTCGCCTCCAGCCTCCAGCCTCACCTCTAGTCTCCAGTCACCAGCCTCGCCTCTAGCCTCCAGCCTCACCTCTAGTCTCCAGCCACCAGCCTCCAGCCTCCAGCCTCGCCTCTATTCTCTAGCCTCCAGCCTCCAGACTCGCCTCTAGTCACCAGCCTCCAGCCTCGCCTCCAGCCTTCAGACTCGCTTCTGGTCTCCAGCCCCCAACCTCGCCTCCAGCCTCCAGCCTCGCCTCTAGTCTCTAGCCTCCATCCTCCAGCCTCGCCTCTAGTCTATAGTCTCCATCCTCCAGCATCCAGCCTCGCCTCTAGTCTCTAGTCTCTAGTCTCTCGTCTCCAGCTTCCAGCCTCGCCTGTAGTCTCCAGCCTCTAGTCTCGCCTCTAGTCTCCAGCCTCTAGCCTCACCTCTAGTCTGCAGCCTCCAGCCTCGCCTCCAGCCTCCAGCCTCACCTCTAGTCTCTAGTCTCCAGCCTCCAGCCTCACCTCTAGTCTCCAGCCTCCAGCCTCACCTCTAGCCTCCAGCCTCACCTCGAGTTTCCGGCCTCCAGCCTCACCTCTAGTCTCCAGCCTCCAGCCTCGCCTCTAGTCTCCAGCCTCCAGCCTCGCCTCTAGTCTCTAGTCTCCAGCCTCCAGACTCGCTTCTGCTCTCCAGCCCGCAACTTCGCCTCTAGTTTCCAGCCTCCAGCCTCCAGCCTCGCCTCCAGCCTCGCCTCTAGTCTCCAGCCTCGCCTCTAGTCTATAGTCTCCATCCTCCAGCTTCCAGCCTCGCCTCTAGTCTCCAGCCTCTAGTCTCGCCTCTCATCTCCAGCCTCGCCTCTAGTCTCCAGCCTCTAGCCTCACCTCTAGTCTGCAGCCTCCAGCCTCGCCTCCAGCCTCCAGCCTCACCTCTAGTCTCTAGTTTCCAGCCTCCAGCCTCACCTCTAGTCTCCAGCCTCCAGCCTCACCTCTCGCCTCCAGCCTCACCTCGAGTTTCCAGCCTCCAGCCTCACCTATAGTTTCCAGCCTCCAGCCTCTCCTCCAGCCTCCAGCCTCGCCTCTAGTCTCCAGCCTCCAGCCTCGCCTCTAGTCTCTAGTCTCCAGCCTCCAGACTCGCTTCTGCTCTCCAGCCCGCAACTTCGCCTCTAGTTTCCAGCCTCCAGCCTCCAGCCTCGCCTCCAGCCTCCAGCCTCGCCTCTAGTCTCCAGCCTCTAGTCTTGCCTCTAGTCTCCAGCCTCGCCGCTAGTCTCCAGCCTCTAGCCTCACCTCTAGTCTGCAGCCTCCAGCCTCCAGCCTCGCCTCTACTCTCCAGTCTCTAGCCTCCAGCCTCGCCTCTATTCTCCAGCCTCCAGCCTCGCCTCCAGCCTCCAGCCTCGCTCTAGTCTCTAGCCTGCAGCCTCCAGCCTCGCCTCTAGTCCCTAGTCTCCAGCCTCTAGCCTCTCATCTCGTCTCCAGCCTCCAGCCTCCAGCCTCACCTCTAGTCTCCAGCCTCCAGCCTCACCTCTAGTCTCCAGCCTCTAGTATCCAGCCTCCAGCCTCACCTCTAGTCTCCAGCCTCCAGCCTCCAGCCTCGCCTCTAGTCTTCAGCCTCCAGCCTCGCCTCTAGTCTCCAGCCACCAGCCTCGCCTCGAGTTTCCAGCCTCCAGCCTCTCATCCAGCCTCCAGCCTCTCATCCAGCCTCCAGCCTCGCCTCTAGTCTCCAGCCTCCAGCCTCGCCACTAGTCTATAGTCTCCATCCTCCAGCTTCCAGCCTCGCCTCTAGTTTCCAGCCTCTAGTCTCGCCTCTAGTCTCCAGCCTCGCCTCTAGTCTCCAGCCTCTAGCCTCACCTCTAGTCTCCAGCCTCCAGCCTCCAGCCTCCAGCCTCGCCTCTACTCTCCAGTCTCTAGCCTCCAGCCTTGCCTCTATTCTCCAGCCTCCAGCCTCGCCTCCAGCCTCCAGCCTGCGCTCTAGTCTCTAGCCTCCAGCCTCCAGCCTCGCCTCTAGTCCCTAGTCTCCAGCCTCTAACCTCTCATCTAGTCTCCAGCCTCCAGCCTCCAGCCTCCAGCCTCGCCTCTACTCTCCAGTCTCTAGCCTCCAGCCTTGCCTCTATTCTCCAGCCTCCAGCCTCGCCTCCAGCCTCCAGCCTCACCTCTAGTCTCCAGCCTCCAGCCTCCAGACTAACCTCTAGTCTCCAGCCTCCAGCCTCGCCTCTAGTCTCCAGCCTCTAGCCTCACCTCTAGTCTCCAGCCTCTAGCCTCACCTCTAGTCTTCAGACTCCAGCCTCCAGCCTCGCCTCTAGTCCGCAGCCACGCCTCTACTCTCTAGTCTCCAGCCTCCTGCCTCAAGTGTCCTGACTCCAGCCTCACCCTGCCTCAAGTCTCCTGCCTCCAGCCTTGCCTCACCTCAAGCCTCTAGCCTCACCTCACCTCACCTCATCTCCAGCCTCCAGCGTCGCCTCTAGTCTCCAGACTCCAGCCTCCAGACTCGCTTCTGGTCTCCAGCCCCCAACCTCGCCTCCAGCCTCCAGCCTCGCCTCTAGTCTCCAGCCTCCAGCCTCCAGTCTCGCCGCTAGTCTCCAGCCTCCTGCCTCTAGCCTCCAGCCTCCAGCCTTCCCTCTAGTCTCTAGTCTCCAGCCTCCAGCCTCGCCTCTAGTCTCTAGTCTCCAGCCTCCAGGCTCGCCTCTAGTCTCTCGTCTCCAGTCTCGCCTCTAGTCTCTCGCCTCCAGCCTGCAGCTCCTCGCCTCTAGTCTCTAGTCTCTAGTCTCCAGCCTCTAGCCTCGCCTCCAGCCTCCAGCCTCGCCTCCAGCCTCCAGCCTCGCCTCTAGTCTCCAGCCTCCAGCCTCCAGACTCGCCGCTAGTCTCCAGCCTCCTGCCTCCAGCCTCACCTCTAGTCTCCAGCCTCCAGCCTCGCCTCCAGCCTCCAGCCTCCAGCCTCGCCTCTAGTCTCTAGCCTCCAGCCTCCAGCCTCGCCTCTAGTCTCTAGCCTCCAGCCTCCAGCCTCGCCTCCAGTCTCTAGTCTCCAGCCTCCAGCCTCACCTCTAGTCTCCAGCCTCGCTTCTAGTCTCTAGTCTGCAGCCTGCAGCCTCGCCTCTAGTCTGCAGCCTTGCATCTAGTCTCTAGTCTCTAGTCTCCAGCCTCGCCACTAGTCTCCAGCCTCGCCACTAGTCTCCAGCCTCGCCACTAGTCTCCAGCCTCCAGTCTCCAGCCTCGCCTCTAGTCTCTAGTCTCCAGCATCCAGCTTCCAGCCTCACCTCCAGTCTCTAGTCTCCAGTCTCCAGCCTCCAACGTTGCCTCTAGTCTCCAGCCTCCAGCCTCGCCTCTAGTCTCCAGCCTCCAGCCTTGCCTCTAGTCTCCAGCCTCCAGCCTCCAGCCTCGCCTCTAGTCTCCAGCCTCCAGCCTCCAGACTCGCCGCTAGTCTCCAGCCTCCAGCCTTGCCTCTAGTCTCCAGCCTCCAGCCTCCAGCCTCGCCTCTAGTCTCCAGCCTCCAGCCTCCAGACTCGCCGCTAGTCTCCAGCCTCCTGCCTCCAGCCTCACCTCTAGTCTCCAGCCTCCAGCCTCGCCTCCAGCCTCCAGCCTCGCCTCTAGTCTCTAGCCTCCAGCCTCACCTCCAGCCTCCAGCCTCGCCTCTAGTCTCTAGCCTCCAGCCTCCAGCCTCGCCTCTAGTCTGCAGCCTCGCCTCTAGTCTCTAGTCTCCAGCCTCCAGCCTCACCTCTAGTCTCCAGCCTCGCTTCTAGTCTCTAGTCTCCAGCCTGCAGCCTCGCCTCTAGTCTCCAGTCTCTAGTCTCCAGCCTCGCCACTAGTCTCCAGCCTCCAGTCTCCAGCCTCGCCTCTAGTCTCTGGTCTCCAGCATCCAGCTTCCAGCCTCACCTCCAGTCTCTAGTCTCCAGTCTCCAGCCTCCAACGTTGCCTCTAGTCTGCAGCCTCCAGCCTCGCCTCTAGTCTGCAGCCTCCAGCCTCGCCTCTAGTCTCCAGCCTCAAGCCTCGCCTCTAGTCTCCAGCCTCCAGCCTCCAGCCTCGCCTCTAGTCTCCAGCCTCCTGCCTTCAGCCTCACCTCTAGTCTCCAGCCTCCAGCCTCGCCTCCAGCCTCCAGCCTTCAGCCTCGCCTCTAGTCTCTAGCCTCCAGCCTCCAGCCTGGTCTCTAGTCTCCAGCCTCCAGCCTCGCATCTAGTCTCCAGCCTCTAGCCTCACCTCTAGTCTTCAGACTCCAGCCTCCAGCCTCGCCTGTAGTCTGCAGCCTCGCCTCTAGTCTCTAGTCTCCAGCCTCGCCTCTAGTCTCTAGTCTCCAGTCTGCAGCCTCGCCTCTAGTCTCTAGTCTCCAGTCTCCAGCCTCGCCACTAGTCTCCAGCCTCCAGTCTCCAGCCTCTAGCCTCGCCTCTAGTCTCCAGCCTCCAGCCTCAAGTCTCCTGACTCCAGCCTCGTCCTGCCTCAAGTCTCCTGCCTCCAGCCTTGCCTCATCTCAAGCCCCTAGGCTCGCCTCACCTCATCTCGTCTCCAGCCTCCAGCGTCGCCTCACCTCAAGTCTCCAGCTTCCAGCCTCCAGCCTCACCTCTAGTCTCCAGCCACCAGCCTCCAGCCTCGCCTCCAGCCTCCAGCCTCACCACTAGTCTCCAGCCACCAGCCTCGCCTCTAGTCTCCAGCCTCACCTCTAGTCTCCAGCCACCAGCCTCCAGCCTCGCCTCCAGCCTCCAGCCTCACCTCTAGTCCCCAGTCACCAGCCTCGCCTCTAGCCTCCAGCCTCACCTCTAGTCTCCAGCCACCAGCCTCCAGCCTCGCCTCTATTCTCCAGCCTCCAGCCTCCAGCCTCGCCTCTAGCCTCCAGCTTCCAGCCTTGCCTCTAGTCTCCAGCCTCCAGCCTCCAGCCTCGCCTCTAGTCTCCAGCCTCCAGCCTCCAGACTCGCCGCTAGTCTCCAGCCTCCAGCCTTGCCTCTAGTCTCCAGCCTCCAGCCTCCAGCCTCGCCTCTAGTCTCCAGCCTCCAGCCTCCAGACTCGCCGCTAGTCTCCAGCCTCCTGCCTCCAGCCTCACCTCTAGTCTCCAGCCTCCAGCCTCGCCTCCAGCCTCCAGCCTCGCCTCTAGTCTCTAGCCTCCAGCCTCGCCTCCAGCCTCCAGCCTCGCCTCTAGTCTCTAGCCTCCAGCCTCCAGCCTCGCCTCTAGTCTGCAGCCTCGCCTCTAGTCTCTAGTCTCCAGCCTCCAGCCTCACCTCTAGTCTCCAGCCTCGCTTCTAGTCTCTAGTCTCCAGCCTGCAGCCTCGCCTCTAGTCTGCAGCCTCGCCTCTAGTCTCCAGTCTCTGGTCTCCAGCCTCGCCACTAGTCTCCAGCCTCCAGTCTCCAGCCTCGCCTCTAGTCTCTGGTCTCCAGCATCCAGCTTCCAGCCTCACCTCCAGTCTCTAGTCTCCAGTCTCCAGCCTCCAACGTTGCCTCTAGTCTGCAGCCTCCAGCCTCGCCTCTAGTCTGCAGCCTCCAGCCTCGCCTCTAGTCTGCAGCCTCCAGCCTCGCCTCTAGTCTCCAGCCTCAAGCCTCGCCTCTAGTCTCCAGCCTCCAGCCTCCAGCCTCGCCTCTAGTCTCCAGCCTCCTGCCTTCAGCCTCACCTCTAGTCTCCAGCCTCCAGCCTCGCCTCCAGCCTCCAGCCTTCAGCCTCGCCTCTAGTCTCTAGCCTCCAGCCTCCAGCCTGGTCTCTAGTCTCCAGCCTCCAGCCTCGCATCTAGTCTCCAGCCTCTAGCCTCACCTCTAGTCTTCAGACTCCAGCCTCCAGCCTCGCCTGTAGTCTGCAGCCTCGCCTCTAGTCTCTAGTCTCCAGCCTCGCCTCTAGTCTCTAGTCTCCAGTCTGCAGCCTCGCCTCTAGTCTCTAGTCTCCAGTCTCCAGCCTCATCTCTAGTCTCCAAACTCTAGTCTCCAGCCTCCAGCCTCGCCTCTAGTCTCCAGCCACCAGCCTCACCTCTAGTCTCCAGCCACCAGCCTCCCCTCTAGCCTCCAGCCTCCAGCCTCCAGCCTCCAGCCTCACCTCTAGTCTCTAGCCTCCAGCCTCCAGCCTCGTCTTTAGTCTCCAAACTCCAGCCTCACCTCTAGTCTCCAGCCTCTAGCCTCGCCTCTAGTCTCCAGCCTCCAGCCTCACCTCTAGTCTCTAGTCTCCAGCCTCCAGCCTCACTTCTAGTCTCCAGCCTCCAGCCTCACCTCTAGCCTCCAGCCTCACCTCGAGTTTCCAGCCTCCAGCCTCACCTCTAGTCTCCAGCCTCCAGCCTCTCCTCCAGCCTCCAGCCTCGCCTCTAGTCTCCAGCCTCCAGCCTCGCCTCTAGTCTCTAGTCTCCAGCCTCCAGACTCGCTTCTGCTCTCCAGCCCGCAACTTCGCCTCTAGTTTCCAGCCACCAGCCTCCAGCCTCGCCTCCAGCCTCGCCTCTAGTCTCCAGCCTCGCTTCTAGTCTATAGTCTCCAGCCACCAGCGTCCAGCCTCGCCTCTAGTCTCCAGCCTCCAGCCTCACCTCTAGTCTCCAGCCACCAGCCTCCAGCCTCGCCTCCAGCCTCCAGCCTCACCTCTAGTCTCCAGTCACCAGCCTCGCCTCTAGCCTCCAGCCTCCAGCCTCCAGACTCGCCTCTAGTCACCAGCCTCCAGCCTCGCCTCCAGCCTTCAGACTCGCTTCTGGTCTCCAGCCCCCAACCTCGCCTCCAGCCTCCAGCCTCGCCTCTAGTCTCTAGCCTCCATCCTCCAGCCTCGCCTCTAGTCTATAGTCTCCATCCTCCAGCATCCAGCCTCGCCTCTAGTCTCTAGTCTCTCGTCTCCAGCTTCCAGCCTCACCTCTAGTCTGCAGCCTCCAGCCTCGCCTCCAGCCTCCAGCCTCACCTCTAGTCTCTAGTCTCCAGCCTCCAGCCTCACCTCTAGTCTCCAGCCTCCAGCCTCACCTCGAGTTTCCAGCCTCCAGCCTCACCTCTAGTCTCCAGCCTCCAGCCTCTCCTCCAGCCTCCAGCCTCGCCTCTAGTCTCCAGCCTCCAGCCTCGCCTCTAGTCTCTAGTCTCCAGCCTCCAGACTCGCTTCTGCTCTCCAGCCCGCAACTTCGCCTCTAGTTTCCAGCCTCCAGCCTCCAGCCTCGCCTCCAGCCTCGCCTCTAGTCTCCAGCCTCGCTTCTAGTCTATAGTCTCCAGCCACCAGCGTCCAGCCTCGCCTCTAGTCTCCAGCCTCCAGCCTCACCTCTAGTCTCCAGCCACCAGCCTCCAGCCTCGCCTCCAGCCTCCAGCCTCACCTCTAGTCTCCAGCCACCAGCCTCACCTCAAGTCTCCAGCCTCACCTCTAGTCTCCAGCCACCAGCCTCCAGCCTCGCCTCCAGCCTCCAGCCTCACCTCTAGTCTCCAGTCACCAGCCTCGCCTCTAGCCTCCAGCCTCACCTCTAGTCTCCAGCCACCAGCCTCCAGCCTCCAGCCTCGCCTCTATTCTCTAGCCTCCAGCCTCCAGACTCGCCTCTAGTCACCAGCCTCCAGCCTCGCCTCCAGCCTTCAGACTCGCTTCTGGTCTCCAGCCCCCAACCTCGCCTCCAGCCTCCAGCCTCGCCTCTAGTCTCTAGCCTCCATCCTCCAGCCTCGCCTCTAGTCTATAGTCTCCATCCTCCAGCATCCAGCCTCGCCTCTAGTCTCTAGTCTCTAGTCTCTCGTCTCCAGCTTCCAGCCTCGCCTGTAGTCTCCAGCCTCTAGTCTCGCCTCTAGTCTCCAGCCTCTAGCCTCACCTCTAGTCTGCAGCCTCCAGCCTCGCCTCCAGCCTCCAGCCTCACCTCTAGTCTCTAGTCTCCAGCCTCCAGCCTCACCTCTAGTCTCCAGCCTCCAGCCTCACCTCTAGCCTCCAGCCTCACCTCGAGTTTCCGGCCTCCAGCCTCACCTCTAGTCTCCAGCCTCCAGCCTCGCCTCTAGTCTCCAGCCTCCAGCCTCGCCTCTAGTCTCTAGTCTCCAGCCTCCAGACTCGCTTCTGCTCTCCAGCCCGCAACTTCGCCTCTAGTTTCCAGCCTCCAGCCTCCAGCCTCGCCTCCAGCCTCGCCTCTAGTCTCCAGCCTCGCCTCTAGTCTATAGTCTCCATCCTCCAGCTTCCAGCCTCGCCTCTAGTCTCCAGCCTCTAGTCTCGCCTCTCATCTCCAGCCTCGCCTCTAGTCTCCAGCCTCTAGCCTCACCTCTAGTCTGCAGCCTCCAGCCTCGCCTCCAGCCTCCAGCCTCACCTCTAGTCTCTAGTTTCCAGCCTCCAGCCTCACCTCTAGTCTCCAGCCTCCAGCCTCACCTCTCGCCTCCAGCCTCACCTCGAGTTTCCAGCCTCCAGCCTCACCTATAGTTTCCAGCCTCCAGCCTCTCCTCCAGCCTCCAGCCTCGCCTCTAGTCTCCAGCCTCCAGCCTCGCCTCTAGTCTCTAGTCTCCAGCCTCCAGACTCGCTTCTGCTCTCCAGCCCGCAACTTCGCCTCTAGTTTCCAGCCTCCAGCCTCCAGCCTCGCCTCCAGCCTCCAGCCTCGCCTCTAGTCTCCAGCCTCTAGTCTCGCCTCTAGTCTCCAGCCTCGCCGCTAGTCTCCAGCCTCTAGCCTCACCTCTAGTCTGCAGCCTCCAGCCTCCAGCCTCGCCTCTACTCTCCAGTCTCTAGCCTCCAGCCTCGCCTCTATTCTCCAGCCTCCAGCCTCGCCTCCAGCCTCCAGCCTCGCTCTAGTCTCTAGCCTGCAGCCTCCAGCCTCGCCTCTAGTCCCTAGTCTCCAGCCTCTAGCCTCTCATCTCGTCTCCAGCCTCCAGCCTCCAGCCTCACCTCTAGTCTCCAGCCTCCAGCCTCACCTCTAGTCTCCAGCCTCTAGTATCCAGCCTCCAGCCTCACCTCTAGTCTCCAGCCTCCAGCCTCCAGCCTCGCCTCTAGTCTTCAGCCTCCAGCCTCGCCTCTAGTCTCCAGCCACCAGCCTCGCCTCGAGTTTCCAGCCTCCAGCCTCTCATCCAGCCTCCAGCCTCTCATCCAGCCTCCAGCCTCGCCTCTAGTCTCCAGCCTCCAGCCTCGCCACTAGTCTATAGTCTCCATCCTCCAGCTTCCAGCCTCGCCTCTAGTTTCCAGCCTCTAGTCTCGCCTCTAGTCTCCAGCCTCGCCTCTAGTCTCCAGCCTCTAGCCTCACCTCTAGTCTGCAGCCTCCAGCCTCCAGCCTCCAGCCTCCAGCCTCGCCTCTACTCTCCAGTCTCTAGCCTCCAGCCTTGCCTCTATTCTCCAGCCTCCAGCCTCGCCTCCAGCCTCCAGCCTCGCTCTAGTCTCTAGCCTCCAGCCTCCAGCCTCGCCTCTAGTCCCTAGTCTCCAGCCTCTAACCTCTCATCTAGTCTCCAGCCTCCAGCCTCCAGCCTCCAGCCTCGCCTCTACTCTCCAGTCTCTAGCCTCCAGCCTTGCCTCTATTCTCCAGCCTCCAGCCTCGCCTCCAGCCTCCAGCCTCACCTCTAGTCTCCAGCCTCCAGCCTCCAGACTAACCTCTAGTCTCCAGCCTCCAGCCTCGCCTCTAGTCTCCAGCCTCTAGCCTCACCTCTAGTCTCCAGCCTCTAGCCTCACCTCTAGTCTTCAGACTCCAGCCTCCAGCCTCGCCTCTAGTCCGCAGCCACGCCTCTACTCTCTAGTCTCCAGCCTCCTGCCTCAAGTGTCCTGACTCCAGCCTCACCCTGCCTCAAGTCTCCTGCCTCCAGCCTTGCCTCACCTCAAGCCTCTAGCCTCACCTCACCTCACCTCATCTCCAGCCTCCAGCGTCGTCTCTAGTCTCCAGACTCCAGCCTCCAGACTCGCTTCTGGTCTCCAGCCCCCAACCTCGCCTCCAGCCTCCAGCCTCGCCTCTAGTCTCCAGCCTCCAGCCTCCAGTCTCGCCGCTAGTCTCCAGCCTCCTGCCTCTAGCCTCCAGCCTCCAGCCTTCCCTCTAGTCTCTAGTCTCCAGCCTCCAGCCTCGCCTCTAGTCTCTAGTCTCCAGCCTCCAGGCTCGCCTCTCGTCTCTCGTCTCCAGTCTCGCCTCTCGTCTCTCGCCTCCAGCCTGCAGCCTCGCCTCTAGTCTCTAGTCTCTAGTCTCCAGCCTCTAGCCTCGCCTCCAGCCTCCAGCCTCGCCTCCAGCCTCCAGCCTCGCCTCTAGTCTCCAGCCTCCAGCCTCCAGACTCGCCGCTAGTCTCCAGCCTCCTGCCTCCAGCCTCACCTCTAGTCTCCAGCCTCCAGCCTCGCCTCCAGCCTCCAGCCTCCAGCCTCGCCTCTAGTCTCTAGCCTCCAGCCTCCAGCCTCGCCTCTAGTCTCTAGCCTCCAGCCTCCAGCCTCGCCTCCAGTCTCTAGTCTCCAGCCTCCAGCCTCACCTCTAGTCTCCAGCCTCGCTTCTAGTCTCTAGTCTGCAGCCTGCAGCCTCGCCTCTAGTCTGCAGCCTTGCATCTAGTCTCTAGTCTCTAGTCTCCAGCCTCGCCACTAGTCTCCAGCCTCGCCACTAGTCTCCAGCCTCGCCACTAGTCTCCAGCCTCCAGTCTCCAGCCTCGCCTCTAGTCTCTAGTCTCCAGCATCCAGCTTCCAGCCTCACCTCCAGTCTCTAGTCTCCAGTCTCCAGCCTCCAACGTTGCCTCTAGTCTCCAGCCTCCAGCCTCGCCTCTAGTCTCCAGCCTCCAGCCTTGCCTCTAGTCTCCAGCCTCCAGCCTCCAGCCTCGCCTCTAGTCTCCAGCCTCCAGCCTCCAGACTCGCCGCTAGTCTCCAGCCTCCAGCCTTGCCTCTAGTCTCCAGCCTCCAGCCTCCAGCCTCGCCTCTAGTCTCCAGCCTCCAGCCTCCAGACTCGCCGCTAGTCTCCAGCCTCCTGCCTCCAGCCTCACCTCTAGTCTCCAGCCTCCAGCCTCGCCTCCAGCCTCCAGCCTCGCCTCTAGTCTCTAGCCTCCAGCCTCACCTCCAGCCTCCAGCCTCGCCTCTAGTCTCTAGCCTCCAGCCTCCAGCCTCGCCTCTAGTCTGCAGCCTCGCCTCTAGTCTCTAGTCTCCAGCCTCCAGCCTCACCTCTAGTCTCCAGCCTCGCTTCTAGTCTCTAGTCTCCAGCCTGCAGCCTCGCCTCTAGTCTCCAGTCTCTAGTCTCCAGCCTCGCCACTAGTCTCCAGCCTCCAGTCTCCAGCCTCGCCTCTAGTCTCTGGTCTCCAGCATCCAGCTTCCAGCCTCACCTCCAGTCTCTAGTCTCCAGTCTCCAGCCTCCAACGTTGCCTCTAGTCTGCAGCCTCCAGCCTCGCCTCTAGTCTGCAGCCTCCAGCCTCGCCTCTAGTCTCCAGCCTCAAGCCTCGCCTCTAGTCTCCAGCCTCCAGCCTCCAGCCTCGCCTCTAGTCTCCAGCCTCCTGCCTTCAGCCTCACCTCTAGTCTCCAGCCTCCAGCCTCGCCTCCAGCCTCCAGCCTTCAGCCTCGCCTCTAGTCTCTAGCCTCCAGCCTCCAGCCTGGTCTCTAGTCTCCAGCCTCCAGCCTCGCATCTAGTCTCCAGCCTCTAGCCTCACCTCTAGTCTTCAGACTCCAGCCTCCAGCCTCGCCTGTAGTCTGCAGCCTCGCCTCTAGTCTCTAGTCTCCAGCCTCGCCTCTAGTCTCTAGTCTCCAGTCTGCAGCCTCGCCTCTAGTCTCTAGTCTCCAGTCTCCAGCCTCGCCACTAGTCTCCAGCCTCCAGTCTCCAGCCTCTAGCCTCGCCTCTAGTCTCCAGCCTCCAGCCTCAAGTCTCCTGACTCCAGCCTCGTCCTGCCTCAAGTCTCCTGCCTCCAGCCTTGCCTCATCTCAAGCCCCTAGGCTCGCCTCACCTCATCTCGTCTCCAGCCTCCAGCGTCGCCTCACCTCAAGTCTCCAGCTTCCAGCCTCCAGCCTCACCTCTAGTCTCCAGCCACCAGCCTCCAGCCTCGCCTCCAGCCTCCAGCCTCACCACTAGTCTCCAGCCACCAGCCTCGCCTCTAGTCTCCAGCCTCACCTCTAGTCTCCAGCCACCAGCCTCCAGCCTCGCCTCCAGCCTCCAGCCTCACCTCTAGTCCCCAGTCACCAGCCTCGCCTCTAGCCTCCAGCCTCACCTCTAGTCTCCAGCCACCAGCCTCCAGCCTCGCCTCTATTCTCCAGCCTCCAGCCTCCAGCCTCGCCTCTAGCCTCCAGCTTCCAGCCTTGCCTCTAGTCTCCAGCCTCCAGCCTCCAGCCTCGCCTCTAGTCTCCAGCCTCCAGCCTCCAGACTCGCCGCTAGTCTCCAGCCTCCAGCCTTGCCTCTAGTCTCCAGCCTCCAGCCTCCAGCCTCGCCTCTAGTCTCCAGCCTCCAGCCTCCAGACTCGCCGCTAGTCTCCAGCCTCCTGCCTCCAGCCTCACCTCTAGTCTCCAGCCTCCAGCCTCGCCTCCAGCCTCCAGCCTCGCCTCTAGTCTCTAGCCTCCAGCCTCGCCTCCAGCCTCCAGCCTCGCCTCTAGTCTCTAGCCTCCAGCCTCCAGCCTCGCCTCTAGTCTGCAGCCTCGCCTCTAGTCTCTAGTCTCCAGCCTCCAGCCTCACCTCTAGTCTCCAGCCTCGCTTCTAGTCTCTAGTCTCCAGCCTGCAGCCTCGCCTCTAGTCTGCAGCCTCGCCTCTAGTCTCCAGTCTCTGGTCTCCAGCCTCGCCACTAGTCTCCAGCCTCCAGTCTCCAGCCTCGCCTCTAGTCTCTGGTCTCCAGCATCCAGCTTCCAGCCTCACCTCCAGTCTCTAGTCTCCAGTCTCCAGCCTCCAACGTTGCCTCTAGTCTGCAGCCTCCAGCCTCGCCTCTAGTCTGCAGCCTCCAGCCTCGCCTCTAGTCTGCAGCCTCCAGCCTCGCCTCTAGTCTCCAGCCTCAAGCCTCGCCTCTAGTCTCCAGCCTCCAGCCTCCAGCCTCGCCTCTAGTCTCCAGCCTCCTGCCTTCAGCCTCACCTCTAGTCTCCAGCCTCCAGCCTCGCCTCCAGCCTCCAGCCTTCAGCCTCGCCTCTAGTCTCTAGCCTCCAGCCTCCAGCCTGGTCTCTAGTCTCCAGCCTCCAGCCTCGCATCTAGTCTCCAGCCTCTAGCCTCACCTCTAGTCTTCAGACTCCAGCCTCCAGCCTCGCCTGTAGTCTGCAGCCTCGCCTCTAGTCTCTAGTCTCCAGCCTCGCCTCTAGTCTCTAGTCTCCAGTCTGCAGCCTCGCCTCTAGTCTCTAGTCTCCAGTCTCCAGCCTCGCCACTAGTCTCCAGCCTCCAGTCTCCAGCCTCTAGCCTCGCCTCTAGTCTCCAGCCTCCAGCCTCAAGTCTCCTGACTCCAGCCTCGTCCTGCCTCAAGTCTCCTGCCTCCAGCCTTGCCTCATCTCAAGCCCCTAGGCTCGCCTCACCTCATCTCGTCTCCAGCCTCCAGCGTCGCCTCACCTCAAGTCTCCAGCTTCCAGCCTCCAGCCTCACCTCTAGTCTCCAGCCACCAGCCTCCAGCCTCGCCTCCAGCCTCCAGCCTCACCACTAGTCTCCAGCCACCAGCCTCGCCTCTAGTCTCCAGCCTCACCTCTAGTCTCCAGCCACCAGCCTCCAGCCTCGCCTCCAGCCTCCAGCCTCACCTCTAGTCCCCAGTCACCAGCCTCGCCTCTAGCCTCCAGCCTCACCTCTAGTCTCCAGCCACCAGCCTCCAGCCTCGCCTCTATTCTCCAGCCTCCAGCCTCCAGCCTCGCCTCTAGCCTCCAGCTTCCAGCCTTGCCTCTAGTCTCCAGCCACCAGCCTCCAGCCTCGCCTCTAGTCTCCAGCCTCCAGCCTCCAGCCTCGCCTCTAGTCTCCAGCCTCCAGCCTCCAGCCTCACCTCTAGTCTCTAGTCTCCAGCCTCCAGCCTCGCCTCTAGCCTCCAGCCTCCAGCCTCGCCTCTAGTCTCCAGCCTCCAGCCTCGCCTCTAGTCTCCAGCCTCCAGCCTCCAGCCTCGCCTCTAGTCTCCAGCCTCCAGCCTCACCTCTAGTCTCTAGTCTCCAGCCTCCAGCCTCGCCTCTAGTCTCCAGCCTCCAGCCTCACCTCTAGTCTCTAGTCTCCTGCCTCCAGCCTCGCCTCGAGTTTCCAGTCTCCAGCCTCCAGCCTCTCCTCCAGCCTCCAGCCTTGCCTCTAGTTTCCAGCCTCTAGCCTCCAGCCTCCAGCCTCGCCTGTATTCTCCAGCCTCCAGCCTCCAGACTCGCCTCCAGTCACCAGCCACCAGCCTCGCCTCTGGCCTCCAGCCTCCAGCCTCCAGCCTAGCCTCTAGCCTCCAGCCTCCAGCCTCGCCTCTAGTCTCCAGCCTCCAGCCTCCAGCCTCGCCTCTAGTCTCCAGCCTCCAGACTCGCCTCCAGCCTCCAGCCTCACCTCTAGTCTCTAGTCTCCAGCCTCCAGCCTCGCCTCTAGTCTCCAGCCTCCAGCCTCACCTCTAGTCTCTAGTCTCCTGCCTCCAGCCTCGCCTCGATTTTCAAGTCTCCAGCCTCCAGCCTCTCCTCCAGCCTCCAGCCTTGCCTCTAGTTTCCAGCCTCTAGCCTCCAGCCTCCAGCCTCGCCTGTATTCTCCAGCCTCCAGCCTCCAGACTCGCCTCCAGTCACCAGCCACCAGCCTCGCCTCTGGCCTCCAGCCTCCAGCCTCCAGCCTAGCCTCTAGCCTCCAGCCTTCAGCCTCGCCTCTAGTCTCCAGCCTCCAGCCTCCAGCCTCGCCTCTAGTCTCCAGCCTCCAGACTCGCCTCCAGCCTCCAGCCTCCAGCCTCGCCTCTAGTCTCCAGCCTCCAGCCTCGCCTCTAGTCTCCAGCCTCCAGCCTCACCTCTAGTCTCTAGTCTCCAGCCTCCAGCCTCGCCTCTAGTCTCCAGCCTCCAGCCTCGCCTCGAGTTTCCAGCCTCCAGCCTCACCTCCAGTCTCCAGCCTCCAGCCTCTCCTCCAGCCTCCAGCCTTGCCTCTAGTTTCCAGCCTCCAGCCTCGCCTCTAGTCTCTAGTCTCCAGCCTTCAGACTCGCTTCTGGTCTCCAGCCTCCAACCTCGCCTCCAGCCTCCAGCCTCGCCTCTACTCTCTAGTCTCCAGCCTCCAGCCTCACCTCCAGCCCCCAGCCTTGCTCTAGCCTCCAGCCTCCAGCCTCGCCTCCAGTCTCCAGCCTCCAGCCTCCAGCCTCACCTCTAGTCTCCAGCTTCCAGCCTCACCTCTAGTCTCCAGCCTCCAGCCTCCAGCCTCGCCTCTAGTCTTCAGCCTCCAGCCTCACCTTGAGTTTCCAGCCTCCAGCCTCACCTCTAGTCTCCAGCCTCCAGCCTCGCCTCTAGCCTCCAGCCTTGCCTCTAGTCTCCAGCATCCAGCCTCGCCTCTAGTCTCCAGCATCCAGCCTCACCTCTAGTCTCCAGCCTCCAGCCTCGCCTCTAGTCTGCAGCCTCTAGCCTCTAGTTTCCAGCCTCCAGCCTCGCCTCTAGTCTCTAGTCTCCAGCCTCCAGAGTCGCTTCTGGTCTCCAGCCCCCAACCTCGCCTCCAGCCTCCAGCCTTGCCTCTACTCTATAGTCTCCAGCCTCCAGCCTCGCTCTAGTCTCCAGCCTCCAGCCTCCAGCCTCACCTCTAGTCTCTAGTCTCTAGTCTCCAGCCTCCAGCCTCGCCTCCAGTCTACAGCCTCCAGCCTCGCCTCAAGTCTCCAGCTTCCAGCCTCCAGCCTCGCCTCTAGCCTCCAGCCTCACCTCTAGTCTCCAGACACCAGTCTCCAGCCACCAGCCTCCAGCCTCCAGCCTCGCCTCTAGTCTCCAGCCTCCAGCCTCCAGCCTCGCATCTGGTCTCCAGCCTCCAGCCTCCAGCCTCGCATCTGGTCTCCAGCCTCCAGCCTCGCCTCTAGACTTCAGCCTCGCCTCTAGTCTCCAGCCACCAGCCTCCAGCCTCCAGCCTCGCCTCCAGTCTCCAGCCTCCAGCCTCGCCTCTAGTCTTCAGCCTCCAGCCTCACCTCGAGTTTCCAGCCTCCAGCCTCACCTCTACTCTCCAGCCTCCAGCCTCGCCTCCAGCCTCCAGACTCGCTTCTGGTCTCCAGTCCCCAACCTCGCCTCCAGCCTCCAGCCTCGCCTCTAGTTTCCAGCCTCCAGCTTCGCCTCCAGCCTCCAGCCTCGCCTCTAGTCTCTAGCCTCCATCCTCCAGCCTCGCCTCTAGTCTATAGCCTCCATCCTCCAGCATCCAGCCTCGCCTCTAGTCTCTAGTCTCTCGTCTCCAGCTTCCAGCCTTGCCTGTAGTCTCCAGCCTCTAGTCTCGCCTCTAGTCTCCAGCCTCTAGTCTCGCCTCTAGTCTCCAGCCTCTAGCCTCACCTCTATTCTGCAGCCTCCAGCCTCGCCTCCAGCCTCGCCTCCAGCCTCCAGCCTCACCTCTAGTCTCTAGTCTCCAGCCTCCAGCCTCACCTCTGGCCTCCAGCCTCCAGCCTCGCCTCTAGTCTCCAGCCTCCAGCCTCTCCTCCAGCCTCCAGCCTCGCCTCTAGTCTCCAGCCTCCAGCCTCACCTCTAGTCTCTAGTCTCCAGCCTCCAGCCTCAACTCTGGCCTCCAGCCTCCAGCCTCCAGCCTCGCCTCTAGTCTCCAGCCTCCAGCCTCTCCTCCAGCCTCCAGCCTCGCCTCTAGTCTCCAGCCTCCAGCCTCGCCTCTAGTCTCTAGTCTCCAGCCTCCGGACTCGCTTCTGCTCTCCAGCCCGCAACTTCGCCTCTAGTTTCCAGCCTCCAGCCTCGCCTCCAGCCTCCAGCCTCCAGCCTCGCCTCTAGTCTATAGTCTCCATCCTCCAGCTTCCAGCCTCGCCTCTAGTCTCCAGTCTCTAGTCTCGCCTCTAGTCTCCAGCCTCGCCTCTAGTCTCCAGCCTCTAGCCTCACCTCTAGTCTGCAGCCTCCAGCCTCCAGCCTTGCCTCTTTTCTCTAGTCTCTCGTCTCCAGCTTCCAGCCTCGCCTGTAGTCTCCAGCTTCTAGTCTCGCCCCTAGTCTCCAGCCTCCAGCCTCACCTCTAGTCTGCAGCCTCCAGCCTCGCCTCCAGCCTCCAGCCTCGCCTCTAGTCTCCAGGTTCCAGCCTCGCCTCTAGTCTCTAGTCTCCAGCCTCCAGACTCGCTTCTGCTCTCCAGCCCGCAACTTCGCCTCTAGTTTCCAGCCTCCAGCCTCGCCTCCAGCCTCCAGCCTCGCCTCCATCCTCCAGCCTCGCCTCTAGTCTATAGTCTCCACCCTCCAGCATCCAGCCTCGCCTCTAGTCTCTAGTCTCTAGTCTCTCGTCTCCAGCTTCCAGCCTCGCCTGTAGTGTCCAGCCTCTAGTCTCGCCTCTAGTCTCCAGCCTCCAGACTCGCTTCTGCTCTCCAGCCCGCAACTTCACCTCTAGTTTCCAGCCTCCAGCCTCGCCTCCAGCCTCCAGCCTCGCCTCTAGTCTCCAGCCTCGCCTCTAGTCTATAGTCTCCATCCTCCATCTTCCAGCCTCGCCTGTAGTCTCCAGCCTCTAGTCTCGCCTCTAGTCTCCAGCCTCGCCTCTAGTCTCCAGCCTCTAGCCTCACCTCTAACTGCAGCCTCCAGCCTCCAGCCTCCAGCCTCGCCTCTAGTCTCCAGCCTCCAGCCTCTCCTCCAGCCTCCAGCCTCGCCTCTAGTCTCTAGTCTCCAGCCTCCGGACTCGCTTCTGCTCTCCAGCCCGCAACTTCGCCTCTAGTTTCCAGCCTCCAGCCTCGCCTCCAGCCTCCAGCCTCCAGACTCGCCTCTAGTCTATAGTCTCCATCCTCCAGCTTCCAGCCTCGCCTCTAGTCTCCAGCCTCTAGTCTCGCCTCTAGTCTCCAGCCTCGCCTCTAGTCTCCAGCCTCCAGCCTCACCTCTAGTCTGCAGCCTCCAGCCTCCAGCCTTGCCTCTTGTCTCTAGTCTCTCGTCTCCAGCTTCCAGCCTCGCCTGTAGTCTCCAGCTTCCAGTCTCGCCTCTAGTCTCCAGCCTCCAGCCTCACCTCTAGTCTGCAGCCTCCAGCCTCGCCTCCAGCCTCCAGCCTCGCCTCTAGTCTCCAGGTTCCAGCCTCGCCTCTAGTCTCTAGTCTCCAGCCTCCAGACTCGCTTCTGCTCTCCAGCCCGCAACTTCGCCTCTAGTTTCCAGCCTCCAGCCTCGCCTCCAGCCTCCAGCCTCGCCTCCATCCTCCAGCCTCGCCTCTAGTCTATAGTCTCCACCCTCCAGCATCCAGCCTCGCCTCTAGTCTCTAGTCTCTAGTCTCTCGTCTCCAGCTTCCAGCCTCGCCTGTAGTGTCCAGCCTCTAGTCTCGCCTCTAGTCTCCAGCCTCTAGCCTCACCTCTAGTCTGCAGCCTCCAGCCTCGCCTCCAGCCTCCAGCCTCACCTCTGGTCTTTAGTCTCCAGCCTCCAGCCTCGCCTCTAGTCTCCAGCCTCCGGCCTCGCCTCGAGTCTCCAGCCTCCAGCCTCACCTCTAGTCTGAAGCCTCCAGCCTCTCCTCCAGCCTCCAGCCTCGCCTCTAGTCTCCAGCCTCCAGCCTCGCCTCTAGTCTCTAGTCTCCAGCCTCCAGACTCGCTTCTGCTCTCCAGCCCGCAACTTCACCTCTAGTTTCCAGCCTCCAGCCTCGCCTCCAGCCTCCAGCCTCGCCTCTAGTCTCCAGCCTCGCCTCTAGTCTATAGTCTCCATCCTCCATCTTCCAGCCTCGCCTGTAGTCTCCAGCCTCTAGTCTCGCCTCTAGTCTCCAGCCTCGCCTCTAGTCTCCAGCCTCTAGCCTCACCTCTAACTGCAGCCTCCAGCCTCCAGCCTCGCCTCTACTCTCCAGTCTCTAGCCTCCAGCCTCGCCTCTATTCTCCAGCCTCCAGCCTCGCCTCCAGCCTCCAGCCTCGCTCTAGTCTCTAGCCTCCAGCCTCCAGCCTCGCCTCTAGTCCCTAGTCTACAGCCTCTAGCCTCTCATCTAGTCTCCAGCCTCCAGCCTTCAGCCTCACCTCTAGTCTCCAGCCTCCAGCCTCGCCTCTAGTCTCCAGCCTCACCTCTAGTCTCCAGCCTCCAGCCTCACCTCTAGTCTCCAGCCTCCAGCCTCCAGCCTCGCCTCTAGTCTCCAGCCTCCAGCCTCGCCTCTAGTCTCCAGCCTCCAGCCTCCAGCCTCGCCTCCAGTCTCCAGCCTCCAGCCTCGCCTCTAGTCTCCAGCCTCCAGCCTCGCCTCTAGTCTCTAGTCTCCAGCCTCCAGACTCGCTTCTGCTCTCCAGCCCGCAATTTCGCCTCTAGTCTCCAGCCTCGCCTCTAGTCTATCGTCTCCATCCTCCAGCTTCCAGCCTCGCCTCTAGTCTCGCCTCTAGTCTCCAGCCTCGCCTCTCGTCTCCAGCCTCTAGCCTCACCTCTAGTCTGCAGCCTCCAGCCTCCAGCCTCGCCTCTACTCTCCAGTCTCTAGCCTCCAGCCTCGCCTCTATTCTCCAGCCTCCAACCTCCAGCCTCGCTCTAGTCTCTAGCCTCCAGCCTCCAGCCTCGCCTCTAGTCCCTAGTCTCCAGCCTCTAGCCTCTCATCTAGTCTCCAGCCTCCAGCCTCACCTCTAGTCTCCAGCCTCCAGCCTCGCCTCTAGTCTCCAGCCTCCAGCCTCGCCTCCAGTCTCCAGCCTGCAGCCTCACCTCTAGTCTCCAGCCTCCAGCCTCCAGCCTCGCCTCTCGTCTCCAGCCTCCAGCATCGCCTCTAGTCTCCAGCCACCAGACTCGCCTCGAGTTTCCAGCCTCCAGCCTCTCATCCAGCCTCCAGCCTCTCCTCCAGCCTCCAGCCTCGCCTCTAGTCTCCAGCCTCCAGCCTCGCCTCTAGTCTCTAGTCTCCAGCCTCTAGACTCGCTTCTGGTCTCCAGCCCCCAACTTCGCCTCTAGTTTCCAGCCTCCAGCCTCGCCTCCAGCCTCCAGCCTGGCCTCTAGTCTCAAGCCTCCAGCCACCAGCCTCGCCTCTAGTCTATAGTCTCCATCCTCCAGCTTCCAGCCTCGCCTCTAGTCTCCAGCCTCTAGTCTCGCATCTAGTCTCCAGCCTCGCCTCTACTCTCCAGCCTCTAGCCTCACCTCTAGTCTCCAGCCACCAGCCTCCAGCCTCGCCTCCAGCCTCCAGCCTCACCTCTAGTCTCCAGCCACCAGCCTCGCCTCAAGTCTCCAGCCTCACCTCTAGTCTCCAGCCACCAGCCTCCAGCCTCGCCTCCAGCCTCACCTCTAGTCTCCAGTCACCAGCCTCGCCTCTAGCCTCCAGCCTCACCTCTAGTCTCCAGCCACCAGCCTCCAGCCTCCAGCCTCGCCTCTATTCTCCAGCCTCCAGACTCGCCTCTAGTCACCAGCCTCCAGCCTCGCCTCCAGCCTTCAGACTCGCTTCTGGTCTCCAGCCCCCAACCTCGCCTCCAGCCTCCAGCCTCGCCTCTAGTCTCTAGCCTCCAGCCTCACCTCTAGCCTCCAGCCTCACCTCGAGTTTCCAGCCTCCAGCCTCACCTCTAGTCTCCAGCCTCCAGCCTCTCCTCCAGCCTCCAGCCTCGCCTCTAGTCTCCAGCCTCCAGCCTCGCCTCTAGTCTCCAGCCTCCAGCCTCCAGCCTCGCCTCCAGTCTCCAGCCTCCAGCCTCGCCTCTAGTCTCCAGCCTCCAGCCTCGCCTCTAGTCTCTAGTCTCCAGCCTCCAGACTCGCTTCTGCTCTCCAGCCCGCAATTTCGCCTCTAGTCTCCAGCCTCGCCTCTAGTCTATCGTCTCCATCCTCCAGCTTCCAGCCTCGCCTCTAGTCTCGCCTCTAGTCTCCAGCCTCGCCTCTCGTCTCCAGCCTCTAGCCTCACCTCTAGTCTGCAGCCTCCAGCCTCCAGCCTCGCCTCTACTCTCCAGTCTCTAGCCTCCAGCCTCGCCTCTATTCTCCAGCCTCCAACCTCCAGCCTCGCTCTAGTCTCTAGCCTCCAGCCTCCAGCCTCGCCTCTAGTCCCTAGTCTCCAGCCTCTAGCCTCTCATCTAGTCTCCAGCCTCCAGCCTCACCTCTAGTCTCCAGCCTCCAGCCTCGCCTCTAGTCTCCAGCCTCCAGCCTCGCCTCCAGTCTCCAGCCTGCAGCCTCACCTCTAGTCTCCAGCCTCCAGCCTCCAGCCTCGCCTCTCGTCTCCAGCCTCCAGCATCGCCTCTAGTCTCCAGCCACCAGACTCGCCTCGAGTTTCCAGCCTCCAGCCTCTCATCCAGCCTCCAGCCTCTCCTCCAGCCTCCAGCCTCGCCTCTAGTCTCCAGCCTCCAGCCTCGCCTCTAGTCTCTAGTCTCCAGCCTCTAGACTCGCTTCTGGTCTCCAGCCCCCAACTTCGCCTCTAGTTTCCAGCCTCCAGCCTCGCCTCCAGCCTCCAGCCTCCAGCCTGGCCTCTAGTCTCAAGCCTCCAGCCACCAGCCTCGCCTCTAGTCTATAGTCTCCATCCTCCAGCTTCCAGCCTCGCCTCTAGTCTCCAGCCTCTAGTCTCGCATCTAGTCTCCAGCCTCGCCTCTACTCTCCAGCCTCTAGCCTCACCTCTAGTCTCCAGCCACCAGCCTCCAGCCTCGCCTCCAGCCTCCAGCCTCACCTCTAGTCTCCAGCCACCAGCCTCGCCTCAAGTCTCCAGCCTCACCTCTAGTCTCCAGCCACCAGCCTCCAGCCTCGCCTCCAGCCTCACATCTAGTCTCCAGTCACCAGCCTCGCCTCTAGCCTCCAGCCTCACCTCTAGTCTCCAGCCACCAGCCTCCAGCCTCCAGCCTCGCCTCTATTCTCCAGCCTCCAGACTCGCCTCTAGTCACCAGCCTCCAGCCTCGCCTCCAGCCTTCAGACTCGCTTCTGGTCTCCAGCCCCCAACCTCGCCTCCAGCCTCCAGCCTCGCCTCTAGTCTCTAGCCTCCAGCCTCACCTCTAGCCTCCAGCCTCACCTCGAGTTTCCAGCCTCCAGCCTCACCTCTAGTCTCCAGCCTCCAGCCTCTCCTCCAGCCTCCAGCCTCGCCTCTAGTCTCCAGCCTCGCCTCTAGTCTCTAGTCTCCAGCCTCCAGACTCGCTTCTGCTCTCCAGCCCGCAACTTCGCCTCTAGTTTCCAGCCTCCAGCCTCCAGCCTCGCCTCCAGCCTCCAGCCTCGCCTCTAGTCTCCAGCCTCGCCTCTAGTCTATAGTCTCCATCCTCCAGCTTCCAGCCTCGCCTCTAGTCTCCAGCCTCTAGTCTCGCCTCTAGTCTCCAGCCTCGACTCTAGTCTCCAGCCTCTAGCCTCACCTCTAGTCTGCAGCCTCCAGCCTCCAGCCTCGCCTCTACTCTCCAGTCTCTAGCCTCCAGCCTCGCCTCTATTCTCCAGCCTCCAGCCTCGCCTCCAGCCTCCAGCCTCGCTCTAGTCTCTAGCCTGCAGCCTCCAGCCTCGCCTCTAGTCCCTAGTCTCCAGCCTCTAGCCTCTCATCTAGTCTCCAGCCTCCAGCCTCCAGCCTCACCTCTAGTCTCCAGCCTCCAGCCTCGCCTCTAGTATCCAGCCTCCAGCCTCAACTCTAGTCTCCAGCCTCCAGCCTCCAGCCTCGCCTCTAGTCTCCAGCCTCCAGCCTCGCCTCTAGTCTCCAGCCACCAGCCTCGCCTCGAGTTTCCAGCCTCCAGCCTCTCATCCAGCCTCCAGCCTCTCATCCAGCCTCCAGCCTCGCCTCTAGTCTCCAGCCTCCAGCCTCGCCTCTAGTCTATAGTCTCCATCCTCCAGCTTCCAGCCTCGCCTCTAGTCTCCAGCCTCTAGTCTCGCCTCTAGTCTCCAGCCTCGCCTCTAGTCTCCAGCCTCTAGCCTCACCTCTAGTCTGCAGCCTCCAGCCTCCAGCCTCGCCTCTACTCTCCAGTCTCTAGCCTCCAGCCTTGCCTCTATTCTCCAGCCTCCAGCCTCGCCTCCAGCCTCCAGCCTCGCTCTAGTCTCTAGCCTCCAGCCTCCAGCCTCGCCTCTAGTCCCTAGTCTCCAGCCTCTAACCTCTCATCGTCTCCAGCCTCCAGCCTCCAGCCTCACCTCTAGTCTCCAGCCTCCAGCCTCACCTCTAGTCTCCAGCCTCCAGCCTCGCCTCTAGTCTCCAGCCTCCAGCCTCCAGCCTCACCTCTAGTCTCCAGCCTCCAGCCTCACCTCTAGTCTCCAGCCTCCAGCCTCGCCTCTAGTCTCCAGCCACCAGCCTCGCCTCGAGTTTCCAGCCTCCAGCCTCTCATCCAGCCTCCAGCCTCTCATCCAGCCTCCAGCCTCTCCTCCAGCCTCCAGCCTCGCCTCTAGTCTCTAGTCTCCAGCCTCTAGACTCGCTTCTGGTCTCCAGCCCCCAACTTCGCCTCTAGTTTCCAGCCTCCAGCCTCGCCTCCAGCCTCCAGCCTCGCCTCTAGTCTCCAGCCTCCAGCCTCGCCTCTAGTTTCCAGCCTCCAGCCTCGCCTCTAGTCTCTAGTCTCCAGCCTCCAGAGTTGCTTCTGGTCTCCAGTCCCCAACCTCGCCTCCAGCCTCCAGCCTTGCCTCTACTCTCTAGTCTCCAGCCTCCAGCCTCGCTCTAGTCTCTAGCCTGCAGCCTCCAGCCTCGCCTCTAGTCCCTAGTCTCCAGCCTCTAGCCTCTCATCTAGTCTCCAGCCTCCAGCCTCACCTCTAGACTCTAGTCTCTAGTCTCCAGCCTCCAGCCTCGCCTCTAGTCTACAGCCTCCAGCCTCGCCTAGAGTCTCCAGCTTCCAGCCTCCAGCCTCGCCTCTAGTCACCAGCCTCGACTCTAGTCTCCAGCCTACATTCTCCACCCTCTAGCCTCGCCTCTAGTCGCCAGCCTCCAGCCTCCAGTCTCAAGTCTCCTAACTCCAGATTCGCCCCGCCTCAAGTCTCCTGCCTCCAACCTCGCCTCACCTCAAGCCTCAAGCCTCTCCTCACCTCACCTCGTCTCCAGCCTCCAGCGTCGCCTCGCCTCAAGTCTCCAGCCACCAGCCTCCAGCCTCCAGCCTCGCCTCCAGCCTCCAGCCTCGCCACTAGTCTCCAGCCTCCAGCCTCGCCTCTAGTCTTCAGCCTCCAGCCTCGCCTCTAGTCTTCAGCCTCCAGCCTCACCTCGAGTTTCCAGCCTCCAGCCTCACCTCTAGTCTCCAGCCTCCAGCCTCGCCTCCAGCCTCCAGACTCGCATCTGGTCTCCAGCCCCCAACCTCGCCTCCAGCCTCCAGCCTCGCCTCTAGTTTCCAGCCTCCAGCCTCGCCTCCAGCCTCCAGCCTCGCCTCTAGTCTCTAGCCTCCATCCTCCAGCCTCGCCTCTAGTCTATAGCCTCCATCCTCCAGCATCCAGCCTCGCCTCTAGTCTCCAGTCTCTAGTCTCTCGTCTCCAGCTTCCAGCCTCGCCTGTAGTCTCCAGCCTCTAGCCTCACCTCTAGTCTGCAGCCTCCAGCCTCGCCTCCAGCCTCCAGCCTCACCTCTAGTCTCTAGTCTCCAGCCTCCAGCCTCACCTCTAGCCTCCAGCCTCCAGCCTCCAGCCACGCCTCTAGTCTCCAGCCTCCAGCCTCGCCTCGAGTTTCCAGCCTCCAGCCTCACCTCTAGTCTCCAGCCTCCAGCCTCTCATCCAGCCTCCAGCCTCGCCTCTAGTCTCCAGCCTCCAGCCTCGCCTCTAGTCTCTAGTCTTCAGCCTACAGACTCGCTTCTGCTCTACAGCCCGCTACTTCGCCTCTAGTTTCCAGCCTCCAGCCTCGCCTCCAGCCTCCAGCCTCGCCTCTAGTCTCCAGCCTCGCCTCTAGTCTATAGTCTCCATCCTCCAGCTTCCAGCCTCGCCTCTAGTCTCCAGCCTCTAGTCTCGCCTCTAATCTCCAGCCTCGCCTCTAGTATCCAGCCTCTAGCCTCACCTCTAGTCTGCAGCCTCCAGCCTCCAGCCTCGCCTCTACTCTCCAGTCTCTAGCCTCCAGCCTCGCCTCTATTCTCCAGCCTCCAGCCTCGCCTCCAACCTCCAGCCTCGCTCTAGTCTCTAGCCTCCAGCCTCCAGCCTCGCCTCTAGTCCCTAGTCTCCAGCCTCTAGCCTCTCATCTAGTCTCTAGTCTCCAGCCTCCAGCCTCACCTCTAGTCTCCAGCCTCCAGCCTCGTCTCTAGTATCCAGCCTCCAGCCTCACTTCTAGTCTCCAGCCTCCAGCCTCCAGCCTCGCCTCTAGTCTCCAGCCTCCAGCCTCGCCTCTAGTCTCTAGTCTCCAGCCTCTAGACTCGCTTCTGGTCTCCAGCTCCCAACTTCGCCTCTAGTTTCCAGCCTGCAGCCTCGCCTCCAGCCTCCAGCCTTGCCTCTAGTCTCAAGCCTCCAGCCACCAGCCTCGCCTCTAGTCTATAGTCTCCATCCTCCAGCTTCCAGCCTCGCCTCTATTCTCCAGCCTCTAGTCTCGCCTCTAGTCTCAAGCCTCGCCTCTACTCTCCAGCCTCTAGCCTCACCTCTAGTCTCCAGCCACCAGCCTCCAGCCTCCAGCCTCACCTGTAGTCTCCAGCCACCAGCCTCGCCTCTAGTCTCCAGCCTCACCTCTAGTCTCCAGCCTCCAGCCTCCAGCCTCGTCTCTAGTCTCCAGCCTCCAGCCTCCAGCCTCGCCTCAAGTCTCCAGCCTCCAGCCTCACCTCTAGTCTCTAGTCTCCAGCCTCCAGCCTCGCCTCTAGTCTCCAGCATTCAACCTCACTTCTAGTCTCCAGCCTCCAGCCTCGCCTCGAGTTTCCAGCCTCCAGCCTCACCTCCAGTCTCCAGCCTCCAGCCTCTCCTCCAGCCTCCAGCCTCGCCTCTAGTCTCTAGTCTCCAGCCTTCAGACTCGCTTCTGGTCTCCAGCCTCCAATCTCGCCCCCAGCCTCCAGCCTCGCCTCTACTCTCTAGTGTCCAGCCTCCAGCCCTGCCTCTAGTCTCCAGCCACCAGCCTCCACCCTCCAGCCTCGCCTCCAGTCTCCAGCCACCAGCCTCCAGCCCTGCCTCTAGTCTCCAGCCTCGCCTCCAGCCTCCAGCCTCGCTCTAGTCTCCAGTCTCGCCTCCAGTCTCCAGCCTCCAGCCTCGCCTCCAGCCTCCAGCCTCGCTCTAGTCTCCAGCCTCCAGCCTCGCCTCTAGTCTCCAGCCACCAGCCTCACCTCTAGTCTCCAGCCTCACCTCTAGTCTCCAGCCACCAGCCTCCAGCCTCGCCTCCAGCCTCCAGCCTCACCTCTAGTCTCCAGTCACCAGCCTCGCCTCTAGCCTCCAGCCTCGCCTCTATTCTCCAGCCTCCAGCCTCCAGACTCGCCTCTAGTCACCAGCCTCCAGCCTCGCCTCCAGCCTCCAGACTCGCTTCTGGTCTCCAGCCCCCAAGCTCGCCTCCAGCCTCCAGCCTCGCCTCTAGTCTCTAGCCTCCATCCTCCATCCTCGCCTCTAGTCTATAGTCTCCATCCTCCAGCATCCAGCCTCGCCTCTAGTCTCTAGTCTCTCGTCTCCAGCATCCAGCCTCGCCTGTAGTGTCCAGCCTCTAGTCTCGCCTCTAGTCTCCAGCCTCTAGCCTCACCTCTAGTCTGCAGCCTCCAGCCTCGCCTCCAGCCTCCAGCCTCACCTCTAGTCTCTAGTCTCCAGCCTCCAGCCTCACCTCTAGTCTCCAGCCTCCAGCCTCACCTCTAGCCTCCAGCCTCGCCTCTAGTCTCCAGCCTCCAGCCTCGCCTCGAGTTTCCAGCCTCCAGCCTCGCCTTGACTTTCCAGCCTCCAGCCTCACCTCTAGTCTCCAGCCTCCAGCCTCGCCTCTAGTCTCCAGCCTCCAGCCTCCAGCCTCGCATCCGGTCTCCAGCCTCCAGCCTCGCCTCCAGTCTTCAGCCTCGCCTCTAGTCTCCAGCCACCAGCCTCCAGCCTCCAGCCTCGCCTCCAGTCTCCAGCCTCCAGCCTCCAGCCTCGCCTCTAGTCTTCAGCCTCAAGGCTCACCTCGAGTTTCCAGCCTCCAGCCTCACCTCTAGTCTCCAGCCTCCAGCCTCGCCTCCAGCCTCCAGACTCGCTTCTGGTCTCCAGCCCCTAACCTCGCCTCCAGCCTCCAGCCTCGCCTCTAGTTTCCAGCCTCCAGCCTCGCCTCCAGCCTCCAGCCTCGCCTCTAGTCTCTAGCCTCCATCCTCCAGCCTCGCCTATAGTCTATAGTCTCCATCCTCCAGCATCCAGCCTCGCCTCTAGTCTCTAGTCTCTAGTCTCTCATCTCCAGCTTCCAGCCTCGCCTCTAGTCTCCAGCTTCCAGCCTCCAGCCTCGCCTCTAGTCTCCAGCTTCCAGCCTCCAGCCTCGCCTCTAGTCTCCAGCTTCCAGCCTCCAGCCTTGCCTCTAGTCTCCAGCCTACATTCTCCAGCCTCTAGCCTCGCCTCTAGTCGCCATCCTCCAGCCTGCAGCCTCGCCTCAAGTCTCCAGCCTCCAGCCTCAAGTCTCCTGACTCCAGCTTCGCCTCGCATCTAGTCTCCAGCCTCCAGCCTCCAGCCTCGTCTCTAGTCTCCAGCCTCCAGCCTCGACTCGAGTTTCCAGCCTCCAGCCTCACCTCTAGTCTCCAGCCTCCAGCCTCTCCTCCAGCCTCCAGCCTCACCTCCATTCTCCAGCCTCCAGCCTCGCCTCCAGCCTCCAGCCTCGCTCTAGTCTCTAGCCTCCAGCCTCCAGCCTAGCCTCTAGTCCCTAGTCTCCAGCCTCTAGCCTCTCATCTAGTCTCCAGCCTCCAGCCTCCAGCCTCCAGCCTCACCTCTAGTCTCCAGCCACCACCCTCGCCTCTAGTCTCCAGCCTCACCTCTAGTCTCCAGCCACCAGCCTCCAGCCTCGCCTCCAGCCTCCAGCCTCACCTCTAGTCTCCAGTCACCAGCCTCGCCTCTAGCCTCCAGCCTCACCTCTAGTCTCCAGCCACCAGCCTCCAGCCTCGCCTCTATTCTCCAGCCTCCAGCCTCCAGCCTCACCTCTAGTCTCCAGCCACCAGCCTCCAGCCTCCAGCCTCGCCTCTATTCTCCAGCCTCCAGCCTCCAGACTCGCCTCTAGTCACCAGCCACCAGCCTCGCCTCGAGCCTCTAGCATCCAGCCTCCAGCCTCGCCTCTAGCCTCCAGCCTCCGGCCTTGCCTCTAGTCTCCAGCCTCCAGCCTCCAGCCTCGCCTCTAGTCTCCAGCCTCCAGCCTCCAGCCTCGCCTCTAGTCTCCAGCCTCCAGCCTCACCTCTAGTCTCTAGTCTCCAGCCTCCAGCCTCGCCTCTAGTCTCCATCCTCCAGCCTCACCTCTAGCCTCCAGCCTCCAGCCTCGCCTCTAGTCTCCAGCCTCCAGCCTCGCCCCTAGTCTCCAGCCTCCTGCCTCCAGCCTCGCCTCTAGTCTCCAGCCTCCAGCCTCACCTCTAGTCTCTAGTCTCCAGCCTCCAGCCTCACCTCTAGTCTCCAGCCTCCAGCCTCGCCCCTAGTCTTCAGCCTCCAGCCTCCAGCCTCACCTCTAGTCTCTAGTCTCCATCCTCCAGCCTCACCTCTAGCCTCCAGCCTCCAGCCTCGCCTCTAGTCTCCAGCCTCCAGCCTCGCCCCTAGTCTCCAGCCTCCTGCCTCCAGCCTCGCCTCTAGTCTCCAGCCTCCAGCCTCACCTCTAGTCTCTAGTCTCCAGCCTCCAGCCTCACCTCTAGTCTCCAGCCTCCAGCCTCGCCCCTAGTCTTCAGCCTCCAGCCTCCAGCCTCACCTCTAGTCTCTAGTCTCCAGCCTCCAGCCTCACCTCTAGTCTCCAGCCTCCAGCCTCACCTCTAGCCTCCAGCCTCCAGCCTCCAGCCTCGCCTCTAGTCTCCAGCCTCCAGCCTCCAGACTCGCCTCTAGTCTCCAGCCTCCAGCCTCACCTCTAGTCTCTAGTCTCCAGCCTCCAGCCTCGCCTCTAGTCTCCAGCCTCCAGCCTGCAGCCTCGCCTCTAGTCTCCAGCCTCCAGCCTCACCTCTAGTCTCTAGTCTCCAGCCTCCAGCCTCACCTCTAGCCTCCAGCCTCCAGCCTCCAGCCTCGCCTCTAGTCTCCAGCCTCCAGCCTCCAGACTCGCCTCTAGTCTCCAGCCTCCAGCCTCACCTCTAGTCTCTAGTCTCCAGCCTCCAGCCTCGCCTCTAGTCTCCAGCATCCAACCTCACCTCTAGTCTCCAGCCTCCAGCCTCGCCTCGAGTTTCCAGCCTCCAGCCTCACCTCCAGTCTCCAGCCTCCAGCCTCTCCTCCAGCTTCTAGCCTCGCCTCTAGTCTCCAGCCTCTAGTCTCGCCTCTAGTCTCCAGCCTCGCCTCTAGTCTCCAGCCTCTAGCCTCACCTCTAGTCTGCAGCCTCCAGCCTCTCCTCCAGCCTCCAGCCTCACCTCCATTCTCCAGCCTCCAGCCTCGCCTCCAGCCTCCAGCCTCGCTCTAGTCTCTAGCCTCCAGCCTCCAGCCTAGCCTCTAGTCCCTAGTCTCCAGCCTCTAGCCTCTCATCTAGTCTCCAGCCTCCAGCCTCCAGCCTCACCTCTAGTCTCCAGCCTCCAGCCTCACCTCTAGTCTCCAGCCTCCAGCCTCGCCTCTAGTCTCCAGCCTCCATCCTCGCATCTCGTCTCCAGCTTCCAGCCTGACATCTAGTATCCAGCCTGCAGCCTCCAGCCTCGCCTCTAGTCTCTAGTCTCCAGCCTCCAGCATCCAGTCTCGCCTCTAGTCTCTAGTCTCTAGTCTCCAGCCTCCAGCCTCGCCTCTAGTCTGCAGCCTCTAGCCTCGCCTCTAGTCTCCAGCTTCCAGCCTCCAGCCTCGCCTCTAGTCTCCAGCTTCCAGCCTCCAGCCTCCAGCCTCGCCTCTAGTCTCCAGCTTCCAGCCTCCAGCCTTGCCTCTAGTCTCCAGCCTACATTCTCCAGCCTCTAGCCTCGCCTCTAGTCGCCATCCTCCAGCCTGCAGCCTCGCCTCAAGTCTCCAGCCTCCAGCCTCAAGTCTCCTGACTCCAGCTTCGCCTCGCATCTAGTCTCCAGCCTCCAGCCTCCAGCCTCGCCTCTAGTCTCCAGCCTCCAGCCTCGACTCGTGTTTCCAGCCTCCAGCCTCACCTCTAGTCTCCAGCCTCCAGCCTCTCCTCCAGCCTCCAGCCTCACCTCCATTCTCCAGCCTCCAGCCTCGCCTCCAGCCTCCAGCCTCGCTCTAGTCTCTAGCCTCCAGCCTCCAGCCTAGCCTCTAGTCCCTAGTCTCCAGCCTCTAGCCTCTCATCTAGTCTCCAGCCTCCAGCCTCCAGCCTCACCTCTAGTCTCCAGCCTCCAGCCTCACCTCTAGTCTCCAGCCTCCAGCCTCACCTCTAGTCTCCAGTCTCCAGCCTCGCCTCTAGTCTCCAGCCTCCAGCCTCCAGTCTCGCCTCTAGTCTCCAGCCTCTAGCCTCCAGCCTCACCTCTAATCTCTAGTCTCCAGCCTCCAGCCTCACCTCTAGTCTCCAGCCACCAGCCTCCAGCCTCCAGCCTCGCCTCTAGTCTCCAGCCTCCAGCCTCCAGCCTCGCCTCTAGTCTCCAGCCTCCAGCCTCCAGCCTCACCTCTAGTCTCTAGTCTCCAGCCTCCAGCCTCACCGCTAGTCTCCAGCCTCCAGCCTCGCCTCTAGTCTCCAGCCTCCAGCCTCGCCTCTAGTCTCCAGCCTCCAGCCTCGCCTCGAGTTTCCAGCCTCCAGCCTCACCTCTAGTCTCCAGCCTCCAGCCTCTCCTCCAGCCTCACCTCTAGTCTCTAGTCTCCAGCCTCCAGACTCGCTTCTGTCTCCAGTCCCCAACTTCGCCTCTAGTTTCCAGCCTCCAGCCTCCAGCCTCGCCTCTAGTCTCTAGCCTCCAGCCTCCAGCCTCGCCTCTAGTCTATAGTCTCCATCCTCCAGCAGCCAGCCTCGCCTCTAGTCTCTAGTCTCTAGTCTCTAGTCTCCAGCTTCCAGCCTCGCCTCTAGTCTCCAGCCTCTAGTCTCGCCTCTAGTCTCCAGCCTCGCCTCTAGTCTCCAGCCTCTAGCCTCACCTCTAGTCTGCAGCCTCCAGCCTCGCCTCTACTCTCCAGTCTCTAGCCTCCAGCCTCGCCTCTCATCTCCAGCCTCCAGCCTCCAGCCTCGCCTCCAGCCTACATTCTCCAGCCTCTAGCCTCGCCTCTAGTCGCTGGCCTCCAGCCTGCAGCCTTGCCTCATGTCTCCAGCCTCCAGCCTCAAGTCTCCTAACTCCAGCTTCGCCTCGCATCTAGTCTCCAGCCTCCAGCCTCACCTCTAGTCTCCAGCCTCCAGCCTCCAGCGTGACCTCTAGTCTCTAGTCTCCAGCCTCCAGCCTCGCCTCTAGTCTCCAGCATCCAGCCTCACCTCTAGTCTCCAGCCTCCAGCCTCCAGCCTCACCTCTAGTCTCCAGCCTCCAGCCTCACCTCTAGTCTCCAGCCTCACCTCTAGTCTCCAGCCTCCAGCCTCCAGCCTGACCTCTAGTCTCTAGTCTCCAGCCTCCAGCCTCGCCTCTAGTCTCCAGCATCCAGCCTCACCTCTAGTCTCCAGCCTCGCCTCTAGTCTCCAGCCTCCAGCCTCGCCTCGAGTTTCCAGCCTCCAGCCTCACCTCTAGTCTCTAGTCTCCAGCCTCCAGCCTCGCCTCCAGCCTCCAGCCTTGCCTCTAGTCCCTAGTCTCCAGCCTCTAGCCTCTCATCTAGTCTTCAGCCTCCAGCCTCACCTCTAGACTCTAGTCTCTAGTCTCCAGCCTCCAGCCTCGCCTCTAGTCTCCAGCTTCCAGCCTCCAGCCTCGCCTCTAGTCTCCAGCTTCCAGCCTCCAGCCTCGCCTCTAGTCTCCAGCCTACATTCTCCAGCCTCTAGCCTCACCTCTAGTCGCCAGCCTCCAGCCTCCAGCCTCAAGTCTCCTAACTCCAGATTCGCCCCGCCTCAAGTCTCCTGCCTCCAGCCTCGCCTCACCTCAAGCCTCTAGCCTCGTCTCACCTCACCTCGTCTCCAGCCTCAAGCGTCGCCTCGCCTCTAGTCTCTAGTCTCTGGTTTCTAGTCTCCAGCCTCTAGTCTCGCCTCTAGTCTCCAACCTCGCCTCTAGTCTTCAGCCTCTAGCCTCACCTCTAGACTGCAGCCTCCAGCCTTGCCTCCAGCCTCCAGCCTCGCCTCTACTCTCCAGTCTCTAGCCTCCAGCTTCGCCTCTATTCTCCAGCCTCCAGCCTCGCCTCCAGCCTCCAGCCTTGCTCTAGTCTCTAGCCTCCAGCCTCCAGCATCGCCTCTAGTCCCTAGTCTCCAGCCTCTAGCCTCTCATCTAGTCTCCAGCCTCCAGCCTCCAGCCTCACCTCTAGTCACCAGCCTCGACTCTAGTCTCCAGCCTACATTCTCCAGCCTCTAGCCTCGCCTCTAGTCGCCAGCCTCCAGCCTCCAGCCTCGCCTCCAGCCTCCAGCCTCCAGCCTCGCCTCTAGTCTCGTCTCCAGCCTCCAGCCTCGTCCCTAGTCTCCAGCCTCCAGCCTCCAGCCTCCAGCCTCACCTCTAGCCTCCAGCCTCCAGCCTCCAGCCTCGCCTCTAGTCTCGTCTCCAGCCTCCAGCCTCGTCCCTAGTCTCCAGCCTCCAGCCTTGCCTCTAGTCTCTAGTCTCCATCCTCCAGACTCGCCTCTAGTCCCCAGCCTCCAGCCTCGCCTCTACTCTCCAGCCTCCATCCTCCAGCCTCGCCTCTACTCTCCAGCCTCCATCCTCCAACCTCGCCTCTAGTCTCCATCCTCCAGCCTCGCCTCTAGTCTCCCGCCTCCAGCCTCGCCTCTAGTCTCTAGTCTCCAGCCTCCAGCCTCGCCTCTAGTCTCTGGTCTCCAGCCTCCAGCCTCCAGCCTCGCCTCTAGTCTCTTGCCTCCAGCCTCCAGCCTCGCCTCTAGTCTCATGTCTCCAGCCTCCTGCCAAGCCTCCCCTCGTCTCTTGCCTAGCCTCGAGCCTGTAGACTCTAGCCTCTAGCCTCTTGCCAAGCCAATCCAAGTCTCTAGCCTCTAGTCTCTTGCCAAGCCAAGCCAAGTCTCTAGCCTCTAGCTGCTAGCCTGAAGACTCCAGCCTCGTCCTGCCTGCCTGCCTGCCAAGCCTCATCCTTGCCTAGTTCTGGGGTCCGAGCCAGAGGCAAGACCCAGGTACTGGGTCCTTGTCCAGTCTCTGGCTCGGAGTCCAAGCCCGGGCTCCTAGCTCTTTTGTCCAGTCCTGTTCCAGGTTCCTGATTTTCCTGTCCATGTCCTTGCCATCGCCCTGTATCCTCGTCTTGTCCCTAGTACTTCAGAGTTTGTGTCTTGCACTTGGGTCCGTTCCCAGCTGTGCCCTTATGACAGTTGATCATGAAAATCACCATGAAATTTCCCTATCATGCACCATTTTGTTTGAAATTGCCAATATTTGTTATTTCAATTCATAATTCAACTCAGAATAACTGATGCCAAGATGAAGGAAGGCATTTTTGTTGGCCCACAAGTCAAACAGGTCACCAGTGACAGGCAATTTGAAGAACTTCTGGTGGGACTGGAGAAAATCACATGGAAGGTGTTTAAGTATGGTGTTGAAAATTTCCTTGGCAACTACAGAGCACCAATCTACATGCTGCTGGTTGACAACATGCTGCAAGCACACAAAACCATGAAGTGCAACATGTCACTAAAGATTCATTTTCTGCATCTCCATTTAGACTTCTCCCCTGCAAGTCTTGGCAACATTGCGGTCAAAGAGAATCGATATCAGGGCAACTGAAATCCATCAATGTTGGCTGATTATTTTTGGACACTTAAGTGAAAATCATGAGACACTGAATGCAGATGAAAATCATCAACAAAGCACTTTTAGTTTAGTTGAACTATTACAAAGCATCAGCACCATTATGCAATTAAAGGCATTATATTCAATAAAAGTTAATTTCTTGCTTTCCAAATTCCTATGCGATACAAGTCATCTGAAATCATATTTGTGTTCACCTTCAAGCAGCATATCATAACCAAAAACATCCTGAGGAAGCAACACTTTGGAAAAAAATTGTTGTACAGTATTATTGGTGATATTTGCACATAGCAACTTGAAACTGTCAACCATCTCCAACCCAACACCATTGATACAGACAAGGACATGTATTCCACTCTGCTTCCTGAAGTCAATGACCAGCTCCTTCATTTTGCTGACATTGAGGGAGAAGTTCTTGTTTTGATAACATGCCACTTGGCTCTCTACCTCCTTCATGTACTCAGTCTCATTGTTGTTTGAAATCTGGCCCACTACGGTGGTTGCATGTGCAAACGTGTCAATGGAACTAGAGCAGAGTTTGGCTATGCAGTCATGAGTGTATAGGGAGTATAGTAAAGGACTGATAATGTGGTCATGTGGGGCACTGGTGGTGAGGATAACTACTGAGATGTTGTTACCTCTCCTTCCTGAAATGCAAGGTCAATTCTCTTATCTGATTTGATTCTTTATTAGGTAACTCTTTTAGTGCTTCTATCCACCGTAAGCATTTACTGCAATGCAAAGTCCGGTTTCAGAAACTTTGTTAGTTAAAATAATTAAAACATGTTTTATTTTTGGTTGGTATGCCACTGAAATAAAAATTTAATGCAAACATTTCCAAAATCATTCTGCATTCACAGTCATAAAAACACAATGGGTCAGTTTGGCTAAATCCCAGCCCAACGCTCGGGCCACTGTCTGTGGCTGCTGACCATTGAAGTCTGCACCTGGAAGGTGACTTGTGAAGCAGATTAAGCTCTGACAGCCAGTTGACAACAGGTAGCCTATCCAGAACGTTGCACTTACGGTATGCTGACAACTTGCCACCATCAATGGCTGCTTATTGCATTGCCATTTTGAATTGAAGTGTGATGCTACAGAAATGATTTTAAGCTCTTATCTATATTGAAGTTTACACCAACATGGGTCGTGTCAGTGGGTGGGACAGTATGCTTTCCTCCACAGCACCTTTCATTCCTCCACTCTCCCCTCCTGCCATTGTTTTGGACCTACTGTTTATATCAAGGTTCAACAAATTGCACTGTGTATGAAACATAGTCCCTGAATCCATTTTGTATCTGTGACTGTTGATGGGTAATAGAGCATCAAGGCACAAAGGTCATTCAGCCCACAGTACATATACTAGTTCTTTTAAAAGTTCTTCCACCAATCTACTAGTGCAAATAAAGTAAACAAATATTTCCAGATGACAATGTTCTTTTGAGGGTGTTTTCATTCTTCAACATTGCAATTTTTTAATTAAATAGAAAAGTCAGGTATTAGCATTGGAAAATTCAAAACTAACATCTGTGACTTCAAATGTTCAAGCTTGTGCATACTATTTTTTTAATCGTTCCCTTTTAATTAAGAGTTAAATAACCATATTAAAGAGCAGCCAATAGGGACAAGTATGACATTGCTGTGGCATATCGGTAGGAAAATATTCCGTTCAATTTACATCCCAGCACTGAATCAGGCAGTAAAAACGCTGGTTTTAAAACAGCCAGCTGAGGAAACTGATGGGATCTCGTTTAGATTCAAACTCTAAAGATGGTAGCATTCCTTTTATTGCTTTAAATGTCGAAGTAATACTTTAAAACTTGAATGAAGGAACAGAGCCAGTAGCACACCAGCAATAAGTCACTGTGGTAATCGGAAAAAAACAACATCTGTACTCGTAGCAGACTTTTAGGTTAGACTTTCTCTCTGCAATTTTCAGACAGGAAAGTGTGTGTAACGTCAGTTGGAGCGGTCACTGTTTTCTCCATTTACTCTTTGAAACTAATCAATCAGCCTTCAACTCAACGGACTTGTCCCATCAAATCCCAGACAGTTCCAGCATACTCCACTCCCCATCTGGTCAGCCGGAGTGAACAGAATGGGTTGATTAAGGGACAGATTGGAGTGTGCTGCCGAGTGAAGATGTAAATATCCCGCAGTGGCATTCCCTCTCCTGATGTTTTAATGTGCTCAGGTCTGTCCCAGCATTCCAGTCCCAAAAATCAAGGAGGCGGAGAAAAACAGCACGAAATTTCCTCATCAAGTTATGGATTAAATGTCGAATTTCTGAAGGCAACATGATTTTGTCCTCTCTCAGTTTGGTGCTGATGGTCGGTAAGTGGCTCGGATTATTATGTTTTATTCCGTTTAGTCTCGCTAATCCAAATGAGAAAATGCATTAACAGAACTTCGTCCCATGGTTTTGGATCGTTTTTAAATGCCTAGTTTATGAAATATGATTCTTTTACGCACAGTGTGGATGAGGCTGATGAAGACTTTGGGACGTGCAATAATTTTAGATTCCTCAGCGACTTTCGTAGTTACTTCATGAAATACATTTTCATTACGGATTTGTCCTTTATTGCTTACATCAATAGTTTTAATAGCTTAGTTTAATATTAGCATAACTTTCTTTATTGTAGCATACAATATACAATAATTAAATTAAGTGGTGTCCTTGTGTTTTATATCCTTATTCATTTCGGTTGAAAACTTTTTAAAAATGCAATTCACTAAGTAAAAAGCAGCATTGTTTCCAAAAGATGTAACTCGACCCATATTGGAAACAGATGTGGTCTGTTACATTAACAGTTTCCAGACCAAAACCCAAAAAAAAAGCGGCAGACCGGGTTAATGAAGTGGTGGGTGGATAGTAACGGAAAAAAAGGGAAAACCGATTAGTTTTGGACGAAGTATTAATATTGTCATGCTGTTCTATAAGGAGTGCCTAATGATTTGGTCTCAGTATCTCTGCGTTCCTGCGGCATCTGGATGCAGGCAGAGCCATTGACCTGGAGCGCAAGCCTGTCGCAGTTGGGTGTGAGCCACTCGAGAGGCGCTTTGCAGCCCTCCGCGAGCTGCACTGACCCCGCGTGCTGTCCTCGCGCCGTCCTCTGGGACTGAGGGACTTGAGAGCAAGTCAGCCACGCGGGGAACAGCTAGTTTTATTTTGCTTTTGCATTTACTCGAAGAGTTACTAAAAATAAAGCAAGTTTATTCTACATTGAAACCAGAATGGCAATAAGGGATAAGTCTGCTTTCAATAGATAACATTATCTCCCTCTGTATCAATTTTAGGCAAACCATTATAAGTAAAATTTTCAAATGAGGCGACTTTCTAATTTTTGAGATGTCTTCCTTCATAGTGGAGATATGCAAGGCAACGTTCAAGTTCTGTGCTCTCCTGTGCATTTATTGCTGATTTAATTTCTAAAGATTCGTTCGTTGGTATTTCTGATGTTTACACGTATTATCTCTCTGTGTGCTTATGAGACAAATTGGATCTGCAGACTTTGGACTCTAACCCAAAATCAATGCAATCCCTTCTGTTGTTAATTTAACATTGAAACCAAACTGGACTTGAACTGTACTTTCAGGATCATTGTCCTTAAGGTTCTTCAACTGCAAAGTAAATATAGAAGGCATTTCAGAAAACAAAAATGAATACAGATAGGGAATGTTTCGTCATGGAGAAAGGTTTTGATAGAGGTTTCAAATGAATGAGATTTGGCGAAATGGAGATCTTATAGGAATAATTCAAGTTTAGACTTGAAGACAGTTACAAAGAAGCAATGCATTGGGAAAAAAGAGCTGACGCTAAAGGCAGGTGACAGGTTTAAGAACTAGTGAGGGTCACAGAGAAGAATAGAAATCAATTATGTATTTAGGTTAACAATGCACAAGGAAATTTAACGATATAAACTTTCAGTATTTTTAATGATACTAAGTGGCTTTGGCTCCATTTGGACAATGAAGTCTAAAATTGTATACTTGATTCATTTACACCTATTTCACTTTGAAGAAGTGAATATTCATGTATGGAACCATGACTTATGTTTATTGGATCTCTTTCAAATTTATTAACATGTATATCTACAAATGTATCTGAGTAAGTTCCCACATCCCCAATTTAGTAATGGTTGTTAAATATAGCACTTGAATCAGACTGGTGTTTAATTGATAAATTGCTGTATTCTTTTCTCTGTGTTAAATTAATAAAGCAGTATAGGATACTTCCTTTGCAAAAGTTCTCTGATTTCTAAATAATTAGGGAATTATATATGTAATCCATCCAGATCAAGTCTCTCAGTTTGACATATGACCATGACCCTATGATTCTATATACCATGGAGAGTGGGAAATGGAGTAGGAAATGAATGAGTGAGACCTTGCATTTGTGCTTTATTTTGAGTGTGTTACAGGTCAGCAGAGTGCTGCCTTACTTCTAGTTTAATTTTTTGAGTACATACTTGTGAGATTTCTTACAGTGACCATTGTGGTCCTCTCTTACTAGTCTTTCACATGTTCTGAAGAACCTTCTGTTTTGAATTGTTTCTGTCCAATTGATAAAGGGATACCCATAAATCTGCAGGATAAGCAGTTCATGTATGGTGATGTAATGTCTAAGAAAGAACAGTGATTGATGCCCAAGAAAAATTGATTTATTTTATTGGTTGGAATTTGATGGTATTCGTCCATTCTTGATGTGATTGTCCTGGTTTGGGAAGTGCACGGGAAGAAACAGTGAGTTGCTACAGTGTTTTCTGCAAGTGATGCTTATTTTTTTTTGGTTGGAAGTAGTCATTATCTAACAGACAGTGTGGTTGAAACATCTTTCCACTTACCAGCCCAAGCTCTGCTGATGCTCAGATTTTTTTTTGCAATGCAGAAATAAACAGCTTCATTGGAGATATAAAAATAGATTAGATATTTTATGGCAGAATAAAAATTCCAAAGTTCAATATCAAGATTTACAGAATTTCAAGAATAATACTCCTTTAAATTTCATTAATTTGAAAGAAATTTCTAAACACTTTTCAATGAGGAATCAAATAACTGTTGTGTGCTGGGGCAGCAGGCTGAGGGTAGCAGACACCAACAGAATCAACAAACTCATTCGTAAGGCCAGTGATGTTGTGGGGATGGAACTGGACTCTCTCACGGTGGTGTCTGAAAAGAGGATGCTGTCTAAGTTGCATGCCATCTTGGTCAATGTCTCCCATCCACTACATAATGTACTGGGTGGGCACAGGAGTACATTCAGCCAGAGACTCATTCCATTGAGATGCAACACAGAGCATCGTAGGAAGTCATTCCTGCCTGTGGCCATCAAACTTTACAACTCCTCCCTTGGAGGGGCAGACACCCTGAGCCAATAGGCTGGTCCTGGATTTATTTCATAATTTCCTGGCATAATTTACATATTACTATTTAACTATCTATGGTTCTATTACTATTTATTATTTATGGTGCAACTGTAACAAAAACCGATTTCCCCCGGGATCAATAAAGTATGACTATGACTATGACTATGACTAATTATCAAGTTCAAAACAAATATTTCAGAATAAAGTTCAAGTTTATTGTCATTCAACTATACACATATATACAAGTAAACAAAATATCATTCCTCTGGGCCAATGTGCAAAACACAGTACATATACTGTAGTTACAATCCAGCGCAGATAGCACCAAAATAATATTAACACAAGTTCCTGAGTGGCATTGCCTGAAGATTGAAATTGAAGATAAGTATGAAAGTATCTTTTTCTGAATTACACTTTTCCTTTGATTCTGATGGAAAAATTTAAACTGTTTATGCTGGAAGTCTGACATAAGAAGTTGCTGGAAACACTCAATGTCAGGCAGGATCTGAAACCGTCTCATAGGCTGATCATCAATATTTTCTGCTTTTATTTCTTGTGACAATCCTGAATGTACGTAAGTTAAATTAAATACATAGTGTAAAAGTAGAAATAAAGAAGTAGTGAAGGAGTGTTCACGGGTTCAATGTCCATTCAGAAATCTGATGGCAGAGGGGAAGAAGCTGTTCCTGAATCGTTGAGTGTGTGTCTTCAGGCTCCTGTATCTTCTCCTTGATGGTAGCAATGATAAGAGGGCATGTCCTGGGTGATGGGGGTCCTTAATGATGGATGCCGCCTTTTTGAGACATTGTCTTTTGATGGTGTCCTCGATGCTGGGGAGGCTAGTACTTATGATGGAACTAGCTGAGTTTACAACTTACTGTAGCTTTTACTGATCCTGCACGGTGGCCCTTCCATACCAGATGGTGATGCAACCAGTTGGAATGCTTTCCACAGTACATCTGTAGAAATTTGGGCGAGATACCATGTTTGAAGAATGGAAAATCTCAATTGTTTAGATTGGAAACTGTAGGGTTGTTCTCCTTGGTAAGGAATAAGTTGTAAGAGGATCTAAAGGAGGTACTTAAAATAATAATTAGTATACGCAGAGTAGGCAAAAAGAAGCCATTTCTATTGGCAGAGTCATCAATATCCGTTGGACATTGAATGATGGTGAATATTAGAGAAACCAAAGTTAAAAAAAGAGCAAGACTTAATGTGCAGCAAATGATTAAAGTTTGGAATTAATTGTATGGGGTAATAATGTAACTATATTCAATTGTGCAATTCAAAGGTGAACTGGAAAAATACCTAAAATTCAAGTGAGTCACAGATCATTGGGACCAGCTGAGTTGGTTTTGCATAGAACTGGTATGGATTTAATGGAGTGAATGGCCTTCTCTGTTGTAGCCATTCTGTGAATGGCAAATAACCATTCATGTTTAGTTTAGTTAATCTGTGTGTTTGAACAAAGTTTATTCCAAGTCTAAACTGAAGTATTTGGGCTTGATTGGAGAAAAATTTTTACTGTAAATGAATGGAATTTTGTGTTCTGAGGCACAGTGCATTAAAGAAAGATTGGTATAAAGAGGTCACAGGGATTCAATTCAGCTCCTAGTGCTAGAGAACTTGTAAGGCAACGTTGTTCAAACCTCATGATGTGGTTTGCTGTCTGATGGAATTATTGAAAATCCAGATTTTCTGGCTGTGAATGCATACATGTTGATATGAAATGGTAGGCTTGAAATTGATCATATTAGCACCTCATCCAACAAATTCCATGGTGAAGCACCCAACCAACCTTCATTATGAATCTTTACATGCAGTTAGAGACAACTTGTTGGGTAATAGCACATCCAGGGACTACGACCCAGCAAGGAGTTAACAGCCTCTCCGAGGCAAGTCATGTTAGCTGGGAAGAATGAAATATAGGTAACAGAGAAGACAATGACAAATGAAAGTATTTAAATGTTGCCATAAATATGAATGAGATCACTCGGTTGTGTTCCATAATCGGAATCTCCAGCACTCAGCTTCAATTTAAAATATTTTTGCCAATTGGGCTGTGTTTTTTCACCTGTAAACAGGGTGAGGCATCTGGGAAGCAATACTGTCACCCAAGTATGGGTGAACACATCGCAATCCTATGAAATGCTTGGAAAGCATTAATAAAATTAGAAAATGCTGGAAACCCTTGGCAGGACAAGCAACATCTGTAAAAAGAGAAACAGAGTTAATGTTTCAAGTTGAAGACCCTTTGTCAGAATTCATGCGTTATATAATATATTTCCTTTCATTTTTCTAGTTAAAACAATTGTCTTGATTGAAAATAGGGAAAAGCTTGGGAGGTGCCTGATAATGGATAATAATGTCTGAGACAGAAGTCTGATCTCAATGGCAGGATATCGTTTAAGTAGCAATCTGCATGCTCTCACCCAGCAGGCAGCCAAATTGTCAGAGGTCATTGAAATTTTGTGGTAGGATGGTATAGCTGGGAGCATTTGTGAATGAAACCCAGCGCCCACTGTAATTTGGCAAGGGCAAAATCCTTGAGAGAGATCCTGAGATCAACAGGAAATAGAGCCAATTGGTATCACATTAGACTATGACTTTGACCTCAAGGATTAGATCCACTTCTGGATGAATAAGGTATAAACATTACCAATGGCGTGAAATATTGTTGTAAATATGACCGGAGCTTGGAATGAGGTAAGTCAGAATGGGCTTCTGTGTTCCAGCATTTAACTCCTCCCACTTAACTTCTATCCAATGGTAGGAGGGGATTTAGAATTGCACATTCCTAAGATGGTGGAGATAGTTGATACTTGGATTTAATTGCTATGGAGCATTCTTGTTTGGTGTAATCAAATACAGAGTAAACCTGGAATTTTAACAATTTAAGTAATAAAACAAGTGTTCTGCCAGCAATTCTGGCCACATTATATTGCAGCTGATGTAGGCAACCTAGGGTTCAAATAACTAACATGGGCTGTTCTGTATTTGATTTCCCAGTGGGCCCAATGTGTGCAAGCACTCAACAAAGCATAACATATCCTGCAGCCAAGCAAAAATTTCATTGGTGTTTTGAAAAAAAATTAAGTGTAAAACTTGAATATGTGATTGGGCTAATCCAAACACTTTACAAGAAGTTGATTGGGTAGGGTAGGCTGTACCCTCAGGCTGAGGGTAGCAGACACCAACAGAATCAACAAACTCATTCGTAAGGCCAGTGATGTTGTGGGGATGGAACTGGACTCTCTCATGGTGGTGTCTGAAAAGAGGATGCTGTCTAAATTACATGCCATCTTGGTCAATGTCTCCCATCCACTACATAATGTACTGGTTGGGCACAGGAGTACAATCAGCCAAGACTCATTCCACCGAGATGCAACACAGAGCGTCATAGGAAGTGATTCCTGCCTGTGGCCATCAAACTTTACAACTCCTCCCTCGGAGGGTCAGACACCCTGAGCCAATAGGCTGGTCCTGGACTTATTTCCTGGCATAATTTACATATTACTATTTAATTATTTATGGTGCAACTGTAACGAAAACCAATTTCTCCCGGGATCAATAAAGTATGACTACTACTCCTACTACTATTACCGCAGAAAGCAAGGTATTCAACAGTCTGATAGCCAGCTATTATCTAAGTCAACCTCAGATAAGTGTTGCAGAAAAATATATTTCATCCAAATCTGTGCTCATATCTTGGGCTCTATCAAAGGTAAATCAGGGTGGAAAAGCAGAAATGGCTCGATTGGTTAAAGATTTAAAAACACAAGCTTCTGCTCCAGTGCAGTATAATTAAGTAATTAGTACCTTGCAGTTGGATAGTCCAGTTAAATGGTTTTAGAGTCACAGAATTTTATGGTATGGAAGAAGGCTAACTGGCCCGTTATACAAGTGCAGGCTGTTTGAAAGTGCAATTCCTCACACTCGTTTGCACTGTAACACTACACACACCTTGTCTTCGATTACCTGATAAAACAATTTAGAAAGTTATTTATGGAGTCATCTACTACTCATTTCAAGGAAGCCAGTTCTTGTTTTTTTTCAGTTCTACCTTTTGTCTGTTTCTATCTGTTTTCTACTTACTTTGTCTCCAGGTAGATCATTTGTGTTTAACAGGTCTTCACCACCCACTCTCTGTCAATACCATCGCCATTTGTGACATTGCGCCTTCGCTTTATCACAGACATACCTATAGTTATTTCCACCCATCCCCCTTCTCCAAAGCTGAAACCACATTTGACTTTTAACTTTTCTCTGTTCTGAAGAATGTCATCAGCCTGAAATATTGACTCCATTTCATGGATGTTGCTTGAGCTGTTGACTAATTGAAAACAGCCTTTTCTATTTTTATTTTAGCTTTCCAACATCTGTATTTTTTGCCTTTTGATCTTCAAGGAAGTGCTTGACATCTAGCAACTCAAAATGAGACAAATACTCCTCTTCATCCTTCTAGATCTTTTTGCAATGATTTAAAAGTACACTGTGCATTATGACAAGGACAACATTCCTTTTAATTCATTGGTTGTGAAGGATATTGGGATGTCATGAAATAAATGTAAAAGAGGTTATACAATGACATTTTTAACCCTTTGGAGCTTCTTATCATCTTTAAATCCTCAACTATGCCCCCTCTTAATCTTTTAGAAATAGTTTGAAAATTTTGCTTGGAGTAATGCTGGAAAACTCCCTCATTCTTGGAAACCTCGGTAAGCTTCCTGTGTACTCTTTGTTAAGGTCATTATGCTTTCTTGAACTGTGATTCCCGGAATGGGCCAGCTCCATCAGCTGAGGCCTAATAAGTGATTATGAAGTTATAGCATAGCCTCTCTGTTCCTCTTTTTAAAAAAATGCAAGTAATCCATTTGCTTTCTAACTTGCATCTTGGAGAATATAAATGTATGTATACCAAGAACATGTGCTGATCAACACTTTGTCATTTTTGTTTTTAATCAAGGTATTTATTATTTAGTGTCTTAATGAGTGAAGGAGCAATGATACAGGATCAAAGGAGGGATACCATGAATAATATCAGCTGCTAGATTTCTTGCATCTGCCATTGTAGCATTGTAGCATCGTAGCATCCATGCGAGGACCATCAGACTCAAAAACAGTGACTTTCCCCAAGCAGCAAGACTGATCAACACCTCCATCCACTAACTCCACCACTACTTTATTATTTCCTGTCAATCACCTTATGTACAGCCTAGTATCACTTTATGGATATACAATCTATGTATATAAGGAATCTTATGTATTTATATTTATTGTGTGTTTTGAAATTATTATTGTGTTCTTTATCTTTTATGATTTTTGGGCTGCATCAGATTTGGAGTAACAATTATTTTGTTCTCTTTACACCTGTGTACAGGAAATAACATAAACAATCTTGAATCTTGTGTAACTAATTATAATATGGTCTCTGGCACATTGACATGACAATAACTCGTGACAATTGTTTCTTTCTGCTTAGCGCCAGCTTTACATTGTGTTATGTTTTTTAAACACTGCCCATGAGAGAGTGATGTTCTAATATTACTGATGCTCTGCATCACGTGTGTGCTGTCATGAGGTATCCCAAAGAGTCAGGCGGACAGCACTCTCCCGTTTTGTTCATGCAGCTTTCTATGCATTTTGTTAGGCATCAGACATAGCAACATATTATTCCATGGCTCCATCTTAATGAAATGTTACATAAATTGGAATGGAAGGACAGTAGGGACTTTATGCAATATAATATTTATAAGCTGGTATTTCTCCAAGACTGAATTTATCCTCTATAATCTTTTGAGTTTGTGGTAACTCTATTTATGAGACCAAGAATTTATTGAACAATAATTGAGAATTCAAAAAGGAGACCAAGACAGAAAGGAGACAAAAATTTAATTGTATCTTACTCACACTGATAGTTAATTATCTCGGTTAAATTTCATTTAGTGATGCAAAGTTAATATGAATAAATTAAAAATCGTATTGTAAATACTCAGAAGTTTCTTTTTGGAGGTTTTGCCCTAACTCGTCCATACCCTTAAATTGATAAGAAAATGTAGATTTAAAGATAATAATCAGCACATTTTTTAAAATGGTAAATGATACCTTGATTTGCTGAGTTAATGTCTGGCAGTCAGTGGTCTTGTGGATTATATGTAAGTTTTTCTTTGTATAAATAAATATCTTCTGCACATCTGGCTGTGTTTTTCTGTGTTGAGAAAGTCAGACAGTTTTGTTTACTTGTGTCTGGGGTGTTCATTATTTTTAAAATTCATTTATGCATTTTATGTTATCCAAAGATTTTACACTTCATCCATTGCATTTTCTAACTCAAGTGAACTATTTTCCCACTACAGTGCCAAAGATTTGGTTTAATACTTTTTGATATAATATTTAATGGTGGTGTTGCTGCATTAAGTAAAGACTTTTTGAAAGTGAATGTGTGAATTTGTTCTGCTCTCCTGTACTTGCAGCCATGAGACTTCAGTGTCATGCCAAAAATTTTGATGCTGAGTCTTTGCGTGAAATGTTCATACAAGTCAGTCAGGGCAACCATGAATGGACAATACACGTTAACATTATCAGTGATGGTCTTATACTAAAAATAAATAAAAATTAGTACTTCATTCTTTTATTTCATTAGATTTGAAAACAACCTGTTTTGTGAGACAAATTTAAAGATGGAGTATGACTTGCAATAATCAGAAAATTAACCATTTATTAATTAGCCTGTCCTCTTAGTTTTTTAGAGGAGCAAACTCCAGACAGTGCCACGCTTTAAAGCATTAATTTGCCACAGGTAATGACATTGGTGGAGTCAGTGGTTAAACCAAAGTGCCCTTGATGTACTGCACCTCAGACCAGCAATTGCTGCCTATTTCTATTTGGTACACAGTGTACTTGGAAATAAAAGTAACAAAAGTAAGATTTTTAAAATATGGGCTGTGTGACACATATGAAACTGCACTCTAATATGAAGATTGCAACTGTAAATTTAGCTGAGTCAATAAATCCTTTTCAACGATGCATTGGGAATATGTAGATGAAGTTCAAGTGTTCTATGTTTCACAGGAAAACTCAAGACAATTGTGTGTACTTGTTACTTCTGCATTATTTCTACTGGAAATCATATGATAAAAGAGGAAACTTGGTGCTTGAAAATTCCACTGATCTGGAGCCAGTGCGATGGAACATCGTTTGAGCAGTCTTTGATGCGGGATGTTTTCTCTAAAGCCCTTTACAGGTGCACATTCCTTTATCCGAAATTCTGAAATCCAAAAAGCTCTGAAAACCGGTTTTTTTCGCTAACAGCTGACGTCACTCAGGTGTGACGCGGCAGCACTAGCAGAGGCCGCCAGACGTCAGTTGTGGCTCAGCGCTCGTACTGGTTACACGTGCATTTGCTGTTCGCTGATATTTTGTGTTCACTGTTGACCTTGTGTTTAATTTCACTGCGAAAATGTCAAAGAGAGCTGCAGATACCCCTATGGGTAACAATGAGAAAAAGAGAAGGAAGCATCTATCATTATCAATAATGCAGAAAGTGGAGTTATTGCAGAAGCTTGATCGTGGTGTGTTTGTGTGACGTCTTACTGAAGAAAATAGTGTCAGAACTACCACTGTATATGATTTAAATAAACAGAAAGACAAGTTACTGAAGTTTTATAGTGACAGTGACGTTCTACATTTATTCCAATAAGTCATTTACCATGTGTTTGATTCGGTTCGTTTGAAGCTGTATATTTTTAGTTTTATTGAATGTTTTTGTTGGAAATAAATTTTTTTCTTGTCATTATTCCCTAAACAATACAGTATAACAACTATTTACACAGTATTTATATTGTATTAGGTATTATAAGTAATCTAGAGATGATTTAAAGTATACGGGAAGATGTGCGTAGGTTTGGTGCGCCACCGGGTCCTAAAGTCCACTGTACTGAACCAGGTTAAATAAGGGACTTGAGCATACGTGTTTTTTTGGTATGGGGGTGGGGGTCTAAAATCCAAAAACTTCTGAATTCTGAAATGCAACTGGCCCCAAGGATTTCGGATAAGGGATTGTGGACTTGTAAATTTGCACAACTTATGTGTCCTTATGGAACACGTTCAAGCCACTTTAATCTCTTAACTCCTTCCACCGTCACTAGATTAATTACTTATTATATAGATCCTTTTTCTGGTGTCAGCCTGTTAAATGCAAACTCATTTCCCAAATTTGTCTACATAACGATAGCAGGTAAAGTTATTTTGGTTGAGGAAACACTTTGGGTTATTAGTCTGATTTTGAGTGAAGCCAAAGGAAATGAAAATCAGAAAAGATTGATATAAGCAGCTGAATCAATGTCAACTACAGTGCCTATAAAAAGTATTATCCCCCCCCCCCGGAAGTTTTCATGTTTTATTGTTTTACAACATTGAATCACTGGATTTAATTTGTTTTTATGACATGAATCAACAGAAAAAGACACTTTCATGTCAAAGTGAAGACAGATTTCTACAAAGTGATCTAAATTAATTGCATATATAAAACACAAAATAATTGATTGCATAAGTATTCACCCTCCCCCCCCTTTTAATAAGACACACCATATCATCACTGGTGTAACCATTTGGTTTTAGAAGTCACATAATTAGTTAAATGGAGATGACCTGATTGTAGTAAAAATACACTCTTATCTGGAAGGTCCAACTGCTGGTGAGTCAGTATCCTGGCAAAAGATACACCATTAAGACAAAAGAACACCCCAAGCAACTTCAACAACAAGGTTGTTGAAAAGTACAAGTTAGGAGATGGATACAAGAAAATTTCCAAGTCACTGAATATCCCCTGGAGTAGAGTTAAGTCAATCATCAAGAAGTGAAAAGAATATGGTACAACTGTGAATCTGCCTAGAGTAGGCTGTTCTCAAAAACTGAGTGACCGTGTAAGAAGGGGACTAGTGAGGGAGGCCACCAAGATACCTATGACAACTCTGGAGGTGTTACAAGTTTCAGTGGCTGAGATGGGAGAGACTGTGAATACAACAACTGATACCCGGGTGCTTCACCAGTCACAGATTTATGGGAGGGTGGCAAAGAGAAAGCCACTGTTGAAAAAATCTCTCATGAAATCTCATCTAGAATTTGCTAGAATGCATGTGGGCGACTTTGAAGCCAGCTAGAAGAAGGATCTATGGTCTGATGAAACCAAAATTGAGCTTTTTGGCTATTAGACTAAATGCTGTGTTTGCCGTGGTATAAGCCAAACACCGCACATCATCAAAAACACACCATCCCTACCGTGAAGCATGGCGGTGGCTGCATCAGGCTGTGGGGATGCTTCACTGCAGCAGGCCCTGGAAGGCTTGTGAATGTAAAGGGTAAAATTAATGCAGCAAAATACAGGGAAATCCTGGAGGAAAACCTGATGCAGTCTGCAAGAGAACTGCGACATAGGATAAGGTTTGTTTTCCAGCAAAACATAGGAATGGCTTAAAAACAACAAAGTTAATGTCCTGGAGTGGCCCATCAGAGTCCAGACCTCAATCCAATTGAGAATTTGTGACTGGACTTGAAAAGAGCTGTTCACTCACGATCCCCATGCAATCTGACAGAGCTAGAGCAGTTTTGTAAGGAAGAATGGGGAAAAAATACAGTACCCAGATGTGCAAAGCTGATAGAGACCTATCCACACAGACTCAAGGCTGTAATTGCTACCAAAGGTGCATCTACTAAATACTGACTTGAAGGGTGTGAATACTTATGCAATCAATTATTTTGTATTTTATTTTTAGTTCACTTTGTAGAGATTTGTTTTCACTTTGACACAACAGAGTCATTTTCTGCTGTTGTAAAAAAAAGCCCAATGTTGTAAAACAATAAAACATGAAAACTTACAGGGAGGTGAATATTTTTTAGAGGCACTGTATTTCATACTGCTGTTTTAAAAAATCAAAATTATCCCCAGTCAGACAATCTACCTGATTCTGTGGTTACACATATTGTATTTATCCCATGAAATGCGCGATCTGGAATGCTCAATGGGAGATACGTGGATACCTTGCATGAATAAATTCCCCTTGATGGGTAAAAATTGGAACCTTCAGGTAGGAAGAGGAAAGAAGAAAGACTTTAATTTAAATGATGCCTTTCATAATTATTTTTGATGTCTTGATAGCCAATAAAACACTTTTGAAGTGCATAAAAAAAAATTCCGTTAGGCAGTAGTGATAACATAAATTGAATATAAGTGACACGGAATTGTAAGTAATGATGGTACAAGTTCAATTCCACCTGTAACTCCTGGGCAAAGGAATCATTCGTTGCCTGTGTTCAGCAAGACCACAACAACATTTAGGCATGGGTTTAGTAGATGATAAGTAACATTCATGCTACAAGTTTCCAATTTCTTAACCAGCACTGAATTGCCCATCATCAATGTCCTAGGAAGGACCATTGACCAGGATCTTAACTGGATCACACACATAAACTACAAGGACAGACCAGAGGCTGGATATCCTTGTGACGCCCAAAGTCTTCCATCATTCACAAAGCAAAAGTCAGGATGTCATGGAATTCTCTCAACTTGTCTGCTTGTGCAGTTCCAACAACTACCAAGAAGCTGGACTCCGGCCTGCACAAGCCCATGCTCTTACTACATGTCCATCATCCTAACCATTCATTTCTTCCCCATCTAGAACTTACATTGCAGTTATTCATCCAGGTACTTGTTATGTTTTGCAACTTCAAAACATTGAATTAATTCAAAGAAAGACAGTCTGAAATATGAGTCTAACTTCGAGTTTACTTTAAGCAAGGTGCACACGTATCACATGGTAACATTATGACATAGGCAATTCACATATTTTTACATATCACCTGTAGTGATTATTTAAATGAACAAAAATGCTTAATCAACAACATATTTACAAAATCACTCAAATATTACTGAAATATTAAGTACACAACATTCCTCCCAGCTTAGCTATAAACTCCAACCCAATAGAGAATGCATCTCAACTATATACACATTATAAAATATAGCACAACTATAAAGTCATCCACAGTATAGTAAATTTTAAATTCTCCCATTCAGTCTTAAAGATTTAATTGCTCTGTAGAATTTCTTACTTTTGTGGGGTAATGTCTTTCCTGACAAGGGAGGTCACTCTGTTTGTCAGGTGAGACTTGTGGCTGAGAAACAATCTCAGGTTCTGGGGCCTCCTCTCTGGTGGTTGTAGGAGGTGAATCTGAGACTGCAGGAAGTGGTTCTGACAGCTCTGGACACCTTTTTTCTTCTTTTTCCTTATTCTAGTTTGTGCATCTTGATCTTGGGAAGGTGTATTTAATTCACTGGAGTATTCTCTCATTAATCCTTCTGTTGCTCTCTTTACGATCTGACCTCTCCTCTTAGTTTCCGCATCCACAATATCATCTGATGAATCCACTGTTTTTGTATCTCTATTGACTCCTTTCTTTTTGGCCTTTCATTCATCCAGCTGGAGTGTGGTCTTTGCATCTACTTTTACAAGCAGCTTTTTGTCTCCCACTTGAAGTTTATGCAATAACCTAATGCAGTGGTCCCCAACCTCCGGGCTGCTTACAAGAACTGTTGTAGTCAGACCAGTGCTTTCGACACTTTCATGATTCCTCAGAGCCGCATGGTCCTTCCTTGGTCCAATATGCTTTCCAACCAGAGGCACTGAGATTGGCACCAACATCTGTTTGCCCTCTGTTGTGCCACGATTCATAGTGTACAGCAAGGAGACAGTTGTGTTGTCATCCAGTATCTTTCTTAGTTTACTTTCAGTTGGCCTCATAGCAAGGGATGTGGCATGCAAATGGTGGATGAATCTCCAATCACATCGTTGTTTAAGCAAATCACACCCCCACGATGATGACCATCCTGTTTTTATGACATACAAGCCCACTTTGGCTTTTTGGTTGTGTTTCACTGTTACAAATGTCATCCCCACAGGAGTTATCTTTTCTTTAGTATCGATTCTTAGTTGGATATCTGCAGGGTTCAGTTTAGTATCTCTGAAATGCCGTTCAAACTCATTTTGTGGAATGACTGAAACAGCTGAACCATTGTTGAATTCCATTTTAATTAATTTGCCGTTCACTTCTGGTGTAAGCCATATTGCTTATCTATTGTTAGTTTACAAATTGTAAATCTCAAGTCTAGCCAGTCCTGTGTCACTCACATCATTATCAGATTTTCATCAACAGTATGCAGATTAATGCTTTTTTTGAAACTTTTTAGCTTTTTCTCTTCCCTCTGCAGTCTATTTATTTTTGTCTGCCTGACATGCTCTTTGTGTATGTCCTAACTTGTTGCACTTTCTACAAGTCTCACGTTTAACACTGAATTGGTCTGGTGCATATGAGCCCCTGCCACAATGGTAACACAATTTGTTCAGACAGGCTGGTTTCTATTTAGACTTTGCAATTTTGTTCACACTCATGTTCATTCCTGACTGCAACTCAATTACATCTCTGTTTGTTGTTTCCATTGATACAACAATGTAAGTTGTGCTTCAATTAGGAGCCATTTTTGAATGCTTTCTTGTAAGATTTCACTAATTAAACAGTTTCTCAGTCCATCATTAAGCCCATTACCGATCTGACAATACTCAGACAATCTCTTCAACTCAGCCATGTACATGAAAATGGACTCCCCTTCCTTTTGATTCTGCTTATAAAAGCTAAGGCATTCTGCAATCAACAATGGTTTTGGTTCTAAGTGTTCCTGCATTACTTTGACAATATTAGCAAAACTCTTTTCTGCTAATTTGGTTGGAGCAGTCAAACTTAAAAGCAAACTCTATGCCTTCAGACCCAAGCGCACTCAGTAAAATTAGTACTTGTTTCTCAATGGCTGTTTCATTTGCTTCAAAATCCTCTTCAACTTGCTCAGTATATAAGATCCAGTTATCCATTGTGTGATCAATTGTATCTGTCTTTCTGATGTAGTCAGCCATTTCTGCTCTTTTTTAATGATAATTATCACCTGGTACTGACTGTTTGTGAACCCTGAATTCTTCCATTTACTGCCTTTCTTTAACTTGACAGTCTCATCATGAGCTGCATTGTTTTCTTTTACTTAACATTCTTCGTTGAGTGTTTTTTGAACTTGAACATCTCACTGTGCTTTAAATGGTTGGTAGCTGTCTCAGGTTCATTTTAAAAATATCTGTTGCCAATTTTATGTTTTATAGCTTCAAAGTTCTTGAAATATTAAGGATAAATGACTAGTTAAAAAGAGGGAAGTGGATATCTGCTAATTGTGGTGTTGAGGTACAAAAATTGTTCCCAGAAACAATTCTATCCCAAAGAGTTGTCGAGGGGTAGTGACGGAGCAGTCTCGATGGGCTGAATGCCTAATTCTGCTCCTATGTCTTACGATCAGTTGTTTATCTTAAATAGAAACATAGAAACACAGAAAACATACAGCACAATACAGGCCCTTTGGCCAACAAAGCTGTGCCAAACATGTCCCTACCTTAGAACTACCTGGAGTCTCTTAAAAGACACCATCGTATCCACCTCTACCATCGCCGCCGGCAGCCCATTCCACACACTCACCATTCCCTGCATAAAATAACTTACCCCTGACATCTCCTCTATACCTACTTCCAAGCACCTTAAATCTATGCCCTCTTGTGCTTGCCATTTCAGCCCTGGGGAAAAGCCTCTGACTATCCACATGATCAATGCCTCTCATTATCTAATACACCTCTATTAAGTCATCTCTCAGCATCCGTCACTCCAAGGAGAAAAGGCCGAGTTCACTCAACCTATTCTCATAAGGCCTGCTCCCCAATCCAGGCAACAGCCTTGTAAATCTAACAACAGGAATTCTGCAGATGCTGGAAATTCAAGCAACACACATCAAAGTTGCTGGTGAACGCAGCAGGCCAGGCAGCATCTGTAGGAAGAGGTGCAGTCGACGTTTCAGGCCGAGACCCTTCGTCAGGACTAACTTGTAAATCTCCTCTGCTCCCTTTCTGTGGTTTCCACATCCTTCCCGTAGTGAGGCGACCAGAATTGAGCACAGTACTCCCTGTAGGGTCTGACCAGGGTCCAATATAGCTGCAACATTACCCCTTGGCTCCTAAATTCAATTTCATGATATATGAGGGCCAATGCACCATATGCCTTCTCAACCACAGAGTCAACCTGCGCAGCAGCTTTGAGTGTCCTATGGACTTGGACCCCAAGATCCTTCTAATCCTCCACATTGCTAAGAGTCTTACCATTAATGCTATATTCTGCTATCATATTTGACCTACCAAAATGAACCACCTCACACTTATCTGGGTTGAACTCCATCTGCCACTTCTCAGCCCAGTTTTGCATCCTATCAATGTCCCATTGTAACCTCTGACAGCCCTCCACACTATCCACAACACCCCCAACCTTTGTGTCATCAGCAATTTTACTAACCCATCCCTCCACTTCCTCATCCAGGTCATTTATAAAAATCACGAAGAGTAGGCATTTCTATCCTACACAACATGGGGTCCTTTCAGCCCATCAAGTCTTTTGGCTCTGTCAGCATTCCTATCAATCCCATTGCTTGTTCTCTGTTAACCTGTTATCTCTCACATGCCTGTCAACTCCCTACTGATTCTCCTGTCACCTAGCTACACTAAGGATAATTTACGGTAGACAATAGGCCTACCAGCAAACCTTTGGGGTGCGAGCTGAAATGAGGGCACCACCAGAAAACCCATACATTCACAGCAAGAACAGGTAAAATCCGTACAGACTGCACCTGAAGCTCTGGACAGCTGCAGATGTGTAACTGCTGAGCCACCATGCTTTCCTTAAGAAAGTCTTCAATGAAAATGTAGAATGGTATGGAAGGAAGGAAGGAAATTGCCTTTTAAACTCACGAGAGAGCATAGGCCATCAACTTTTTGCTGTTGGTGTTTCTGGAGCAGGCAATTTCTTTTTCACGAGGCCGAGTTGCTAGCTCGACGCTCAACCCAACACGGATGAAAACCGTGCCTGGGGAGCCGGCTGGGTTCGAACTCGGGAGCCTTCGCTCCGAAGTCTGGCGCTGATGCCACTACGCTACCAGCCGGCAGGGTGGGATTACCCTTTCTGCAAAAGATGGAGGATACTTTTCACCTTTTGTAAATGCGGGTTCTAAAGATAGATTTTTTTTGAAACAATGTAAAAGGTGTGATGAAAAAGTAATAATTCAAAAGCAGCAGAGGGGTCAAAAAACATGCAAATGAGCGATATAGTTGTGAAATTCTACGTTGAGCTATAATTTCTATTCTGCTGCACTTATTCAATTAGAAACACATTTCTATACTTAGTGACCCCTAAATGTTAATGGAGTCTGTTTTGAGGTTATGGATATGTTTGTTAACATTCCAGAAATGTTATGCATAAGAACAACAAATCATGGAAAGGAACATATAACACAGTAATTAATGTAGAAAGTTGGAAGGCAGTCAAATAAAAGTTGATAAAGATCAACTGAATAAATAAGACATCAGGAGGTTCATATTGTAACTTGCTGTTTCATGGATGAAGATATTAACCTTCTTGAAAAATCCTTTCCATAATTGGTCAATAATGTGGTGCATTTATTCACTTTACCCTGGTTTTCATCCCCACCTCTCTTGATTGCAGGAGATACTAGGACAGCTATTCATATCTAAAGTATAATATACCAGATACCAACAGCTGTCCTGGAAACTATGTGTGTTTTTGTGTGTGGTCACCCAATGTTCATAGAACTGTGAGTCAGAGTTGAAGTTAGTGGGAAGGAGCAGTCAGCTAGGCAAATCGTCCATTCACTAACCCACCACTCCCAGTTCAACTAATGCAGCCTGGAGATGACTACAGTGTGCATGACTCCCCCAATTGCATTGCTCAGTACAACTTCCCTTACATATTTACCATCTTTGTAATCAAGGCATATTGAAACTTTGACTGATTCATACGATTGATGTTGGAGCAATTTGGGGGAGGATTTTCAGAATTATCAAGCAAGCTGGGTGATAGCACAGTCTTCCTATTTCTTATGGCATGAGTCTTGAACCATTTTCATCCACTTGACAAAGGCTCAACTGTGGCTCTAACCTCTGAGAAGTCACTCCAGTTCCTCTGATGAACAGATCAAAACTTTCTGGAAAAACAAGGAATCGATTTGAGAATGTTAACATAGCAGATTGGAAGATGTACTTGAGTTAAGAAGACTTAGGTATCTACTGTACCCGGGGAGTGTTCATTCTGAAAAATATCATGTTGTTTTCTGAGGATCCTGTCGTAATCTTTATGAACTGTGGATTTGGCAGCTCTTCTCCAGCAGCTCCGTACTCTGGATATACCATGAGCTGTGTTTGCTCTGCCTGTTTCTACCTGAAACTTAATATCTAGATCTTAGGTATATTGGGGGATCAGCTTTATATGCCTTAAAGTGCTAATGAAATCATGCTCTCTTCCAACACCTTTTCATTCTTCAGCATGGCAAAGACACGGTAGAAGACAGGGTAGAAATTTGCACCAATGATACTGGCCTCTAATTTGAAAATCTGCTATACTAAATGACAAACATGAGAAATTCTGCAGATGCTGGGAACTCAAAGCAACACACACACAAAACACTGGAGAAAAACGGCAGGCCAGACAGCATCTTTGGAAGTGGATAAACAGTTGGTGTTTCAGGCCGTGACCCTTCATTAGGACTGGGAAGGAAGGGGGAAGATGCCAGAATAAAAACCTTTTTATTCTGACATCTTCCCCCCTACCTCTCAGTCTTGAAGAAGGGTCTTAGTCCGAAATGTTGACTGCTTATTCATTTCCATTGACGCTGCTTGACCTGCTGAGTTTCACCAGCATTTTATCTGTATTACCTACTGTGGTAAGACAATTAATTCAGCATGGTGGGGATTTTGTTGGTGCCATTCTCACAGATTTTCCAGACTACTCCCAATAAGAGAACACAGTTTTAATTCACTCTTTATTTAGACTATTACACAGTCGAATAATAAATATTCTATTGACGACATTAAAAGTTTAAAAAGAATGTAGGAAACAAAATCAGGTGAGTGAAAGGGAGTCCAGGTACCAGGGCCCTGGTAAGTGAAAGGCAGCGCAAGAACTGGGGCTCTGTTGAGTGGAAAGGAGTAGGGAAATTGATGCCCCGGTGATGGTCGGGAGCAATTTGCATGGACCCCAGTGTGTTAGAGAGAGTGTGAGAAATAGGGCAGCAGGAGTGGAAGGGAGGCAGTGCTTGTAGAGCAATGTACCGAACCAATATGATCTCTGAATAGTTGGATAGTGGATTATTGAATTTTATTGTAGTTACTGTTTAGAAACAAAGGCAGAATGCATTCTGCCCCTGTCCCTTCAAGGTACATAACTCTTGCCGAACACTAACAGGTCCTTCCAAGAATTAACTAGTTCTGGATGCAAAGCGGAGGGTCCTTTCTTCTGGGCACGCCGGCATGAATGAACTTTGCTCATACTTTTAGTGGCTCCAGCTGTTCCATACCCCACCATCCTACCTTATCATGCACAAAGTTTCTCCAAAAAATCCCCTGGTTACATGTATACTTGGAGACTTGGTTTTGGGCAATTTTTATGCTTGAGAAGTGCGAAAACCATTAGCGTAAGCAGAGGAGAATTGTGCCCAATAGCACTTTTATAAGCTGTTCAGCTGCTTTTCAGAATGCCAGATCTGAACAGATGGTGCCTGGAAGCTAGCCACAAATGGACCCAATTAGGTCTTCCTAATTTCTTTTGTGTACATGCATCAAGATGAACTAATGTAATGTTACGAAATAAAATGTTTCAACTTCATGCCAACTTTCTGCATTAAGTACTCCTAAATTAGCCATGACTCCCATATTTCCATTCCTCTTGCAATGAACTTCATTTCCTTTATAAGATTTGCATTTTTATTCTTCTTGAAGTACATTATCTTGATAAACAGAGCTGTTATCCACATCCAAATGTTAATTTGTCTTTCTAGTTGTTATCATCCTATAATTATGAAGTATTTATTTAATCAAATTCAATGTTATCTGCAAAATCATGAAAAGTCTGTCATTTTATGTATCAGAGTTAACACAAGTCTTGTCCTTGGCAACTCAGTTGACTGCAGGCACACGTCCTTTAGTATCACTTAGATCAGATATGGTTTTTTGTATCCTAGTCAATAGAAACTGTGGGTATAATGGTGTAGAAGTACATCTATGGCAAGTTACGAAAGAGTGAGGCCAATCTGCTTGCTGGTTCTTTACCAAAGCAATCTAAGACTAATTTAATTTCATTTCTTGCTTTCAAATCATATATTTTCCTCTGTTTCAAATATACTGTATACTGTATGCCCATTACCACCAGAAAAATTAAAGAGATTTTTGTCTCTTCCAGTGGTCAAGCATTGTGACGTCAATGGAAATATATAATCTATAAAGAAAATGAACAAATAAAAATGGGCAAATTCCTGCTTGTTTCCAGATTTGTAATCACAAACCATAAGACTGTTTAATGAGATTCTTCAGAAACACTTGTTCAGTTGAGTTTGGTTTTGAATTGAGCTGATAGACCATGATCAGCCATCTTTATAATTTCATACCTTGCAAAACATAATTTTGCTGTCTTGTTGTAACTTAATCCACTTATTTGTGCAGCCTTGCTCACTTCTGTTTTTAATTAGTTCTCATGACAATCTGCAATGAAGTACTTTATCTGAATGGATTATTAATGTTGTTGTGCATATTCTTTCCTTCTTTATACATTTAATTACAAAATGCCTTTTGATCTTGGAACTGCTGATGATGGAGAGTTGGTGTAGGTGAAGGTGAAGATTCCCACCATTATTGTTCAGACACAATGTGCAAACATCTTAGAAACATAGAAACATAGAAAATAGGTGCAGGAGTAGGCTATTCGGCCCTTCGAGCCTGCACCACCATTTATTATGATCATCGCTGATCATCCAACTCAGAACCCTGCACCAGTCTTCCCTCTATACCCCCTGATCCCCGTAGCCACAAGGGCCATATCTAACTCCCTCTTAAATATAGCCAATGAACTGGTGTCAACTGTTTCCTGTGGCAGAGAATTCCACAGATTCACCACTCTCTGTGTGAAGAAGTTTTTCCTAATCTCGGTCCTAAAAGGCTTCCCCTTTATCCTCAAACTGTGACCCCTCATTCTGGACTTTCCCAACATCAGGAACAATCTTCCTGCGTCTAGCCTGTCCAATCCCTTTAGGATTTTATACGTTTCAATCAGATCCCCCCTCAATCTTCTAAATTCCAACGAGTACAAGCCCAGTTCATCCAGTCTTTCTTCATATGAAAGTCCTGCCATCCCAGGAATCAATCTGGTGAACCTTCTTTGTACTCCCTCTATGGCAAGGATGTCTTTCCTCAGATTAGGGGACCAAAACTGCACAGAATACTCCAGGTGTGGTCTCACCAAGGCCTTGTACAACTGCAGTAGTACCTCCCTGCTCCTGTACTCGAATCCTCTCGCTATAAATGCCAGCATACCATTCGCCTTTTTCACCGCCTGCTGTACCTGCATGCCCACTTTCAATGACTGGTGTATAATGACACCCAAGTCTTGTTGCACCTCCCCTTTTCCTAATCGGCCACCATTCAGATAATAATCTGTTTTCCTGATCTTGCCACCAAAGTGGATAACTTCACATTTATCCACATTAAATTGCATCTGCCATGAATTTGCCCACTCACCCAACCCATCCAAGTCACTCTGCATCCTCTTAGCATCCTCCTCACAGCTAACACTGCCACCCAGCTTCGTGTCATCCGCAAACTTGGAGATGCTGCATTAATTCCCTCATCCAAGTCATTAATATATATTGTAAACAACTGGGGTCCCAGCACTGAGCCTTGCGGTACCCCACTAGTCACCGCCTGCCAATCTGAAAAGGTCCCGTTTATTCCCACTCTTTGCTTCCTGTCTGCCAACCAATTCTCTATCCACATCAATACCTTACCCCCAATACCGTGTGCTTTAAGTTTGCACACTAATCTCCTGTGTGGGACCTTGTCAAAAGCCTTTTGAAAATCCAAATATACCACATCCACTCGTTCTCCCCTATCCACTCTACTAGTTACATCCTCAAAAAATTCTATGGGATTCGTCAGACATGATTTTCCTTTCACAAATCCATGCTGACTTTGTCCGATGATTTCACCGCTTTCCAAATGTGCTGTTATCACATCTTTGATAACTGACTCCAGCAGTTTCCCCACCACCGACGTTAGGCTAACCGGTCTATAATTCCCCGGTTTCTCTCTCCCTCCTTTTTTAAAAAGTGAGGTTACATTAGCCACCCTCCAATCCTCAGGAACTAGTCCAGAATCTAACGAGTTTTGAAAAATTATCACTAATGCATCCACTATTTCTTGGGCTACTTCCTTAAGCACTCTGGGATGCAGACCATCTGGCCCTGGGGATTTATCTGCCTTTAATCCCTTCAATTTACCTAACACCACTTCCCTACTAACATGTATTTCGCTCAGTTCCTCCATCTCACTGGACCCTCTGTCCCCTACTATTTCTGGAAGATTATTTATGTCCTCCTTAGTGAAGACAGAACCAAAGTAATTATTCAATTGGTCTGCCATGTCCTTGCTCCCCATAATCAATTCACCTGTTTCTGTCTGTAGGGGACCTACATTTGTCTTTACCAGTCTTTTCCTTTTTACATATCTATAAAAGCTTTTACAGTCAGTTTTTATGTTCCCTGCCAGTTTTCTCTCATAATCTTTTTTTCCCCTTCCTAATTAAGCCCTTTGTCCTCCTCTGCTGAACTCTGAATTTCTCCCAGTCCTCAGGTGAGCCACTTTTTCTGGCTAATTTGTATGCTTCTTCTTTGGAATTGATACTATCCCTAATTTCTCTTGTCAGCCACGGGTGCACTACCTTCCTTGATTTATTCTTTTGCCAAACTGGGATGAACAATTGTTGTAGTTCATCCATGCAATCTTTAAATGCTTGCCATTGCATATCCACCGTCAATCCTTTAAGTGTCATTTGCCAGTCTATCTCAGCTAATTCACGTCTCATACCTTCAAAGTTACCCCTCTTTAAGTTCAGAACCTTTGTTTCTGAATTAACTATGTCACTCTCCATCTTAATGAAGAATTCCACCATATTATGGTCACTCTTACCCAAGGGGCCTCTCACGACAAGATTGCTAATTAACCCTTCCTCATTGCTCAAAACCCAGTCTAGAATAGCCTGCTCTCTAGTTGGTTCCTCGACATGTTGGTTCAAAAAACCATCCCGCATACATTCCAAGAAATCCTCTTCCTCAGCACCTTTACCAATTTGGTTCACCCAATCTACATGTAGATTGAAGTCACCCATTATAACTGCTGTTCCTTTATTGCACACATTTCTAATTTCCTGTTTAATACCATCTCCGACCTCACTACTACTGTTAGGTGGCCTTTAAGTTTGTTTAAGTCTTCTTTAAGTTTGTATGTGTTTCACACAACTAATAACTGGAAGTAATCTCACTTCCATGGTTGTATTCTTAAAAGGAAACAACTTTGTACTAAACATTTTCTTCCTGTAGGTCTGTATGTAATTAATTGTGATGAGTGCTGACCCCTGTGTATTTGTGCATGTATTACATTGCATGAGAAAGGCTATTTATTAAACCAGTCATTTGTCCAAATTTGCAGTTATCTGTTTCAAATTAACAGATGTTATTCTGATCAAGGACTCTATTGTCTGGTGAAATTTCTTTTGGCAATCCCCCTTTAGATTAATGTCTTATTTTCAAAGAAATAAAACTGGCCAGATTAGTAAACAGACTGTTGGACCACACCTTTAGCAGCTGTCAGTGTTCTGGCCTCCCCTATCCACTTTCAGTTAGTCCAGTCCATTTTCATAGCCTTGAACCCATTAAAGACATGAAGGTTGCATGACTGCAGCTCAGGCCCAGCCATCAGCTTCCATGTGATGCAGTTTCAATCCTCAATCTCCCCTTCATTTAGCACCGAATGCTTGCTAATAATGTCAGGCTACAAGCTGCATTGGTGTGGATGAACTCAAGCTTATGAAGAGTAGAATAGAGACCTTCCAGATTTATATTTGAATAATCAAATCAAGGAGTAATAAGAGCATGAGAAAGGATCTCAGTAGCAGATGAGCTTTGATGGAATGGAGTAGGGTAGTATTAAGCAGGCAAAAACAGATGGGGTTGATGATAAAAAGGAAATAAGGCATGATACTTAATTTGAGGCTCAAGTGCCACACAAAGGTTGCCATATGATGCTAACAAGCCTAGAATGTCTCAGATCTATATCGTTTCTATATTGATCTTAGACAGGCTTCACTTAGTTCAGCAGAGAATAGCATCATCCTTGGTGGGTGATGTTAACTAACCTTGGCCAAGCTGCCTTTGTTCCAAATACCTGTACGGTTAGTACTAGGCTGAGCAGTGAGGGCTCCTGATCGTCAAAATGAAGTACTGAGTCCTAAATTGATTGAACCACCAGTTTTACACAGATGCAACCAAAGTCAGGATGAAACAGTCCAGGTCAGGTGCAATACAAGGAGTAAAACTTTCTCTACTCCCTCTCAATATGGAGTCTTATCTGTTACTGCTGTTGATTGTATTTACCATTTTCCATGCTCATTATTCTTGTGGATTTGGTAGTTTAACAGTTACTTTGCCAAGTAAGGGACAGTTTTGATTGTGGAATATTTTCATTATGATCAGGGTGTACAAAGTCCCATAGCTTATAAGAGAATATAACAGGATATAATAGAGTTTTTTAGAGACCCTTGGATAGATACATGGAGCTTAGAAAAATAGAGGGCTATAGGTAACCCTAGGTAATTTCTAAAGTAAGTACATGTTTGGCACAGCATTGTGGGCCAAAGGGCCTGTATTATGCTGTAGGTTTTCTATGTTTTATGTTCTGTGTTCTAATATTTGGAGTGACAATAGAGATTATGGCGAGTATTAAATCATTTAGTCCTTATTTTTCTTTACACTAGACCTGTGAAATATCATTAATGGTTACTTGAATCAAGTCTTGGCTAATCCTTCTGGGATCGACAAATCAAACCCATAACTATGAAATATGAAGTAATCTATTTCACAAGACTGTTTTAAATACTGCAATAATCATGGAAATACAATATGAAATAGAAATCCATTTCTTAATGTGAAAAATAGTTGAAAAAGCAAATTGGACATTTCTGTTCTTCTACTTAGTGGAATTTTAATAGGGTGAGGCAGGTCTAACAAGATTTTAGCTAGGTCCTATTGAAATATGACATTTTTATTGTGCAAAGACTTATGACCGTGATAAGATTTTGCTCAATATTATGGCCAACTCTTCTAGGCGTACTTCATATTTTTTCCAGCTGTGACTTCTGGCAGATTTTACTCCTGGGGCTTTGTAACAAATAATTTCTGTCGTAGGCAAAATGGAAACAGATACAATTTGCAATGGGAGGAACTTGCAAAATATAAAATGGAGTTTGCTGCCTTTCCAATATTTTTAACATGCCTACTGCACTGTCAACACAATGTACTTGTCACAACACTTACTATTTCATTGTAAAATAAAGCAACTAAATTTCAAAGTAATTAGTTTTATTATTTATTGGATCATATCTCTTTCATAAAAACATCACACAATACCTTCAGTGATTCAACTTCTTAAGATGGCAGAAACATGAAACATAAAATGAACTACTGATTAATGGCATTTTTTATTTGTGCAGAGATGAGCTTGATTGGTAACACTGCAACATCCTTCCCACATTATCAGATTTGTAACAAATTTGTGCTATAAATCTTAAGTGTACATAGTGCATATAGCATGGTAAATTGGGTTTAGGGATGTTGGGCATTGCAGATGCTGGGTTGGATCCAATATGAGACCTGTTGACCATGTTGGAAATGGTACCGTTTCATGCTGTGCTCTTAGTTACCAGAAGTGTATGAAACAGACAGATCTATACATGTTGATTTAATACCAATGCTGCCAGACTGGACCCCAGTGATTCTGTTAATGCAAACTTAGTGAGCACTGTGAGGGTCATGTATTTTGACTTCTCCAGTGCGTTCAACACCATCCGCCCTGCTCTGCTGGGGGAGAAGCTGACAGCGATGCAGGTGGATGCTTTCCTGGTGTCATGGATTCTTGATTACCTGACTGGCAGACCACAGTACGTGTGCTTGCAACACTGTGTGTCCGACAGAGTGATCAGCAACATTGTGGCTCCACAGGGGACTGTCTTGTCTCCCTTTCTCTTCACCATTTACACCTCGGCCTTCAACTACTGCACAGAGTCTTGTCATCTTCAGAAGATTTCTGATGACTCTGCCATAGCTGGATGCATCAGCAAGGGAGATGAGGCTGAGTACAGGGCTACGGTAGGAAACTTTGTCACATGGTGTGAGCAGAATTATCTGCAGCTTAATGTGAAAAAGACTAAGGAGCTGGTGGTAGACCTGAGGAGAGCTAAGGTACCGGTGACCCCTGTTTCCATCCAGGGGGTCAGTGTGGACATGGTGGAGGATTACAAATACCTGGGGATACGAATTGACAATAAACTGGACTGGTCAAAGAACACTGAGGCTGTCTACAAGAAGGGTCAGAGCCGTCTCTATTTCCTGAGGAGACTGAGGTCCTTTAACATCTGCCGGACGATGCTGAGGATGTTCTATGAGTCTGTGGTGGCCAGTGCTATCATGTTTGCTGTTGTGTGCTGGGGCAGCAGGCTGAGGGTGGCAGACACCAACAGAATCAACAAACCCATTCGTAAGGCCAGTGATGTTGTGGGGATGGAACTGGATGCTCTGACGGTGGTGTCTGAAAAGAGGATGCTGTCCAAGTTGCATACCATCTTGGACAATGTCTCCCATCCACTACATAATGTACTGGGTGGGCACAGGAGTACATTCAGCCAGAGACTCATTCCACCGAGATGCAGCACAGAGCGTCATAGGAAGTCATTCCTGCCAGTGGCCATCAAACTTTACAACTCCTCCCTTGGAGGGTCAGACACCCTGAGCCGATAGGCTGGTACTGGACTTATTTCATAATTTACTGGCATAAATTACGTATTACTATTTAACTATTTATGGTTTTATTACTATTTAATTATTTATGGTGCAACTGTAACAAAAACCAATTTCCCCTGGGATCAATAAAGTATGACTATGACTATGACTACTATTTAGTTTGCACTGAGAATTTAGCAACAGGATGGCCACACCTTACTTCATCTCTGTCTCTGCTATGGGAACTTTGTCATCTACTTGTAAGTTCATTGTGGACTGATTTATAGACTAGGGCAGGATTTCTCAACCGGAGTTCCATGAGAGGTCGCTAGGGGTTCCACGAGAGATTGTGATATAAAAAATAAACATTGTTTTTTGAACTTCGCACAATGCAATCGTTCACTGTGGTGTGCACTGACTGAGCAGCCCTGTTCTCAATCTCATTAGAGGTCTCTCAGCCCAGTATGCCAGTGCACAGTTGGACCGTGTTTATTTGGTCAAAAATATTCTCAGTTTTTGATGTGAGATAAGAGAGGCCGTTGATAATTGGTGAGCGCTGTATGGTACGGAGGGAGGACGGTAGGCTGTATTGCATGGAGGAGAGGATGGTGGGCTGATGATAAGTGTGAAGTTTTTTTTTGGAGCATTGAATGGATTTGCCCAACTTGGGCGGTGACATCTGCCCCTCCTTGTGTAAACTACTGAGGGGTATTTTTTTAACCCCTGTGTTTTACAGACATTTCTGATGGTCCAGTGTGGTGATTTTTGAAGGGGAGGTGTGAGATGGAAGAGAAGGATTCTAGGCCTAGGTCTACGGACAATTCTGATAAGGTTAATGATGAAGATATACAATTTTCTGAATAATTTCACTGAACCAATGCAACAACGGACAGAAAAACGTCTGTCTTTACAAAGAATGCTACTTATCAATGGGTTTTACATGGATTGGTGATCCAAGTTGTGCTTAGTCTGTGGCAAACAATTTACAAATGTAGCAATGGCTCCATGAAAATTGAAAAGACACTTAAGTACAAATCACAGCCATATGACATGTAAATGTGCTGATTAATTTAAACAGCTATTGGAATCTCAAAACAACAGAGTAAAGCTTCTGTTAATAAAGTCACAGTCAGTAAAAGGACTCAGGAAGCGAATTATTTCGTGGCAGAATTTATTACCCAGAAAAGAAAAAGTCACACAGTTGGTGAGAACCCAGTAATGCCAGCATGTAAAATTATAGTGCTAGGACAAGATGCAGTACAAGAAATCAAAAAGGTTTCACTCTCAAACAGTATGATAAGTTGATGTATTGATGACCCTGTCACATGATGCTGAAGAGATTTTGTGTGATAAACTGAAAAATAACAGCTTCTCTATCCAGGTTGATGAGTCAACAGATTTCATCAATAAATGTCATGTTGTAGCATTTGTAAGATTTGTAAATGGTGAAATTCAAGAAAACTTTTTGTTGCAAAGAGCTGCCTGAAACAAGCAAAGGCCAAGATATATTTAATGCTTTGTCTTCATATATGGAAACAAAAGATCTGTCTTGGAGAAACTGTGTTGGCATCTGTACTGATGGTGCCCCATCAATGGTTGGCTCCATGAGAGGTTTTGTTTCTCTTGTAAAGAAAAGAAAATCCTGGCAATGTCACAACACACTGCTTTCTTCACAGAGAGGTGCTATGTCAAAAACTCTTGGAAGTTAAATGAAAAAGTTCTGGATAATGCAACAAAAATGGTGGACTTTATTAAACAAAGACCAGTTCACTTGAGAATGTTTTAAAAAAACTGAAAACCTGGACAAAGAGCACATCAATCTCCTGCTCCATACAGAAATCTGGTGGCTTAGCAGAGGAAAAGTTCTCAACAGGGTGTTTGAGCTGAAAGGTGAGTTGCAGGAGTACTTTCAAGAAAATAGTAGGCCAGAATTTGCTGTGTGCTTTGAAGGTGAAGAATGGTTGCAGAAACTAGACTATTTAACAGACATTTTTCATCATATAAACCAGCTGAACAATTCTCTGCAAGGCCCTGGAGAAAATGTTTTGACTTCGAGTAACAAGATTCTTGGATTTAAAAAGAAACTGAATCTTTGGAAAAATCATGTTGCAAAAGGAAATCTTGAAATATTTCCACTGCTGCTTGGGATTGAAAGTGAGGAAGGATATCAGAAAGTCTTGAGTCTTATTGAAAAAACCAGGAAGAACCACAGAACAAAATTGAACAGTATTTTTCCTCCCTTTCAATGCAAGTGTGTGACAGGGTGAGGGACCCTTTCTTTGAATCTTCTGTTCAGCCTGAGAACTTGACTTTGAGAGAATCAAATCTGTCTGATCATGCACTGAAGATGAGAATCACTGACCTGCCCCTGGACAAGATCTGGATTTCTGTGAAAGAAGAGCATCCTTTTCAAATTCTTACATGTTTGAGCAAGCTTTCTCTTGATTAACAACCAACAACCAACAAAGGCAAGAATAGAAATCGTCTCATTTCAGTTGAAGGCAAATCTGTGGGCTTATCTCAAGTTTGACCCAGAAATGTGTATTTGTGTAGCAAAAACAAGCACAGGTTTCACATGCTAGGTCTATATTTGAGCCTGATCATGTCACTTAGTCTGAAAATGTTTTTTTCAAAGTCTTGTATAAAATTGTGTCTGAGGCTATATTTTTAATCATATTGCTTTGGCTTATGGTTTTTACTAACTTTACTATTCAACATTGGCAATAAATTTTCATGTTGTAAGAAGCATTAATTAAAATCAATTTACAACCTTTATTTAAATTAAATCTACCAAGCCTACCTTTAGAAAAATTAAATCCAATTTTGGCTTAAGCCAGTTATTTAACAGAAATTGATTATGTTTGCCTTATGAGTTTTTAAAATTTATGAAAGTGAAAGAAAGAAATTAATTTCAAGAAAGGTAAGCTAAGCTTAATTACCTGTTTTCTTTTCAAGAAAGGTTGGTTAAAAATTCATTCTCTACTCAAAATAGCATAATTTTTGGATTATTGTATCTACAACTTACTGATCACGCAAACATACCGTGAGCTGTAGATATAATAGTTTTTACACTGGGGTTCCCTGGGTCCAGAAAGCTATTTCAAGGGTTCATTCAGGGCAAAAGGGTTAAGAAAGGTTGTACTAATGGCACCTATTGTCATTGCTAACTTCACTGAAGTTTGTCAAATCAGCAGGTGGTGAAGTAGCAGCTGTTGGAATGGTTTCCCTTAAAACTTTAGGAAAACCCTGTACTTGGTGCCTTGTTTATTAATCTTCTTAGAGTATAACGCAAAGGCAGCCTGCCAGAAAGGGTTGGGGTTTAGTGGAAGAAGAGGTCTTAACAGGAGACTCTATTCATTATTGGTGTTAAAGGTCCAACCCTCCATGTAACTCAGCCAAGAGGAATGGATGAACTAATTCTAGGAAGGTCTTAAGCAAAGTGGACCACATAACACAGCCACACTTGCATCTGTATCAGAGAGCAAATGTGACACATAGTAATTGTTAACATTTATACTCCTGGAGCAACAGACTTCTGCAACATTCTTTGTTGAGAGAGGACAGAGAGACACAATCCCTTAGTGCAAGCCAGCTTAAGGTTAGCTGATCATGAAATTATATCCTTGGCATTGCACTAGGCATTCGATGGCATGGTTAGCTCTTGGTGAACAGAACAATCATACTTGAATACAAGGTGAGTTTTGCTCCATTCAAATATACGTGAGTTATTTATATTTTCTGATACAAGTATTTATTTCCCGATACCATTCCATTAATCCATATCTTTTAGTCTTCTATTACATTATGGGCAAATTGAGTGCATCAACATGACTCAGCTGCCTTATTCTGATTGGCACAGAACTAACTCTGCCTCTGTCAGTCTCTGTCAACATTTGAAAGCATACAATTATTTTCTTATTAAAAGGGAATTCATGTGATCCAGTTACTAATTCAATTCAGAAAGTTATTGTTTTTTCTTAAAAGAGTAAACATTGCATTATTCAAATATTAGAGACAATTTGTTGGGAAAAAGATGGCTTTGTCTTTTGTTCTGGCCTCTAGAGGGTGCAGTTCACTTTGTATGAACATCACTTCCGGTACATAGCTGTTTTTTTAAAAATATCATTTCCTGCGTGAGTTAGCTCTGATTTGATTTGAAGCATACAGTGGGAAGACATTCGTCTCCATCCTCTCTTCATTTGCCCTTGAAACAGCAATATCTTTTCACAAGTAAGGCATCTCATTAAAAACCCCGAAGAGAGCTTTTGTCTTGGGTGATTTTTGAGAAGTTGTTTTGCTCACCGCATAGTTGTATTCATACGCACAGCGAGGGCAGTAGAGAGAAAAGATGCTCGTCTTTAAAGGCATTGCCCAAAGACTGGAGACGTGTCTGCTTCCAACGCAAGCAATGTTGATCACCGATACCTGAAGGTCAGGTCAAAATGTAACTTATCTATTACATGTTTGTGACACTCAAGCGAAGTCACAATTAGCATAGGTGCAGCATGCGCTCGCACCAAAGCTGAAGCAGCAAGAATGATAGCAGTGGGTCCAAAATGTGAAGTTGAGACGCAAATGAAGAAAGCACGTATATGCATGGAGAAAGCTCATATAGACATGGAGAAATCACATACAGATGTCACAATGGGGGGCACTGGGAACAGACCTAAATGCAAGACACAGACACTGAAGTACAACATACAGTTCCATCTCTGCATCGGGGTTGCTCCGAGTCGCAGTTACAGGCAGCAACCTCGGCTGGCTACGGCAACAGCCAGATCCCTACCAAGCTCAGAGTGGCTGACAGCCACTCAGCTAGCCCAGGAAACGGCCGAATCCGTACTGCAATGACAGCTCCGACTACCGACAGCAAGGCTCCATGAGGCGATGGTTCTCCAACGCAGCCTAAAGATGGCAAATGGTCGCTCTAGCCTGGCAGGTTGCTCCTAGGGGATCTTGACAAGACAAACCAGCCACCCACACTTGACCCCAAGGCTACTTATATTCCAAGCCGCAAGATGGGAATCAGGTGCCTATGATTAACCCAACCAAAACCAGGGATAGCTGGAAGACCCGGAGTCTGAGTCCATGGACTGGACCATGAACCAGAATGTGGGCTTCACGGACCGGACCATGACAACAGACTTGGAAGGGGCACGTGTAGAAGCTATATTAAGTGCGATCAAGGAAGAATATGAAGATGAGACTGCCTCAGCACAATGAAAGATGTATGAAGCAGCAAATGACTTAGACAGTTGTGTACCTATAACTGGAATCAGTCATGCTTTGCCATCACAGCAGCCAAAGCATCTTCCTACAGAATATGCCCAAACACATTTTGGCTATAAAAAAGACATTACTCCAGTTCTACAAGGAGAAGCTGTCCACACCATTCAGTCAGCATATCTTCTCATAGTCCAGCTATTAACTGTCAAGGTTTACAGGAACAAAGATCCACAACACCCCTTTCCACAGTTTGACTACAGCAAAGGCATCATTTAAGAGCTGCTGCTGATGTCAATCCCATCTGCACAGACGTGAACAAACTGAACTTCCATTTATCTCAGGGTACACATTTGGCAAACCAGTCTCCACAATGCTCATTCAGGAGCAGTACATGCATTAGATTTGGCTTAGTATCTGGTTCGACAACCAGTCTGCCAGTTATCTGTCCTGGAAGTCAAGCTTTCGCAATGACGTGAAAGGACTAAGTCTCAAACCTAGCAACGAGCTAGACCTTCTCTGTAAGTGGCTTGATGGGGAGCCATTGCAACATGCAAGAAGGGTTAGGGCAGATCACATTAATAGTCCAGCTACATGTATGTAAATGCTGTGGCAGAGCTGTGACTATAGCTCAGCGTTTAACACAATCATTCCTACAATTCTGAACAAAAAGCTTCAGAACCTGGGCCTCTGTACCTCCCTCTGCAACTGGATCCTTGACTTCCTCACTAGAAGACCACAATCTGTGTGGATTGGTGATAATATCTCCTCCTTGCTGACAATCAACACTGGTGCACCTCAGGGATGTGTGCTTAGCCCACTGCTCTACTCTCTCTATACCCATTACTATGTGGCTAGGCATCTATAAATTGGCTGACGATGTAATCATTGTTGGCAGAATTTCAGGGAGTGACGAGAGGGTAGACAGGAGCAAGACATATCTTGTAGTTGAGAGGTGTCACAGCAACAACCTTGCAGTCAATGTCAGTAAGACCAAAGAACTGACTGTGGACTTCAGAAAGGGTAAGACAAGGGAACATGCACCAGTCCTCATAGAGGGATCAGAAGTGGAAAGGGTGAGCAATTTCATGTCCCTGGGTGTCAATATCTCTGAGGATCTATGCTGGGCCCAACATATTGACACAGCTACAAAGAAGGCACAACAGCAGCTATATTTCATTAGGAGTTTGAGGAGATTTGGTATGTCACCAAAAGCACTCACATATTTCGCAGATGTACTATGCATTCTAACTGGCTGCATCACCATCTGGTATGGGGGGGGGCGGGGGGGGGGTTGCTACCGCAAAGGATCGATATAAGCTGTAGAGAGTTGTAAACTTAGTCAGCTTCATCATGGCTACTAGCCTCCATAGTATCCAGGACATCTTTGAAGAGCGATGCCTCAAAAAGGCAGCAGTCATCTTTAAGGACCCCCATCACCCAGAACATGCCCTCTTCTCAGTGCTACCGACAGGGACGAGGTACAGGAGTTGAAGGCACACACTCAATGATTCAGGAGCAGGTTCTGTCCCTCTGCCATCAGATTTCTGAATGGACAATGAACCCGTAAACACTACCTCATCATTGCTTATTTCTATTTTTGCCTATTTATTTAATCTAACTATTTAATTCACAGTTTTTCTCTATTATTATGTATTGCATTGTATCGCTACTGCAAAGACAACACATTTCATGACATATGCCAGTGATATTAAACCTGATTCTGAGGCTGTACAAATCCAATGACTGTCCAGAGGCCATCAAAGAATCAATCTTCAGTAGACTCGATAATTTTCTAAAGCTCTGACACAAAAATCCACAGAAGCTACCAGAGCTTGCAGATCTGTTGTCGGAACTGCGAGCTACAAAAAACAAGGGTTACCTACTAGGACTCTGTTCCTTGGACCCAGCAAGATCAATAAACCCTAAAGTGCAGAAACTACTGAACAACATGCAAGAACAGTGGATAACTGAAGGGTTCAAGTATAAGATGAAGTATCAAGGAGCCTGTCCATCATTTTTGTTCTTTGTAGACTTTGTCTGCCACCACGCAGAAATGTGAAATAACCCTCGTTTTATGCTCTCAACTTCTGGTAACACCTCATTCAAAGAGAGATTTTCAGCAAAAGCATGGAAAACCAAAACTCCTGTCACGGTCAGCAAAAATGAAGTAGAAAACTCTGCCATGAACCCCACTAGACAATGCCCTGCCTATAAGAAACCTCACCCCTCAAGAAGATTCAGAGAAAAACTACTTGCAGGCTGGAGATGCTTTCTAAAATATTGTGCTTCAAGAGTTCAGGTTTAATTGTCATTCATCCATATGTGAATACCCATGAATACAGCCAAATGAGACAGTGTAACTCAGGGCCATTATCAACATTCACACACAGCACAGCAAGCAAAAAACTGTTAAGCTATGATACACTGCACTGAGTGCAAGAGTACCAGCACATATCGGCACCTCATTCAGGGACAACAGCTTGGGCTACTACTGGTTCCAGCACATCAGCAACAGAGCACGGCAGTGAGCCAGCCATGCATGCATCAGATGTTGCTACTTCCTCATGCACAGAGGTATGTGGAAAAGGGTTCCAAGGTATATCCTGCTCTAAAATATGTCTATTACTGGGCTGCCCACCTACCTATTCTTGCCTGGTGGTAAAAAGGCCCACCCTCTACCTCAGACTCGTGCCCAGCATGGTTACTCATAGAGCGAATGTTTTGTAAGAAGACTTCCTTACCAGCTCTCCTTAATAGCCCCACTGCAGTTAATAAGTCACATTTTAGTAACAACTTCGTGGCTGGGAGTACTACAAGAATTTGGAAGCAGATTCAACTACACATTAAGTTCCCAAAAACTTATACTGACAGTCCTATTTGTGACAATCATTCCTTTTTGCCTGGCCTGAATGATACTGTTTTCTCTACCTGGAAACAGAGAGGTATCTGTAGTGTAGGTGACCTATATATTAATGGAAACTTTGCCTCATTTGCGCAGTTACAAACAGTTTACAATATCCCTGCATCTAGTTTTTTAGGTATTTACAAATTCGAGATTATGTTAGGAAATATATACCTAACTTTGAAGTTTTAGACGAACATGAGTCCCTGGAGGCAATAAATAAATTTGATCCTGTTACTCATAGTGCGGTATCCTATTTTTATCAGATCTTACATAATGGAACTTGGGTGAATACTGCAGGTTTTAAACAGGCATGGGTGAATGAATTGGGTATAGAACTGGCAGAGGAGGTCTGGGATGAGTGCTTAAAGAGTATACATGATTGTTCGGTCAACATCAGACACAGACTTATGCAGTTTAAAACAATACATAGACTCCATTATTCCAAAGAAAAGTTGCACAGTTTCTACCCTGATGTTTCACCAGTTTGTAACAGATGTATCTGTGATCATGCATAATCTGTGAACAATAACTTGTCACATTCCTTCTGGTCATGTTGTAAGCTTTATGCACACTGGAAAAGTATTTTTCACTGTTTCTCTAAGGCTTTTGGGAAGCGGTGGGAACCAGACCCGCTCATAGCCATCCTTGGAGCAACAAGCTCCCTATCTTCAGCTAATAAGTATGAAAAAATGGCTGTATTATTTGGAACGGTGATTGCTAAGAAGTTAAGCCTGCAAATATGGAAAATGGACTCTGTGCCTACGTATGATCCGTGGCTGAGAGAACTGGCAAATACTTTACATTTGGAGAGACTGAGACTATGTAATGAGGACAGAGGGGACATCTTTGAAAGGATATGAGGCCCTGTATTGGACTTTCTTACGGGGTGAGGACTGAGGTTTTTTGGTGTGGTGCACCTCTGCTGTGTATGTTTACTTTTGCCTTTATATTTTTCTCCCTTTTGCTGCTCAATATTTAATTTGATTTTGTTATGTTTGTGGTTTTGTGGATGTGCTGTATTTTTTTTTGTTTGTTTGTTTGTAATAAATAAATAAAAATTAATTGGGAAAAGAATGTCTAATCAGCATGTAGCCAAAAGGACATCCTGAGCAAAAAATAAAGGCAAATGTGATATTGGTTGATCAGAGCAATGTGTCATTGGCAAAGTCAACATTCTTTGACACATTCAGTATTCAAAGTGCTGTTTCCCCATACACGCTGAAGACATGTTCTGGAATACCCGAAGAAGAGCTAGTAGATTTGTTATGGAGTCAATAGGAGGGGAGGTCTGCTTAACCCTTGCCAACCCTCACTGAGTGCGAACATTCTCCCATTCATATCTTAAGGATGTCTTCACTTGATTCTTCTGCTGAGATTCTCCTGCTGCTTGGCAGAGCCATCGTCTGTGCACATAAAGTACGTATGTAGCACAATGGTTGGCATGATGCACCTTATGCCAAAGATTGGACCTGGGTTGAGTCAAAGTGAGTGGTCTGCCTTGATGGTGCTCATCAGCCCACTTTCAAAGTTCAAAGGGTATTTATTATCAAAATATGTACAGTATACTATATACAACCTTGAGATTTGTCTTCTTACAGGCAGCCACTAAACAAAGAAATCCAATAGAACCCATTTAAAAAATGAAGACTGTCAAACACCCAAAGTGCAGAAAAAAACCAAATCATGTAAACAATAAAAGTCAGCATTCAGAACTGAAATTCACAAAAGTAAGTTCACAGCCACAAAGTCAGTCATCACTGCAACCGGTTCAGGAGCCCGTTACTTACAGGCCACAGCCTCAGTTCAGTGCGGAGACAAGTAAACCTCATGGAGCAACAAGCTGAACACCAGTCTATCCTTTGCTCCTGGCCCCAATGCCTCGATTCGGCCCATATCTGACCTATCCAATCTGGCCTGGTGCTTAACTCGGTCAATCCTCACTCTCAGATCCAGGCCCTGCCACTTCAATACGCTCTCAGGCCTGGGCCCTGCAGGCTCGATTCGGCCCATACCCGACCTTTCCAACCCGGGGCGGCACTTAACTTGGCCAAACAGTAGGTCGTTCCTCTCTCTTGGGCCTGGACCCCGCTGCCTCACCTCAGTTCTGCCACTTCAAATCACCTCCAGGCCTGTCCCAGCAATGGCCAAACATTAGCTCACTCCCCACTGCCTCGATTTGGCCTGTAACCACCATGTTGCAACCGTCCTGCACCTCTGGGACTTCAATTCATGCCGCAAAAATGCCAGGTTGCACGGGCGGTTCAAAAGCACAACTCCGAAAAGGAATTTACAGGCTATTGATTGCAAGTGATCATTTTCAAGAAAAAGTGTGAATAATAAAGTAATGGTTGCGTTTGCTGCCAGTAAGTCATCGCTGTGCTTCACCAGCACCATATGAAACCGAAATCATTTCTTAAATGTCAGCACCTTTAAGACTAATATCCTGGAGAACGGGTACCCAAGTAATTTCAGACCTTGTGAAAGTAGAATCTGTACAAAAAGAGAAGATTATACGTAAGTAAACCCAGCACTCTGACATACTTACATACTTTCCTCCGCTTACTCAAAAGATGACTGTAAGCTGGCACCTTCCATCGAAGATGAGATCTTCGTTTGAAAAATGAAATAAAGCAAAGATGGGTCAAACAGTTTGGTAGCACACCCTCCTTTTCACTCATCATGACAGCTCCTCCTAAACAGGGAGCAAGCCCTCAGTCAACTCATGTCCCTCAGTCGCAGATTGAGAAGGAAACCAGAAATGAAAGATCAATAGGCGGGGTTTGTGGAGAGACTCTTCAGGAACAATAATGCTGAGCTACTGTAGCTTCTCCACAATAGCCCAACAAAGAAAACTGATATTTGACCAACTTTGGTGTTCACCACCCCCAGAAGCCTGCACAAATATGAATTGTCTTTGATTCAAGTGCATAGTTCAAAGGTGTATCACTGAATGATGTGCTCTTGTGGGACCCAGACCTCAATAACGGTCTGCTTGGGGCCCTCATGCACTTTGAACTGAGTCCGTTGCAGTGATGGCAGATATCAAACAAAAGTTCCACAGTCTCCTAGTGAGTGAGAATCATCAAAACCTCCTCAGATTCTTGTGGTTTCATGACCACCAACTGGACCATGAGATTCCAGAGTACCGCATGAGAGTAACTATCCCTCACCAACTGTGGCAATCTATGGCCTTGACAGGACATCTTTCAAGGGGGAGAAGGAATTCAGGACTGAAGCACAGAGGTACATAGAAAGGTGATTCTATGTAGATGATGGTTTTAAGTAATCCTATCGTGAAGAAGAAGCAGTCAGCACGCTGAAAGCAGCACAAGACATGTTGGCACAGTCTAGTATCAGCCTGCATAAGATCGCATCCAACAGTGCTGAGGTCATGCAATGTTTCCCATCTGAAGGTCTGGTCAAAGGCTTATATAGTCATGATCTTAGACAGGACCTCCCTCCTATGCAGTGCAGTCTGCGTCTTGGATGGGACCTTGTTACCGACACCCTTACTTTCCAGGTCGCTGATAGTGAAAGACCATTTACGCATCATAGTGTGCTATCTACTATCAACAGCCCAAATCTTGGATTTGCTGTTTCAGTCAGTATCCAGGGAAACTTCATGTTAAGAGAGTTGACTTTGGACACTTGTGGATGGGATGTTCCGCTCCCGAAAGAGAACCATTAATAGTGGCAGCAGTGGTGTTCTTCCCTTCAGGATCATAAAGGCTTGAAAATTCCAAGAGCCTACACAACAATTCCACTATCTACAACCCAAAAGAAAGAAGTCTACATCTTCTGTGATGCATCAACTAAAACTATTCCTGCTGTTGCATACCTGAAAGCTACAGATGCTGATGGATATAGTGAAGTTGGATTCATCCTGAGCAAGGCAAAGATGCTTCCAAACCAGATCTGGCCATACTAAGGCTTGAACTTGGTGCTGTTGTTCTAGTAGTTGAGATGGCAGAGATGATAACCAAAGAGCTGGATACAGAACTAGATTATATCAAGTTCTTTACCAACAGCAAAGTTGTGTTCAGTTATATATTTAATGAAACGAGGAGAATCTATGTTAATATACATAATAGGATCTGGTGATCAACTCAGAAGGGTCAATGGAACTATGTTCCTCCTGATCTCAACCTAAAAATGTATGGGAGGGGGTGGCATAAGTATGTATGGGGGGCATTTGTTTTACATACAGAGTGGTAATTGCATGCATTGCACTGCCAGGGGCAGTAGTAAAGTCAGATATACTAGAGACATTTAGAGACTTAGATAGGCACATGAATGAAAGAAAAATGGAAGCTACATGGGAGGGAATGGTTAGATTGATATAGGAGTGGGTTAAAGGGACAGCACAACATCATGACCAAATGGCCTGTATTCTTCCATGTTTTATGTTTTATGAGACATAATATTGCAGGGCTGCACCCAGTGTTGAAATAATTAAGTTTTTGATTTGATTTTGGAATTATTAAAAGCTCAACATTGTTACCACAACCTTGGCAAATATCACATTGGCCTAAGTTCTGTTCTTTATGTAGTACAGTTTAATAAATTAAGCTCATTGTAGGTAACCGTGAATGTTGTGTGCAGATTTACAATTGTGTGTGCAGTTGCACTTGATTGGATGTTTGAGACTTGGTGCTTATTTTAATTATAAATCATTTTAATTGTTTTCCAAAAGAGTTACTTATTGCAAAAACCATCTTGGTTTACCTTTAGCCATTTTGATTTTGAAACACTCCTTGTTGTGGAACAGGAAATTAGGCAGCCTTGGCTGGTATTTATGACTGTGTAATATGCAGAGAAAAATAATGATGTGTGCTTACTGCTTACCATTCTCCTCAGAGTCAGTAAGAGATTTCCAGTCTCCAAACTTATTCAGGACATTCCTGCGGTTTTAAACTGTGTGCAGCCAATGAAGAGGAAAGATGTTTTTTTTCTGTTTAGATGTAGGCTGTTTATTTGGTGATTACTTCACAATGCTTACAACAGCAGTTTAGATCAAGAGTTAGCAAACTGCTGCCAATAAACAAAATATTTTTGAATTAGATTCCGTGAAATTATGTTTACTACAGATCTCTGAACCAGCCATTATTCTTTTGATAATGCCTATAGTTGCTTTACAAATTAATATTTGATTGTTGATTACAAATATAAATAGAGCATACTGACTTCAACAGATAAGCAATGTTTGCGTTAGTCCTGGATAATGACTATCTTGTAGGTCTTGCTTACGCATTCTTTTTCGCATTCTGACAACCATTTTTCACTCTATTTCTTTCACAACTGACATCCATTTTGTAATTTTATATTGTTTACTTTCAGCTTGTGAAGAGTTATAATGAATAAATATAAGAGCTATAATGGAAATTGCAGGGATGTTGGGAAAAGGCAAAGGGAGTGATATAGATGTGCTTGGGCGATGAAAGAACCAGGGCAAACTTAATTAGCTGAATGTGCTCCTTTGCATATAATTCTATGGCAGTGACCAAATCTCATGGTAAGGAAATTTCATGTATTTTAGGGAAATCTAAGAGAAACTGATCACCTTCAGACAAAGTTGACCTCAAAAAATATCTAGCCTCTTTCAAAATTGAGATCCTTGTGTTCTTCCAATTTTATCTTCTACCATAATTCCTCCACTGTCAGCTGCCCCAGATGTTAAACACTGGCATTCTCTCTATCCAAGCCTTTCTGCTGTTATTTCTTATCCCTCTGACATTGACTGTTTTTCGTTCTTTCATGGTTATGTCAATTTTTTGTTATCAATAATGCTCTATTTTCAAGATTCAAATATATTTATCAAGACCCGAAACATCCGATGATTCCAGGAACATCACTGAAGATGTGTCCAGAAGTATCAATAGATGTATGTACACAGCTTACACCCTGAGTTAATCAGTGACAACCAGGAAAGACTGGGTGACAACCACGAAAAGAGGGGTGACAACTGGAGAGTCAGTGACAGCCCAGAGAGACGGCAACTGGGGCAGAACGGGCTGGCAACCCAATCTGCGTCCTCTGAGAGGAGGACCTCCACAAAAGCCACAAAGAATCTAAGGGAAAGATACCCCCAGGGGTGCCCGAGAGGGGAGGGGGAGGATGAGCACCCCAGTCGGATGGACACAATGACATCAGACCCAGGCAATGAACAAACGACGATGAGGAAGCGGTGTGCATGTGGCAAAATCTGCAAGAACGATCGCGGTTTGAAGATCCACCAAGCGAGGATGAAGTGTTTGGTGGGAGCAGGAGCAGCACAACGCGCAGGTGTCCAACCTGGTGAGACGAAGGAGGGGCCAGGCCCAGAGTCATCCCATAGTGCCCGGAAACTCCAAGTGTTGCAAACTAATCCCTCGAACATGAAGTCTAACAGGAGGCGGATCAAATCATCTGCAGCTAAGATGACTTCACTGTGGAAGCAGTTTGATGACGATGTTAACCAAATTCTGGAGGCAACGGCGAAGGGAGGGGTTGATAGGAAGCTGCAAGCCGTGACAACAATTATTGTCAGTATCGCAGCTGAACGGTTTGGAGAAGAGGAGAAGGAAGGCTCCAAAACATCTTACTCGAAGAACCAAAGAGCATTGAGGATCCACAACATCAGGCAGGAGATGAAAGTGCTGAAGTCCTAATACAGGAGGCAGGAGAGGAGGAGCGCATTGGCTTGGCCCAGCTGATATGCATACTACGAAAGAAGATCAGGGTCCTCCGCCGGGCAGAGTGGCATCGGAGACGGCGTCGTGAAAGGGCTCGAAAACGTGCTGCCTTTATCGCCAACCCCTTCAAGTTCACCAAGGAGTTGTTGGGGAGAAGCGCAGTGGGAAACTGGCCTGTTCGCAGGAAGACATAGACCAACATCTGAAGAAGATACATAATGATCCTGAAAGAGAGCAGGAGTTGGGAGAGTGCGACATCTTAATAGACCCACCTGAACCGGATGTGCAGTTCGACATGTCAGAGCTGCAACTAAAGGAAGTCAGAGAGGTCGTCCGCAAAGCAAGGGCAAGCTCGGCTCCAGGACCAAGCAACACCTCGTACAAAGTGTACAAGAACTGCCCCAAACTCCTGCTGCGTCTGTGGAAGATCCTGAGAATCTTCTGGAGAAGGGGGAAGATCCCAGAACAGTGGAGAGTGGCTGAAGGGGTGTGGATCCCGAAGGAGGAAAATGCCACCCAGATAGATCAGTTTCACATCATCTTCCTGCTGTGTGTCGAGGCGAAGATCTTCTTCAGTGCTGTTCTAACCGGCTGTGCACCTACCTAGCAAAGAACACCTATAGTGATACATCAGTCCAGAGGGGTGGCACTTCAGGGATGCCGGGCTGTCTGGAGCACATCGGTGTGGTGACACAGCTCATCAGGGAGGCCAGAGAGAACAAGGGCAACCTGTCAGTGTTGTGGCTCGACCTGGCAAATGCATATGGCTCCATTCAGCACAAGCTGGTGCAGCTCATACTGACCAAATATCACGTCCCCAGCAGAATCAGAGACCTTATTGCTGATTATTACAGCAACTTCAGGATGAGGGTCTCTTCAGGAGCAATTACATCAGCCTGGCACAAGGTGGAGATCGGCATCATCACAGGGTGCACTATCTCAGTGACACTGTTCTCCCTAGCCATGAACATGCTCACTAAGTCTGCTGAACCAGAGTGCAGAGGGCCCAGAATGAATTCCGCTCAACGGCAACCACCTAACAGGGCATTCATGGATGACCTCACAGTCACCACAGAATCAGTCCCAGGCTGCCGGAGGATTCTGCAAGGGCTCGGAAAGCTGGTAGAGTGGGCCCGGATGCGTTTCAAACCTGCCAAATCAGGATCGATGGTGCTGAGGAAAGGGAAGGTGGAGAACAAGTTCCGGTTCAGCATCGCAGGCACAGCCATCCCAACTGTCATGGAAAAGCCAGTCAAGAGCTTAGGCAAAGTTTTTGACAGCTCTTTAAGGGACAAAACATCCATTCAGGCAACCTGCACCGAGTTGGATGGCTGGCTGAAATCTGTGGACAAGTCTGGCCTACCTGGGAAGTTTAAAGCCTGGGTGTATCAGCATGGCATTCTTCCCAGAATCCTGTGGCCCCTCCCCGTCTATGCAGTTCCGATCTCGACAGTCGAAACCTTAGAGAGGAGGGTTAGCAACCACCTCAGGAGATGGCTGGGGCTGCCAAAGAGCCTGTGCAGCATCGCACTCTATGGACACCACAACAAACTGCAACTGCCCTTCAAATCCTTGGAGGAAGAATTCACGGTAACAAGAGCCAGAGAAGTGCTACAGTATAGGGACTCAAGTGACCCGAAGGTGGCTAGAGCAGGGATCCAAGTAAGTACTGGCAGGAAGTGGAGGGCAGAGGAAGCTGTTCAGGAAGCAGAGGCGAAGCTGCATCACAGGAGGCTGGTGGGAGTGGTCACACGAGGCGGAGCTGGACTAGGATCCTTTCCAACTCCCCAAGTGGACACCGTCGGAGGGAAGGAAAGGCATCGTCTAGTTCAGGAGGAGGTGAGAGCAGTAGTGGAGGAGACGAGAACCTGCAAGGCGGTGCGAATGAAGCAACAGGGAGCTTGGACAAGATGGGAGAATGCAGTTGAGAGGAAAGTGACCTGGGCTGATCTTTGGAAAGCCGAACCACACTGCATCCAATTTCTCATCCAGGCAGTGTACGATGTGCTTCCAAGCCCATCAAACCTGCACACATGGGGCAAGGCAGAGTCATCTGCGTGCCCACTGTGCTCCAAGCGGGGAACCCTGGAGCACATCCTCAGCAGCTGCGCAAGGGCACTTGGTGAGGGACGGTACAGGTGGAGGCATGATCAGGTCCTGAAGACCATCGCTGAAGCCGTAAGCGCAGGAGTTGAGTGGGCGAAGCGGTCCTGACCCTCCAAGCAGACCATTGTCTTTGTCAGAGCTGGGGAGCAGCCAATACCTGCCAAAAGGACATCTGCAGGCATCCTGACCTCTGCAAGGGACTGGCAGCTGTTGGTGGACTTCGAAAGGCAGCTGAAGTTCCCCAACCATATCGCAGCCACCACCCTACGACCAGACATTGTCCTAGTGTCTGAGTCTACTAAGCAAGTGGTGCTGCTGGAGCTGACAGTCTCATGGGAAGATAGCTTGGAGGAGGCTTTTGAAAGGAAGCTCTCCAAGTACGCAGGACTGGTCAGCAACTGTCAGCAAGCTGGATGGAGAGTGAGCTGTCTCCCAGTGGAGGTTGGTTGTAGGGGATTCATAGCCTGTTCCTTAGTTAGAGCCTTCAGCAATTTGGGCATCAAGGGAGAGAGGAAGAGGAGAGCCATCTGCACTACCACCGATGCGGCAGAAAAGGCCTCAAGATGGCTGTGGCTCAAAAGAGGGGAGCCATGGAGTCATAAGTAGCTAGCCATCTGGACACAAGCTGGGGTGTGATCAGCCCCGGCTGGGTCACCTGGAGGAGGCTGTATGATGTTGAAAAACCCGAAACACCCGATGATTCCAGGAACCTCACTGAAGATGTGTCCAGAAGCATCAGTAGATGTATGTACACAACATCATGTGTACATCAAAACACACAGTGAAATGTGTTAACACGAGGAAATCTGCAGATGCTGGAACTTCAAGCAACACACATAAAAGTTGCTGGTGAACGCAGCAGGCCAGGCAACATCTCTAGGAAGAGGTACAGTCGACGTTTCGGGCCGAGACCCTTCGTCAGGACTAACTGAGAGAAGAGATAGTAAGAGATTAGAAAGTGAGAGGGGGAGGGGAGATCCGAGATGATGGGAGAAGACAGGAGGGGGAGGGATGGAACCAAGAGCTGGACAGGTGATTGGCAAAAGGGACATGAGAGGATCATGGGACAGGAGGTCCGGGGAGAAGGAAAAGGGGGAGGGGGAAAACCCGGAGGATGGGCAAGGGGTATAGTCAGAGGGACAGAGGGAGAAAAAGGAGAGAGAGAAAAAGAATGTGTGTATAAATAAATAACAGATGGGATATGAGGGGGAGGTGGGGCGTTAGCGGAAGTTTGAGAAGTCAATGTTCATGCCATCAGGTTGGAGGCTACCCAGACGGAATATAAGGGGTTGTTCCTCCAACCTGAGTGTGGCTTCATCTTTACAGTAGAGGAGGCCATGGATAGACATATCAGAATGAGAATGAGACGTGGAATTTAAATGTGTAGCCACTGGGAGATCCTGCTTTCTCTGGTGGACAGAGCGTAGGTGTTCAGCGAAACGGTCTCCCAGTCTGCGTCGGGTCTCGCCAATATATAGAAGGCCACATCGGGAGCACCGGACGCAGTATATCACCCCAGCCAACTCACAGGTGAAGTGTCGCCTCACCTGGAAGGACTGTCTGGGGCCCTGAATGGTGGTGAGGGAGGAAGTGTAAGGGCATGTGTAGCACTTGTTCCGCTTACAAGGATAAGTGCCAGGAGGGAGATTGGTGGGGAGGGATGGGGGGAAACGAATGGACAAGGGAGTTGTGTAAGGAGCGATCCCTGCGGAATGCAGAGAGAGGGGGGGAGGGAAAGATGTGCTTAGTGGTGGGATCCCGTTGGAGGTGGCGGAAGTTACGGAGAATAATATGTTGGACCCGGAGGCTGGTGGGGTGGTAGGTGAGGACAAGGGGAACCCTATTCCTAGTGGGGTGGCGGGAGCATGGGGTGAGAGCAGATGTGCGTGAAATGGGGGAGATGCTGGGAGTAGGCTGCAAGTGTGGCTACACATTCCAGAGCCCACAATGCTCAGCAGAACAACACTAAACACAACAAAACAGAACATAACAAGCAGCAAAACAGCCCCATTCCACCCTCTCACCCACATGCACACACAGTCATCTATCCCCAGGACAGGCTGTCTTCTCCAGCCCCCAGCCTCCAGCAATCTTGGACACAGACTCAAGCTCGCAGACTCTGGGCTTCAACTTCCCCAGCGGACTCGCAGAGATTCGCAGACTCAGGGCTCTGGCTACTGGACTTCTGATTTGATTCTCAGGTCTCGATCCTTGGCATCAACCCCAAAGCGCCGCCAATCAAAAAACACCAGGCCTCAAGCCCTGGACTTGCCAATTGCTCAGATTTGAAACAGTTGGCTATTTCTCAGCCAATGTTTCCTTGTACTGAAAGGAGAAGTTATACTACTGAGTTATTTGGAGGGTTAGAAACTTTAACTTTTACAGTAGTAAACTGAAGGGACCTTGGATATATTATGACTTCACAAAGCTTACCATTTTCTGTGTATGTGCTGCCTTCTTGAAGGCTGTTTTTGGAAATTAAAGAGGTGTGTCAGCAACAGTTTCACCAAACGGATTCTTAGGATTTGTTTGGCTTCTACTAAAATGAATCCTGCAACTTTTAAAAATGTCTTTACTCAGGAAAACATACAAAAAGTATTCAAGCTAGTAACAAGGATTGGAATATTTGGGCAATAGAAGATGGCAAACTTTGATCTGAGAACATTGCCATTATCCTGCTAGGTGCCAAAAATATCAACAACACACAAACATCTATATTTTCATTGAATTATTGGCTGGGGTATTACATCAACTGCTGTTGCTCAAGTTCTGAACCTTGTATTAATTAATATGTTACAACAGCTGGGTTTGCATAAAGTTAAATGAGTTTTCATCATTAGTCACAAATTAGCATGGAACCAACAATTGTCAAGTCAGTAAAATTATTAGCCCGTTATCAACTCCTTGCAAAATGGCAGAGATGGTATCTGTAGGTGCACAGATAAACAGAACACTTAAGTAGTCAGAGGTACTTGTTTTGTCCACCGATAAAGCAAGGTGCGTTGTTGCAACATTTGTGGATTCAGTTAATTCAGAAGTAGATATTTGTTATGAATTTCTCTGGTACCTTTCAATTCTTATTCTGGAAATTTTTGAACTGCTGTAAATAGGATGGAAGTGGGAGCTCTAAGAATATATGAAGCCCTAATTACCGCCGAACAACCTCTCTATTCCTGAAAAATCAAACAAAATTCTCACCTGTTTATTTTTTATAAAAGGTTATAAAACGGAGTGATTTTTACTTTTTGTGCATCTTGCGCTCTGCGAGAACTTCCTTATCTGATTGGCTGCTATGCACTTTTGATGACTTCAATATTGCCAGAACCCATACATCTCACACAGGGTGCACTGCTTGCCAATCACATTGGATACATAGATCCTGATACTATACTGTCTGCTTAATCTTTATGGTATAGCCTCTGTGAGATTACTGGCAAGTGACAGGCTCTCACTGCTGAATGGAAGTTCTGGGTTATTGTTAAATTGGCATGGCGCTGGATATACTTGGAATGTCCTGTATACATTTAAGTCGCATTTTGTTGTAATCAAGTGTTAGAATTCATGTAGTGATATGAGAAAATTTTATTTTGAATGCCAATCATACAGTTCATTTTATGACATCAGTACATCGGTAACGTAGTTTGGCAGGGCGATGAGAACTAGAATGATACGTCAGAGGATGGATTAGTTTGTGTAAAGGTAGAGGTAGTGTGTAGAGAGACTGTGAGGAAGGATAACAGTGGACAGAGATTGAATGCAGTCAGCTGGATGGGTTGAAATGGGTCAATTTTACTATAAGAAGTATCAGGAATAAGGGTGATGAACTTAGAGCATGGGTCAGTACGTGGAACCATGATGTGTGGTCATTACAGAGACTTGTCCATCACAAAGCAAGGGATAGCTGCTGGATGCTCTAGGGTTTAGATGTTTCAAAAGTGCAGGGCGAGAGGTAAAAGAGTTGGGGAGTGGCATTGCTAATTGTGGAGGATGTCATGGAGGGATCGTTTACTGAGTCAGTGTAGGGCACACATTTGTGGTGATTGGAGGAAAGTGTGGGGGGGATGTCAATGGTAATTTTTTTACTCAAGAAGTGGTGGGTGCTTGAACGTGCTGCTGGGTAGGGTGGTAGAGGCAGATACATTAGGGACATTTAAGAGACTCTAGATAGGCACATGGATGATAAGAACTGGAGGGTGATATGGGAGGGAAGGGTTAATTTATCTTAGAGTAGGCTAAAAGGTCAGCAGAACATTGTGAACTGAAGTACCTGTAGTATGCTGTACTGTTTTATGTTCTATCAATAATACAATAACAGAATGAAGAATCTAGTAATACAGTTACAGAGAAAGTACAATAAGGTACAAGATCATAATTAGGTGGATTGAGAGGTCAAGATTCCATTTGATCGTACAAGAGGTCCATTCAATAGCCTAATAATGGTGGGGTAGAAGCTGTCCTTGAGCCTGGTGGTACATACTTTCAGGCTTTGTGATGGGGGAGGAGAGAAAGTGTTCAGGATGGAAGGGAACTTCGCTTATGTGGTTTGCTTCCATAATGTTGCATTAACTAATGAATCTACCACTTTCGAACTTTATTGCATTAACACCTTAATCAGCTTTGAAAGTATGCCTCATAGAACACACAATAGCACACGAAATAGAAGCTGAGGAAGCCACTCCGACCCTAGTATCTGTGCTTCCCTTATTGAAGACCTTGTAAAAGTACAAATCCAAGTTCACGTTTAATTGTCATTCAACTACACACAAGAATATAGCCAAACAAAACAGCGTTCCTCTGACGCTAAGGTGCAAAATGTGGTGTCAACATCGCACAGCGCACAGCACATATCGCACATACAGCATGATAGCAGTAAAACATACAGTCACAAATAAAAATATAGCCCAAGTTCCCGAGTGGCAAGGCCTGTAGAGTGATGGTGTATGGGATGTTGTCCTGGTCTAGCTTGCCTCCACTGAATGAACACCAGAGGGCAGCACTGATGGGAGGGGGGTAGCCCCCAACCCAGTACAGATTCTAGCACACCCGCTGCTCTGCTCTCTCCCACACTGCCTCTGGTGTCTCCTCCCCTGAGCAGCTGCAACAGGCGACACTGCAGCATGAGAGCCTGGTCCACGCAACAACTGAGGCAATGCAGCTGCCCCGCCGTCAGTCTCACCACTCAACCAGTGAAGCGGACTTGCAGTATCTTACATTACCAATGTCCAACAGGGTTTTGCGATCATTCATTCTTTGGGGCACGTTTATGTTTTCATGGATGTCTGCGAAGAACAAGAATATCAGGATGTATCAGGATGAAAATGTCCAAGACAATCATTGGCACCATCTGTTGGACTGCACCCTGCCTTCGCTTAACAACAGTAAGCAACAAGTCCATGCGGCAACATGACGGTATGCAACAAGTCTAGCTGCATCGCTACCATTGGTAATGTAGGATACTCGCTGATGGGTAGACCTGCAGTACCTTATGTTCTTAATGTCCAGCGATGACTTGGGGTTGTAAAAAAGGACATAAAGGGAGAACAATTATACCTTTGGTTGGACCTAGAGAGGCCGCTGCGATGGTGCATGCTGCCATCTTGTCGGAAGCCCCCATCTTACCAGAAATCACAACATGAATTGCATCCTCTTTCTTTGTTCTGTCAGGTTTTACCACATAAGCTAACAGATTTGACAAACATGATTTTCCTTTCATAAATCCACATTGACTCTATCCAATCTTATTATTTTATTGTTGTTATATTCCTTCTTTCTTAATAATAGATTCTAGAATGCAATCCAAATAGAAATTGTCTTCTGTCAAGCATTTGCTTGTCAGCTCAGGGTTTCTTTCTTGAACTGCTTCAATGTTTGCTTGCCAGACCAAACAGCATTACATCGAAAGGCTGTTATCTCAAATATAAATATTGTTATTTTAATTAACCAAAATTTAATAGTTCAATAGTTCCATTTAATATCAGAGAAAAGTATGCAATATACATCCTGATATTCTTGTTCTTCGCAGACATCCATGAGGACGTCTGAAAACATAAACGTGCCCCAAAGAATGAGTGACAGTTAAAAAGTTTCAAACCCCGCTATATCCTCTTCCGCGCACAAGCAGCAACAAAGCAACAACCCTCCCCCACCCCCACCCAGTTCCGCAAAAAAAGCATCAGCATCCACCAAACAAGCAATAGCAAAGCCCCCAATAAAGACCATGATCTGCAGTACAACAAAAGCACTAATTATTGAGCTGACAATTCGACATACCACAGGCTCTGTCCCTCTCTCTCCCTAATAAAGAGAAAAAGAGGTCTCCTCTTTCACAGTGAGAGGGGAGGCATAGCAACACAACTCGCTGATTTACGCTGTTAAAGGTTGTTGCGCCACTTTTATTTCTGAGTTCTCTGCCCCGAGAGTTGGCAACAATCTCTCCTCAGCAATGACAGTGAGAGGGAGACACTCACCAAATACAGCTGATCTGTTGTTCCGATGTTCCGTTTTCTCCTGCAATGCTTCAGCTGCCTCGTTCGCAGGGCCACAAAACCTTGGAACCCTGAAGGCGTGCTCGTCTTCTAGGCCGCGTCCTTGGGATATCAGAAAGCGGTCGGTCATAAGCCCCCGGGAGCAGGACTCACCACAACAAGGAACTGAAGTCAGAGTGTGACTCCAAGTCAGAGTCCTCAATAGAACCCTATCCACTCTGAAGAGGAAAAAGCTGTTTTTGTAGATGAACATGGAGGAGTCACCATTGAGCACCATCACCTAATAGAAACAAAAGGGGAAAAAATTCATTCTGGTGCATAAATAGCACCATAAGTATGGGGACAAGTTCTAAGACCTATCTTGTGTCTTCTTGCCCTTTCTTTCCACACATTTACATTAACTAAAACCAACTCCATATGTAAGGTTTTCACAGTTGAATGGTCTGAGTGTGGAGTCATTGTGTTGGGGACGCACCATGTACTTTCCATCTTTGTCTAAATAAACATGGAGTTTTCATCAAGATGCAGTCTTCATAAAGTGTTTTTCTTTAAATAATGGGCAACATCATTTTACTTATTCAACACTGTACTGTATCTCTTGGTAATCTACAGATACATTGTTACCAGAAAGAACACAAAAACATTCTGTTCCCGGGAGTAGTCATTAATCTTAGTCTTGTCAGTTTCTTTAGATAATTGTCTAATGGTTCAAGCTGAAGGAGTAATAGATCTGTTGCACTAACCAGACCAACATTCTGCATTCAGTCAGCATGACCAGAAACATTCCATGCTTCTGAGGGACATTGCTCACACTAACTAGTAGTTCATTTCATGACATGTTTTATGTGAAGATTTTTCTAAAATTTAACTATAGAATGTGAACGTTGTTTATAAGACTAGCGTTTATGGCTTATCCCTAACTACTGTTGAAGTCAGTGTTCTGCATGAGCAGTTGAGAATCAAACATGAATCAAAAAACAAACTGCTGGAGGAACTCAGCCGGTCAGGCATCATCCTTGGAGGGAAGGGGTCAGTTGACGTTTTGGATTGAGATCCTTTATCTGCACTGCCAGAAAAGAGGAGGGAGAAAAAGAGTTTTGTGCTGAAGCGTTGACTGCCTATTTCATTCACAGATGCAGGCTGACTGGCTGAGTTCCTCCAGCAGTTTCGTACCAGCTTCACCTTTCTGCAGTTCCTTGTTTCTGCACCAAATACCAAATTGTGGATTTGGAGTCACATACAGACTGACAGCAGAATTCTTTCCCTAAAGGACATAAGTGTATCAGGTCTGTTTTGATGACAGTGGGGTAGAGTGCCTCAATATCGAAAAAATGAAGGAGTTGATTATGGATTACAGGAGGAACGGAGACAGGCTAGCCTCTATTGACATCAATGGGACTGTAGTTGAGTGGGTGAGTAGTTTCAAGTTCCTCGGTATACACATCACCAAGGACCTCACCTGGACTGTGCGTACCGGCTGTGTGGTGAAAAAAGCACAACAGTGCCTCTTTCACCTCAGGCATCTGAAGAAGTTCGGCATGAGTCCCCAAATCCTCAGGACTTTCAGCAGGGCAACCATTGAGAGCATCCTGACTGGCTGTGTCATCACCTGGTATGGGAACTGTACTTTCCCCAATCGCAGGGCACTGCAGAGAGCGGTGCTGACAGCCCAGCACATCTGTGGATATGAACTTTCCTCTATTCAGGACATTTACAGCAGCAGGTGCGTAAAAACGGCCCAGAGGATCATCAGGGACTCCAGCCACCCCAACAACAAACTGTTTCAGCTGCTTCCGTCTGGCAAATAGTACCACAGCATTAAAGTCAGGATCAATAGGCTCTGGGACAGCTTCTTTCACCAGGCCATCAGATTTATCAATACACATTGATCTGATTGCATATCTGACTACATACATGTATACAAAACAATATGTACCTAATCTTAGCATCTGGGCAATATCCTCCCACATTTCCCTTCCTTATTGCTTGCACATTGTGACAGAGATGCAACATAAAGATTTTTACTCCCTTGGATGTAATAAATAAATGAATGATCACCTTGACTGGACCTATTGAAGTCTGCAGTTTGTAACCAACTGGAGGGTGCTTTACTTGAAACTGATGGTGCACACTAATCTTTTGTCTAAAATTCACAAAGATATGACTGTAGAAGAAAAGTGCTGAAAATAGAGAAATCAGAATTTAAATCTGAAATTGCTATTTAGTTTGGTTTCAGTAATAAAAGCATTAAAGAGATCTTTGTATGTATTTTGTGAGCCATTGCATAGTTCAGTCGAAGGAGCAAGGATTCACGGGGGGGGGGGCAGTGAAAATACAATTGTAAGTTATTATGAGTTAGTAGGATTGTGGTTAGGCTTGAAAACCCCAGTTCAAACATTTTGCAGTATTCTGTCCTATATTGTTGCTGCCAGAGTATCATTGATGTTGGCTCATTCGTCAAAGGTGCGATTAGTGTTGCTCCTTTTCCCCTTCCTTACTCTTAAGGATTACTAGCCGTCATTGAGATCCCGTGTCTGTTTTACACAGTCTCTTGGCCCCAGTAACATCCACAGATGTTACTTGTTTTTTCAATCAGCAAGTGCCCTGGACAGACAAACCTTAACCGTCAAAGAACTCCAGTAATTAGATTTCACAATGAAAGACACCTGGCCCACCCAACCACAAACCCTTGTGTTATAAAAACATACATGCCAAGTTGGTATTCACCCTCATTCATGAGTTCTGAGACACAGTTTTATTGGAGAGAATGAGTTCTACATGACAAATAACATTCTGCTATTCACTGGCAATTTAATTAGTTGACCTCACATCCTGGATTAACTACTTATTGATAATTTGTATCAAAGCTGAAAGTTTGGCTTGTATTTAATACATATTAGCCTCTTTATGCGCACTTAAAATACTTCATGGTTTTCATTCTCAGAGTGAAGGATATTCATTGATGTGGCTTGGAATATGTGAAGCATTTCATTTTAGTTATGGAACAGATGGATGCAAGTTGAACCTTTCTTTCCTTTGACCTATAATCTTGGCTCTGAAGTATGTTATCCAATTTTAAGAGATGAAATTCAGACATAGTATATCTCAATATCTTTTCATAGTCTGTATGTATAACTGGGTAAAAAAGAAAGAATTTCTTTTATGCTGTTCACACTCTTTGAAGTATCTTAATAACCAATTAGTGGTTTTTGAAGTTTTTGAACACTGCTGTGCTGATTTGCACGCAGGGGGCTCCCACAGAAGTAGCATGTAAATAATCAGATAATCTGTTTTAAGAAATGTGTAAGGGATCAGTGTTGGTCAATGTATTGTGGTTAACCTCTATTATCCTTTAAACAACATCATGTCATTTTCTGCATCATCTGGATGAGCAGACATGGTCCTGATTTAACTTACCATCCGATATACTGCACCTTCAGCACTGAACTCCCCACTTCAGTCTCAGAGTGGAGTGTTAACTTACATTTTTGTGCTAATATCTCTGGAGTGGACATTGAACCAAGAACCTTCTTATTTGGAAGTCACAATGCTGCTAAGAGCAATGGTTGATGAACATTATGTTCCCTACTATTGTCGTCCTACAGGTAAATGGAACCTAGTTTACTCATGACATGAAATACTATTGTATCTGCTTCCACTACTTCCTCTGGCAGTGTGTTCCAGGTACCTACCACCATGTCCTGTCTGAAAAAACATTACCTCATAAATCTCCTTTAAACTTTCCCCTTTCACTTTAAAGCTATGACACCTGGTATGTTACATGTCTACCCAGGGAAAAAGACACAGACTATCTACCCATTTGAAGAGATGTGTTGACTGCATCCTTTCTGGTACTCTCTTTCAATCTATACTAATTTACTTCCTGGGTGTGTAGAAATACCTTCTCTTCATCCTGGGCTCCAGACAGATGTTTGGGCCACAAACATGCAAGTGAATTACTTTTATTTCCTTCTGCCACATGTAAATGAGTCTTTAATAAAGGTGTATCTGTGCTATTCTGGTTATCATACAGTGCAGCACATCACACAGATAAATGCCAATTGAGGCAAAGTGTACCTGCTTTATATATATATGAAAACAAAGATTGGGTTTGATTTTTGTCAATGAGTGGTTGGGTGTTAGTGGATTTGTCCCAGCACCTAGACAACACCTGTGGTCCCTACACATCTGCACATACAGAAAGAAGATGCATTGAGCTGATCCTCCACTTCCAGGAGGTATCTGCTGGTAGACCTCAATAACAGCCCAGATTTGAATAAAGGACTCCTGATGCCCTACCTCCAGAACACCCTTTGATAGTAGGCAAAGCTGGAGACAGAACTTTGACTTCTTTTAAAACCTAGACTGGGGTCATTGATTTGTACAGCATTGAAACAGGCCTTTTGGCCCACTATGTCCATGTTGACCATTGCACTTATCTACACTAGTCCCATTTATTAACATTTGGTCTGAGCCTTATCTAACTTGGCAGTTCAAGTGCTAAAAATTTTACAGTTTAAAAGTTTATAAATGTCTCTAATATTTGGAGACATATCAAAAGTTATATTTTTATCATATATTAAGATTTCTATAAACATTTTTAATTCTTGTCAGAATTATGAATCAAAACAGTAAAAAATGGAAAATATTCCAACAGGTAAAGGATAAAATAAGGCAAATTAACTCTACCTTCCAAATTTCTAGGGCGTGACTCTCTGGCTTTGTGGGGGCATTTCTGTACCAATTCCATATTATGCAGCAACTTCTTGTGTCTTTAATGTCATAAAGATCCCATGCTGCTTCACAAGAGTATCATCAAAAAAACATTTGGCCCTGAAGCAACAGTCTATCTGAAGAATTGGATGCCCTCAACTAGATCCAGATGTGCTGTTCAAAGCCTAGAGTGAAAAGGCAGAGTTTGCATGTTGGATTTTTGTGGTGTTTTATAAAATGTGTTTATAACTATTTGATTGTTTTCAGATGATATTTAAGAACTGTTGGGGAAGATAAATTGATTATTTAAAAATAGTATTTTTTTACCACTCAGAAACACTCAGATTGTAATCTTGAAGCAGATTGATAGCCTTTGTATTCTCATTGTGATTTGATGACTAATTTCACATGCTTCAATTTGGTCATTGAGCAATTTCACTTTCCAGAGGTAGGGTTTCCAGAGCAGTGATGGAAAATCGTGGAGCCCACTTACTCCCACATACCACATATCTTTTGGCAAATTCCTATCACCAGCATACAATGAAAATTTTTTAAAAATCTGCAGCTGCTATAAATATGAAATAAAAATAGTAAACTGGAACCAATCAGCAGGTCAGGGTCAGGCAGCATCTGTGGAAAGAGAACCAATAATATTTCATCTGACAGACCCCTGGTAAGAACTAGAACCATATAACAGATCAAGATCACTAAAAGCATGTATTTTCTTAGCTGTATTTTTGTGAAAAGCTGGAAATTAGAAACCATCAGAAAGGGAAATGGAAGGTGCATTATCTCTGTTACATACAGCTAATCTCTGACATATATTTTAAGTTCAGGTGCAAGTTGAGAATCTATTTCTGCACTTTAGAGAGGATTTGTCCATGGTTTTATCTGAGGCAATGCAGTTCTGTTTATTTGTTGTTGAATTGTACTAAAATTGCATACTAATGCTCTACGCTTCCTAAGCCTTTCTCCATTCAATAGGAAGTTTACAATGCACCTCAGCTAAAGTCTGTGATTAAATAACTACAGTAACAGGGCTCGTTGTAAAACCTCCAAATTCTTTCAGTTCTTTTGTTCTTCATCACAAAAGCAGAAAGTCCTTCTGCAGTCATTAAACTATCAGACAGAGATTGAACAATCCCTTCATCTTCATGCCAATATGTCTTTTGTAAATGACTGCTTTGGCAATCAATCTGGAGTGACTTGCTTTAATTTATCTAAACTCAAGTCACATGCTTTCTTGAGAGTTTGTCAGAATTTAGATTGAAGTCAAGAAGTGTGAGTTTTGCTGGAGCCTAAGCAGTTCTGGGTTTTTGTAAATGTCAAGGCTGTGTACATTTTGTCTAAACTTGCAACCACTTAACATGCCTGTGTTCAGTAGCACAAACCCATGTGCATTTCACAGAATGACCATGTATAGTAGCAATATGAAACCTGAGGGACAATGCCAGAGAAATATATTTATTGTCAAATACTTTAGGATGGGTCCACAGTAAGCTTCAGATCAGAGTTATCTGAACGTGCACAGAGTATATGTTATCTTATTGTTATACTATATTAAGATTATAATTTGTAGTTTTATCAATGAAAACTGCATAATAGAATATTTTACAAGTAAGCTACAGAGAGAAAATATGACATGGGATGGACAAAAAAAATCAGAAATCTGCAACAAAATAGCTTGTTCAAGTAGCTCAGAGGCTTCCACAGGAGTGGAAGAATGGAAGTGCTCAAGGGAATGAGGGGACTAGACTGAGAGGCTTAGACAGAAGGGTCAAACACCAGAGGACATTGAATTAATACGATTGGCAAAAGAATGAAAGGACAACATGAGGAAAAAAATATTTTGCACTATAAGTGGTTAAAAACCTGGAAACAATTACCTTGCAAGATAATAGTGGCAGATTCAATTATGGCTTTCAAACCAGAATTGAATTGAAATTTGAAAACATACTAATTCAGTGCTCCAGAGAGAGCTGTTGTGGTGAGCTGACATTGACTCAAAGGGCCGAAAGTCCCCATTCTCTGTCATTGTCATTTCTGTGATTTCACATTGGGCTAAAAATGAGAATAAATGTATGGAGGTGGTGATGAGGAATCTGTTCTTGGTATTGTGTGAGGAATAATTGGAGTGAAGCACACAGATCAACTCTCCAAATTTCAACGTACAAAGACCATCCCGTGCTCGTATTGAGATTTGCACATGCCCTTTGTTAGAGGAGAGTGAAAGAGTATTTCAGCCTTCAACCCATATTTATCAACAACCTGTGACCACAAGACCTGCCCCATCTTTGGGAAATGCTTCCAACCCTGAAGGAGTTTAATTATGATGCAAAAAGCAAATCTCACTAAGGAAAGCAAGACTGGCTCAAAGAAGGCTGGTGGCATTAGCTGATTAGGAAACTGCAACAGATCCTGGTCAATTTTAAATGTTTGTAATTGTCATTGGGTTAGTTTGGGACCAAGTGCCCACTAGTTAAAGCTGCTGTCTTAGTGCAACCTGCCACTCGCACGTGGGTATCTCTAGACTGTCGTGGCTGTGTTGATGACCCAGGTGGAAAACTGCCCGGTGAACATCACACTGCAGGAAACAGCATGGCTCAGGGTGTGGGTGATGGTGGAGCAGGAGAATAGCAGCCGTGTGAGAGTGGTGGGGAAGAGGGATCCAGCAAAGTGATAGAATGTCAAGTAAGTGAAGCAAAGTGCAGAGGCCTAGAAAACCTTTTTTGGGAGCAACCTTTGAGCTTAACTTTGGGATTCTTTACAGGTGGCATCTTAATACCCACTTGTGCCTTCATGTTTTATACACCATAACGCAGTTACAAACTTGTGATTGTAAACAGATGAGGGTAAAAATTGATTCATAGAACACAGGAAAACAAACAGCAAAATGCTCTTGAAAGTCAGCTTTCCCCAAAAGTAGACTAATTATCTGCACATTTTTGATGTCTCAATACCTGGCAGGACACTGTGCCTCCACATTTTCCAGTGGGGTTTTCATTCGTCCTTGTATGCTTTTCAGGTGTAGGATTCCCGCAGCTGGCATCAACACTGGCACAATGTGCAAAATTCACCAAGGGGGAGATTTTCACTATCCTGAAAAATGATGTTTAGTTCATTCACATAACAGCCAATAATCATCAGTCCAAATTACCTGAAACAATAACTAAAGGGTCAATATTGGAACAGGATTCTTTATCTTTGCTGAAATCTGTGACTGCCTACAAACGCCAATTACAGCCTTACTGCATTGCTGATAGGGGCCACAGTGAGTCCCAGCATCCTGGTGTTGGGATCCTTTCAGATTACCACTGCTAATGTCTTCCATATCACACAGCTGCTGTACTAGGGACATTGCACAAGTCTGGTATTGTATGTCTCATTCTGCCCATAGGAAAGGGCAAAGCAGGATTTGCATTGCAGGCTTTCTCAAAGTTCAGGCATTTAAAGATTGCATTTGCATCATTACAGAGAACTTGGCTGTTTTCTTAGAGTCACAGAATCATAAAGTGATACAACTTGGAAACAGGCCCTTTTGGGTCCACACTGATCATCAAGCCTGATAGAAACACTATTCCTACCTTAACTAATTTTCATTTCCCCACATTTCTAATAACTCCCCCTTCTCTAACCTCCAATTCTACCATTCATTTACACACCAGGGGTTATCTAAAGTGGCCGATTAATCTACCAACCCTTTTGCCAGGAGGAAGAGGAGTTTTGGTATAACCCCTCATTGCACAAAGAATGTAACCCTGTGGATGCTCTTTGTCTCAGTCCCTTAGACCCCTTAGGAATATTCTTCATCTTACCTCTTCTCCGAACCCCAACATAATTGCAGCAATCCATTCCTTTAGGAACACTGTTTTGACAGCTGGAATTGTTACTTGTCTTGTGGAACATCTGTTCGAGAGCTGGCTGTGAAGATCACACATGCTGTTTTGCATGCAGTAGACTGTAAGAACTTGCACAGCATCAGATAAGAATGCTACACTGAAACCAGTGATGTAATTTTTAGTATGGCCTTACATTCAGAAATGCATCAGTGCTAATCTGAGGAACACATACAACACACATAAAAGTTGCTGGTGAACGCAGCAGGCCAGGCAGCATCTGTAGGAAGAGGTGCAGTCGACGTTTCAGGCCGAGACCCTTCGTCAGGACTAACTGAAGGAAGAGTGAGTAAGGGATTATTCCTACAGATGCTGCCTGGCCTGCTGCGTTCACCAGCAACTTTTATGTGTGTTGCTTGAATTTCCAGCATCTGCAGAATTCCTGTTGTTTGAGGAACACATACATTGCCTTGTAAGTGTACTCAGCCCCCAAACCTTTGTTCACATAAATGAGTATTGCAACCAGGGATTTTCATCAATTTAACTGAGAATTGTTATTTGTGAATCACATGTTCCTTTTTTCACAGTAGAGCCCAAAAGCAGGAAAAATTGTAAAGCTTGAAAAACTAAGTTCAAAAACTGAAATATCGGCAGTTCAGAAGTATGTAAACCCCCTCTGTTCGGTACTTAGTTGAAACACCTCTTGTGGCTATGCAGCCAGCAGTCCTTTTGGATAAGCCTCTATGAGCTTTCACAATGTGATGGAGCAATATTTGCCCATTTCCCCCTTGCAAAATTGCTCAAGCTGTGCCAGGTGAGTTAGGGAGCAGCGGTGGACTGCAATCTTGAGGTCTTGCCAGAGATGTTTGATCGGGTTAAAGTCAGGATTCTGACTGGGCCACTCAAACACATCAATTTTCTTCTTTTGAAACCACTCCATGGTTGCTCTGGCAGTGTGCTTTTGTCGTTGTTCTGCTGAAAGATGAACTTCCACCCCATTTGAAGCTTTCTGATGAGGCTAGCAGGTTTTTATCCAGGATCTCTGTATTTAGCAGCGTTCACCTTTCCATCAGTCTTGACCAGATTTCCCGTCCCTTCTGTTGAAAAGCATCCCCACAGCATGATGCTCCCTCCACCATAGTTTACAGTAGGGATGGTGTTACCTGGCTGATGTGCAGTATTAGATTCATGCAGCATGTACTGCTTAGTGCTGAAACCAAAAAGATCCACTTTAGTCTCATCTGACCACAAGACCACCTTCTGCATCTTTACAATATCTTCTAAGTGACGCTTTGCAAAGTCTTTATGGGCAAGGATGTGCTTTTTTTTTAGCCAGGTCTTCTTCCTTGTCATTCTTCCATAGATACCCATTTTGTGCAAGACCTTAGAGATTATGGAGCCATGAACTTCATCTTCAGTTGCAGCCACTGACTTCTGCAGCTCACTCAAGGCGATTATTGGCATCACAGTAGCTTCTTTTACAAGTCTGGACACTAAATTTAGAGAGTCGGCTAGACCTAGGCAGTGAAGCTGTGGTTTCATATTTTTTTCCACATTTTCACAATGACTGCACTGAGCTACAAGGTATGTTCAATGCCTTTGAGATGGACTTGTACCCTTCTCCAGATATGTGCTTCTCTATTATCATTTCCCTGACTTGTCTTGAATGCTCTTTTGTCTTCATTTTGGTTTGGTCTGTTGAAAATTGACCATACTATTGGAGCTTACAGCGAGAAGGGATATTTATTCAGGCGATCCTCCAATTTTCTCCATTACAAATTGGGTGAATTGGTAAGGTGATATACAGTATTACACTAACGTCAAGTTAGTGTAGTAATTACAAAGGGGATGAATACTTTCTCAGACTCACAAGTTTGGTTTTAATTTTTAGTAAGTTGTTGACCGGTTTTGGAATTTTACTTTTGATTCAACATAGAAACATAGAAAATCTGTAGCACAATACAGGCCCTTCAGCCCACAATGCTGTGCCGAACATGTACTTACTTTAGACACTACCTAGGGTTACCCAGAGCCCTCTATTTTTCTAAACTCCATGTACCTGTCCAAGAGTCTCTTAAAAGACCCTATCGTATCCGCCTCCACCACCATCACTGGCAGCCCATTCCACGCACTCACCACTCTCTGTGTAAAAAAACTTACCCCTGACATCTCCTCTGTACCTACTTCCAAGCACCTTAAAACGGTGCCGTCTCATGTTAGCCATTTCAGCTCTGGGAAAAAGCCTCTGACTATCCACACAATCAATGTCTCTCATTATCTTATACACTTCTATCAGGTCATCTTTCATCCTCTGTCGCTCCAAGGAGAAAAGGCCAAGTGGTGGCCATAATGCACAAGGTTTTGTAGATTAGCTCAAAAATCCTACTTCAATATATTTTAAATTTAGAAAATGATTCAGTAAAATGTGAAAATAGTTGTGAGGGATGAATACTTTTTCAAGGCACTGTATTGTTCTCGACTTGTGTGACTTTGTAAACACCATCGGGTGGTTTGAAATGATGCTTTGCTACCAAAAATGTGGTAATTTCTATGTTATTGCAATTAAGTAAATCTTCTGACTTTTAGGGTTAAACCTTGTCATTCTTTCTTGAAAAGTTAACTGCCCAAATTGTGTGTCTGATGAATCTGTGAATATCAGCATTAACAAATCATACTCGGCATGGAACTTGTGCAGCTGTCCATTGACCAGTGGCCCTGCTGACATAGCCATCTCATGAAGTGGAATTGTGGTGGAGGGTCAACTTGACCTCAGGCAAAGGAACTTGATATCCTGTACCCAAATTACTCTGAAGGTCATCACTCCTGTTTGTGCATGTCACAGCAACTCATGCATGCAGACATGGTCAAGACATTCAGTTGTTGTTCAGACCAAACATCAGAATAGGGAAGAAATGTGATCTAAGTGACTCTGACCTTGAAGCAGATGGACTACAGCAGCAGAAAACTACAAACAGACACACAGTGGCCACTGTATTCGGTGCAGGAGGTACCTCATAAAGTGGCCACTGAGTGTATAGTCAAATGAAAAAGAACAAAAATACAAAATTTACAGTGTTCTCTTAATGAAGGCCAGTAGCCCTGTGCACATGAATCATGTTCCAAAAAGCATCATCCATAATATAATGTATGTGGCCCTGCAACCCATACTGATACAGAAACATCTCTAGACTGGTGGTGAGTTGAGAGATGTAGCGAAAGGTCAGATGGTGTGCATTGTTTCTTTTCTCCATTGCAGTGCTTTGGCATGGAAGTCATGAGTGTGCTGAACCATGAGGAACATCTTGGATCTGGCTAATAATTTTTCTAACCAGTGGCTAAAGAACGGTGTAACTTGGCCATTGTTAAACTGCAGATAAATATAGGCCAGTTTATCGTCAAAAGCAATTTTTTTTTCCTTCAGACAAAATAGATTCAAAATAATCACTGAGGAGGAAGGAATGAGTTTGCAGATAATGCTGAATATTTATTACTTACTTAAAATGTTGTACATTTGGCTTGAGCGGTCGTACAGTAGAATTTTATTGAGCATTTTGAGCTTATTTTAATCCATAGACTGCAGAGGCATTTGTGATTTGTTTAACTTTATTTTCGACAAGTTCAGAAAATAGCAAAAAATAAAAGGATTGCAGGACATAATTTGCAGGAAATGGAGTGTAGGTAACTTTGAGATAATCAAAAAAGATAGAATTATTTTACTTTCAGTTCAGATAAAAAAAACCAAAGTTAAGCTGTTTTTTTTTCTCTTTGGAGATGTTAGCTGTTTCACTATTTTCTGATATTGTGTGAGATGTTTTTTATCATTAATTTTATTTCACTTATTTGCAGCAGTGCAACTGAAATATCATGCCTGGCCTGACCAAAGGAAGCTATCAGCAACCATTCATCTTTTGGCTGACCATTTGACTGACAGTAGTGCTTGGCTTTTCTTCCTTGGCAGGTTGTGAACCTGCCTAAATTCTAAGTTATTCAATATGTGAATGTGGGGATGAGGAAACACTGTTCATCTCATCCAATTTGTACAGTAGGACTGGTTGTAGCTTCCACCTGCCTTGGCATCAATGTTTTACTGTTTATTAAGAACAGTTGCTGGTTTCCTACACACTGTCATTCAAAAGAATTTATAAGCAGATTCACAGGAAAATAAATTATGCTCTATTTGAGGCCTTTTTGACTATAATTATACTTAAATACAATGGTTACCAATTAAAAAAAAATCATAGACCATAAAACATAAGAGCAGAATCAGGCCATTTGGCTCATTGAGTCTGCTCTGCCTTTTGATCATGGCTGATTTATTATCCCTCTCAACCCCATTCTTTCACCTTCCCCCTGTAAACTTTGACACCCTTACTAATCAAGAACCTATTAAAGTATACCCAAAGACTTGGCCTCCACAGCCGTCTGTGCCAATTAATTCCACAACTTCACCACCATCTGGTTAAATACATTCCTCCTTATCTGTATTCTAAAGGGGCATCTTTGTATTCTGAGGCTTTGCCCTCTGGTCCTAGACTCACCCACTACAGGAAACATTCTCTCCACGTCCACTCTATCTAGGCCTTTCAATATTCGATAGCTTCAATGAGGTCCCCCTCATTCTTCCAAACTTCAGCAAGTTCAGGCCGAGAGCCATCAAACTCACCTCATATGTTCACCCTTTCACTCCCAGAATCATTCTCATGAACCTCCTATCGACCCTCTTCAATACCAGCACACCTTTTCTTAGATAAGAGGCCCAAAACTGCTCACAATACTTGAAGTATGGTCTGACCATTGCTTTATAAGGCCTCGGCATTACACCCTTCCTCTTATATTCTAGTCTTCTCGAAATGAATGCTAACATTGCATTTGCCTTCCTTATCACCAACTCAACTGTGATTCTCAAGTCCCTTTGCACCTCCGATTTCTGAATTTACTCCCCATTTAGAAAATAGTCTATGCCTTTATTCCTTCTACCAAAATGCATGACCATACACTTCCATTTGCTACTTCTTTGTCCATTCTCCCAATCTGTCCAAGTTCTGCAGCCTACCTACCTCTCCACCTATCATTACATTGTTCACGAACTTGGCTGCAAAGCCATTGATTCTGTCATACAGATCATTGACATATAACGTGAAAAGAAGCGCTCCCAATATGAACCCCTGCGGAACACCACAATTCACCAGCAGCCAACCAAAAAGACCCCTTTGCAGACTATGTGGAAGTAAAGTTCTGGAAAATTTCATTGGCTGCAAAGCAATGCCTAGAAAATCCTTCTTGATTGGAAGCATTGAAGTCCATGGAATAAGTTTCAGGAGTAGAATGGCCACTAAGTGTCTAATGTCTTTGGTTCTACTGACTGATCGTATACATAGGTATTTCTAGGCATATGGAGGTACTTCATTTCAGAAAAGCGTTATATCCTGTCAATATTTTTTATTTTCATTTGACCACTTACCAAAGAGTCTACTTTGAACACACAAGGGTCCTGTAGTTAACTGTTCCAACATGCTGCATATAACCCTGAGTTACAACAAAACTATGTGTCATTGTTCGGAGAGCATCGGGTATAATTTGTTTGAAGACTTTGGGCAGCCCAGTGTGACTGGATGCATTGCCAATACTAATGATATTTTCAACCTGACTAAAGACAGCCTTATGTTTACTCTCAAGGATGCAATTTTTCTTTCTCTAGTAGCTATCACACAGACTGAATGTACCAGTAACTCTGGCATATGCTGGCAGTTTCAGTGATGCAGCCTTCAGCTTTCTGAGCAGTGCAGATAATGGGGACAAGTTCATTTGGAAAATAGTATTACATCCAGTATGATAATTATTTCAGTTGAAGACAACATAAAGGGAGATTAATGTTCAACACGGTAAGTCTCCATTTAATTCCTTAGGGATCGGAAGCTACATTAATATTCTCACAATTTTCCAATCAAGACATTATTGACAAGAAAGATGCACATAGCTTTTCCTTTATTTAGCTTATCCTCTACCGTGGGGGCTCCCAACCTTTTTATGCCATGGACCCCTACCGTTAACTGAGGGGTCCGTAGACCCCAGGTTGGGAATCCCTGCTCTAGTGGAATATTTCTCCATGCTATTAAGTAACAATTTAAAATTGATTATATTTTATAGTGAACAGTAATGTATAGTATCCTGTTGATGTGCCATGCTTGCACGGCAAATTGCATTATATTGATAAATTTCTTCCCACAGTATGCACTACTATTGAGCCACAGATGAAGATAGACACTGTAGAACAGCCCTGGTTAAGATTGTTAAAAGCTGACTGATTGCCGTTTTATTTTCTCATTTAATTTTCTTTTTCACCTTCTACTAAGAGTTGATTGAGAAGATCTTGGGTGAATTGTCCTTTAACTATTCCACTCTTTACATAGGTTGCCAGTCTCTGGAATCCTCTATCCCTGATGATGGTTCAAGCCTGATCATTAAATATATTTAATTTGAAGATAGATGAATATTTGCAAGTTCAAGGGATTAGGAGTTAAGAGGATCTGGCACAGAAGAGCAGTTGCAGTTTGCAGAGATCTACTCTGATCACATTGAATGGCTGGGGAAGGGGTCTTGAATGGCTGACTGGTTATCCATTGCTGAGGTGGAGTATGGTTGTTTCAAAAACCTGATGATTGAATGACATCTTCAATTTTCTCTCCATTTCCTTTTGTTGCTCTGAAAAGTGCATGATAAATTGGCATTTGTATTATCCCTAATACTTTGATATTCGGAAAGAGAGATTTTTTTTGCAGTCTAGTTTTTTTTTGCAGTTTTGCAGACCACTTCTCTGAGTACCTGAGCTCTGTCCACAATGGCCATCTGGAGCTCCCGGTAGCCAGCCATTTTAAACCCCCTTCCCATTACCACACTGAATGGTCTGACCTCTGCCGGGGTGAGGCCAAATGCAAAATTCTGCCTGGGTAGTCTACAGCTCAGTAGCCCAAAAACTGAATTCTTCAATTTCAGGAAACCTGTTCTTCTTCTGCCCTCTTCTCTTTCCTCCTAATCTACTTAGGTCCTCTTACACACGCCCTTCTTTTCAAACTGTATCCCCCACCACTACCCTCTATCACCTCATTTATTTCTTTTTCCCTATCCACTCCATCTTCCCATCACTCACACTGTCCTACCTCTGGGTCTCCTTTCCCCTTCCTCCACTCCTCACCTTCCTTTCTTACCAGATTCCACAATCATTGCCCCTTGTCTCCACCCATCACCTCCAAGCCTCGGTTACTATCTCCACCCTTCCCTACCCTGTCTGACTTGGTCTTTTAATCAGTTTCTCACCTGGATCCACCCATCGCTTGGCAGCTCCCCTTTACTCTTACAATCTAGATGAAAGATCTCAATCTGAAAGTTCAACTGTCTATTTCCCTCCACAGATGCCTGACCAACTGAGATACCCCAACAGCTCCAGATCTCAGTATCTGCAGTCTTTTGTGTCTCCAGAGTGGTTATGATGGATTTTCTTCCATTCTTATGATTGAAATATGGTTTCTTTTCCAGCATCTATTGTGAAATTGTTGCCTATGTTTTTCTTCCTCCCAGATGTAGTGTACTTAGTCTTTCCAGTGATATATGCTATACTAATTCTGCTGTGCAATTATGTAGTGTAACTTGATATAGATGTAGATTTTCCTGAGTTTTGCAACATATGAGATCAGCAATGAACTGAACTTGAATAGAGGGTGCAGTTCAATACATCATTGGAGAAGTATCCAACTGCAGTGCACAATGCTGATATGCTGAAAACCTTGCTAGATTTTGTGCATACGTAGCACTGTCTTTGTGTTTCTGGGTAGATAGCATGTTTTGTCAAAAGAAAATTAATAATTATGTGGCTGACTAATTTATAACTTTATTAACATAGACTCAAATGTTAAAGCCGTGTCAGACAGAAATGAATGTGAACTAACAGGAATGAGAACATTGTATTGTAGTCTTGAAAGTTGCAACCTCTCTCTCAGCTATTTGGTTTGGACGTTCTTCCTAGGCTGCAGAAGTTGAACACAAGTTCCTTTCCATTTAAGCTGACTTTGTTCTTTGTTCACTCGACTTTGAAGTTTCCTCGGTCTCCCATTATAAAAGATAATATTTATGCAGAAGAAAATGTGCATTAAAGTTGAACTGTACAGGAGATTTAATGTAATCCAATATGAACAACTACAATTTGTTGGACTTGATTTCACTCTAATATATTGTGTATAGTAGGGTTGCAACCTGCAAAACTGATGTTAACCGCACAATTCTTGGTGGACAGCAAACTTTACTATCTGATCTCAAAAAGTGGCCAGGCTCTTAAAATCAAATTTGTGTCACTTCTGGGACAGACTGACAGTAGGAAGTGGAAGATATTTGGCAATCTATCTTGCACCTCTGCAGACACCGTGCTACAGGAAATGGGTGCCTAGAGCGGGAATTATTGTGTTTGGGGACATCATGATTCACCTACTGTTAGATGATAGACTTTGGGAATATTCTGGTTTGATAGCAGTTAAGCCAGAATCTCAAATTCTGGTCAACTCAGAAATGTAGAGTAAGAGTGGGCTTTTTAAAATATGACCAGGAGGAGCTCCATGCCCCTGTACTCTTCATAAATGAAGTGCACTTAAATAACATTGCAAGAGTGATGCCAATTGATTTTTCTGTGCATGCACTGCAGTGCCCACACATGATGCATGTGGAGGACCCTAATAGAATTTCCTGGGGTGCATTATGACTGCATGATGTACCAAATTATATTTAATGACTGAATTGTAGAATCAACCTGATGATGCAGTGCATGGAAGTGTTTGCTTATGCTGTAGAATTTCTTAGAAAAAGTTATAAGACATTCCAAAAATCACTTTTCTTTTGCAAATTTCTTTGAGGAATATTTTGAGAATGAGATCATTTTGTGAGGTTCTGCAACTGGTTATGGTGCATGCAATGGAGAAGGAGTGTCAACCTAATTTCCCAACCCAGACTCAGAAAGAGACCACATTAGGAGTGAAGCCTCTGATATTTATATTCTCTGAATTAATCACAAATATTGCCAGACTGACATTCATACTCCTCTTACATCACTGAAACCATGGTATCCAAGCTTGTAGTTGGAGTCATACTTGAAGCTCTTTAACTAATTAAATTTCAGTTTTTAAAATTTCATTTTAACATGCGATATAAACAGAGTACCTCATGAAGTCCTGTGAGATGTGATTTATATTCCAATTAAAATGGTGAGTGAATTATCAGGCCTGCTGATTTGTAAGATAGAAACCATATTGTGGTGTCTTTGGGTGCTCTGTATATTCATCTACTATTTTATAAACAGGCTGGCGTCTGTAAGGTTATATTCAGTCTTGACAACCCCGGCAAATCCTGTGTTTTTATGTATTCAGAATCTAATTACACAAGGTAGCAAGCATGGTTTTAAAGAAAATAAGCTCTTTTAACATAGTAATTAAACTTTAACTGAACTTTATTCAGAAGTAATGGTTTTACTCAGATGTCTGGCATTATACCGCTTATGACTTATTCCATAGTCTCCGATTTAGTCTCCAGCCCAATCCCAGACAGTAGCTCCGTTGATTCTAGTGTTCATAGTGTTTTAGTCTCAGCAGTTTGTGTCACAGTAAGACTAACTCTTTTAACTTCTGTTTCACTCCCATAACCATATGGGTTTGTGGCACATCACCTTCATGTTTTAACAGATGTGTCAACGAAATGTGTTAAAATATTAATTGTTTCACTCCAGAACTTACACATGAACATGCTGATCAAATAAATGAAATAGTAGCCAGTACTTTGCATATAAGTAGCAGGCATAATTCACTAATCTCACTGTATTATACAGTATATATCCAGGTGTTTTAATATTTCTTAAGGCATTATTAAGTTTTCATACATTTCCATAAGACAATATTCGTCTTCAGCAGTTGGTCCACTGGGAGCTCAGCCTAGTCTACCAAATGGTCTATTCGCTTTCTCGTGTCATTACTTCTCAATTAGGCAAGTCACAGGATTTCAATAAGTGAACTTAACCTATTGGTGAAAAATATTATTCTTTCTGACACCATATATATGGAGCAAAACCAAAATTCACGTATAGAAATGATTTGGCTTTCATTAAAGGGAGGAGAGAGAGCAGCGCGCTGTGTGTGCGCAGCCCTCTGGTGAAAAATGATATCGCATCCATTAAATAGGGGCCATGGACAATTCTGATTTGATGGAGATGGACGTGAAAGCACAGAGGAAGATCTGGAGAAATTTCTGAAACGCCAGTTCGCTGCTGTTGTTACTGCACGCTCGGGAATCTTCCAGAGGGAAGGCCTCAAAATTCCCGGCTTTGCCTGCTGTTGGCGACTGAGATTGAGGTCGAATTATTCGGACAGAGATGGTGCTCAGTACTTGGTGTCGGAGAGCTGATCGGAGGCTTGAAGTTTTCGGATGACTCAGAGTTGGACTGGGGTCGGGCATGGCAGGGAGAGTTTTTCTTCCTTCTCCCGTCTGCGTGAGATGTGGGACATTTGAGAGACTTTGAACTTTTTTACTGTGCTCATGGATTTCTTCATCAAGTTATGGTATTGTTGCACTGTTGTAACTATATGTTACAATTATGTGGTTTTGTCAGTTTTTCAGTCTTGGTCTGTCCTGTGTTTTGTGATGTCACACCGGAGGAATATTGTATCATTTCTTAATGCATGCATTACTAAATGACAATAAAAGAGGACTGCGTGTCTTCATAATCTAAAAATATATGATCGCCCTAAAACAGATCTTGGTAATATAACATGCTTCAAAGAAGGAGCCAAACCACTCATATCATATACATTCATCCCATGGGTATTGTTTTCATCTATTTGATTGGCAGCTCCATTTGAGTTTAAGAATTTAATGTGGCATGATCAAATTTTGAAATTATATTTTGTACTATCTTCATTCAAGTGAGGAGTCAACCTATCTGAAGCTGTCAGAAAGACTCCGATAAAGATCACCAGAAAGATTACCTCAGATTAAATCTAATTGGCATAGATATAGTACTCGATTTCCTCACTTGCAGACTCCAGTCAGTTCAGATTGGCAACAATTTCTCCTCCACGACCTCCATCAGCACAGGTGAACTACAAGGCTGTGTGCTTAGCCCCCTGCTCTACTCACTTTACACTTATGATGGTGAGGCTAAGCACAGCTCCAATGCCATATTTAAGTTTGCTAATGACACCACTGTTGTAGGTCGAATCAAAGGTGGTGACGAATCAACATATAAGAGGAAGATTGAAAATCTGGCTGAGTGTTACCACAACACCACCTTCTTACTCAATATCAGCAAGACCAAATTGCTGATTATTGACTTCAGGAGGAGGAAACCAGAGGTCCGTGAGCCAGTCCTCATGGGGGAATTAGAGGTTGAGGGGGACAGCAACTTTAAATTCCTCAGTGTTATCATTTCAGAGGACCTGTCCTGGGCCCAGTACATAAGTTCAATTATGAAGAAAACACAGCAGCATCTCTACTTCCTTAGAAGTTTGCAAAGATTCAGCATAACATCTAATTTGACAAACTTCTATAGATGTGTGGTGGAGAGTATATTGACTGGCTGCATCACAGCCTGGCATGGAAACACCAATGCCCTTGAACAGACAATCCTACAAAAAGTGGTGGATAGGGCCCTGTCCATCGCAGATCAAGCCCATCTATATTGAGCACATCTATATGAAGCGCTGTCACAGGAAAGCAGCATCTATCATCAGGGATCCAGAGCACCCAGGCCATGCCCTCTTCTCACTGCTGCCATCAAGAAAAAAGTACCACTGTGTTATATTCCCCAATGGAGCCCAACAATGGAAGATTATATTTAAAATTCCATGGCATTTATCTAGGGAATCTGTTCTCTGATTCTGTTTTGGATAGAAAGAGAATAATGTGGGAAGTATCTATGGAAAAGAGTAAACAGTTGATGTTTTGGACCAAGACCCTTCATCAGGACTGGAGAAAAAAGATGAGAAGTCAGTGTAAGGAGGTGGGGGAGGGGAGGAAGAAGTACCAGGTAGTAGGTGATAGCTGAAACCAGGAGGGGAGGGGTGAAGTAAAGAGCTGGGAAGTTGTTTGCTGAAAGAGATAAAGCATTGGAGAAGGGGGAATCTGATAGGAGAGGACAGAAGGCTGTGGAAGAAAGGGAAGGAGGAGGAGCACAGGAGGGTGGTGATGGGCAGGTAAGGAGACAAGGTGAGAGAGGGAAATGGGAATGATTGGGGGGGGGTGCGGGGGAGGGAGCATTACCGGAAATTTGAGAAATCGACATTCATGCCATCAGGTTGGAGGCTACCCAGTCAGAATATGAGGTGTTGCTCCTCCACCCCGAGTGCAGCCTCATTGTGGCAGAAGAGGAAGCCATGAACTGACATGTGAGAATGGGAATGGGAAGTAGAACTTAAGTGAGTTGCCACTGGGAGATTTAAGTAAGTTATCACTTTTTCTGGTGGACGGAGTGTAGGTATTCGGTGAAGATGTCTCACAGTCTACTTCGGGTCTCACCAATATACAGGAAGGTCACACCGGGAGCACCAGATACAGTAAGTGACCCCAGCAGACTCACAGGTGAAATGTCTCACCTGGAAGGACAGTTTGGGGCCCTGAATGGTAGTGAGGTAGGAGGTGTAGGGTCAGGTGTAGAACTTGTTCTACTTGCAAGGCTAAGTGCCAGGAAGGAGATCTGTGGGGAGTGATGAATGGACGAGGCAGTCGCGTAGGGAGCATTCCCTGTGGAAAGCAGAAAGTGGGGATGGGGGGAAGAAAGATGTGCTTGGTGGTGGAATCCCATTGGAGATGGTGGAAGTTACAGAGAATTATGTGCTGGACACACAGGGCAGCGGGCTGATAGGTGAGGACAAGAGGAACCCTATCCCTGGTAGGGTGGCAGGAGGATGGGATGAAGGCAGACCAGCGTGAAATAGGAGAGATACAGTTGAGGGCAACGTTGATGGTGAAAGAAGGGAAGCCCCTTTCTTTGAAGAAGGAGGACACCTCATTAGTTCTGGAATCAAAAGCCTCATCCTGAGAGCAGATGCAGCAGAGACGGAGAAATTGAGAGAAGGGGATGGCATTTCTACAAGTGAGAGGGTGGGAAGAGGTATTGTCCAGGTAGCTGAGAGAGCCAGTGGGTTTATAATAGTCATATAAAAAATATTGGGGTCTTGACCTAAAACGTCAACTGTACTCTTTTTCGTAGATGCTGGCTGGCCTGCTGAGTTCCTCCAGTATTTTGTGTGTGTTGCTTGGATTTTCTTTTGTTTATAATGTGGGAAGTTCCTGTTTTAATTACTTAAAAAAATTATTTAGTTGAGTTTATTTTTACTTTAAAATATACAAATAAACTCAACCAAAGGCATTTAAAATGCTTTTAGAATGTGTGATTAAGTGCCTTGCTCAAGGGCACAAACACGTTGCCACAGCTGAGGCTCGAACTAGCGACCTTGAGATAACTAGACGAATGCCTTAACCACTTGGCCATGTGCCCAACACAAATCAAATTAGCAATTAAATACCTAACAAAACTAATCGCTTCTGCCTAATCAATTTCCATATCGCTCCATTCTTTGCATATCCATGTGGCTTTCAAAGAGCCTTTAAAATGCTTCTGTCATATTTGCTTTAACTATTACCCTTGGCAGCGCACTCCAGGCAGCCACCACTCTCTACATAAAATACCTGTCCCACACATCTCCTTTAAACTTATCTCCTCTCACTTTAAATGCATGTTCTCTGGTATTAGGCATTTCATATCTGGGGAAAAAATACTAGCTGTCTGTATATGCCTCTCATAATCTTCTAAACACAAGTTTATCCAAACTCTCCTTATAGCTCATGCCTTCTAATCTAGGCCACACCCTGGTGAACCTCTTTTGAACCCTCTTCAAAGCCTTTACGTCCTTTCTATAATGGAGTGACCAGAATTAAATGCAATTCTCAAGATGTGGCCTAACCAAAGTTTTATGTAGCTGCAACATAACTTCTTAACTCTTGAATTCAGTGCCGTGACTATAAAGGCAAGCATGTGTACATCTTCTTTAACATTCAATCTATGCTGTGCAGCCAATTTCAGGGAGCTATGCGTTTGCCATTTACAGGATACTTTCCCTTGACATTTGATCTCCCAAAGTGCAACACCGCACACTTTGCTGCATTAAACTCCATCTGCCTTATCTCTGCCCATATGTGCAACTGATTCATATCATGTATCCTTTGGCAATCTTCAACAGTACAGCACCCACAGTGCCATCAATCTTTGTATCACCTGCAAATGTACTAAGTAACCCACCCATATTTTCATCCAAATCATTTATTTATGTCACAACCAGCAGAAAGCCTAGCACAGGAGCCTGTGGAACACCAGTTAGTACAGAACCTTGTGGGCCTCCAGGCAGAATACATACCATCTACCTTTGTCTTCTATGTGAAAGTCAATTCTGAATCCAAACAGCCAAGCCATTGTAGATTCCATGCATCTTAATCTTCTGGATCTCCTGTTTCATTCTTTATTTCACTTTTAAAAGTTTTATATGGTTCTGACTGTTGTTAAATATTGAAAAAACTGACTGATTTGAAGCTGGCAAACTTGGAGGGTTGGACTCTAATGACTGTCAGACTTCCAGAGAAACTTCATAGGTGGAGCCGTGTCAATCTATTGCATTTTTCAACCCTGGAACCTTATGGACAACCAAACTTTAACTCAGGCAAGATCAGAGGAGTGGAGATTATGCATAGCAAGTACTGGGGGAGGGCATGTGACAGTGAGACCTAGCTCTCCTAGTGAAGTCTCAAATGAATGCAACACCAAGTATCAGCATAATTAATTTCACAAAGGATTACTGTGGTTATAACATCATGCTGTAGCTCCATCAGTCTTAGCTGTTAAACACCAGTCTAAGCAGTAATAAAGTCATGTTATAATGAAAAACATTATTCTAGAGTATCCAAACATTACATACTTTTAACAAGTTTTCTCAGCAGTTTCTGAAGCAATTAGATGCACAGTTGGTGTTCTAAAAATCCTGCGGCTGTCCAGTTATGGAGAACAGCAATACAAAGGCGGCATACAACTCATGCCCTGGAGATTCAGTGACGAAAATATGAATAAGAGTATGTTTTTACTTAGTGTAGGATGTGTCATTGGTTGATTTTTTTTGGAGTTTCTATAGAAGACATACCCAAGTGCATTAGTACACAGTCATGGTCATTAGATCTGGGCCAAAGTTTAAAAAAAAACAAGTGGTGAGTCAAACAATTGGACTAACTCTGACAATGAATACTTTGTTCTGTAAGTAGCTGAACATTATAGACCAGAAGGAGATTGGGGGGAGGGGTGACCTTATAGAGGTGTATACAATCATGAGTGGTATAGATAGGATGTATGCATCCAATGCCTCCATGGGGATGACCACCCTCCCCCTGGCCCTCGCCTGACTGTGACAGCAGGTCAAGTTCAGAGACAGCTGGAGAGATTACATCAAAGCAAGGATGCTAGACTGGATGGTATCAGCCCCAGGGTACCAAAGGCCTGTGCGAGCCAGCTGTCTGGTATTTTGCAGCACCTTTACAATCTGAGTCTGAGTCAGGAATGGATACCGGTGCTATGGAAGACTTCCTACTTGGTTCCTATACCCAAGAAGGTGACTCCATCTGAACTTACACCCTGAGATGGGGTTCTCTCAGAAAGCTGCCACTTCTATCGTTTTGATTTTTGTTTTTACCTTTCTAACACCTTTTAAGGAATTTCAGGAATGGATTATTATTTTCCATGCTATCTGGAGATTGAATAAGATCCCTGTTTGAAAGCTGGTAAGAGGTAGTTCAGTTAACAGACCAATTGCCCTCACATCTCATCTGATGAAGGTGCTGGAGAATCTGATCCTGATTTACCTTGCGCCACAGGTGTGATCTTCATTGGACTCTCTACAGTTTGCCTACTAACCTCATGTGGGGGTGGATGATGCTATCATCTACCTGTTGCAGAGAGCTCACTCCCACCTGGATAATGGTGGTGGCATTGTGAGAATCACATTTTTTGATTTCTCTAGTGCCTTCAACACAATCCAGCCATTTCTTCTGAGTGAGAAGCTGCAAAGAATGGGCATAGACAAATCCATCATCTCCTGGATTACTGACTACCTGACAGATGGACCCCAGTTTGTACGACTGGGTAGTTCTCTGTCTGAGATGGAGGTGAGTGACACTGGAGCCCCACCTGGGACTGTCCTGTCTCCATTTCTGTTCACACTGAACACCTCAGACTGTCAGTACAAATCTGAGTCTGGTCACTTGCAGAAGTTCTCTGATGACTCTGTGGTGGTTGGGACTATCAGAGATGGACAGGAGTCAGAGTACAGAGGGCTGGTGGACAAGTTTGTGGAGTGATGCAGGAGGAATCACCTGCTCCTGAATGTGGTCAAAACCAGCGAGATGGTGATTGATTTTAGGAGTAAGAGGACTGGTACGAGTCCTGTATACATTCTGGGGGATGAGGTCGTGGTGGTGGAGGAGTACAAATACTTGGGTGTTCACCTCGACAACAGACTTGAATGAGTAAACCAACACCAAGGCTGTTTACAAGAAGGGGATGAGCAGACTCTATCTTCTAAGATCCTTCAGTGTGTGCAGCAGGATTTTGGAAATCTTTTACCAGTCTGTTGCAGCGAATGCAGTCTTTTTGCAGCTTTATATAGGGGGTGCAGCATTGGTGCTGGTGATGCAAAAAGACTAAATAAACTCATCAGAAAGGCTGGATCCATCCCTGGCTACATCCCTGGCTACATCCCAGACTCTTTTGAGTTAGCGGTGGAGAGGAAGTCACTAAACAAACTGTTATCCATTATGGACAATCAGGAACATCCTCTCCATGATCTACTGAATAAGCAGCAGAGCACTCTTTCGAACGGACTCATTCAGCTCTGCTGTCACAAGAATCATTACAGAAAATCTTCCTACCAAATGCAATAAGCATAAACAACAGTTCATCTCTGTGTGACAGGGGAACACACATCATAGTACAGTAGTCTCTGTTTTATTATTTCATACATTATTATTGCACAGTATTGCACATTGGTAAATTATTATTGTGTATATTATTATTCTGTACTTTATTCATCAATATTATTATATTTATTATTATTATTATTTATTATTGTTGTTAAGTGTGTTTTAAATGTTGCTGCTGTAATGTATTTATTATTATTGTTGTTGTTGTTATTATTATATCTCTTTCCCAGGGAAGGAGAATCCATGACTAGAAAGGATAGGCTAAGGTGAGAGAGGAAATATTTAATAGGAACCTGAGGGGCAATGTTTTCATCAAGAAGGTTGTTCGTATATGGAACGAGCTGCCAGAGGATGTGCTGGAGGCAGATACATTGTTAACATTTAAAAGGTTCTTGGACAGATACATGGATAGCTAAGATTTTGAGGATTCTGGGCCAAATGTGGGCAAGTGGGTCTAGCCACAAGATGGGCATCTTGGTCACTCTGGGTCGGTTGGGCTGAAGAACCTGTTTCTTCTGATGGCATTGGGTTTGCTGACCAACTACAAAGTTCTAAACTCAAATTCAAGTGGTGAGTACTCCCTCCCTACCAAGGTGAAGGCACTTCCAGCTTACAAAGTAGTTTAAACACAGTTCATTTAGTTTTAGTGATACACGTTTAAATCCAAACAACATTCTTAAAACACATTTAAAGCTCAGAGGATTTCTATCTTATAAAACATTTCCAAATTACAAACCATTTCTAAAACACAAAGGATTTCCAAAATACAGACACAGTTCTTACAAACTAAAAAGACATACCAATAATGCTGATGAACAAATCGCCTGCCAAGAAACCAAAGCCAGAGGAATGGATTCCAGTCACCTTGTCTTGATGTTCTTCAACCACTCCTAATAAGCCTGAACTGCTCACTACATTTATACCCTTTCTCCACCACTTGGGTAACTTCACACACATATGAAATTTCCTCCGATACACATTAAACACAAGTGATCTAAAAGCATTTTGGAGAAATGGATCTCAGCTTAATGGTCACAGTTCACAATTAATGCTGTAAAACTAACTTCCTTGAGTACATAAACCTTCTAACTATAAACACATCAGTTACTTGATATGCTAAATGATGTTATCCATCTGGTTCTGCAAGCTAGCTTGAACTAAGCAACTCAGAGTTATCTTGTCTCTTTGAGACAGTAAGCAACCCATTGTCTTGTACTGCATCTCAAGCAGCAATAAACCAGGTGTAATGAGCTAAATCCTACTTTTCACAGACAGAGCATCTACTATCTCAAAGTTCAAAGTAAAATTTATTATCAGAATGCATACATGTCACCACATACAACCCTAAGGTTCTTTTTCCTGCAGGTATACTCAGCAAATCTATAGAACAGTAACTGTGAATAGTAAAATGAAAGAGCAAAAGCATAGAAGACAACAAACTGTGCAAATGCAAATATAAGTAAATAGTAATAAATAACAAGAATATGAAATAACAAGATAAAGAATCCTTAAAGTGAGTTAATTGGTTATGGGAACATCTCAATAGATGAGTGTAGTTATCCTCTCTTGTTCAAGAGCCTGATGGTTGAGGGGCAGTAACTATTCTTGAACCTGGTTGTGCAAGTCCTGAAGCACTTGTACCTTCTACCTGATAGCAGCAGCGAGAGAAGAGTATGGCCTGGGTGGTGAGGATCTTTGATAATAGATGCTACTTTCCTATGACAGTGTTTCAAGTAGATGTGCTCAATGGTTGGGAGGTCTTTACCTGTGATATACTGGGCTGAATCCACTACCCTTTGTAGGATTTTCAGCTCAAAGGCATTGGTGTTCCCATACCAGGCCGTAATGCAGCCGGTCAGCACACTTTCCACCGCACATCCATAGAAGTTTGTCAAGGCTTTTGATGACATGCCAGATCTCTGCAGACTCCCGAGGAAGTAGAGGTGCTGTTGCAATTTTGCTTTCTTTGCAATTACATTTATATGATGGGTCGAGGACAGGTCCTCTGCGATTGAGGCACCCATGAAGTTAAAGTTACTGACCCTTGGCACTTCTGATTCTCTGAAGAGTACCGGCTTATGTACCTCTGGTTTCCCTTGCCTGAAATCTGCAATCAGCTCCTTGGTCTTGCTGACATTGAGTGAGAGGTTGTTGTTATGATACCACTCAGCCAAATTTTTAATCTCCCTCCTGTATGTGGATTCATCACCAGTTTTGATACAAAGCTTGTTTGCAAAGCTGTTCTATAGACAGTACTTATTTTAACTTCAAGCTGATTACTTCTTGCTACTTACATTTTAAGAACTGAAGACCGACTCCCATTTACGACCAGAAGTCAAACAAATGTGAGTTGGACGTTTACTTGCAGTTGTTTGTGATCTTACAAATGGCAACTGCTGGAAAGGAAAATTAGCAAAGAAGCAAGAGGCGTACTGGCCAGGAGTGAATATCCATCACATTCGGAGCTCACTGACTCCGTGACACTAAGGTGTTACATTCAGTTCCCACTCTATTACTGCATGAGATGCCACATTAGTAGGGTTGCTACAGTCATGACCCTCTGCCCATGTTGGGAATGTGACCGGTTTTTCCACTTAAAAATGATCCTGCATGTGTGGATTTTGGGTCACATCAAAAGAAGGCCAGATCTAAGTGTCTTCCTGCCAAGATTCTCCTGGATAGTAGTCACTCAAGAAATGCATGAAAGGTTAACTATCACTCATCAAATAAAAGCCACGAAAGAATTCATTATTTTTCGGGGGGGGGGGATGAAGACGACAATGAAAGCATGTTAAAAAGGAAAGCAAAGCTATTTACTCAGTATAAGTATCCTGCCAGCCAATGAACTTGCAGATTCACACCCACCCTCATCTTAAATTTAATGTCAGAAGTAATGTAAATGTGAAATATTGTGAAGTTTCCAGTGCAGTCTGCCACATAAGTCCACATGGATTTAATTGTGGCCTGTGATTTTAGCAAGCGTATTTCCAAGCTATTCCAAGATGAATTTTTTTCTTGTCATTGTTGTATCAAGTGACAACATTTTCATGGATGAAAAGCATTCGCTCTGATTGCTCTTTTCGGCACCTCGGGAGAAGTTGACACCCATCTGAGTCTTGACTAAACGTCATACATTGTCTTTTGCCTCTCTTTTGGCCAGATGTGTAGTCCTTCTTAGGTGGGGAGATGTTGCCCCACCCACTCATGCTCAATGGCTCAGAGGCATTATGTCCTGCTTAGACTTTGAAAAGATTCATTATTCACTTCTTAATTCGGACATAAAGTTCCAAAAGGTGTGGGGACCTTTTCTTGAATATTTTCACAATTCCCATTTAGATTCAGGGTTTATCCCTCCTTTTTTTTTCTTTTGCATTTCAATCCCTTACTTCCAGCTTCTCTTGGTTAAGACTGAATGTTTTTTTTGATATGTAAACATATTATAGCTCAGGTGGTAGGCAATATACCTACTTTTTTTATAAATACAGCTCTGTGGTGATAAAAGTTCAGATTAACTTTTCTATATATCGTAAGGTTGGCTTGGAGTTGGGTAGTGGGAGGGTGGGGTGGTAACTAACTTTATACGATTCTACTATTGGTGCTTTTCTTTAACTGTTATGAACTGTACATTTGATATGTTTGTTTTGCACTGTATAAACCTCTTTTTAAAAATTTTTTTTGTTGTTGCATTGTAGAAACTTATAAAAAAATTTATTAAAAAAAAGCATTCGCAGAGCAAATATTTGCAGTGAATCATGTAGCCTGCAGCACAGTGGTTTCATATATGAAGTGTGTGCAGGTCTTTCCTGGAGTACAATGCCGCATGTCTCCACCAGCAGCCTTGTGAGAGGGAGTCTTGACCTCCTCTTGGCTCCAAGCATTTCCTTCTGCGTTCCAAAGAAAATAAAATATTTTATGTCCCAGAACCAGATGTTGGTAGAAGATTAAGCCAGCCTTTAAAATTGAGCTAAATTGCTTACACAGACCTTGAATGCATTATTGAATACTTTGTGTTCCTTATTGATTTAGATGTGCTGCTAATATGAAGCAGAAAACCTAAGTGGCATCAATATTCATAGCAGGAAAAGGATATACTAATTATTTAGCATTTTCTTCTTGTCACAGACTTTGGATTAAGAGAAATGGTTCAGGAGACATTGGAGGAAATATTGAGGAGTAAAGCAGAAATTCAGCAGGAACGGTGATCTGTGCAGTAGATATAAAGTGGAAAGTATGTGCACAGTGCAGTATATCAAATTCCATGTCGAGAGAAGTACTTTAGACACAGTATTCTGTGTAGTCTCTTTGCTTTGATGGGTCTAGGATTCCTATTGAGTAACATCCTAAAAACGTGGTGTTTGGAAATACCAGACTTTTTTCCAACTGTGTACAGCAAATATGCATGTATTTACATTGTGTGAAACTTTACAAGGTCAATTGTTCTTGCAAAGTTTAAAGCACAAGGACTAAGAAATTTGTTTATAAAACATCTGAAAAGAGAACAGTGCTATGCACTGAAAATTGGCTACCCAGAGTGTATCCATTGTGCATATGCATTTCTGAGCGTCATTGTGGCCAGTTTGGAAATTTTATTCCTGACTTTTTGGTGGAATTTTTGCTTTCCTTAGACTTTTTATTTTGATGAGTCAATTTCCCGTATGGTGCAAATTTCAAAATTAATCTGCTGTGAAAATTTCCAATTTCCCTTGTCTGAAAAACAACAGTTGTCATTTAGAGTCATAGAACTGCACAGCAAAAAAAAACAGGCCTTTTAGCCCATCATGTCAGTGCTGACTGTTGAACCCATCTACACTAATCCCATTTAGCCATATTAGTCTTCTCTGCTTTGGTGAATTAAATTCTTATCTAGATGTTCTTTAAATGTCATGAGTATTTGCTTCCATCACCTCTTTAGGTGATGCATTCCAGATTCCAACCACTCCCTGCAAGAAAAACAAAACCTCTTTTGGCATTCTCTAACCCTTTTGCTTCTCACCCTAAACATGTGTCCTCTTGTCTTAGACTCACGTCATAGGGGAAAAGATTCTTGCTATCTACCTTATCTACAGAGTACAGAGAACATGGGAACATGCTCTTCAGCCCACCACGTCTCTGCCAACCATGACTCCCATCCAACTAATCCCATTTGCAGGCAGATGGTCCATAACCCTCTATTGCCTGTCTGTTCATTCCAGGTATATGTCTAAATGTTTCTTTACCATTGTTATTCCATCGACTTCTACCACTTTCCCTGGCAGTCAGATCTGGGAACTTCCCACACTGTGTTTAAAAGATAACTTCATCCATCTCCTTTAAACCTTAAAGCACTCTAGCATTTGACATCTCCACTCCCTGTTTACCCTGTCCATGCCTCTCATAATTTTATAAACTTCTATCGGGTCACCCCTTAGCCTTCAATACTCCAGAGAAAACAATCTAAGTTTGTCCAACCTTCCCTTATAGCAAATACACCCCAATTTAAGCAACAGCATGTAGAACCTCCTCTGCATCCTCTCCAACCTCTCCAAAGCCCCTTCATCTTACCTATAGCGTGGCAACTAAAACTGCACATATACACCAAATGTAAGACAATTAAACAGGAGCATAATTAGGCCATTTGGCCCATTGAGTCTGCTCTGCCATTCCATCATGGCCGATTTATTATTCCTCTCAACCCGTTTTCCTGCCTTTTCCCCATAACCTTTGACACCTTGACTAATCAAGAACCTATCAACCTCTGCTTTAAATATACCCAATGACTTGGCCTCCACAGCCATATGTGGCAATGAATTCTTCAGATTCACCACCTTCAAGCTAAAGAAATTCCCCCACACCTCTATTCTAAAGGGACATTGTCGTGTTCGGGGCTGTGCCCTCTCGTCCTAGACTCCCCCCACTATAGGAAACATCCTCTCCACATCCACTCTATCTAGACCTTTCTCTATTCAATAAGTTTCAATAAGATCCCTCCCTCATCTTCTACTCTCCAATGAGTACCGGCCCAGAACCATCAAATACTCCTCATATGTTAACCCTTTCTTTCCCAGAATGATTCTCATGAACCTCCTGTACCCTTTCCAATGCCAATATATCCTTTCTTGGATAAGGGCACAAAACTGCTCAGCATACTCCAAGTTGGTCTGACCACTGCCTTATAAAACCTCAGCCAAGTTTTACATAGTTGCAACATAACTTGTCAACTTTTATACCCAACACTTACCCTGCCTCCTTTATTACCTTATCTACCTGTGTTGACACTTTCAGGGAACAATCTCCCCATCATAATTTTGAGTACCTCTGCCCTATCCTGAGCCCCAGGCAAAACAAATCCATTGTAACTGAAAAGCTTGAATCCAGATGACAACCTTGTTTACTCAGCAATCAAGTTTTACTAACCCTACTTCCTTTGTAAGGCATCTGACCCCAAGCCCCTACAAAGGATTGTGAGGACTGCTGAGGGGATCATTGGAGTCTGTCTTCCACCCATTAGAGATACTTATCAGGAGCAATGCATACACAGAGCCCTCAGCATTGCCAATGATCCCTCCCATCCGTCCCCCTACTATCAGGCAGGACAAGAACTGTTAGGATGGGAAACAGCTTCTTCCCCCAGGCCCTAAGACTATTGAAATCCCTGCCACCACCCAGGTCTTATCATGTCTGAAGTGCCAGTAGTGTTATACTGTTTAATTTTTAACTTGTATCATATATGCACCTAATAATTTGTGTATTTACTTGTGGTAATATTACTTTATGTGTTATGTGTGTGAGTTATATATACTGTGTTGTGCATCTTGGTCCAGAGGAATTTTGTTTCTTCTGGCAGTTGAATGACAATAAACTGAACTTGAATGGTGTTATTTAAATAGTCAACATCTAAGCTACATTCCTAGCCCTCAATGAGATCTGTGACCTTCTGTGAGTTCAAATAAATCTTTTAAGTGTACTTTGCCTGTGGGGTCAAGGTCAATGTCACTCTCAGATTCATAGCTTTAGGGCAGCTCCAGGCAGCTGCTGCTGATCACTATCACCAGTTCACAGTTAGCTGCTGATTGCTGCAGTGTGGAACTGGCACAAACTTTATACCCTACCCACAGGAGCAGGCTGTATTACAAACTTTGTCCAAGTGCAGATACTCACTTCCTTCCAGAGAACTCCCAAGCATCCTCTGCCATGAATTCCCAACTATGGACCTGGAGGCTATCCATGGTTCACATTGCTCAAAGAAGCATGCCCCCTGCAGTCATTGTGCTTTACCAAGCCTGGCAGGGCCCTTCTTGTGTCTTTGCAAAACTATTTATATATTAAATAAAAGCACGCACACAGGAGATGGCTTTAACTGGTGCTATCACACTGTAGTGAGAGTGCGAGAGAGAACAATGCACATGCGTAGAGAATAGATCAATATGTAGTGCTAAGGGGGGGGGGCATTGCTCTAAAAGAAATAGATCCATACATTACACTTCCTCCCCCTTTAGATTAATGCAACATAAACCTTTTTATGTACAAAACATTCAATTTCCCTTTCATAAACACATATTCCAAATAAACATGCTTTCATAATAACAGTCCATAACAAACTTCACAGTTCTAAAGATTCAGTCTTTTGGGTGGTGCTCTGTTTCTTTCAGGATAGCATCTCTGGACCTGTGGGGTGGCATCAACTTTGGTAGTTATCTTGTCTAAGACAGCGTTCTGGATTTCTGGTGTCACGTTGCTGTCAATGACATCATCACTGAGAGATAGGTCTGGTGACTGTAATGTGTCCATCTTGTTGGATGCAGTTGACTCAGGTGTGTTCTTTGGTTGAGCATCCAGTATCTGGTCCACATGATGTCTCCACGTCTGATCTCCAACATCCACTGTGTACATCAGTGGTCCAGTTCTTGTAGTTATCCTACCGGGTGTCCACTTGTCTTCTTGGAACTCACATACTAGGACTTCCTGTCCAACCTCGAAGCTCCTTGCTGCTTCACTTGGCAATTGGCTGAACTGTTTATTCTTCACTTCCCTCTGTAGATCTGGTTTCAGGAGTATGATTCGAGATCTCAGATTCCTGCTCATGGACAGCATTGCAGGTGTTTGATTTGTTTTCGCATGAACAGAGTTCTGATACACAAAAAGGAAGTTGTCCACCTTGTGCTGTAGAGAAATGTCTTCCTTGTCCATAGCTTTAATGGACTTCTTGAAGGTTTGGATAAACCTTTCAGCTAACCCATTTGTTGCTGGGTGGTGAGGAGCTGACTTGAAATGTCTGATGTCAATTCTCTTCATGAATAGTTGGAATTCTTCTGACATGTATTGTGGTCCATTGTCACTCACAATTTGTTCTGGTAAGCGATTTTTGATGAAGATAGTCCTCAGAGTGGAGACAGCCTTTGCTGAGGTGGTTGACATCATTAGTATAACCTCTGACCACTTCAAATGAGCATCCACAGCAATCAGAAACATAGAGTCCATGAATGGCCCAGCAAAGTCAATGTGTACTCTTTGCCATGGTGGCAATGGCCGCTCCCATGGGTGTAACAGTGCCTCTTGAACTTTTTGGCATCCTGAAGAGCTTTTGGCCAAGTCTTCAATATGTTTATCTATTCCTGGCCACCGCACATAGCTCCAGGTGAGACTTTTCATCTTGACTGTACCCAGGTGTCCTTCATGCACATTTTCTAACACTCTGGTGTGCAGTTTAGAGGGAACTACGCATGAGATCCACACCTCAGTGTTCTTTGACATACCAACAGTTGGTCTTGGCTCACTGAGCACTCTGGAAACGTAGGGTTACCATGAGCTGGCTATCCTTGCATGGTGATTTCACAGATTATTGATATTACGAATCATTCCTTGATTCCCTTTGGATTTCAGAATTTGTTACTGGCAACTGGTCCACCAGTGCTGTGTGGAACACTTTTGCTGGGTCACAGAATGAAGACTTCTCTTCTTCAGTTGCCTATAGTGGAAGACGTGACAGGCCATCAGTTTTGCTGTGTTGGTTAGTATCCTTGAACTCTATGTTATACAAGTGGGCTACTAGGAACAGTGCCCAACGTTGTAACTGTGTAGCAGTCATCACTGGAATTCCCTTCCTAAGATTGAAAATGGACACAATGGGCTCGTGATCTGTCGCCAGCATAAACCATCACGCCCCCATAGTTTGTTAGTGATTCTTTACCATATCCACCTTACCCATGGATTTTCCTTGTTGTTCTTTCTTCATTCCCCTTTCCCACTGCTCTCCACTTACTTAAAACTTGTTTCATATCTAATCTTTTCCTATTTGAACAAAATAGATCTAAAAGATTACATGTGTTTCTCTACATTTCCACGTCTTTTGTTCTTTTACCTTCAGTTTATTGCACACTCATTATCTACTCATTTGTAGTCTGCATATGTGTGGGGTCAGCCACAAGCCCTATCTTGATTATTTTTCTGAAACTTGAGGAACTATGATTGTTTATATAAGTACAATGTTAGATTTCCAGTCCCCTAGTCAACTGGCTCCCTGCTGGATGTTATTCTCATGGAAAGTGCATTTGTTTACACAGCCACATCTTGTGATTTTTAAACCCAATCATAGCTTTTAAGTTTCAGTGGAAGGAGTTTGTTAGCTAATAAAATTTCCTTTTAGTTATTTCAATGTTTTGTTGTGTTTATTAATGCATGTTAGAATATTGTCAGGCATATTAATGTTCATTTAGGGACTGTATTGGGAACAAAGGTTCTGAACTTAAAGAGGGGTAACTTTGAAGGTATGAGACGTGAATTAGCTAAGATAGACTGGCAAATGACACTTAAAGGATTGACGGTGGATATGCAATGGCAAGCATTTAAAGGTTGCATGGATGAACTACAACAATTGTTCATCCCAGTCTGGCAAAAGAATAAATCAAGGAAGGTAGTGCACCCGTGGCTGACGAGAGAAATTAGGGATAGTATCAATTCCAAAGAAGAAGCATACAAATTAGCCAGAAAAAATGGCTCACCTGAGGGCTGGGAGAAATTCAGAGTTCAGCAGAGGAGGACAAAGGGCTTAATTAGGAAGGGGAAAAAAGATTATGAGAGAAAACTGGCAGGGAAAATAAAAACTGACTGTAAAAGCTTTTATAGATATGTAAAAAGGAAAAGACTGGTAAAGACAAATGTAGGTCCCCTACAGACAGAAACAGGTGAATTGATTATGGGGAGCAAGGACATGGCAGACCAATTGAATAATTACTTTGGTTCTGTCTTCACTAAGGAGGACATAAATAATCTTCCAGAAATAGTAGGGGACAGAGGGTCCAGTGAGATGGAGGAACTGAGCGAAATACATGTTAGTAGGGAAGTGGTGTTAGGTAAATTGAAGGGATTGAAGGCAGATAAATCCCCAGGGCCAGATGGTCTGCATCCTAGAGTGCTTAAGGAAGTAGCCCAAGAAATAGTGGATGCATTAGTGATAATTTTTCAAAACTCGTTAGATTCTGGACTAGTTCCTGAGGATTGGAGAGTGGCTAATGTAACCCCACTTTTTAAAAAAGGAGGGAGAGAGAAACCGGGGAATTATAGACCAGTTAGCCTAACGTCGGTGGTGGGGAAACTGCTGGAGTCAGTTATCAAAGATGTGATAACAGCACATTTGGAAAGCGGTGAAATCATCGGACAAAGTCAGCATGGATTTGTGAAAGGAAAATCATGTCTGACGAATCTCATAGAATTTTTTGAGGATGTAACTAGTAGAGTGGATAGGGGAGAACCAGTGGATGTGGTATATTTGGATTTTCAAAAGGCTTTTGACAAGGTCCCACACAGGAGATTAGTGTGCAAACTTAAAGCACACGGTATTGGGGGTAAGGTATTGATGTGGATAGAGACTTCGTTAGCAGACAGGAAGCAAAGAGTGGGAATAAACGGGACCTTTTCAGAATGGCAGGCGGTGACTAGTGGGGTACCGCAAGGCTCAGTGCTGGGACCCCAGTTGTTTACAATATATATTAATGACTTGGATGAGGGAATTAAATGCAGCATCTCCAAGTTTGCGGATGACACGAAGCTGGGTGGCAGTGTTAGCTGTGAGGAGGATGCTAAGAGGATACAGAGTGACTTGGATAGGTTGGGTGAGTGGGCAAATTCATGGCAGATGCAATTTAATGTGGATAAATGTGAAGTTATCCACTTTGGTGGCAAAAATAGGAAAACAGATTATTATCTGAATGGTGGCCGATTAGGAAAAGGGGAGGTGCAACGAGACCTGGGTGTCATTATACACCAGTCATTGAAAGTGGGCATGCAGGTACAGCAGGCGGTGAAAAAGGCGAATGGTATGCTGGCATTTATAGCGAGAGGATTCGAGTACAGGAGCAGGGAGGTACTACTGCAGTTGTACAAGGCCTTGGTGAGACCACACCTGGAGTATTGTGTGCAGTTTTGGTCCCCTAATCTGAGGAAAGACATCCTTGCCATAGAGGGAGTACAAAGAAGGTTCACCAGATTGATTCCTGGGATGGCAGGACTTTCATATGAAGAAAGACTGGATGAACTGGGCTTGTACTCGTTGGAATTTAGAAGATTGAGGGGGGATCTGATTGAAACATATAAAATCCTAAAGGGATTGGACAGGCTAGATGCAGGAAGATTGTTCCCGATATTGGGGAAGTCCAGAACAAGGGGTCACAGTTTGAGGATAAAAGGGAAGCCTTTTAGGACCGAGATGAGGAAAAACTTCTTCACAAAGAGAGTGGTGAATCTGTGGAATTCTCTGCCACAGGAAACAGTTGAGGCCCGTTCATTGGCTATATTTAAGAGGGAGTTAGATATGGCCCTTGTGGCTACGGGGATCAGGGGGTATGGAGGGAAGGCTGGGGCGGGGTTCTGAGTTGGATGATCAGCCATGATCATAATAAATGGCGGTGCAGGCTCGAAGGGCCGAATGGCCTACTCCTGCACCTATTTTCTATGTTTCTATGTTTCTAAGGATAGGGCCTTAGCATATACACTATATGAGAAGTTCACACCCCTTTTCTTATGGATAACAGGGCCTTGGTGTATCTCACAACTTTATTTACATCTGCCAACTCTCTCCTAAAGAAACCATCTCACAATCTATTACAAATACGCATTCCTATCATGCCCCCATAGTTCCTGTTCTGAAACAGAAATACTGAAATAGTTACGGCCGAGTAGGGCAGCTTAGCATTGGCCAAGAAGACTTCCCTGTTACTGTGCAAAATTTCAGAAAGGTTAACCTATCTGCTTTTGATGTTCAGAAATAAATCAAAAGGGATTTACAAGAGAAGCTGGGAAGAATTTCAGGGTATATAAATCTAATTTTTTTTGGCATAGTGTTTAAAAATTTCTATCCAATACTCAGTGGTTTACTACTGAATGATGAGATATGTGTTTAAAGCCACAACAGAGAGTTTTTTATTTGACAAGCCATTGCTTCAGAATCAGGTTGAATATCACTGGTATATGTCGTGAAATTTGTTGGTGGCAACAGCACATTGCAATACATAGTGATAAGAAAAAAATATAAGTTACAATAAGAAATGTATATAAAATATTAAATTATGTAAGTCCTGAAAAAAGAGAGCAAAATGGAAAAAAAATAGTGAGGTAGTGTACATGGGCTTGTTGTCCATTCAAAAATCTGATGGTGGTGAGGAAGAAGTTCCTAAAAAGTTAAGAGTGTACCTTCAGTTTCTGTACCTCTTCCTTGATGGTAGCAATGAGAAGAGGGCACGTCCTGCATAATGGGGGTCCTTAATAATGCCTTTTTGAGGCATCACCTTTTGAAGATGTCCTCGATGCTGGCGAGGCTAGTGCCCATGATGGAGCTGATTGAGTTTACAACGTTTTGCAGCTTTTTCCAATCCTGCGCCTCCATACCAGACAGTGATACAACCAGTTAGAATGCTCTTCACATATGTCTGTAGAAATTTGCGAGTCTTTGGTGCAATACCAAGTCTCCTTAAACTCCGAATGAAACATACCCACTGTCGTGCCTTCTTTATAATTGCATCAATATGTTGGGTTCAGGAGAGATCTTCAGCGATGCTGACACCCAGGAACTTGAAGTTGCTCACCCTTTTCATGACTGATTCCACGACGAGGACTGGTGTGTGTTACTTTGACTTCCCCTTCCTGAAATCTACAGTCAATTCCTTGGTCCTACTGATGTTGAGTGCAAGGTTGTTGTTGTGACACCACTCAACCAGCTGATCTATCTCACTCCTGTACGACTCCTCATCACCATCTGAAATTCTCCCAACAATAGTTGTGTCATCGGCATATTTATAGATGGTGCTTGAGCTGTGCCTAGCCACACAGTTGTGGGCATAGAGAGAGTAGAGCAGTGGGCTAAGCACGCAACCTTGAGGTGCACCAGTGTTGGTTGATAGCGAGGAGGAGATGTTATTTGTGATCCATACTGGCTGGTTTACCAGTGATGATGTCAAGGATCCAGTTGCAGAGGGTGGTAAGGCCCAGGTTTTGGAGCTTGTTGATTAGACTGAGTGCATGATGGTGTTGAATGCTGAGCTGTCTGATGTTGGTATGGCTATTGTCCAGGTATTTATCCAAGGCCAAGTGGTGACCTAGTGAAATTGCATCCACTATAGACCTATTGTGGTGACAGGCAAACGGCAGTGGGACAAGGTCCTACTGGCCATGACCAACCTCTCAAAGCACTTCATCACAGTAGATGGGAGTGCCATTGGGCGATAGTCATTGTGACAGCTCACCATGCTCTTCTTGGTCACTGGTATGATTGTTGCACTTTTGGAGCTTAGACTGCAGCAGTGAGAGATTAAAGATGGCCTTGAACACTCCTGCCAGTTGGTTTGCATAAGTTTTCAGTGCCCTACCAGATACACCATTAGGGCCTCTTAAAAGATGTTCTGACATCGGCCTCCGAGACAGGGATCACAGGGTCATCAGATGCTGCAGGGATTTACACAGGTGTAGTTTTATTCTTCCTTTCAAAGTGTACGTAAAAGGCATTGAGCCATCTGGGAGTGAAGCATCACAGCCATTCATGATGTTAGGTTTTGCCTTGTAGGAAGAAGTAGCCTGCAAACTCTGCCAGAGCAGACATACATCTGATTCTGTCTAACTTCAATTGGAATTATTTTTTCACTCTTAATATAGTCTTCCACAGGTTATATCTGGACTTCTAAACTGAAACATCTGGACATCTGAGCTGAAATCTGATATATCAGTATTGCAGTGGAGTAAAGGGAATTACAAAGGCATGAGAGAGGAGGTGGCCAAAGTTGATTGGAAAGGGACTCTGGCAAGGACGACGACCGATAGTCAATGGCTGGTGTTTCTGGGGGCAATTTGGAAGATGCAGGAAAGATACATCCCAAAGATGAAGAAGTATTCAAAAGGGAGGATGAGGCAACTGTGCTGACAAGGGAAGTCAAAGACAGCATAGAAGCAAAAGAATCAGAATCAGGTTTATTATCACCGGCATGTGACGTGAAATTTGTTAACTTAGCAGCAGCAGTTCAATGCAATACATAATCTAGAAGATAAACAAAAATAAATAAAATAAAAATAATAATAATAATAAAGAATAAGTAAATCAATTACAGTATACGTATGTTGAATAGATTCTAAAAATGTATAAAAAACAGAAATACTGTATTTTTAAAAAAGTGAGGTAGTGTCCAAGGGTTCAATGTCCATTTAGGAATCGGATGACAGAGGGGAAGAAGCTGTTCCTGAATCGCTGAGTGTGTGCCTTCAGGCTTCTGTACCTCCTACCTGATGGTAACAGTGAGAAAAGAGCCTGCCCTGGGTGCTGGAGGTCCTTAATAATGGACGCTGCCTTTCTGAGACACCACTCCCTAAAGATGTCCTGAGTACTTTGTAGGCTAGTACCCAAGATGGAGCTGACTAGATTTACAACCCTCTGCAGCTTCTTTTGGTCCTGTGCAGTGGCCCCTCCACACCAGACAGTGATGCAGCCTGTCAGAATGCTCTCCACGGTACATCTATAGAAGTTTTTGAGTGTATTTGTTGACATACCAAATCTCTTCAAACTCCTAATAAAGTATAGCCACTGTCTTGCCTTCTTTATAACTGCATCGATATGTTGGGACCAGGTTAGATCCTCAGAGATCATGACACCCAGGAACTTGAAGCTGCTCACTCTCTCCACTTCTGATCTCTCTATGAGGATTGGTATGTGTTCCTTCATCTTACCCTTCCTGAAGTCCACAATCAGCTCTTTCGTCTTACTGACATTGAGTGCCAGGTTGTTGCTGCGGCACCACTCCACTAGTTGGCATATCTCACTCCTGTGTGCCTTCTCATCACCACCTGAGATTCTACCAGCAATGGTTATAAGAGAGGGCATATAATGTAGCAAAAATTAGTGGGAAGGTAGAGGATTGAGAAACTTTTAAAAACCATCAGAAGGCAAATGAAAAAACCATAAGGAGAGAAATGAAGAAATATGAAGGTAAACGAGCCAATGATATAAAAGAGGATGCAAAAAGTTTTTTCAGATATATAAGAAGTAAAAGAGAGGTGAGAACGGATATCAGACTGCTGGAAATTGATGCCGGAAAGGTAATATTAGGGACAAAAAAATGGTAGAGGAACTCTTTGTAGTTTACATCAGTCTTCACAATGGAAGACACTAGCAGAATGCCAGAAATTTGGGAGTGTCAGGGGGCAGAAGTGAGTGTCGTTGCTATTACTGAGCAGAAAATGCTTGGGAAGCTGAAGGTAGATAAGTTACCTGGGCCAGATGGACTACACCCAAGAGTTCTGAAAGAGGTAGCAGAAGAGATTGTGGAGGCATTAGTAATGATCTTTCAAGAATCACTAGATTCTGGAATGGTTACTGAGGACTGGGAATTGCAAATACGTCTCCACTCTTTAAGAAGGAAGGGAGGCAGAAGAAAGGAAATTATAGGCCAATTAGCCTGACCTCAGTGGATGGAAAGATGTTGGAGTCTATTTTTAAGGATGATGTTTCAGGTTATTTGGAGGCACATGATAAAATTGGCCAAAGCCAGCATGGTTTTCTAAAGGAGAATTCTTGCCTCAACAAACCTATTGGATGGAATTCTTTGATAAACTAACAGACAGGACAGACAAAGGAGAGTCAGTGGATGTTGTTTATTTGGATTTTCAGAAGGCATTTGACAAAGTGCTGCACATGAGGCTGCTTAACAAGATAAGAGCCCATGGCATTACAGGAAAGGTACTAGCATGGATAGAAGATTGGCTGATTGGCAGGAGGCAAAGAGTGGGAATAAAGGAGATCTTTTCTGATTGCCTGCTGGTGACTAGTGGTGTTCTGCAGGGATCGGTGTTGGGATTTCTTTTCACGTTGTATGTCAGTGATTTGGATGAAGGAATTAATGGCTTTGTGGTCAAATTTGCGGACAATACCAAGATAGGTGGAGAGGCAGATAGTGTTGAGGAAGCAGGTGTCTGCAGAACACCTTAAACAATTTGGGGACATGGACAAAGAAGTGGCAGATGGAATAGATGGCAGGGAAGTGCATGGTCATGCACTTTGGCAGAAGGACTAAAGGTGTAGACTATTTCCTAAATGGGGAGAAAATTAAAAAATCAGAGGTGCAGAGGGATTTAGGAGTCCTAGTGCAGTATTCCCTAAAGGTTAACTTGCAAGTTGAGTCAGTGGTAAGGAAGGTAAATGCAATGGTAACTTTCATTTCAAAAGAACGAGAATACAAAAGCAACGAAGTAACATTGAGGCTTTATAAGGCATTGCTCTGACCACACACGGAGTACTGTGAGCAGTTTTGGAAAGGATGTTCTGGCATTGGAGAGAGTCCAGAGGAGGTTCACAAGAATGATCCCATGGTTAACATCTGAGGAGTGTTTGATGGCTCTGGGCCTGTAATCGCTGGAGTTTAGAAGAATGAGGGGGGGATTGCATTGAAACCTATCGAATATTGAAAGGTCTTCTTAGAGGAGATGTTTCATATAGTGGGTGAGTCTGGGACCAGAGGTCACAGCCTCAAAATAGAGGGACATCCATTAAGAAAAGAGACGAGCAGGAATTTATTTAGCCAGAGGGTGGTGAATCTGTGGAATTTATTGCCACAGATGGCTGCAGAGGCCGAGTCATTGAATATATTTAAGGCAGCGTTTGATAGGTTCTTGATTAGTCAGGGTGTCAAAGATTATAGGAAGAAGGCAGGAGAATGGGGTTAAGAGGGATAATAAATCAGCCATGATGGAATCGTGGAGCAGACCCAATGGGCTGAGTGACCTAATTATTTCCTTGACCTTTTGGTCTTCTTGTACATTTCTGAATCACTGGTCCTGAATGCCAGAAAATCTGCTTCAGAAGATTACCTCTCTCATGGTTCATCCTCAGCTTTGAGTTTGAGCATGTCCAGTATGTTTTCAAAGACACACACTCATCCACACAGGTGTTGGTGAAGTCAGTGACAACTGTGACATAGTCGTTCAGATTTGAATATGAATCCTTGAAGATTGTGTCAAAGCAGTCCACTGCCTCCCTTGAGCACTCCTTTTGGTCCGCACCACTGATGCTGCAGTCTTTCGTCTCTGCCTGTATGTCAGGAATAGAGGTACAGCCAGGTGATCGGACTTTCCAAAGTGCGGGTGTGGGATGGCACAGTAAGCATTCTTGATGGTGGTGTAACAGTGGTCAAGTGTGTTGGCTCCCCTGGTCCACAGGTGAAATGTTGGTGGTTGTTTTTCAGAGACTTCTTAAAACTGGCCTGGTTGAAATCCCTCACAATGATAGGGAAGGCATCAGAGTGCACTGTTTCATGACCACTGATTACATTGCTCAGCAACTCCAGTGCCTGCCTGGCATTGGCCTGAAGTGGAATGTTTACCTCTACTTTTGTTAGTTTGATTGCTGCTTTAAATCCCAATAGTTACGTATCCACATCCCCCACCCCCGTTTTCCAACAATTTACAACTCTCTACAGAAAGAAATTTCTCCTTCTCTCAGTTTGAAGTGACTGGCCTGTTTATCCTGAGGCTATCCCAATGAAGCTACTCTGAAATATAACAACATTTCTGGCAGGGAGTTAAAGCTAATAATTCAGGCTCAACATTCTGAAGATGGTCATAAACACAGAATATGAAATCAAAATCATTTTGTTATAAAAACCTGATGTAACATCTTTTTCACATTCTTTTGAATTGTTTTCAGGTAAGTTTTAAGAATACCTTGCTTGATGGTCTTATGGATTGGTATTAGTCCAGAGATCAATTAAATGCTGGGGGAGTTCAGCAGACCAGGCAGCACCAAAACCCTTCGTCAGGACTGGAAAGGAAGAGGTCAAGGGCCTGAATACAAAGTTAAGGGCAGGAGCACAAGCTGGCTAGGTAATAGGTGAGGGATGGTAGCTGGGGGAGCGGGAACAAAAGGGAATGATATGAGAAGCTGGGAGGCAATAGGTGGAAGAGGAGTCTTATAGGAGGGGACAGTGGATCATGGAACAAATGGAAGGAGGTGGGAATCAAAAGGAGCAAGTCATGAGGACGGGGAAGGGATGAGGGGTCCACAGGAAAGCAGGAGAACAAAGGGGAGTATTTACCAGAATCTCTTGTGTTTGTATTTACCCGAAGTTAGAGAAATTGATGTTGATGCCATCAGGTTGGAGAATGTGTTACAATTATGCTAAAGTGCTCTTCCTCTCCTTCTTCTTCTTGGCCTATCTGTAACATTTGATACTGTGATCATACCATCCTCTTCCGACACTCCTTCTCTGTGTCCAGCTGCGTAAGATCCTACCTCATTGCCCTCATTTTATTCTTACTTAACCCACTATAGCTAAAAAATTACCTGTGTCTCCATTGCTACTACAATATTTCCACCCACACTTCAAGTTCAAGATCAAATTTAATTGTCATTCAATTATATATAAATACCTATGAATACAGCCAAATAAAACAGTGTTACTCCAGGGCCAAGGTGCAAACCTCAGTACCAATAGTCATACACAGCACAAGGCACACATAGCGCATATAAGACGGCAGTAAAATACAGTCACACAAAGAAAATATAGTCCAAGTGCTTAAGTCCATGTATGGTGCAGCAGTCTGCAAACACAATGTATCTTGTCTTCTGCCGAGAGCACACCAGAGGGCAGCACCGACTCCAACATGTACACGACGCCATACGGCCTCCTGCGCTCTGGTAGAGCACACTGACTGCAACGCCTCCCCCCCCGCCGGCGGCCGCAAACAGGTGACGCCGTGGCTTGAGGTTTAGACCTTGCCACGACCAAGGCCACATAGCTCTCCTGCCTTTCGCCAACAAATCCGTGAATTGGACTTGAAACATTCCACATGACCAATGTCCAACAGGGTCTCGCAATCACAAGAAAAGTGACGAAGACGATCGCTCAGTGTTAGACTGCACACCACCTTTGTGCACCAAATCTGGCTCTCCGATGCAGACAGCAGCACAATCTGCACCAAGTCCAGCTCCTTCAGTTTCTCTGCCAACTTGCTAATGGGGTAGACCTGCAATACTTTAAGTTCTTAATGTCCAGCAGGGTTTTGTAATTGTAAAAAATATGTTTAAGAAGGGCAATAATCGCTTTAGTTGGCCCCGTAGAAGCCACTGCATCTGAGTGCACCATCATCTTACTGAAAGCACCTCTGGCTCATACACTGTATCAAGATGGGAAGTCTGATTATGTGACACTCAGAACCAATGGAGCAGCAATTTACTCGAGTCAAATACTGGAAAGACTGAAGTCATCATTTAATCTCCCCAGCCCAAACCTCATCCTCATATCTCTCCATGGAAAATGTTTGAAATTGAACCAGATTATTCACAGCTGTGTCATATTTAGTCATAAGATAAACTGCAAATCATTGAGTCCCATCTCTAAGATTCACCTCTGAAACATTACGCAGTATAGCTATGGTTTTGCCTCTACATGGGCTTTTTGATGACTCTGATGCCTTTGTGACCAGACTCTCTGCTATCTGAATTCATCCAAACTTCCAACTCGGAAAGGGTCCTGTTCATCTATGACTTGAATGCTTGCTGACCTACACTGAACTCTGGCAAAGAAAAGCTTTGATATTAAGATTGTCATCTATGTTTTCAATTCCCTCCATCCTTGTGGTTCCCAATTTCTCTCACATCCCCCAGCCTTATAATGGTTTTAAAAATTTCCTGCTCAATTCTGCTCTATTCATTGATCAGAGTTCCATTCTTCCCACAACAGCCACTATGACATCAGCTACCAAGGACTTAGATTTCAGGCTCAGGAATTTCTTCTCATCTGTTCTGCTTTTAAGACTCACCTGACAACTTGGCTCAGTGCAAAATCTTGATTCATTTTATTCCTATTTCATGTCTTGGGACATTTTGCTGCATTGCATGGACTGTGCCAATACAAGCTATTATAACTGAATTAAAAAGCAATAATGCAACAAATTACAGTTGCTATGTCTAAGCCCTGTTAATTTTGAATTTATTGCAGTTTTGAACAAGTTACAACTTGAAACTGAAATTCATTTTAAGTGATGCTATTGTACAGAAGAAAATTATATTTCAAGTAGATTATTTCATTTTTGGGACCTAATTTTTAGGTCTGCATTTACTGTGGAATAAGTCAACAGCTTGATTTAGGTTAGAAAAATGTCCCAATGCAGCACACAAAGGGATAATCAAAAATGAATGAGTGAATTGCCAAAGAATGTGGTATAGAGGTGATCATAACTTGGTCAAATACACCATCTGTTCACTGTATTAAAATGTATATCCTGATTATGCTCATTTACTACATTATTAGTGGTGAATATGATATTATTAAAAATTGATCTATATTGGTACACCTTGCATGCTATTGCTAATTTTATTTTAGTGTATGTCAGAATTTATGTGGATTTTGAGAGTTTTTCTGGAATTGTAAATTATGAACTTTTTAAAACAATGATTCAAGCAAATTGTGCAGGACCTTTATTTCATTTATTCTGCATTTTTATCTCTTTGCTATACCCAGTCTATCATAAATAAGATTATATTTCTTGAAGACCTGCAAATGTGATGACATCATTTGGTTTTGTTTTAAAAACATCTTCAAAAGATCTACCACTCTGTATGAGAAGTTAATGATAATGGTTTATTTGAAATATAAATAGTTCAGCTGGCACAGTAAGGTAAACTGTTATTCCATCCTTAAACACAGCTAGTGCCATGTCAAGTAGTCTTATGCCTGCATACTTTTACTGACGTTTGTTGACAAATCGAGAATCATGACCAATTCTGGATGTTTTATTGTCCAGGTGGTGAAGTTCCTGAATTCATTCATTTTAACCAGTGGGTAATCCGATAAGTAAGTGGTAAAGAGTTTTCCTTTCCAGGTCTGCATTTACTGCAGAGGAAGTCAACAGTTGATTTAGGTTAGGAAAATATCCCAATGCAGCATGCAAAGGGATATTCAGGTATGAGTGACTGAATTGCCAAAGAATATGGTACATATGTGATCATAACTTGGTCAAAGAGATTACTTTTAATGGGACTTCTAAGGGACATCAAGGGGCTGATTACGTTTAAGAATGGAATGTTAAAGCCTGGACTGTACACTCAGTAGCCACTTTATTAGATAGCCAAGCACCTCATTTATGTAAATATCTAATCAGCCAATCATGTGGCAGAAATCCAATGCATAAAAGCATGCAGACATGGTCAAGAGGATCAGTCCAAACATCAGAATGGGGTAGAAATGTGATCTAAGTGACTTTGACTGTGGAATGATTGTTGGTGCCAGAAGGGGTGGTTTGAGTATTGCAGAAACTGCTGATTTTCTGGGATGTTCATGTGCAACAGAACTTGCAAAGAATGGTGCAAAAAAAACAAAAAAAAAATCCAGTTATATAGTCAAAAACTCATTGTTAATGGGAGAGGTCAGAGAAGAATGGCCATCTGGTTCAAGCTGACAAGAAGGCAGCAGTAACTCAAATAACCATGGTTATAACAGTGGTGTGCAGAAGAGCATTTCTGAATGCAAAACACATTGAACCTTGAAGTGGGCGGGCTACAGCAGCAGAAGACCACCGGCATACATAAATACACTGCATTTGCCTGAATGCACAGCTGCTAGTGATGGGCCAAGTGTTGTGGCCAGGTTGAGAGAATGAAGACAATGAACTAATTGAAGGGCTGAGTAGATGAGAAATGAGGATATAAGAATGAAAGACTGGAATATTTTTTACATCTGTGCTGTTGGTAGACTGGGTATCAATGCAGATCACCATTTCTTCTGCTTTGGTGAATGCAGAACTGAAATGATGGGTGTGGGGGACCTGTTGCAATTTAAAGTAGAGCCTGTAGTGGTTCAGATGAGCCGATATTTACTGAGTATATTGAGATGACAGCAAGAAGGACATTAGAGGAATACAATAGAATTTATAAAAACTATACAACATATAAGCAGAGATTGACAAACAACCAATGTGCAAAAGAATGCAAATTGTGCAAACAATAAATAGATAAATAATACGGAGAAGTAGAGTCCTTGAAAGTGAGTCTGTAGATTCTGGAATCAGTTCAGAGTTGAGATGAGTGAAGTTATCCACACTGGTTCAGGAGCCTAATGGTTGTAGGGTCCTGAACCAGCATGGATAACTTCAGGTGTACATTTCCCAGTTCTTCCAGGGCTTTGCCGCAGGCAGCAAATCTTCTCATTGATCATATTTTAAACAACAAAACTAGTATTTGCTTAGACAATTCAGTTGTTCATAATCTCTGTAGTGAAGGGATTTGAAGACTTTTTCTCATGTTTGCTGCTGATAGGAATATATTAAATCCATACAGCTGAAGCATATTCTGCTCTTATGCTTTCTGTAATGTTGAAATGGGGTCAAGTGAAGTGTTGCAAAGCTTAACCCATGCACAGCTAGACAATTACAGGGAACTTGATTGATAGTCTGCTTTTAATTTTCGGTGCAATAAAAGTACTTGATGTTAAATGACGATGTATAGAGAGGAATGGCAGCCAAACAAAATGCACATGAAATCCAAGCATCAAATTAATGTTGGATAGGTGGGTCATCTTGCTTTAATTGATATGGATAGCATTGGGCCAAACCAGTTGCATCATGCTGCACTTTTGGCTGCATTACAGAAACATTTGGCACGGTAGTGATTCCAAAAGTGCTTTATGAAACAGTATCAATATCTTCCAAGAAATCCAGGAAAGAGGTTGAGGAATAAACGTTAATTGCAAAACATTTTGTGGTGAAGTGACACACCACAAAAGAATAGCATTCACTTTACTGTAATCATTTTGTAAATCATCACTATGTCATGCAATTCTATCTCCCCCACCTCCCCCAACACTGGTAAGGGAATCAGTACTGTGGCTTTAGCTCCACATTGAATTCTGTTCTTCTAGTTTATTTTTGAGTCATTGAGCATGACAGCAAAGAGATTCTAATGAATCAGTCCAAGATCTTGGTTTGGATACAACTTCAGGTATATTCATTATGCAAAGGATGTATAATTCATAGGTAAGGTAATTAATACCATTCTTTATGATTGGAATATTAGGATAATGCATATGGATAGACTTCATACCCCAAAGAAGACTCGCTAGACCCTCAGGGGAATGCAAGGATCCAATATCAAAGGTTTACTTGTGCTGGTCGTGAGCTTGTAACAAAGGACTAGCACATAATCACTAGTACGGTAAAGGAAGTGTAAACCAACATAGATAAGTCACTACAGATCTATCCTTGATAGGAATATCACCGATGGAGTGCAGACAGATGAAAATTACAATGCTTCCAGCAATCCATGCTTGAAACTGGAGAGGGCTCAAAGGATGTTTACGAAAATGATTCCAGCATTGAATGGCTTGTCATATGAAGAGTTTCTGATGGCTGTGAGCCTGTATTCACTAGAATTCAGATGAATGAGGGGTGACCTCATTAAAACCTATCGAATGGTGAAAGGCCTTGATAGAGTGGATGTGGAGAGGATTTTTCTATGGTGGGAGAGTCTCAGACCAGAAGACACCACCTCAAAATAGAGGGGCATCTTTTTAGAACAGAGATAAAGAGGAATTTCTTTAGCCAGAGAGTGATAAATCTGGGTGGAATTCTTTGCCACAGGCAGCTGTAGAGACCAAGTCTGTATGTATATTTAAGGCAGAGGTTGATAGATTCTTGATTGGTCAGGACATGAAAGGATACGGGGAGAAGGCAGAAGACTGGGGCTGAAAGGAAAATTGGCTCAGCTATGATGTAATGCAGAGTAGACTTGATGGGCCAAATGGCCTGATTCTACTCCTAGATCTTATGGTCTTAATATAACCTATCCCTCAACGTCAGCAAGATGAAGGAATTGGTTGTTGACTTCAGAAGGAGTAGCGGACCCAATTTACATCGGTGGTGCGCAAGTGGAACAGTTCCTCGGGGTCAATATCACAAATGACCTGACTTGGTCCAACCAAGCAGAGTCCACTGCCAAGAAGGCCCACCAGCGCCTTTACTTCCTGAGAAAACTAAAGAAATTTGGCCTGTGCCCTAAAACCCTCACTAATTTTTATAGATGCACCGTAGAAAGCATTCTTCTAGGGTGCATCACAACCTGGTATGGAAGTTGTCCTGTCCAAGACCGGAAGAAGCTGCAGAAGATCGTGAACACAGCCCAGCACATCACACAAACCAATCTTCCGTCCTTGGACTCACTTTACACCGCATGCTGTCGGAGCAGTGCTGCCAGGATAATCAAGGACACGACCCACCCAGCCAACACACTTTTTGTCCCTCTTCCCTCCGGGAGAAGGCTCAGGAGCTTGAAGACTCATACGGCCGGATTTGGGAACAGCTTCTTTCCAACTGTGATAAGACTGCTGAACGGATCCTGACCTGGATCTGGGCCGTACCCTCCAAATATCCGGACCTGCCTCTCGGTTTTTTTTGCACTACCTTACTTTCCCTTTTCTATTTTCTATTTATGATTAATAATTTAAATTTTTAAAAATTTACTATCAATTTGTAATCCAGGGAGCGTGAAGCGCAGAATCAAGTATCGCTGTAATGATCGTACGCTCTAGTATCAATTGTTTGGCAACAATGAAGTAAAGTAATACATTTCATTTTTTTCTGTGTAATTATATACAATAAAACAGTGGATTAGCCAATTGGACAAAAAGAGGCTATGATCAAGGTGGGTGTATATTTGCTCCTATTGAGAGAAGGTGTGGCCCTGAACTTGTCAGGCAAAATTAGTATATTTTTGGACCTTTCTGGGAAAAGGGAGAGATTCATGTTTTTTTTTCTTGAGGAAGTTATACTACTCTCTGAGAGATTAACCAGTTTTGGAGTGTTCATGGTAATGCAAGTCATGCAAGTTTGTATGATTTCAGCAGGATGCTTACTAATAGTATACTAACTCTGCTCCTTTCTGTTACTTAGGCTCTGCTTGCTTCTGGAGTACAATTGCTGAAAAAGAAATAAAGAAGATTGAAGAACAGGATGTTATTCTACCATGTCAACATCGGTTTGGTCACTTAGTAACAAAGAATCTGGATATTGAGTGGCTTTTACAAGACTCTGAACCAAATCAGAAAGTTGTGAGTATATTTTAGCAGATGGTTTACATTCCAAATTATTAATTGCTCTAATTGTGTTAATCTTTTTTTTAAATACTACATTGCATTGTAATTCAGTTTAGTTTCATCAACTGATTTATTTTTACCCAATTAAAATTTTTAAAAAGTAATGCACATTTCATAATTCTATCTCTTACCCAAGATCCACTGACAGGACTGTCCTGCTAGGCACGTTGTTTCTGCTTGTTCTTGCTTCTCCAAATTCACTTCCTCATACCTTGACTTCAGTCTGTCTTCCCTTTCCCACCTACATCTGGGACACCTTGCATGGCTTCCACCATTTGGACAGTTTTTGATTCCCTGGCCACAGCCACCTCACCTTCACTATGAATGATCATGTTTTTACACACCTCCATTCCTCATCAGGAAGTTCTTAAAGTCCTCTGCTCCAATCAGTTCCCTTCCACTGACACTATCATCTACCTGGCTGAGCTTGTTCTTGCCCTGAACAGCTCCTCTCACGTTCTGCAAATCAAAGATATAGCTATGGGCATCTGAATGGGCCCTAGATGTGCCTGTCATTTTGGCTATGTGGAACTGTCCTTGTTCCAAACCAACTCTGGCACCACTCCCCAACTCTTTCACTGTAACATTGATGACTACATTGGTGTTGCTCCTTGCACCCTGTGCAGGACTCATCAATTTTATCACTTTTGCCATTAACTTCCACCCTGCTCTCCATTTCTGACATTTCATAACTGTTGTTTGATTCAAGAAGTCCCTCACTTGTGAAGGATTAGAAGAGATTTCTCTTGGAATAAAAGCACTGAATAATCCAAGCTGGCAAGGAAATAATAATCTAAGCATGCAGACAAGCTTCTCTGAGGCTTTGATTCATGCCTGCTTTGAAGGATATGGTACTAGTTCTGTAAATGACCAGATCCTAATTGTCCCATATAAATATGGCCCAAAATATTTCCTGCTTAAAGTTAGGGGCCCTATATGTTCCATAAACTGATGAACTTCTACATTTCCAAATCAACTGCTACAAAACTCATGGAAGCGTGAACAATTTGCTTTGGTGCAGTTGTATAAATACTGAATGTCCAGAAAATACATTATGGTTGCAAGGGGTGTTATGAGATGGTTACAAATATTCTGTCATTTTGCTTCCACAGCTAAGGAGAATGTCATCATCAATCTTTCTTTTACTTGTTCCTCCTCTCCACCCTGTAGTGAATTAATCATGAAGTTAGTTAACCAAATGTAAACTTGTTTTCCTTGTTGCAATGGTAGAATATCTTAACATTTACATAGTCTGTACCACAGTATGTCTTTAATAAACCAAAACATCACACCTGCACCCTACAGTGGTGCTAGAAAATTTGTGCACCCTGTAGGAATTGCTCTGTTTCTGCATAAGTATGACCTAAAATGTGATCAGATCTTCACCTAGGTCCTAAAACTAGATAAAGAGAACCAAATTAAATAAATAACACCAAAAACATTATACTTGTTCATTTATTTACTGAGAAAAATGATCAAATATGATATGTATTTGTTGGAAAAAGTATGTGAACCTTTGCTTTCAGTAACTGGTGTGACCCCCTTGTACAGCAATAACTTTAACCAAACATTTCTGGTAACTGTCTTATCAGTCCTACACGTCAGCTTGGAGGAACTTTAGGCCATTCCTTCTTACAAAACTGTTTCAACTCTGGGATGTTGGTGGGCTTCCTTGCATGAACTGCCTGTTTCAGGTCCTTCCACAACATTTCTATAGGATTAAGGTTGGGACTTTGACTCAGCCATTCCAAAACATGAATTTTCTTTTTTTTAAAACCATTCTGTTATTGATTTACTCTCGTCTTTCGAATCATTGTCTTGTTGCATTATCCAACTTCTATTAAGCTTCAGTTGATGGACTGCTACCCTGACGTTCTCCTGTAAAATGTCTTGATACAATTTTGAATTCTTTGTTCCCTCAACATTTGCAAGCTGCCCAGGCCCTGAGGCAGCAAAGCATCATGCTCCTTCCACCATGTTTCACAGTTGGGAGGTTTTGGTGTTGGTGTGCAGTGCCCTCTTTCCTCCAAACATAGCAATGTGCACTTCTGCCAAGAAGTTCAACTTTTGTTTTATCTGTCCACGGAACATGGTCCCAGAAGCATTGTAGAACATCCAGGTGGTCTTTTGCAAACTTGAGACATCCAGCAGGCTTTTTTTGGAGAGCAGTAGTTTCCTCCATGGTGTCCTTCCATGAACACCATTCTTGTTCAGTGTTTTACTTATAGTGGACACATGAACAGAGACTTTAGCACATTCCAGAGATTTCTGCAGGTCTTTTGCTGTTAACCTTGGGTTCTTTTTCACCTCCTTCAGCATCGCACATTGTGCTCTTGGTGTGATCTTTGCAAGATGCCCTCTCCGAGGGTGAGTAGCAACAGGACAGAGTTTCCTCCATTTGTAGACAATTCCCTTTGCTGTGGACTGATGAATACTCAGGTCTTCAGAAATGCTTTTGTAGGCTTTTCCAGCTTCATGCATCTCTAAAGTTCTTCTTCTAAAGTCCTCTGAAAGTTGTTGTGATTGAGGCTTGGTACACATAAACAGATCTTTCTTGAGAAGAGCAGGCTCTGACAGTAACCTGACTTTATGTGACTTTTTTATGGGGCAGGGCACCTCTACAACCCAACCTCCAATCTCATCTCATTGATTGGAACACCTGACTCCAAATAGGTTTTTGTGGAAGGCATTACCTCAGAGGTTCACGTACTTTTTCCAACAAATACGTGTAATGTTGGATCATTTTTCTCAATAAATAATTGAAAAGTGTGATGTTGTTTGTGTTATTTATTTAATTTGGTTCCATTTATTTAGTTAGAGGACTTGCGTGAAGATATGATCAGATTTTAGGTCATTTTATGCAGAAATAGAGAAAATTCTAGAGTTCACGAACTTTCTAGCACCACTGTAAATATCAAGGCTGATCTCTGTATTCCACTTATTCAATAAGGAACTGACCAGAAATATGATCTGCATTCAGGCCTGTGAAAAAGTTATTTCTTGTTTTTTTGTTTTTTTAAAACTTTCTGGACCTCAGCACCCCACGGTCGGTTTCCCCTCACCCCTGACGGCCGCTTCTGCTCCCGCCGAAAAAGTTATTTCAAACAGTTCGAGTAGATTAACCTAGCGTTTTCCTTCTCTTTCATGTGACTGGCTGAAAACTAAACTTCACACAACCCCTCCCCCACCACCCTTTAGTTAGGAATGATACATTTTAGAGTGGGGGGTGAGATATTTGTGAGTATGCTTGGAGCAATGTTCTCCCCTATCACACCCTCTGCAGGACCTTTCCGCTCTGCTGACTGTGTTCACCCGTTTGAAAATCTTAAAATCTTTCTAGCACATGACAGGTAACAACTTGAACATTCCTTTTTAGGAGATCACAAAAAATCTTTTAAACTTTTGAAGTACTTCTGAAGTCTACAAAACTATAAGACCATAAGATGTAGGAGCAGAATTAGGCCATTTGCCTCATCAAATTGTTCTGCCATTCCATCATAGCATCATGGCTGATATACTATCCTTCTCAACCCCATTCTCCTGCCTTTTCCTGTAACCTTTGACAGACTGACTAATCAAGAATCTATCTTAAATATACCCAATGACTTGTCCTCCACAGCTGTCTGTGGCAATGAATTCCATAGATTCACCACCCTCTGTCTAAAGAAATTCAACTCTGTTCCTCCTGTTATGTAGGAAACGTGACAGCCAATTTGTACACAACAAGGCTGCACAAAATTTATTTTACTTTTTTATTCTTATTGAGATAAAAATGTAACTTGATGTGATGAAATGAAATGGAATGTAACGTGACAGCATTGTTCCTCGAATGGGAAATATTAATCAACGCACAAGGGGCCCCTTTTTGGGTTTTGGATGAGGTTCTGATTTATGATAGAATAACACAGAGTTTACATCCATTCCACCTAAATGTATTTAGCCAGCTTCCATTGCTTTGATATTTGTTTCAGTTCTTGGAGGGACTACCTGACTTATATTTCAATGATTTGCATTAGAGTTAAAGACATTTGAAGCTAATGTTGAAATTAATCAATGCCACATAGTCTTTGATCCTCCATAAATACTGGGTCAAGTTCCACTCCTGTTTCACATCAGTCTTTCACGTGAATAATGTTTAAACCAGTTAATTCAATTAAAGTGTACAACAAAATAAAATTTTACCAAGAAAATTAAATATGTAAAACTTTAATAAATTATATATATAAAACAAGGTTAGATCAGGATGGCATTGCGGAAGCCCCATTCAGTGTATGGGAAGATATGAGTGATCACTGTAATCATTTCAGCAGTATATCTCCAAAACTCCAGGAACTTTGGCTCAGAGTTTACAAAGTGGAGCCCGAGGTACTGACATTGCCAAAGGAGAGGGAATTATCTAGACATTTTGAGCTGAAAGGCAGTCACACACCTTCTGATAGGTGGTGGTATAGGATTCATAAGAAGCCAGAGAAGAAGAAGGGACTGTAGAACAATGGGGAAGTGGACAACAGCACCATTGTAGAAGATGTTCACTTGGGAGATATGTAAAGAAATAAATTTGTCAGGGGTTTCCAGTCAAAGGCGTGGTAATATTCTCCATTCCAGGAACAGGAGTCCAAAAATTGTCATTATCAGTCCATTGACAAGGTTGGAGAAAAATGAAGAAGGAAGGATTGGATCAATTGTCGTCCATGTAGGAACTAACAATTACATTAGATCTACATTCTACTGAAAGAGCTTGAGAGATAGGCTGTATATTACAAAGCAGTGCTGAATGTCTGCTTTTATTATCTGAGCCCTCACTGTCATCAATGTGCTTACATCATCAATGTTACCAACAGTGCTCCGGAAAGAAAGCTAAGGAAGTGGGGGAAGAAAAAAGCAACTTATGGAAATACCCAGTCAGCAGATGGTCAAATTATGGATCACTTTCAGAAGTGTTGAATTTTTCTGAATGCTTGGATCAGTTGGATGTGGTTTTGAAAAGGCCACATTCTAGCTTGAAACATCCTGTGGTTAAGAAACATCAATATGAGCAACAAAGCACTCCCTGTGGTTTCCTCACATCCAGAAACACGGCTGCAACTTCATAGAAAACCCAAATGTTTTATGATTCATTTGCACAATATCTGAACACAGACATTATGTCAACTTACAAAGTGTTGGATATTAAGGCATTTAAATTTACTGACTGAACATGCAATGTTTTCTCATTTTGATCCATAGAATATTCAGCCTATGGATGTTAGACTATCATAACACATCAACATAGGTTAAATAAAGTTATTTGAATTTGTCACTTTGAGAGCTGGTGATGGGTTATATGATCATCATTAGCTAAGCGGTGGCATCAGTGCTGGACTTCAAGGCAAATGGTCCCGAGTTCAAATCCAGCCGGCTGCTTGTAGCTTCCATCCATGCTGGGTTGAGCGTTGAGTTAGTAACTTGGCCTCATGAAAAAGCAGTCAAATGCTACGCAAATGGCAGAAATGCCAACTGATGTGCACAAGGCGCGAAAAGGAACAACAATGAACTTGAAATACAATGATCATTGCAAGGGCAGGAGTTCACTTGCAATTTTAAATCTTCATGAGATTAGATTTTATTCATCCAGTAAGATATTGCTGGTCATCTACTTCAGGAAATATTTAATGTCTGTTCTGTTCTGTTCTGTAACTTCAAAATATTAAACTAATTCAAAAGAAGACATGGGAGTCTGAAATGTGGGTCTAACTTTGTGTTTACTTTAAGTGAAGTGTGTGCGTATCACGTGGTAGCACGTTTTACATATAAGCTATAATGAATTATTTAAATAGGCAAGAATGCTTAATCAACCAATATATATACAAGATTACTCAAATAGTACTGAAACATTATAAACACAACATCTTCCTTTTGTGAAATTTAATTTTCTAGATCTCCAAAAATCTTACTTTCCTCAAGTATCCTCAGTAATTTGACTATGAGACTGACTAACCATGCTTTAATATTTCACTTACATCACTGTGATACACTTTTGGAAGACTGAACTTGAACATGCAGTACAAGGTTAATGACAATGTTCTTAACAGAGGAACAGAGGGAGGGGTCTTGGGGTTCAAGACTATAGATCCATCAAAGTTGCTGCGCAGGTTGATAGCGTGGTGTGCGCTCGCCTTCATTACTCGGGGGATTGAGCTAATGCTGCAGCTCTATAAAACTTGAGTTCAAAGTTGAAAGTAAAATTATTATCTAAGTGCATATATGTTACCCTATACAGCCCTGAGATTCATTTTCTTGTGAGCAGTCTCAGTAAATAGAAGAAACACAATATAATCAATGACAGGCTGCAGCCAACAGGACAGACAAACAACAAACTGTGCAAATACAAAAAGGAAGAAAAAAGAATAATAATAAATAAATAATGAATACATATCAAGAACATGAGATGAAGAGTTCTTGAAAGTGAGTCCATAAGTTATGGGCAGTTCAGTAATGGGGCAAGTGAAGTTCAGTGAAGTTATCCCCACTGGTTCAAGAGTCTGATGTTTGAGGGGGTGTAATAACTGTTCCTGAACCTGGTGGTGTGAGTCCTGAGGCTTCTGTGGTTAGACCACTCTTAGATAATGGTGTTCAGTTTTTGTCAGCTCTTTATAGGAAGGATGTGAATGCTGTGGAGAGGGTGCAGAGGAGATTTACCAGAATGCTGCCTGGATTAGAAAGCATGCCTTATGTGGAAAGGTAGAGGGAGCTAGGACTTTATTGCTTGGAGCAACGGAGGACAAGAGGCAACCTGACAGAGGTGTATAAGATTATGAGAAGAATTGGTAAAGTAAACAGCTAGCACCTTTTTCCCAGAGTGGCAATGGCTAATACCAGAGGATAGCCATTTAAGGGGAGTGGACAGAAGTTTAAGGTAGATATTAGAGGTAGGCTTTTTATACAGAGTGCCGGATGCCTGGAACAAACTGCTGGGGAAGGTGGAAGAAGATGGTAAAATATAGACATTTAAAAGACTCTTAGATCGGCACGTGGACGTAAGAAAAATGTGGGGTTATGGGCTGTGTAGGAGCGAAGGGTCAGATTAATCATGGAGTAGGTTTATATAGGTCCTTCATTGGCTGAAGGAATAACATATAGAAAATGCTGGAGGAGCTCAGCAGGTCAGGCACCATCTGTGGAGACAAGCAGTCAACGTTCCAGGTTGAGACCCTTCATCAGTCCACGGCCTTCTCTACTGCCGTGATGAGACCAGACTCAGGTTGGAGAAACAACACTTTATATTACGTCTGGGAAGCCTCCAACGTGACGGCACCGACGTCGATTTCTTGAACTTCCAGTAATGCCCCCCCTCTCCTTCACCATTTCTATTTCCTTCTCTCACCTTATCTCCTTACCTGCGCATCACCTCCCTCTGGTGCTCCCCCTGTTTCCCTTTATTTCATCCTCTCCTATCAGATTCCCCCTTCTCCAGTCCTTTATCTCTTTCACCAATCAACTTCCCAGTTCTTTTCATCACCCCTCCTCCTCCTGCCCCTGGTTTCACTTATCACCTTGTACTTCTTCCTCTCCTCCCCCCACCTTCTTACTCTGACTTCTCATCTTTTTTCACCAGTTCTGATGAAGGGCCTTGGCCTGAAACGTCAACTGTGTACTCTTTTCCATGGATGCTGCCTGGCCTGTTGAGTTCCTCCAGTATTTTGTGTGTGTTGCTCAGATTTCCAACATCTGCAGATTTTCTGTTGTTTAGGAAGGGGGAAGAAGCCAGAATAAGACGGTGGGAGAGGGGAAGGACAATAAGCTAGAAGGTGATAGGTGAAGCCAGGTGGGTGAGTGAGGGGTAATGAAGGAAGAAGCTGAGAGGTGATGGGTGGGAAAGGTAAAGGGCTGGAGAGGAAGAAATCTGATAGGAGAGGAGAGTGGACCATGGGAGAAAGGGAAGGAGGAAGGCATCAGGGGAGGTGATAGAACAGTAAGGAGAAGGAAAAGAGGTAAGAGGAGAGCCAGAGTAGGGAATGGAAGAAGAGGGAAGGAGGAGGGGTAAATATTATCGGAAGTTAGAGAAATCGCTGTTCATGCCATCTGATTGGAGGCTACTCAAACGGAATATGAGGTGTTGCTTCTCCAACCTGAGGGTGGCTTCATCAAGGCAGTAAAGGAGGTCATGAATTGATATGTTGGAATGGGAGTGGGCATTGGAATTAAAATGGTTGACCACCGGGAAATCTTGCTTGTTGTGGATGGAGCAAAGGCATGTTTAATGGTTGAAAGACCTGCATTGTGCTGTACTGTTCTATGTTCTTTCACCTGTCTCTTATATCCCTGATACTTTCATTGAGAACTATTAAGGGGGAGTTTTCTTCTTTCATTGCAGATACTAAATGTAGAATTAGTAACAGTTGAATATATCACTCTGCTTTTGTGAAGTACTTCCATTGTGTGTTGAGCAATAATGATTAGCTGGTTGATTTATTCTGTTCTATAACAGCATTAAAGGATACTCAAGATTATATTAATGAACAAAAATCTTTGGCAGTTGGTAATCAATGAATAGCTGATGTGGTAATCACATAAGGAAGTAATCACAAAGGGCATCACATTGGCACAGCTAGCAGAGCTGCTACCTTGAAGTTTTAGAAACCTGGATCCAGTCCTGACCTCAGACGCTGTCAGTGTGGAGCTTGCATGCTCTTGCTTCCTTTGACCACATGCGATTTTCCCCAGGTGGTCGAGTTTTCTCCTACATACTGGACCAAAGGTGTGCCTGGTGGTAACTTATTTGGTGAATAATATTATCTGAGGAGAATAGATGGGGATACAGGTTTTCCCCGCCATCCGAAGGTAGAGCGTTCCTATGAAACGGTTCGTAAGCCGGAATGTCGTAAAGCGAAGAAGCAATTACCATTTATTTATATGGGACAAATTTGTGAGCGTTGGCAGACCCAAAAATAACCTACCAAATCATGCCAAATAACACATAAAACCTAAAATAACAGTAACATACAGTAAAAGGAGGAATGATATGATAAATACACAGCCTATATAAAGTAGAAATACTTTTCTTCAATCATTGCCGCACTATCCACCGTAGCGAAAATCTCATGAAAGTGCTCTTGGCAGAAACACTCTCTCCAGTAACCTTTAAGCTATGAAGCTGCCAAATCATACCAAATAACACATAAAAATACACAGCCTATATAAAGTAGAAATAATGTATGTACAGTGTAGTATCACTTACCGGAATTGGGAATTCAGCGCCGAGCACACTGATGATGGTGTGTTAGGCTGAGTTGTTGGAGGTTGGGGTGGTGCAGTGGTCCCCAACCTCCGGGCCGTGGACCGATACCGATCCGCGAAACATGGAGTGATGCAGCGGTAGCTGGGATGCACCCAGCACAGCTTTAAGAAAAAAGCCGAAATAAACAAGCTAATTAATTAGATACCACCCGGCATGTAAATGTTGGCCCAGATCAGAGGCGAGGCAATCGCCTCTGATCTGGGCTGACATTTACGTTTCCATCAGGGCAGGCAGGTCATCTTCTTCTATGTCTGCCTGCCTCGATGTCGAAGGTCGAGGTTCGTCGTCTGCTGTGACTGATGTGGAAGGCCTGAAAAATGACAGTATGCTTGACTGCTTAGCCTCACGCATTTTTCTATCATACAGTTCTTTGTAAGCACTCAAACTATCCTGCAAATATGCCCTAAACCTGCGTACCCTTTCAAAATTACAGTCATACTTTTCTGCAATCATTGCAGTGAAAATCTCACGCAGTTGCTTTACGTTCAGTTCCTGGACGACTTCACTTTCGGTCCATTCGCTACTGCATTCAGTTTCGATTGTTATCTGTTCCTCTTCCAATTGCATCAGCTCTTCATCTATCAGTTCTTGATCATGGGATGCCAAAACCTCTTCAACATCATCTTTGTCAACTTCCACAAGCCAAACTCACTTTGTCCTTACTTCGTTCACCACGATTGAAATGCTTAATTATGTCTAGTTTTACACTAAGTGTAACACCATTACAAGCTCTTTTACGCTTTTCCGATACCTTAGAACTCACCTTGCTAACGGATGCTCAAAATAAATCGAGATAAAGCACAGATGCTCACAGGCACGTGTTTAAGCAATGCCGGCTAAAATTCAGTTCCGGGGGAGGAGCTTGGCTGCTTGGGGCACGTGCTGCCTTTTTTCGTAACAGTGAAAACACCTTCTGTTAGCAAAATCAGGTAACTAATGTAGGTCTTTCGTAACAGCGAGGTATTATAGAGCGAACGTTCGAAAAGCGGGGGACACCAGTATAGGGAGAATAAAATGGGTTTTGATGTAGGATTGGTGCAAGTGACTCTATGGATTGAAAACCCTTTCATAGCTTTTGTTCTGATTGGGAGGAGATGCAATTGGATAATGAGAGAGTTGTAAGTTGGAGCATCATAGGTAGTTAACTAAATGTAAAACATCCCTATTGGATGATCAATGCCACTGTGCTCTGAAGAATATCGGAGTAAGACTCAAAACTTATAATGCCATTGGGACCCCATTTTATGTTTTAAATGTTGCTAATAGAGAGTGGTCTAATTCCGTTCTGATTGGTTCACAGGTGATCACCTACTCATTGGGTTCTGTGTATGAGAACATAAGTGCAAAGCAGAGAGGAAGAATCTCCTTTGCAGCAGATTACGTGATGGGCGATGCTTCCATTAAAATTTCCTCCCTGCAGGCAACAGATTCTGGACTGTACACATGCAAAGTAAAGAATGCAGGAGAGTATGATCTGAAGCCTGCTATTAATCTTGTGGTTTTGGGTAAGTAGCTGGGAAGATACCATAAGATTATTTAGCATTTTTAATATTCCTGTGTTATTTTAATATTGAGCCTTTTAAAAAAGTACATTTTTGTGAGCATAGCATTCTAAAGATATATGGCAAATTACTGGCAAGTATTCTTAGTTTGTATTTTGATCTGAGTTGCAAATCAGTAGGCTGTATTCAATTAGCTTACTATATGAAATGTTTTTGAGCATATGCTTCAAATAAAATAAAATCAGCCACACCCCATTTCCTGTTTATAAAACTTTACTTCCTATTATCACACTGTTGTCACACTTAGGCATGAGCCTTTGGCATTATGAATTCTAATGTTCACGTCTGTAATTAAAACATTTCATGTTGTTGAACTCTTCCACTGATTCTGGCATTGTGCTGTCTCGGCAGTGAGACATTCATTATAGAGAAGATCTTAAACACGAATCAATTCAGCACCTATATTTGAACTTGCCAAATATTTATGATTCAAATAATATTGAAGTATAAAGTCAGAGGCTGTATTTACTGACAACACTGTTACAAAGCAGAATGGAGATTTTATTGGACATTTTTCCTGTCAGTCAAGCTTGATGTTCTCATTGCTACAGTGGTTGAAATTGATTTTATGCACATAGATTATTTATAACTGGATCTATACACTGAACTCCTATGAAAATATTATCCTGCTGTTATTGAGAGAAGTTGCTGTAGTTTGATTCTTTTACTCTTTAAATATACTGGTTTCTAAGTAAATAGCTTGCTCAACTACAAATCGTTTCTTTTAAATGTGTCCCTTGTATATAAAATCAGGACACCTATAATTCCATCTGTTTTCTGAAGTTATATTTGCATGCTAAATTTATTAGGTCATCCTCTACGTTCTGCCCTTTGGGCAATTCATTTATGTTTTTCTATGTGATTAAACACGTTCAGCTTTTATTTTAATGAGCAGTTTCTGATCACTTTTAGGTCACTTCCTGTGCGGCCAGGAAGTAGTAAGTAGGAAAGCACATTGGTTGGCAGTAGGCCAAAGGTTTGTGTTAGGAGCGAAAGAAGTTTCTATCCAAAGCCATCCTGTTGTTTCCCCAGTAGAAGCATTGCATATAAATTGATGTTATATTGTTTAGAAGTTAAGCTAAAAGTATCAATAAGATTTTGCTGAAAAAGAATGTTATTTTTGAGTTTCCAGATGCTAATGGTTTATACATAGCATTTACCTGTAGTATTTACTTGTTGGAATGTTATAACATTTGCATGCAGGAAACTGAGCTAAGTTCTTACTTACCTGTGTATATTTACTTGTGTGAATGGAACAGCGAGGTGATGGCATTGTATTTTGTTGTTTTTCAGTTTCACTCCTTATTCACTATGTCATGCCATTGAGTCTGAAATAAAACCAAGGAGCTGGGAGGCTTTTCCCTGACTCTCATGTCATTTTTGAATGGAGTTTGGCTGACTGTCTAGTTGATGTTACAACACCTCAGCAAAGGCAGTACAGTGAAAAAACAGAGATCAGTTGGTGCTTCAACAACTACGGCTACAGGTAAAACCTCCTTACATCTAAAAACTGCATCATGGATCAGAAACAAGGTGATAATGCTTCCGTATCCAGCATTAAGAGTTCTCATACATCAGCCTCAGTTGCTAGGGCAGCAGCAAGAGCCCGCGCCAAAGCAGAGGCGGCAAAAGCATGTGCTTCATTTGCTGAGAAGGAGGCAAAGCTTAAGATGGAAAAAAGCAGAACTGCAATTAGAAGAGGCAAAATTAGAGGCTGAACTTAGTGCATTTACCCTTCACCGATTGCACAGGCCGAGCCCTTAGAGACAGCCGAAGAACTGGAGGAGAAGTTCGAAAAGGCCAGCAAAGCAGTGTCAGAAAAGGACATTGCAGAGCGTACAGGCGAATACATGAAAGCACAGCTTGAACTTGGCGCATCACTGAACCAAACAGCTTTTTCTTCCGCTTCCCTAACTTCAATGTTTTCTGACGGCAGCTTTATTACATGGTGATCTCCTTCAGAAGGTGGCTCACACTGACAACCCAACACCTGTTGTTGATGACACATTTATCGATACCTTCATATTGCTTTCCAAAAATTCCACCACAGGGAGAATGAGCAGTGGATGGATGCTAGGACAGCTCCCCACCCCTGCGATGCGCCACTGGGCACGACAGCACAGTCATTTGTTTCCCAGGTTGTTCCCTGGGCTTCCACCAGCCCAGCGCCTGCAGCAGAACACTGTGCACGATACCTGGTTCACCGTGACTTAGTGAGCACAAGCTTTAACCAGTCTGATGACAAACCTGAGACCTACAGAGCGTGACAGTCATCATTCAACAATGCCACTAGGGAACTTGGCCTCACAACCACAGAAGTGCATGTAAGTAACCCTGTTGCCACTCTAGTGAAGATCTGGTAACAGCTCCAGGAATGTTACGCCATGCCAGAAATTATTGAGGAGTCTCTATTGAAGATGTTAGAAGATCTTCCTAGAATCTCTTTCAAGAACCATGTCAAGTTAAAGGAACTGGGAGACCTTCCCTTGGAACTTCAGTGTGCTAAGAAAGAGAGGTACTCACTGGGTTTGATTTACCTGGACACTGCCTGCAGTGTCGCCCCCATAGTGGAGGAACTCCTCATGGATTCCAGGAAAAGACGATATCTGTTGACTTGAGGTTCAAGGAAGAGATGGTGGCCACTTTCCTCCATTCAATTACTTCGCCAGGTTCATCTGTCACGTAGCATGCAAAAGAAACAACCTCAGCTTCACTGCTCCGAATAGCAGCAGTGCACTTGTGAATCAGACAGATCTACCTTCAGGAATTGCAGTACAAAGAGCTCCATATCAGTTCACAAGATGGAGATCTCTTCTGCTGAGGAGTTGCATGTGGATTCCTCTGTAAAAAACAGCGAAGGGCCAGGGAAGAACTGTCCCATTCATAATGAGCCACACCCACTCAAGAAATGCAGCAGTTTTACAGCCAAGACTCTCAATGAAAGAAAGGGCTCTAGAACATAGAAATCTACAGCACATTACAGGCCCTTAGGCCCACAATGTTGTGCCGACCATGTAACCTACTCTAGAAACTGCCTAGAATTTCCCTACCGCATAGCCCTCTATTTTTCTTAGCTCCATGTGCCTATCTAAGAGGCTCTTAAAAGACGCTATTGTATCCACTTCCACCACCACCGCTGGCAGTGCATTCCACGAGCCCACCACTCTTTGTGTGAAAAACCTACCCCTGACATCCCCTTGGTACCTACTTCCAAGCACCTTAAAACTATACCCCCTCGTGTTAGCCGTTTCAGTCCTGGGAAAAAGCCTCTGGCTATCCACATGATCAATGTCCCTTATCATCTTATACACCTCTGAGGTCATCTCTCATCCTCCATCGCTCCAAGGAGAAAAGGCCAAGTTCACTCACCTATTCACAACCTTTCTAGAAGCGAATTAAATTTCCTTTAAGTGCTGCACCTCAGTGACTCACTTGGCAAAGGACTGCAAAGCTACTGTGAACTGCGTTGAATGTGATAGCACTCACCATGACACAGCCATGCACCCAGGTCTGGCATGTCAAGCCTCAAGACTTCTAGGTCCTCATCAGACAATGACAGGGAGAAAGAAGGAAACCCTCCTGTCAAGGCTGCTGTTAACTCCCAATGCACTGAAGCTTGTGGTCCAGAGTAGGTAGGTAGGTCTCTTGCTCAGAGATCTGTATTGTTAGAGTGTACACTCAAGGTCAGTGTGAAAGAGCTGTCAGCCATACTCGACGACCAAAATTAACTGCTAATTGGCCAGGTCAGATTTCTTTGAGCTGCTCAATGTTAAAAGCCACTCACCTTCATACTTAGTCAGAGCCTGCGCTGGTATGATCGAGACACCTGGGAGGAAAGCAGAAGGCTTCCAAGTTGAATCACTCAATGATAAGGCCAGCATTTCTCTCCTGCCACTAACTGAGCGCAACAAGACACTCAATAATTGCTCTGAAATACCAATGCCAGATGCAGCTCTTCACCATCCACATCTGAGAAGTATGGCAGTACACCTTCCAGTGCTTGACCCCAATGCAGAGATCTTCATCTTGCTTCGGAGAGAGATTGTAAGGGTGCATGAAGTCAGGCAGAATGTCAGTGGACAATCTGATGCCCCTTTCCCACAGAGACTGAAACTGGGCTGGTTGCTGGTGGGTGATGCGTGCTTGGGAATTGCAGATAAGCCAAGTGTGGGCACATTCAAGACCAGTGTGCGGGAGAATGGCTGTCACTCCCTGCAACAGCTTCATGCCATTGAAGGAAAAAGTCAGTCAAGACAGGGAGCGATGCAACAGTCCATCCAAGATTAGCAGGGTAACAGAGGAGACACTTGAACTAACTGTGTTCAACCAGACAAAGCCTGACACCAAACCTGCCCATTCCACTGAAAACAATGGGCAAAGAAGTCTGCAGGGATGAGACAAATAGTTGGGTTGCTCCTCTCCCCTTTAGAGTTCCCCAGCAGCGTATACCCAACAATTGTGACCAGGCCCCGACCTGTCTCACCTCCCTAAAGTGAACTCTGTAAGGAAAGACAGAGAAAGATGTGGAAACTCGTCATAGACGAGCAGCTTCATTATCAGGATTCAAGAGGAAACCTTACCACTGAAAGTTTCCAGCACTTCTCAACCATGTGCTCACTCATTAGAGTTCACAAACACTCCAACTAGCTTAATGGCTATGAGGGATGGCACTATTGCAACTTACAGTGTACTCCAGATCAGTTGTCTCAGGCCAGAGATGCTGTTGTCAGTGCTGCTCAGCCTTCCCAGAAGAGTTTGCAACACTTGCTCTTAGGAAATCTGTAGCCAAAGGCAACGCTGTTCTGAAGCTCAAACCTATCATTGAGAACAATCTCATCTGCATTGTAGGCTGGCTGAAACATGCACACTTGAACAGAATCCCCTTATCTTGCCCAAGGACAGCCATATCTCCTTGCTGCTAGTACGACATTGTCATGACCTGGTGAAACGTCAAGGCCGTTACCTTATGGAAGGAGCCATTAGAGCTGCAGGTTTGTCAATCATAGGAACCAAGAGGCTCTTCAAATCAGTTCTACTTGAATGTATCATCTGCCAGAAGTGCTGTGGCAAAATGGAGGAACAGATCTACCTCCCAAGCACCTGTGTACCTGCCTTCCCTTCATGTATGGTGGGTTGGATGTCTTTGGATCCTGGTTAGTCACTGCCAGACGTACAAGAGGAGGCTAGCCACAAAGCAAATGGTGGACAGTGCTGTTGAGGTGCATGAGCTCAAGAGCAGTCTATGGATACTTCAAGTTGCATCAGTCCACTCAGGTGCTTTTTGTGATCTGTGGGCCCAATTTTGTAACAGCCAGTAAGAAACTAGAACTAGAGAAAGACCAAAAGGACACCATCATGCAGAAGTACTTGAGTCAACAAGGATGCACGTGGGAGTTCAACCCTGCCTCATGCCTCCCACATGGGTGGCTCACAGGAGTGCATAATTGGGGTTGCAAAAAGAATCTTGCTGCTCCGGGAGAACACTCATTTTACCCATGAAGTCATCTGTACCTTGTGGCGGAGGCTGCAGCAATAACTAATGTGACACCTCTTGTTCCAGTTTCCACAGACCCCAACTCACCATTTAGAGTGTCGCCTGTAATGATACTCACTCAAAACATTGGAGTAGCCCTCCACTTGGAGACTATATGAATAAGGATCTTCTCAGTTGACAATGGAGACAGGTACAAATTCTCACCAATAAGTTCTGGACTCGCTGGAGCTGTGACTACCTCCCAACTCTGCAGACCCGCCAGAACCGGATGAAAGCCCACAGGGATCTAAAAGAGGGAGCTGTCGTGCTCTTGTGAAACAGTCAAGCTACCTGCAATGAGAGGCCCATGGCTAAGGTTACTACTGCCTTCCCTGAAGGAAGGAATGGAGGAGTCTGGAAGGTAGACGTCAAGACCAAAGACCAAAGTTCTTCTAGGACCTTCCTGAGACCTACCTCAGAAGTTTTTTTTGGTAAACACCATTGCAAAGTATTTAGAGGTGACCTCACAACGTTAGGCGAGGAGTGTTTGGCCCTTCGGGCAAATCATTTATTCATTTATGTTTCTTATGTGATTAAGCATGTTCAACTTTTATTTTAATGAGCAATTGCTGATCTGTATTAGGTCACTTCCTGTGCAGCCAGGAAGTAGTAAGTAGGAAAGCACATTGGCTGGCAGTAGGCCAGAGGCTTATGTTAGGAGCAAAAGAAGTTTCTATCCAAATCCATCCTATTGTTTCCCCAGTAGAAGCATTGTTTATAAGTTAATGTTGTATTGTTTAGAAGTTAAGCTAAAAGTATCAGTAAGATTTTGCTGAAATAGAATGTTATTTTTGAGTTTATTAGACACTAATGCTAATGGTTTACACATACTATTGACCTGTAGTATTTACTCGTTGAAATGTTATAACATTTGCATGCAGGAAACTGAGCTAAGTTCTTTCTTACCTGTGTATATTTACTTGTGTGAATGGAACAGCGAGGTGATGGCATTGTATTTTGTTGTTTTTCAGTTTCACTCCTTACTGACTATGTCATGCCATTGAGTCTGAAATAAAACCAAGGAGTTGGGAGGCTTTTCCCTGACTCTCATGTCATTTTTGAATGGAGTTTGGCTGACTGTCTAGTTGATGTTACAACACCTCAGCAAAGGCAGTACAGTCTAACTTCACTTTTAACTATATTAGGCATTCACTCCTTGCACGTACTGTCATTGGAATTTGATTAGTTCCATTGCATATTTTCCCACAAGGTGTGCATTTTTAATAAGCATCCTGTTGACATTAAACCAATGACCCATCTACCTTATAACATAAAAGATTCCCTGACAGGAATCAGAGAATAGCAAGGGACTTCTGCCTGATATCCAGGCCAATATTTCTCCCTTAACTACCTTGATTAGAAATAAATTATTTCGTCATTATCTCAGTGCATCTTAGTGGACCATTCTCTGTTTAAAATCTGCTCCCAGGTCACCTACATTTTCTGCAGTGATCACATAACAAAAATTTAAAAAAGTACTTAATTGGCTGTGGAACAGTTTGAATCATCCAGAGTTCATGAAAAGTTTGATTTAGTACAAGTTACTGAAGTCTACAAGGAACCAATTTTCTTTGACCACAGAAGACTCTTGCCAAAATATCAAGGTTACAACGTCAAAATGGAATGACGTCAAAATAGTAAGTTCATCTGCTGGCTGAGTTATGATTTGATTGTATTTAAATACTGACTGGCAGCACAGTGGACAACTAGTAGAGCTACTACATCACAAAACCAGAGACTACTACCATCAGAGGAGGTACAAGAGCCTGAAGATGCACAGTCAATGTTTTGGGACCAGCTTCTTTCCCTCGCCACCAAACTTCTGAATGGTCCATGAACCCATGAATACTACCTCACTACCTGCCTGTGGTTCAGCATGGACTAAATGAGCCAAGGGGTCTGTTTCTGTACTGTACTTCTCTCTAACTCTAAGACTCTATTTTGCTATTTGCATTATTTATTTATTTTTATATATTATTGTAACCAATAGTAACTCTTATGTATTGCACAAAACACCACATTTCACAACATATGTCTGAGATAATAAACTTGGTTCTCATCCTGGCCTCTGTTCAAACCTGATTTTGGGTTCTGTCTGTGTGGAGTTTGCACATTCTTTTTGTGTTTCCTTTGGATGCTCTGGTTTCTGCCGTGTGTTATAATAGCAGAACATTATACACAACATGTGGCCACTGATCTGCATGCAGCATATTTAGTATTTTTGACTGAGAGTGAATTTCTTGACGATTGCAATTGCACCACTGTACCTTTTCCTGGAGTGCCACCTACTGTATGTTTTGAAGAACTAACCTGAGCAATTGTTTCCGATCTCTCTCGGGTGAATTTATACTTTATCAGGTGATGCCAGATAATTTGGGAATCTTTTTATCAGAGCACAGGACTAAAATGCAATTCCAGAAAGGTTCTTAAAAATGTCAGTCAATCTTCCAAGTCCCAAATAGATAGCAAGACAATAAGTCAGAGCTTTTGTTTGAGCTAATCAAAGAAAAATGAAAGGCATCAACTTAGTGAACATCAATTTAAAAACAAAATGATTTGGTTTGAGTAGGCTTTTAAAACTTAAAAAATCTCAAATCTAATGACAGCCCACCTGGTGCAGGTTTTGCAAAAGTGCGAAACGGAGCAAACAGCTAACCCTCTCCTGGAAGGTGGATTGTGTTGTTAAATTCAGAATCTCAGATTTATCCTGCTCTATGGGCTTAACCCTGTTTTCCTGGTGTCAGGAAAGGCAATAGGTGAAGGGCATTTAGGAACAGCACAAAAAAGGTCCTAGGAAACAACTTGCTGGAGCTCTCCCTCCACCTAACCCCATAATCCAAGCTGCTGAAAATGCCACTGCTTTCCAGTACAACCCTGCTTACTCCCCATATTAGCACTGCCCTTGCACAGCCAACATGATCTCGGATTGTTTTTGCCCCAGTGCTCCCTGTGAAAACATTGGAGATGCTTCACAGGAGGCTAGGGCTTACCCTGGAGTGTTTCCTGCCCAGATGGAAGGTATGTGTGTCAATCATGCGGACTTCCAGGCTTGGATTCTGTTCAAAAGAAGATTCACACCGTGGAGTCAAAACACCACAGCATGAGGGGGAAGATTTCCAAACAGAATCCTGCCACATTTTGCTGTCATTAGGTCAGAGTTCTAAACAGGGTTTATAATAGAAGTAAATAAATACTTCAGAATGTTTAAAAGGGACCAGGAAGAAGACAATTCTTGGTTTCTATGTACCTTGCTCTGAGCTCATAGTGTGTATGTAACTAGATGAGTGAGTCACTAAGGAATAGTCACGACTCACTCATCGAGCAACATATGGCAGTGTCACATTGAGCTAAACAAATGGAACAAGCTGTTTTGTTTTCAAATACATCCTCTTTTATCATCAATGCTCTTTTGCTGTCTTCTACTTCTATTTTTATTGGGGATGGAGGAAAGACAACTAAAAATATAATAGCTGTTGTATGAACTCCTGAAACACAGGCAACCCACACAATAGTAAATACATTTGAATGTGTATCCTTAATAATTTTTGTAATTAACAATAATAGAATTAATGACTGCTCTAAATGCAACATGCTGATTTAAAAGTATAACCTCAACCAATTATCTTTTCTTCTGCATCAGTCAGACCTTCTAAACCCAAGTGCTGGACACAAGGGCAGTTACTGCAAGGAAATGACGTCAAACTTCAGTGTAGATCAGAGAGAGGCACTGAACCTATCTTCTACATGTGGGAACATCTGGATGCAGAAGGACAAAGGGCCAAAGTTCATCTAGGTTGGTGATTAAAATTTTATAGAAGATTGGAATGTATTCCAGTGCTATGTAGATTTTGCTTTTCAACTAGTGGTGTTATACTTACAATCAGTACCTGACAAATAATTTGTATAGCTCAATAAAAAAATGCATCATTGAAAAAAATTGGCCAGTATCTGTTATGAGGATGAGGACAGATGACCTAAAGCACCCCAATGTTGGATCTTTTGTCAGAATTTAAGATAGAAGTCTGATGGAAGTCTTTGTTCATAGAAAAAAAATGTATATGAGCATTAAAACTGAAATTGCAGCAATTTTACTTGGGAGAAGGTTATTGGGAAACTGAAAGGTCTGAAGGTAGATAAGTCACTTGGTCTAGGTGGACTACACCCCAGGGTTCTGAAAGAGGTAGCTGAAGAGACTGTGGAGGCATTAGTAATGATCTGTCAAGAGTCACTAGATTCTGGAATGGTTACTGAGGACTGGAAAATTGCAGATGTCGCTCCACTCTTTAAGAAGGCAGGAAGACAGGAGAAAAGAAATTATAGGCCAGTTAGTCTGACCTCTGTGTTTGGGAAGATGTTGGAATTGATTGTTAAGGATGTGGTTTCAGGGTACTTGGAGGCACATGATAAAATAGGCCGTAGTCATCATGGTTTCCTCAAAGGAAAATCTTGCCTGACAAATCTGTTCGAATACTTTGAGGAAGTAACAAAAGGAGAGTCAGTGGATGTCAGAGGATAGACAAAGGAGAGTCAGTGGATGTTGTTTACTTGGATTTTCAGAAGGCCTTTGACGAGATGCTGATCATGAGGCTGCTTAAGAAAATAAGAACCCATAATATTACAGGAGAGATACCAGCATGCACAGAAGATTGGCTGACGGGCAAGAGGCAAAGAATGGGAATAATGTGTCCTATTGGTTGGTTGGCTGACGATGACTAGTGCTGTTCTGCAGGGGTTGGTACTGGGACAGCTTCTTTTCATATTTATATGTCAACATTTTGGATGATGGAGTTGATGACTTTGTGGCCAAGTCTGTGCACGGTATGAAGATACAGCAGGTGGAGGGTCAGGTAGTTTTGAGGAAGCAGAGAGCCTGAAGAAGGGCAAGGAAGTGGCAGATGATATATCGTGTAATTCACTGCATGGTCGTGCACTTTGGTAGAAGGAATAAAGCTGCAGACTATTTTCTAAATGGGGAAAAAATTCAAAAATCAGAGGTGTGAAAGGACTTGGGAGTCCTTGTGCAGGATTCTCTAAAAGTTAATTTGCAGTGGTAAAGAAGGCAAATGCAATGTTAGCATTCATTTCAAGAGGACAAGAATATAAAAGCAAGGATGTAATGCTCACGCTTTATAAGGCAGACTGCTTTTGGAGTATTGTAAGCAGTTTTGGGCCCCTTTACTAAGAAAAGATGTGGTGGCATTGGAGAGGGTCCACAGGAGGTTCAGGAGAATGATTCCTGGAATGAAAGGGTAAACATATGAGTGTTTGATGGCTCTGGGCCTGTACTCACTGGAGTTCAGAAGAATGAAGGGAGGATCTCATTGAAATTTATTGAATATTGAAAGGCCAAGACAGAGTGGATGTGGAGAGGATGTTTCCTATAGTGGGTGAGTCTAGGACCAGAGGGCACAGACTCAGAACAGAGGGACATCCATTTAAAACAGAGAGGAAGGGTGGTGAATCCATGGAATTCATTGCTACTGACGGTTGCAGAGGCCAAGTTATTGAGTATATTTAAAGTGGAGGTTGATAGGTTCTTGATTCAAGATGTAATGATTCAAAGTAGATTTTATTATCAAAGTGTGTGGGCAGTATACAACCCTGAGATTCGTCTTCCCACAGACAGCCATGAAACAAAGAAAACCATGGACCCACTTTAAAGAGAACATCAAACCCCCAACGTGCATAAAAAAGAACACATTGCACAGATGGCAGAAAAAGAGCAAAAAACCTCAAATCACAAAGACATCAAAAGGGTCCAGGCATATTCAGTTCAGCTCAGTTCAGTTCAATCCAGTGCCATGTCTCTCACTATCTGCAGGCCACAGCGCAAGTCCGCCCCATTCAAAATCACACAAAAACAGCAACAAAACAGAAGTGACCAGAAACCAGAGACACATCATATCATGAGCTACAGAGTCCAAACCACAAACCACGTTGATTAAACCTTGTCCAAGACCCAGGACTCCAGCACCTTCCTTCAGCAGCATCTAGTGTGAGACACCTTCCTCCGGGAGCAGCGGGTGAGAGCTGGAGAGAGACCAGTCGAACGCATGCACCTTCCTTCGCATGCAGCAAGTGCGAGCAAGAGAAAGACTGATCACACAGAGGTAGAGAGTGCTGAACACCCACTCGCCTTCCCATTTCATCATTGATTTTCAATCTTTCTCGGTGCTTTAATTAGCGAGATTAGTGAGAAATGGAGTCGATCACAGGCTCGCGCCCCATCTCCAGGCATTTTGGCCTCCAGGCCACACACTCCACTTGAAACCTCACCAAACTCCCTCAGAGACAGCAGAGTGCCAAATCGTTCAATGGGCCTGAAAACACATCATCAAATTGTCTTACGGCCTCATATCTTATCATAGTGAAATCGTTCCCTTGCATGTGATATCCTTTTAATTTTTCATAGCTTTACCCTTTTTGAATGTAACCTTACTGAGGATGACATCAGAAGTCTCAACTAACCCAAGATTTGAATTCTCAGCCATAATTTCAATCAATTGAAATGTTCTGAAAAGCATTTTATCTGCAGTTACAGCTAGTAGTGATACTGAATTAATCCACACCTGCGAGTTGGACAAACAAAATGGAGCCAAAACTGCAGTTAACTAATGCTTGAACTAATCCAAATCCTGGGTCTGGAGGCAGTAACTGCAGTCAGCCGCAGTGTAGGATGTAAGTGGATCAGGAAGTGTCAACTGCTAAATTACCTGGTTGTAAGATCCTGTTCTTCATTGTGCAATGCAAAGTGAAGGCTAAGAGCTGTCACAAAAGAGAGTTGGTAATTCACACAGGTTTTTATTTCATCATGGTGTCCAGTTACAGAATGACATTTGTTAAACTAGGTCATAACATCCCCTTTATGTAAAATAAAATCTTTACTAAGAAAGGAAGAAACAATACTCATGGAAACAAAGGGATCTGTAGGGGGACTTTGTTCAGTTTGTTCCATAAATATATTCAGTTAAAATATGATAGAAATTTTGATAAATTAAAAACATGTTGAAGGTTTCATATCGTGCAATCTGTCAAATAACTTTAAATTGTTGGCTTATCAATATGGCCCATGCTAAATGCATCATTTAACTGTACTGAAATAAAAATGAAAAATGCCAGAAAACCACCCAGCAAGCCTGGAACATTGACCGTTTCTCTTTCCACAAATGTTGCCTGATCGGCTGAATTTTCCTAGTAACTTGGGTTTTTATTTCAGAGCTCCAGACTGTGCAGACTTTATTTTATTTTTTGTTTAACTGGGCTGTCCCTCGATTTATTCAGATTCAAAAACCCCAGAAATGTTGCTGCTGCGGAACTTGAGCCAGACGAATGCTGGACTGTACCGGTGCAGTGCTACCAACGAGGCAGGGCAGGAAAGCTGCTCGGTGAACATCACAGTTATGTGTGAGTAGTCTACAAATGTGCATGAAACTCCAAAGAAATCAGGAAAAAGTACTTCAAGTTTATTCACAATGCTAGGATGGTGATACAAACATTGTACATAGAACATCAAACAGAACCACACAGAGAAAGGCCTTTGGCCCACAATGTCTGCACCGAACATGATGCTGATTAAACTAGTGCTCTTATGCCCATATGTGATCCATATCTCTGCATCTATCTGATGGCCATTAAACATCACTATTCATCTGCTGCCAGCATGCTCCCCACCCCCTGCCCAGGCACCTACCAGTCTCTGTGTGTAAAAAAACCTTGTCCCACACATCTCCTCTCAACCTCCCCCTCTTACCTTAAATGCATGTTCTCTAATACTCGACATTTCTGCCCTGAAATCCATCATTACTGAAATCAGCACAAATAAACAGAGTGAAATAAGTTTACTTTAAGAAATGGCGAATGCTGGTAGAAAATATATGTCCTCAAAAAGACTACTTAAACACAAAACCATACAAACACGCATACTTACATTCAACTTAATTTAATTAGATTCAGATGTCGATATTAATTTATTTGCTTTCTTTTCATTTCCAGATGCAAAAGACCCTGGGATCATTGCTGGTGCTGTTATCGGAGTTATACTTGGGCTGCTGTTAATCTTCCTTATTGTTTGGTTTACACTATACAGGAAAGCAAAACATAAATATGAGGAAGAGGAACAACCGAATGAGATAAGGTACTGTCTAGTTAGCAGTCCAAGGTACAAATTCGTTGGTCTGCAGATGCTATCCCTAAGATGTTGAATAAGCATGTTATTGTTATTAACCTCTGGCAAAGTATGGCAGAGATATGTTTCTGGTCAGAAATCCTATGCAGAAGACTCATTTCTATAGCTTAGATAGCTTAGTTCTGACCCCAAAAAGCCCCAGCATCTGAATTCGTGCAATGTTTATATTTTAAACATTGTTTATTCATTCCTGATCCTGTCATGGTGCCACACAAATGTTTTCATGAACCAAACAGTCTAATGCGGCTGATGTCACTTCTCGCCAGCTGCAGTGCAGCTAGGACGTATTATTTTCTCTTTCATCTTTTCAACTTAGTGTTCAGCTGTAAAGTGACTGAGTTTCAAGCAGGTTTGCAGCTCACGACTGCTGCAAACAGCACAGTACTTGTCTCTGTTAAGCACATCACAATGTTCCCAGTCACCCTGCTGCTTAATCACTGGTAGTATGGCTCCAACAAGTGTACCACAGTGATGGAAGAAATGTGAGCAAAGTAAAAATAGGTATTCTATTTGACTTAATGAAGTAATTTTAATTGTTTTTATTCATAAAGTAATACACCAGAATAACAGGCCCTAAGGCCCAATATGTCTGTACTGACCAAGGTCCCATCTAATTGCTCATTCGCCCACATTTGGCTCATACCTCTCTCAACCTTTCCTATCCATGTACCTGTCCACATGTCTTTTAGATTAGATTAGATTAGATTAGATTCAACTTTATTGTCATTGTGCCAAGTACAGATTCAAAGCCAGTGAAATGCAGTTAGCATCTAACCAGAAATGCAAAGAATAGTGTTATTTACAAAATAACTGCGAATAAAAAGTAAGTGATACAGCACACAAATATAAAAGTACTGAGACAGTACAATATGGAGTACTTTGGACACATCGCTGCTTAGCGCTGTGATGTGAGGTTCAGCAGGGTCACAGCCTCAGGGAAGAAGCTCTTCCTGTGCCTGCCGGTGCGGGAGCGGAGGCTCCTGTAGCACCCACCGGATGGGAGGAGAGTAAAAAGTCCATGGTTAGGGTGAGATGCATCCCTGATAATGCTTTTCACCCTGCCCAGGCAGCGTTTATGGTAGATGTTTCCAATGGTACGCAATTGGGTGCCGATAATCCACTGGGCAGTTTTCACCACACGCTGGAGTGCTTTGCAGTCCGATACAGGACAATTGCCATACCACACTGAGATGTTGTCATTTAAATGTTGTCATTGCACTTGGCTCCGGCAACTCATTCTGTATACTGTACACCTCACCCTCTGCATGACAAAGTTGCTCCTCAGGGTCCTTCTAAATGTTTCCGCTCTCACTTTCCCCACTTTAAATCTATACCCTCCAGCTTTTGATTCACTTTCCTTGGAGAAAAGACTGTATGCAGTCACCCAATCAATGTCCCTCATGATTTTATACGCTTCTATTGAGTCATTCTCAGTCTCCTACAGTCCAAGAACAAAAATCTAACCTGTTCAACTTCTCCCTATAACTCAGGGCCTTGAGTCTTGCAACATGCTTGAAAATCTTCTCACTCTTTCCAGTCTAATGCCTTTCCTATATTTCACATGGTGGCGTAGCCAAAACTGTACAAAGTACTCCAGATGCAGCCTCACCAGTGTTTTGTACAACTGCAACATAATGTCCCAACTCCTATACTTGGGACGCTAACTTTTGAAGGCCAGCGTGCTAAGTGCCTTCTTCACCTCCCTGTCTATCTGTGATGACACTTTCAAAGAACAATGTACTTTCACAAATAGTTTTAGGTGTTTGTGTGAATATTAGTCTTTAATTTTAATTTTTAACAATTTTATTTTTAATGGCCTAAGTGACCTTCTTTATGAATTCTTTTGATATTCACAAACGTACCCCAGCAGTAGGAGATTTGACAGCCAGCACGCCAAGAGGCAGGGCTTTCCTTGATCTTATGGCCATTATGTGGGTGCTGCCAACTACTTACCCATTTGCTGCATTACATTATGCCAAACTGATGCACTGGCATTCGGACTCCAAACCAATGTCAATGCTAATGATCATACTGCACATTGTTTGGAGACAGGAGGCTATAGTCTGGGCACTGTGAAAGATCAAACAATTGGCAGCACCTAACATTTAAAGTAATCAAATGCCTATTAATATGTTCAAATTAGCCTTATTGTTATAAAAGAGTGCCCCTTGCTAGAAAGAAAGAAGGAACAGCATTTATTCCATCCCTAGTTGCCCGTGGGTAAGTGGTGGTGAGTTGTCAGCTGAAACCACTGGAATCCCTTGGGTAAAGGTACTCCCACAGTGATCTTGGATTGAGGTATCAAATAACATTCCAGTGACGATGAAGGGCCAGTGATATATTTCCAATTTAGTGGACTTGCTATGCAGCTTGGAGGAGAACCTACTGCCCCACACTCCTTGGTAGCAGAGGCGATTGGTCTGGGAAGTGCATTTGAAGTAAATTGAATCTCTGCTTCCATTAGCCTGAATTTTACAGTCCGCTCCAAAGTGATAGCACTTAAAATTGTGATCAAGGAAAGCTGTTCTCAAGATCATCAGCTTCTCTTAGTAGTCCTTCTGACATTAATTTGATTCAAGCCTCACCTGAAAGGGATCTTTGGAATCCAGCATCAAAGTCGAAGTTGAGTTTATTATCATATGTGTGTGCACAGATGCAATGAGAAACATCCTTGCAGCAGCATCACAGGCACGCAGCACGAGAGACACAATGCTCACAAGATAAACATAAATTGTAAAAATTTTTAACACAAAGAACATGCATAAAACAAAAAAAAGCCTTTATATTGCAAAGTGGTCAAAATGGTCAGAGTCTGTCTATACTGAGGAAGCGATTAGGATTGCGCAGGTTGGTTCAAGAACCAGATGACTAAAGAGAAGTCGCTGTTCTTGAACCTGGTGGCGTGGGGCTTCAGGCTTCTGTATCTCCTGCCCAATGACAGCTGCAAGACCCGGATGGTGGTTATCTTTGATAACTGACGTCATCTTCTTGAGGCACCACTTCACGTAGTTACTCGTCACGGTGGGGAGAGATGTGCCTGTCACGTTTTGGGCTGAGCCCACTATTCTGTGCAGCTTCCTACATTCCTGTGCATTTGAATTGCTGTACCAGATCATGATGCAAGGTGTCAGGATACTGTCAAAAGTGCAACTGTAGAAGTTTGCTGGATTTCGGGGTCGGGGGGTGGGGAGAGCATGCTGAACTTCCTTAAGTTTCCAAGAAAGTAGAAATGCTGGTGTACCTTCCTCATGATTGTGCCCCTGTGTTGGGTCCAGGACAGGTCTTCCAATATGTTAGCAACCAGGAATTTAAAGCTGCTGACTATCTCCACATTGAATAGCCAATCATTTTATAGTAATCTCAGACCATAACCAGGTGGCAAAAAAAAAGATTTTATCATTAACTTTTCCTTCATTGTACAGAGAGCAAACTAAAGGTTATGACTTACATAGAAAATTAAGGCAGAAGTTAAAATATCTTAAGGAAGTATTTAAAACATGTCAATAACTACTATTCAATTAGTTGGAGTTTTTAATCAAGGAATGTACAGATTTCTCAAGCAGGAAACTTTTAATTACGTTTCGCTATTTCTTTTCATTGTGTGACAACAGGGAAGATGCTGAGGCACCAAAGGGAAAGCTTAACAGCACACAGTCCTCTGTGGGTACAGGAAGCACACAGTCTGGTTCCTGCTCTGTTAAGTCCATCAGAAATGGCACCCCCTGCTCCCAGCAACCTCGCACACTATCGGCCAAAGACGAGAAGATGCTCATTTCATACACACCAACTGAGGAAGTGAAGATCAACAAGAATGGACCAACACAGGCACATATGAAAAGAATGGGAGCTGTTCCTGTTATGATCCCAGCTCAAACCAGGGCTTTTCAGACTGTATGAATACTGTTTGGTTGGGAAAGGGAACTGTTTTACTGGCTCATTAGGGAGCTTTCACTAATTGGGGGAGATACTCATCTTTGGCTGCCTAAGCTGAACTTGTGTGAAAATATCAGCCTGTGGATGAACAAACATTTGGTTCTATTTACTTCAATGGAATAGGATGTTGGAAGGGGAATATAATTGGTATCAAATTGGGTTTATTATTGGCAAACAAAGACAAATTTTGCCCATTAATTTTAATTTTAAGTGTGAAACTTCCCCACCCACATTTCCAATGTTGACATGAGAAAATTATGTTGAGCAAACTGGGTAGAATTACCTAAACCAGACATCATCTCATATACTGACTGGATTAGGGAAATGTATCCAGATATCTTTTGAACAGATTAATCTAGTTTGTACATCAATGTTTCTTAGCAGCCTTCTAATTTTGTGTGAATTCCTTATGAATCTGATGAAATTTTGTGTGTTATTTTGTTGTGACCTGGGTAAGTGATGTTCTGAATGTTTCAGAGTGTTATTGAAATTGGAGGGGAGGTGTTTGGTACTTTATAACAGTTTCCCTTGAGTAAAGGTACAAGGTAGCATGGTAGAAAAAGAGCAGGAGAATTATCACTGGTGTTCTGGCCAATTTTATCACTCAGGCAAAATTATCTGGCTACTATCACATTGCAGTTAGTGGGAGTTTGTTATGCACGAGTTGCCTACTGAATTTCCTACACTACAGATGACTACAATTTAAGAGTATTTTCTTGGCTGTAAAGGACTTTAAAATGACCTAGGGCTATGAAAGGCATCACAGACATCCAAGCTTTTTTCTACTTTTCTCTTCAACTTTATTCTGATCTGCAACTGGATCTAATTTTGCAAAGAAGTAATCCTCCAGTGTGAAGATTCCAGATTCTTCTGGTAGTTAGCCTATTCCCAATATGTTTCTTACATATTTACAGTCAGCTCATTCTTAACTGATATTGTACAACCTTTTCGTCTATCTCATTCTATTGCATGTAATAGAGTTCCTTGGTAATTTCACGCTGTGCACATGTAGCACTTACACCCAAAATGCACACAAAGGGAGAATGATCTTTGAACTAGTCATAAGCAGTTTACTACATGTTTCATAGTTCTAAATTCATGCTTATATAATATACAAGTAGCAGAGCACTGCTATATCTTGGTTTCATCAGTAATAGTGACACAGGAGGATATTGGTAAATGGGAGAAAATTTCCATGAAATGACAAATATAGAAATGAATTGATGTCAATTCATCATAGGTGTATACATTGGCACATGACATTTGTGTGAACATTATCTGCTAAACAAAAAAACTAATTTATTTAAAAAACAAAAGCAAAATATTGCAGATGCTGAAGATCTGAATAAAGAGAAAATTTTGGAAATGCTCCGCAGTCAGGCATCATGTATGGAAAGATCAAGTTAATATTTTTGACTGATGATTTTGCATCAGAAACTCATCCCTTGAAATATTAACCCCAATCCTTTCTGCATATACCTTGCCTAACTTGTTTAATACCTCTAGCATTTTTTGTTTTGAATTTCCTTTTATTTTTACTTAGCTTTGTCGACTGTAGTTTTTAATAAACTAAATATTTTTTGAATGAAAAACACAGACAATCTGCTTTGTGCAGATTGTGCTGTCTTTCCTATGAGATGTATTATGATCACCTTGAATATGTTCAATGCACTTTGATGAGTACCCTTCAATACTACAAGACTGGTAATTTCAATATTTGAGAACAAAATTAATTCCATTTTAAGTCCCCCAGCCTATTTTATGATTCAACAAATTCTTGACTCAATGTATATCTTTGATCCTAACAACTTTTTTTTGTATAATTAGTTTAGTTTTAGTAGCTGAGAAAATGTACGCTAAATTCCCTTAATGTTGCTTTGGAAGACTTAAGGACACTTTGTAATTGGCTTTTTTAATCATATAATGGTAATTTTTTTCCCCCATTCTCTTTATCCCCAGGATTTTTAGAAGAATTTGTACCATTTCCAAGTAATTCGTCCTATCAGGTGGATAGATGTCATACTTAGAAGCTGTGGACTGTGATTATAATTGTTATAGTTCTTTATTGTTTAGGAAAATGTATATGGGATAATAACAATCAACAAGATAAAGAATTAGGTAAAGTAAAAATCTCACTACATATTTTTCTGAAATTTCATTAGCTAACTGAGAGGACAACAGATCCACTGTTTCACATTTGTTGCTAGCTAAAAATCCAAAAATACTGGAGGTACTTAGCAGGCCATATAGCACCTGATGAAAGGTCACCGAGCTGAAACGTTAACTCTAGTTTCTCCCTGCATAAGTTTGGACTAACAGGGTCTGAGAGTCACTCGGCATTGAAGTATTCAGTCCATCATGTCCATGGTGACCTGTGGGCACCCATTCATGTTAATTCCATCTTCCAGCATTTTGTCCACAGTCTTCAAGTGGTCATCTACACACTTCATTGATGTTCTCAGAAATTCCTCTTACCCCGATCTCTCTGGCAAAGTATTCCAGGAAAATGTTCCCCAGCGATCCCCTCTAAATCTCTTACCCTTACCAAAATCTATATCCTCCAACTTTTTCTACCTCTGATGTGTTGAAAAGTTTCTTACAGTCTACTCTGTCTATATTTCTCATAACTTTATATACCCCAATCCTGTTGCATGTTAAGCTCTGCTGCTCCAAAGGAAACAGATTGAGCTTCTCCAGTCTCCCTTAACAGAGACTGTTAATAGCTTCCATCCCTAGCAACCCCCAGTGAATCTCCCCTGCATCCTATCCAACATGTTCACATCCTTCCTATAGTGGGTGACCAGAACTACATGCACTACTCCAGTTGAGGTCCAATGAATGATTTAGTAAGTTGGAGCATAACATCCCTTCTCTTTTATTCAGTGCCTTGGCTAATGAAGACCAGTATCCCATATGCTTCCTTAACTGCATTATCTACCTGCATTGCCACCTTCAAGGATCTTTAAACTTGTACACCAAGTTCTCTCTGATCTTCAATACTCCATAAGGTCCCACCATTTGTGGTATATGTCCTAGCCTCGTTAGTGTTCCCAAAATACATCACCTCACATTTATCTGATTAAACTCCACCTACCACTTCTCAGCTCATTTCATCAACACATCAATATCACCCTGTCTTAATGTCATCTGTGAACTTACTGATCATGCCTTCTACATCCACATCAAAATCATTCACATATATCACAAACAGCAAGGGTCTCAGCACTTGACCCTTGTGAAACACTATGAGTTACAAGCATCCAATCACAAAAACAACTCTCAACTCTCTACTATCACCCTCTGTCTCCTGTTGAGAAGCCAATTATAAATCCAATTAACCAAATTGCTCTGGGTCCCATGGGCTGTATGCAGCAACCCATGTGGGATCTTGTCAAATGCCTTACCGATGTCTATGTAAACCACATCTACTGTACCTCCCTCATCAATAGCTTGTTACTTACTGCCTGTTATGCCTGCAGGTGTTCAGGGCATCAATGAATGTCCTCCATCTCTGTCTTTCCTCTTGGTCTTGGCAGTGTTCAGGGCTTCTTTCATCACACCAGTAGCTTCCTCTTGGTTTTCACTACTGTCAGCCATACAAGTCCCGGGTGAAGCCTCAGGAATACCTTCACACTCAGATGTAGAAGGATTCTTCATTGCTGTTTCCATAACAATTTTGTTTGACTAGTCAGGGTTGTTAGCATTGAGCTGAACCCCCCAAACCTAGAGGACCAGTGGACCACTCCTAGACTGGCCTTTAACCTTTGACTTGTTTGGCATGGGTGACCCTACCAAAAGCCAAATCATAAAGCGCTGACTCCGGCCAACATAGCTCTCTGGTTCATTGAGGCATGCAAACCTCCAAACCACAACAAGGTTGTGGTCCTCTTGAGGAGTGGCTTGTTACCTTTTCAAAAAGTTCAGGCGGATTGGTCAGACAGAATCTAACCTTGACAAACTGTGGTGGCTAGCCTTGTGATTAAGTCCTGCCTTTCCAAGTGATCATGAATCTTGCCCCTCAAAACCCTTCCCAATAACTTCCTTACAACTGATATCTTCAAAGAACGGGTTTTCCTTTCTTGAACTATTGCTGCTACCTTCACCCACATCTCCTCTATTTCCCGAACATCCACACTCATCCCATCTTCCCAGCACCTTAACAGTGATAGAGCTCCTCTTGTCCTTACCTACCACCCAATGAGCCTCCGCAACCAACATGTCATTGTCTGAAACTTGTGCCATCTCCAAAGGGATCATAATACTAAACATACCTTTACCTCCCCGCTCCCTCGCCACCTTCCGCAGGGATCGGTCCCTTTGCTAATCCCTTGTCCATTTGTCCCTCCCCACTTCCTGGCACTTATCCCTGCAAGCAGAACGAGTGCTACACCTGCCAATTCACCTCCTCCCTCACCTCCATTCAGGGCCCTAAGCAGTCCTTCCAGGTGAGGCAATACTTCACTTGCGAATCAGCTGGGGTCATCTATTGTGTCTGGTGCTCCCAATGTGGCCTCCTCTATGCTGGTGAGACCCGTCGTAAATTAGGGGACCTCTGTTCCATCCGCCAAAAGCAGAACTTCCGGATGTCCAAACATTTTAATTTGGATTCCCATTTCCGTTCAGAAATGTTGGTCCACGGCCTTCTCTTTTGCCAAGAAGAGGCCACTCTCAGGGTGGAGGAGCAACACCTTATATTCTGTCTGGGGTAGCCTCCAATGGCATGAATTTTGATTATTCCTTCTGGTAAAAAAATTTTCCATCCCCCCTCCCCTCTTCTATTCCCCACTCTGACCTTTTACGTCTTCTCATCTACCTATCACTTCCCCCTGGTTTCCCCCCACCTTCCCTTTCTCCTATGGTCCACTCTCCTCTCCTATCAGATTCCTTCTTCACCAGCTCTTTACCTTTTCCACCCACCTAGCTTCACCTATCACCTTCTCGCTATCCTCCTTCCCCTTCCCCCAACCTTTTTATTCTGGAATCTTCTCCCCCCCCCACCCCCATCCCTTTTCAGTCCTGATGAAGGGTCTTGGCCCGTAACATAAACTGTTTATTTATTTCCATAGATGCTGCCTGACCCGCTGAGTTCCTCCAGCATTTTGTGTGTGTTGCTTTGGATTTCCAGCATCTGCAGACTTTCTAGTGTTTATGATCTGGCTAAGAAGTCAGTAATTATCGGATTAACTTCCTTTTTGTAAAGGGGAACTATATTTGCTACTCTCTAAACATCAGGTACCTCACTTGGGATACAAATATTTAAAGATCTCGACCAGAGCCCCGGTAATCTCTTTCCTTGCCTCCCATAGCAGTATGGGATAAATATCTTCTAGCTCTGGGAATTTATCCACCTTTAAGCCCGCTCAGACGTTGAACATCTTCTATTATACTTACACCTTCACCTTTCCTGAATTCTCCAACTACAAAGTCCAGGAATGCTGATGAAAAGTGCTCTTAGGACCTCACCAATACCTTCTGGTTCCACACAATGATTGTTCCATTTGTTCCTCATGGGTCCAACTATTTTCTATATATATAAAACATTTTTTTATTTACCTTAATCCAGTCTACCCATGAACCCTGTTTGCCTTCCTTATTTCTTTTAAGTGCTTCCCTACACTTTTTATACTCTTGACAGGCCTGCCCCATCTTTAGTTCTTCCCTTTTTATCCATTCAGTCTGTGACGTGTCTCCCTAATATATCCAGGATTTTCTACTGTCCAAGGCATGACTGTTTTCTTGTAATTGAAAGTAGCACAAACTATAAAGGATTGTCTAAAATAGATGACCCTGATTATAAAATTACACATGCAAAATTACATAGAATTTACAGCACAGAACAGAAGACCTTTCAACTCAGCTGTCTGCAGCCATGCATTTCCACGTAAACCTTCATCATCCCTACATATTCTAAGCCAGCCTATACATCCATCTAGTCATTTTCCCTCTTTTGTAGCTTCATGCTGAAGGAATCTCTCCAAGAGATAGCAAGTTCCACATTCACCATCTCAAGTTTCTCCCGAATTCTTCTGTGAACTTGTTATTTACTACCTTGTATTTATGGCCAGTACTTCTGGAACAAAACAAAGTCGCTATCAATATAAAAATGCTCATTTTCACACTATGTTAGTTGGATTATGCTGCTGTAATGTCAGTTATGTTATTGACTGCTTTGTGATCTCAGTTGAGCTCAGAACTGTTCAAGGCAGTAAAATGTCTGGTGAGACCATTGTAATATCATGTAGGTATTATTTGCTAACTCTGGGACATCCTATTTGCAATGAAAAATAATGAGCTATTGCTGATGCACTTGTGACTTCATCAACTTGTCTAATAGCACCTAGCATCCTAGGAAATATTGATGATAGTTGAGTAATAGTTCATGGCAATTGTCAATAGAAACCATCTTTCCTTAGTTATCAGAAAGTTCTTGCATTCAAGTTCCAAAGAGAAACTTCATTGTCTTCTAAATATGATCTATAAAACTTTCAAACTCAGAAAAAGTCTACACATGACAGGAATTGTACTTCTTTCCATTAACAATATGTGGTTAACATTTTTTTGGTAGAAAAAAAGACCCAAAAGTTACTCACAATATAATGGTAAGGTTCATGGTGCTCACCTTTACTGAAAGCCAAATTCACAGCAAATTTAGGCAAGTACACAGTTAAACTTAGTGATGTAAAAGTTGTAATTCAACAAGGGCTTCTCCACTCTTATGCTGTTAGCTTTAAGAAAATGACATTTATTGATAGGGTACCCTTTCAAGTTTATTGAAGAACTTTATGTTTTGTATTTGTATAATAAAGTCAAAGTAAACTTGATATGGAAAGTTAAATCAGGCTATTCAAATAAAAGCCTTTTAACAGCTTGATAAAGTGGCTATTAACACCAGTCAACCTTGCTGGCACTAAGAATAAATTGTTTGCACATTGCTTCAGGTTTTGGTTAAATCAGATTACTTTATTGCAGATTTATTTTTCTTTTGGCTCTTTTTTTATTTAAAGCCATTGTTTTTCTCTTTATTTTTCTATCTGTTCCAGCTTTGATATTGAATTATTTCACTAACTTGTACACCTTCCACTATTTATTTTACAATCCTTTAATCTGATTGATGGCTCAACAAGATCCCACCTAGTTTGCTTCTTCATTCAGACCCGAGGTGCTGTATTGATGCAATCAAGCTCTGCCTTTCTCAGAAACTAAGCAATGTATGGTGAAAAATGTCATAGTTATCAAATGCTAAGGGCAAGTTGAATGTCAAATGTTGTGTATTGACCCACAGGTTTTGAGTAATATACTCTGTGTCTCACAAATGAAATGTTGGTTTGTTTCCAATGTTAACAATGAACTTGATCTTTGACAATTCTCTGTATTCTGCGATATTAGTTCAATGATGGTCCATTTGAAAAGGGAAGTGGATTTGGATGAGCCACAATGCACATTTTTCAATTATGCACAGGGAATGAATCTTGGGGTGGCCTAGTGACAGATCAGGTAGTGCTGCTGCCTCATTGCTTCTGCAACCCAGAGTCAATCTTAACATTTGCTGCTGGGTGGAAGTTGTATGTTCTTTGTGTGACCTTGGAGCTTTACTCAGGTGCTCTGGCTTCCTTTCATATCACGAAAGCAGGTTGGTTCAAGCTGATTAGTTACTGTAAGTACTCTAATGCAGGTGGGTGATATGAAAATCAGGCTGGAGTTGAGAGATAATAAGTTTCAGGGAACTGGGTAGGGGAATGTGATTGTTCTGTGAGCCAGTATAGACTAATAGGCCAAAATGCCCTCCTCTATCATAAGGGAACATAGGTAATGTAGGATTAGTTGTGAGGGATGCTAATTTACTTTAAAAAAAGTGTGCAAACACTTGGGAAGCAGTTAACTGTTGAGTCCGGAAATTTGTTTATCCAGCTTATGTGATATTGTGTAGCATATTGGAATTCAGCGATATGGGCCAAATATAGTTAAGAATCTCTGTGCTCATGTCGTTCACACAGAAAGAACATTCTTCACAGCAAATGTTTAGTACTTACTATGATTCACAAAGTAACAACCAGGGAAGTTTGAATGTGCATTTTTTAAATGATATGTTTCTATATCATTCTTAACATAATTTAACAATGAGGCAAATTATGCAAAATAAGAAATGACATTTTAAAAATATCCAAAGCAGATGCATGTTAAAAAAACATGAAATTAAAAGTAATTATTTTACCTTCAGATGCATCTGTACATATTACTATGTAACAGCACTTTGGGAATGTACAATTCAGTTCAAAAGGGACATGTAAGCTTCCTGTTCTGCAAACAATTTCTGTCAGTTTTATTTTGACTTGTATTTAAAATAGGTTAGTTTTTTTTCTGTGAATATTTCCTAAATGTTTATCTTAAAAGACTGCCAATTTCTATCAGTTTTGTTATTCATAAGTGTAAATCTGAAAGCGGCAATTGTTAACATTCAGATGGGAACCATGGCTGAATGCCGTTTACAAACATTGCATTTCTTTCAGTGAAGCCAAGCTGCAAAATGCACTGTGCCCTGTCTAATTCTATGAAGCAGAATTGGGTAACTGTTATTGGAGTTGTTGAATTATTTACAGTTAAAAACATGTCAGAGGTTTCTTACGTGTCTGAGGTGATGCTCTTTATTTCATCAGGTACGGGATAGAATAATGCTAATCACTAGTCAGGTGGTTATGTCATTTTTTGCAGCTTTGTTTTCGAGTTAAAAGTGGTGCATCACTTTTAGCTATAAGGGATTTAAAGAGAAATCATTGTATATATCTCTTAAAAAGAGAAAAATGCCAAAATACAACTCGCTATGTTGTTTATTCATCATCTACTTCAGATTCCATGTTTTGTCAGGAACACAGTTCAACTATATGACATGTATTAAAGTTTTCTTCAAATGTACTACAAACTTACTTTTAGCTTTTAAAATATGTGCAATGATCACATGCTTTATAATAAACTGAAACAGCCTAAAGTAAACACAAGTCACATGTTTGTGAAAAATTACAGATTTTAGAATATTAACTTTATTTTTTCCTTTCTTAACATCCTCCTAATGCTGAAGTGTATGGAGACAATGAGAATGGGTTGGGAATCTAATGGTGGTCATTAGCTACTGGTACACAAAAAAGGTCATCCTTAGAATTTCCTTCTCCACATGAAGATTCTTCATGTTTTTACTGCAAAGACCCTCCCCACTCCCCCCCCCCCCCAGTCAAATCAACACTGGGCCAAGTGAATGCACCAGACCCAGTACAGCATCAGAAATGTTAATTTATACATCTGCAGCGAATTGATGTGCCACCTCTGTGTGGCATGACCTATTGCAGCAGTGCACTGAGAAAATCTGGCACACCTTGGATATCAGCTGCTGCAGATTTAATGTGAAGCATATTTCCATTTGGATTGAAAATGTACAAATGGATAAGGAGGCATTGATAAAGTTTAAAAGCTTAAAGTAAAAAATGAAAACTGTGAATGATGAAAGTCTAAAAATCAAAGCAAAATACTGTAATGTACAGCAGGCTCATTGATATCTGAAAAGAACTCAGCAGAGGCTGACAAACATGACTATTCTAAGAAAAGGCCTTTATTTAAGACACCAAGCCTGCACCATTTTCCATGTTATTTTTATTTTGTGCATCCATGTTGAATCTTTTGAACATTCCTATGTTTGTATCACATCAAAAACACATTAGGAGAACATTGTTTCAATTTTAAAATGCAGTACAGATTTATAATGTGTTTCTTATTATTTGCTCTTGTCACTTTTTTGATAACTAGCATTCTAGAGGAAGGTTTTGAGCTCTTGTACCAGCTGTGCATGACAGCTTTGTATTGACATATTCACATACCAATGCAATATAATAAAACGCCTTTCCACATTTTGCAACTTGTAGCCAATTAGTTCAATGCCTGTAGCTGTGGAAACTAGGGAGATATTAATGTGATTATATAAAACCATGTCATAGGTTCGTGCTAACAATACTAGATGAATTCCTCAAGACAACAGATTCTGGTTCAATTAAATACAAGTTATTCAGGCTTAAAATGAACAAGACATAAAAGAATATATCATCAGAACTAAAATTAAACATAAAGTTGAATAGAGGGCTGCTCGGGATCTTAAATATGCCAGCATTTGGAGGAGCATACACATGCATCCTTAATGTAACAGGAGAACATGCATACTCATCTAAACCTCAAGTTATGCAATATTTTTGTATGATTAGGTAGACCCATGCTCTTTCTTTGCCACCCACCTTCCTCCTTATGCAAACCTCTGTGAAAGTTGTACTCTGGTACTTTGGTTCAGATTCTATTTATCGGCTGTTCTTCATGTAGTATTTCAAATAGCATGTTTAAATGAAGCATTGGAAATATAACTCGCACTTCAGTCAAAACACACCACTTTAATGTTAATTGGAAACGATAAGTATTTAATTTGGTTATACAAAAATAAACAGACAACTACAATATGTTTGCTGCAAAAATATGTGATCCAGCCCTAACTGATAGTCATATGTGGAAAGGACAGGAAAATTGTGGGATGAATGAATGAAGCTTTATTTTTCTGATCAACATGAAACGCTACTAAATGTTAAAAGGGATAAAGAAATTGCTATAAACCTGTGGTATATTGTTTCCTTTTATAGTTCTATGTTTGAAGTTTTCTTCTCCCTAAAGATGCTTCATTAGTAAAATTAAAGGCACTTAAATCTTCAAGGGGTCATCTTTGAATTGTCACGCTCACATTTCAATGTAGAGTATGACATGTAAGTAATAACACTGTTTCCTGCATAATGCAGCACAAATTAAAGTTTCTCATTTCAATTGCAAATGTATATTTTTGTAATTTACTACAGCATTTTCTGCTTTGGATATTGTAAGTATTCTCCATAAAATAAAAAAGCATAATTCAGCTTGTGCCTCTATGTTTTTGTTCTAGAACTTCAGCACTTGGAGGACAAAAAAATCATCAATGTATAAATAAAAACAGCTTCAGTGACCCAGGTCTCAAGCCTCCAATCTGCACTGGGAGTTTGTGCATTCTCCTGCAGAAATATTGCTTTTAAATCAACAACAAGAGCTCAAAGTCATATCGAACTAACTGACTTTATCGTTACAATCCCCAGTTACTTTGAGGATAGATATTATACAACTGAGGCTGGCCAGTTCTCACTGGCTTCCAATCAAGTGTGTGATTGATGTTGATCGAAGCTCCGATCTTTGACTTTGAGAGATTTTGATCACTTCTTACACAAACAGTCCAGTACAAACAAACAGGTGGGCCCAAGCTCTCTCTGTCTTTGTCTCTTTCTTTTGAACTCAAGTTTCATACTTGTTATTGACTACTTAAAATTGCCCTAACAATATAGTAGCCAATCATGTACAAACCAGCACACCTTTAGTATGTGGGAGGAAATTAGAGCACCTAGTGGGAATTTGCATGATTACAGTGTAGTAATATCATATTACTACTGACAGTGTGTGGCACAAGACATTAAGGGTTTGTGAGAGAAAATAAATCACAGAGAGATGAGTAGGCAAAGGGGATTGTTGAGGTTGCCCTCAGAGATGGCATAGGCTCAATGGGCAGAGTACTCCCTCCAAATCACAAAGAAATATCAAATATTCTGACACTCACAATCCAGGCTTGCACTTTAAACAGGCACCTGATTGAAATGACAGGAGTGCAGTTGGAACATCTGGAATTTACCTCATCATGAGTCAGCTCTTTTAAAGGTAGAACAGAGAGAGGGATAAATTTATATTAGATGCTGTTGCTGGGAAGCCTATTGTTGCTTGTATTGTCTGTTATATGGCTGCAATGGGAACATTCAACCATTGTAGGCAGTGCAGAAAACAGATGAAAGGGTAGATTTCTGGCATTTGAATAACTAAGAATAAAAACAGAAATGCTGGAAGTAATCAACAGGTCAGGCAGTATCTGTGGAAAATGCAACACGGTTGAAGTTTCAGGTTATTTATAGAAAGAGAAATATCAAACATTTTAAGCTCCAGCATTTTCTGTTTTTATTTAAGATTTCCAACATTTATAGTTTTTGTGTATTCAGTTTCCAAATAAAGATCATATCTCATAAGGAAGACATCAAATGTTTTAGGATGCATTAACTATAAGGACCATAGTCCAAGGGAAATTACAGATGAGCAGTGGCTGTTGACCTTTTAGTGATGCCCACATCTTTAAATGATTACAGAAAACAACTTTTAATAATAGGCATACATCAAAGGAGCTTGTTTCCTTGCAGTATGTTGCAGAAAAATGACTGGAATACAATTATTCAATGCCATATTAGACATGTTGGAAAAAATAGCAAGATAATAGATAATGACAGATCTTTCAACATAATGTTATATCTGGCAAGAGTTAAGATTGGCAAAATATAAACTAAATGGCACTAATTTTAATGGGGTGTAGGAAAAGTTTGACCTAAGGGCTTTTGTACGAAGTATGAAATAAGTTGGTACGGTGTTAAAATAATAAGATACTGAATAAAGAATACAAAAGGCAATAAAGATATTTCTGCGTTTTTGCTTTGAGGAAGGAATATGGCATAGGCCAAGTACAGATCTTTCTGTTCTTGATCAATTACATCTTCCTACGTAGACAGATTGTAATTCAGTTCAATATTTCATCAGAAAAACACTGGGTATAAACTCACATTCTGTCACTTGGAAAAGACACACAGACACTGAGTATTACACCCTGAATTCACTGAAACTGAATTCTGAAAGAAATGAGCTGAATTTTGGAAACAGTACAATGTGCAGCAGACACAAAATTGTACATTTAGTACAAGTATTGTGGTCAAATTTCTATTCTTGCTTCTTTGATGGTACTTCATTTGTATTCTGTTGAATCACCATCCTAATTACATGCTTAATCCACAGAGTGTTTCAAAGCCACAATCATCTCATTCGAAGTCAAGAGTACAACATCTTAGGCCACTTAAAATTAGACTTTATGGAGAACACATACAGTTAACTCTTGCTTGCTAAAATTCCGTTAAGACAGACTGCACAGATTAATTCAGCAATCTATTATTAAGCAAATCTTTCTGGATAAGCTAACACACACATCATTTGAAAAAAGAAGATTCAAAAGCTTTCTGATAATGTTGCAGTATTGTGGTTAACTATTTGAAATGGTTAAGTTTTCATATTTTGAAAATATTTTCTGTTTACTAATCCAAGGTCACCTTCATCTATAGTAGTGTTTCACAATGTATCAGAATCAGGTTTAGTATCACTGGCATATGTCATAATTTGTTGTTTTGTGGCAACAGTACAGTGCAATACATAATAAAAACTATAAATTACAATAAGTACCTGTATACATATATAAAAATTATGTTAAATAAGTAGTGCAAAAAGAGAGGTAAAGATAGTTAAGTAGTGTTCATGGATTCATTGTCCATTCAGAGATCAGCTGGCAAAGAGGAAGAAGCTGTTCTTGAAACATTGAGTGTGTGTCTCCAGGCTCCTGTACCTCCTACTAGGTGGCAGCAATGAGAAGAAGGCATGACCCAGTCACCCAGGACATTAATGATGAATGCCGCCTTTTTAAGGCATCACCTTTTGAAGGTGTCCTCGATGCTGGGGAGGCTAGTGCTGCTCATGATGGAGCTGGCTGAGTTTCCAACTTTCTGCAGCTTTTTCCGATCCTGTGCAGTGGCCTCTCCATACCAAATGGTGATGCAACCAGTTAAAATGCTAAAATGTACTAAACAAAGATTCAAGAGAAGATCAGTTACCTTTGTTACAGTGGAAAGCATATAGACAAACCGCAGACTATTTCCTTAAATTCCAACTCTTCACCTGCTTTATTACAGAAATGTTTTAAACCACCAAGTAAACACTTTTATGGCAGTAAACCCAAATTGAGCAAATTATTTGTGTCACTGTTAATTACACCTTTGTTCATAGATTCATACAGCCTAGAAACAGGCCATTCATGTCCATATTGATGACCAAATGCCAATCTAGGCTAATCATATTTACCAAAAATTGGCCTGTAGCATTCTATGCCTTGCCATTTCAATGCTTATCCAGATCCTTCTTAAATGTGTGAAAGTACCCACTTCCATCAATGACTCAGGATGTGTGCTGCAGATTTCAAGCACCCTCTAAACTTCTTCCCAATGTTCTACACTGTCTGAACATTGTAGATGTTACATAACTTATGTCACCTCTACTCCAAGGAAAACAAACTCAACTTCTCCAGTCTCTCCTCATAACTGAAATGTGCCATCCTAGACAACATTCTGGTGAATCTCTTCTGCACCCTCTCCAGCGCTACTGCATTTTCCCCTTGGTACGGCACATAGAACTTCATTTGTGGCCTAACCAACATGAAGGTATAGCAAAACCTCTCTGCTCATATCCTGTGCCCCAGACACGGTCGTGGAGTTACAGAAAAATACAGCACAGAAACAAGCCCTTTGGCACATCTAGTTCATGCCGAACCATTTAAAGTGCCTAATCCCAATCGACCTGCACCCGGACCATAGCCCTCCAATTCATGTACCTATCTAAACTTCCTTAAATGTTGAAATCAAGTTTACGTGTACCACTTTCACTGGCAGCTCCTTCCACACTCTCACCACCCTCTGAGTGAAGAAGTTTCCCCTCATATTCCCTTTAAACTTTTCACCTTTCACCCTTAACTCATGACCTCTAGTTGTAGTTCCGCCCAACCTCAGTGAAAAAAGCCTGCTTGCATTTACTCTATCTATGGCCTCATAATTTTGCATACCTCTATCAAATTTCCCCTTACTCTTCTATGTTCCAAGGAATAAAGTCCTAACCTATTCAATCTTTGTTTATAACTCAGGTACTCAAAGTCATGGCACCATCCTTGTAAATTTTCTCTTCACTCTTTCAACCTTATTTACATCTTTCCTGTAGGTAGGTGACCAAAACTGCACACAATTCTCCGAATTAGGCCTCACCAATGTATTACATCTCCTGTACTCAATACTTTGATTTATGAAAGCCAATATGCCAGAAGCTACCTTTACGGCCCTTTCTACCTTATGGACCTGTATTCCTAGATCCCTTTGTTCTACCACACTCCTCAGTGCTCTGCCTTTCACTGCGTAAGGCCTACCTTGGTTGGTCCTACCGAAGTGCAACACCTTGCTCTTGTCTGTATTAAATTCCACCTGCCATTTTTCCAGCTGGTCCAAATCCCTGCAAGATCTGATGGACTTCCTTGCTGTCCACTGCACTTCCAATCTTGGTGTCATCTGCAAATTTGCTGTTACAGTTTACCACATTATCATCCAGGAAGTTGATATAAATGACAAGCAGCAACAGACCCAGCACTGATCCCTGTGGCACTCCACTGGTCCTCCGTTCAGAGAGGCAGCCATCTACTACCACTCACTGGCTTCTCCCACAAACCCAATGTCTAATCCAATTTACTACTTCATCTTGAATGCCGAGCGACTGAACCTTCTTGACCAACCTCCCATGCAGGACCTTTTCAGATGCCTTACTAAAGTCCATGTATACAACATCCATTGCCTTGCCTTCATCAACTTTCCTGGTAACTTCCTCAAAAAACTCTATAAGATTGCTTAGACACAACCTATCATGCACAAAGCCATGCTGACTCTCCCTAATCAGTCCGTGTCTATCCAAATGCTCATATATCCGGTCTCTCAGAACACCTTCCAGTAACTTTCCCATTACTGATGTCAGGCTCACCAGCCTATAATTTCTTAGTTTTTTGAAACATTAGCTTTCCTCCAATCCTCTGGTACCACACCTGTCACGAAGGATGATTTAAATATCTCTGCTAGGGCCCCTGCAATTTCTGCACTTGCCTCCCACAAGGTACAAGGGAACACCTTGTCAGGCCCTGAGGATTTATCCACCCTAATTTGCCTTAGGACAATAAACATTTCCTCCTCTGTAATCTATATAGGGTCCATGACCTTGCTGCTGCTTTGCCTCACTTCTACAGACCCTATGAATGTTTCCCAAGTAAATACATGTACAGATTCAAAAACATCCACTTATGATCTCCCTCATCTCTTTTACTCCATGCATAGATTACCATTCTGATCTTCCAGAGGATCAATTTTGTCCTTGCAATCCTTTTGCTCTGAACATATCTGTATAATCCCTTATGATTCTCCTTCACCTTGTCTGCTAGGACAACCTCATGCATTCTTTTAGCACTCTTGATTTCCTCCTCAAGTGTTCTCTGGCATTTCATAAGTACCTCATTTGTTTCTACCTGCCCATACCTGCTAGGCATCTCTTTTTTTTTTATTAACTAGGGCCATGACCTGTTATCTTTACTTTTATTCTGGCAGGCACATACAAGCTTTGTACTCTCAACACGTCATTTTTAAAGGCTGTTTTCTGGTAGACCTTTGCCAGGAAACAGCCTGTCCCAATCCACACTCACCAGATCCACTATGATATCATCAAAATAAGTCTTTCTCCAATTTAGAATCTCAAGCCATGGACTAGACCTATTTTTTTCCATATTTACTTTGAAACTAATGGCATTATGATCACTTGATGCAAAGTGTTCCCCTACACAAACTTCTGTCACTTGCCCTGTCTCATTCCCTCATAGGAGATCAAGTGTCGCACACTCTCTCTTTGGGACTTCTCTGTACTGATTAAGAAAACTTTCCTGAATATATTTGACAAACTCTATCCCATCTGGCCCTTTTACAATATGGGAGTTCCAGTCAATACGTGTAAAGTGAAATTCACCTACCTTGTGCTTCCTTGTGCACAATCTTATGCTTCTTGCAACAATCTGCAATCTCTCTACAAATTTGTTCCTTTAAATCCTGCAGGCTGTTGGGTGGTCCATAAAAGTGGTCATACCTCTCTTGTTCCTCAGTTTCACCCATAGAGCCTCACTAGAGAAGTTCTCCAGTCTGTCCTGACTGAGCACTGCCGTGACATTTTCCCTGACTGGTAACGCCACCCCTCCCCCTTTAATCCCTCCCAGTCTGTCACATCTAAAACAACAGAACCCCAGAATACTGAGCTGCCAGTCCTGCCCCTTCTGCAACCAAATCTCATAATTCCATGTGTCAATCCATGCCCTGAGCTCATCTGCCTTTGTTACAATACTTCTTGTATTGAAATACAGTATACGCAGCTCAGGGCATTAATTGCACCATATTCAATCTTTTGATTCCCGACTTTGTCTGAAGTCTTAACAAAGTCTGTCTTCACAACCTCACCACTAACCATTCTGACACTCTGGTTCCCATCCACCACAACTCTAGTTTAACCACCACCCCACCCCTTCCCCCCGCCGTCCCATGCAGCACCAGCAAACCTTCCTGCTAGGATATTAGTCCCCTTCCTGTTTGGGGGCAAGCTGTTTCTTTTATACAGATCCCACCTTCCCTGGAAGAGAGTCCAATGATCCAAAAATCGGACACCTTCCCTCCTACATCAGCTCCTTAGCCACAAGTTAAGCTGTATTATTTTCCTGCTTCTGGCCTCATTGTGGTGTGCACAAGGTACAGGTTGCAATCCTGAGATCACAAGCCTGGAGGTCCTGTCCTTTAACTTACCATCTAACTCCCCGTACTCACTTTACAGAACCTTGTTACTCTTCCTACCTGTCATTAGTACCCATGTGGACCACAACCTCTGGCTGCTCACTCTCCTGCTCAAGAATACTGAGGACTCGATCCGACATGTCCCAGACTCTGGCAACATAACATCCAGGAATCTTGTTCTCATCCACAGAACCTCCTTTCAGTCCCCCTAATTAATGAATCCCCTATCACTGCAGCTCGCCTATTCTCCTCACTTCCCTTCTGAGTCACAGAGCCAGATTCAGTGCCAGGCACCTGACCGCTGTAACTTTCCTCTGCTAGGTTATCTGGCCCAACAGTATCCAAAGTGGTATACCCGTTGTTGAGGGGGATGGCCACAAGGGGACTCTGCACTGGCTGTTTAACCTCTTTCCCATTCCTGACTGCCACCCAATCTCCTATGTCCTCCATCTTGGGTGTAACTACCTCTCCATATGTCCTATCTATCATGCCCCCAGCCTCCTGAACGATCTGGTGTTCATCCAGTTCTAGCTCCAACTCATTAATGCAGATTATTAGAAGCTACAGCTGGATGCACTTCTTGCAGGTGATGTTGTCAGGGACACTGGAGGTCTCTCTGCCTTCCCACATCCCGCAAGAGGAGCATCCTACTATCCTGTCTGGCAACCCTACTGTTCCAACTGTGAAAATATAAAGGAAATAGTAAATAATAGATACTGAAGCTAGAATCCTGTACGTTTTTTTTCTTCTCTTTACCCTTGCAGCCACCTTCAGCAACCCTTAGATGTGCACAAGGTCCATCTGTACCTTTCATTGTGTCCCGCCCTTATTATTGATCCTAAAGTGTATCTAGATAAAACTCTATCTATAAATTGTGCTGCTCATTTTACAAACTGATCAATGGCCCAATATTTTCCTCCTATCATCACTTGTTTTCTGTGATCTTACTGATCATAACTCCTATATTCAAATTCAGATTATTAATGTATATTACAAATAATAAGGAGCCAAGCACCAATATCTATGGTACATTATACCATACTGCCAATCAGAAAATCCATCTCCCATCACTCTGTCCTACATCTCCAACCTACTGAGGCATTTATCGTGCGGATAGTCAGAGGCTTTTTCTCCAGGGCTGAAATGGCTAACACGAGAGGGCACAGTTTTAAGGTGCTTAGAAGCAGGTACAGAGGAGATGTCAGGGGTAATTTTTTTCTAATATATACACACACACACACACACACACACACAGAGTGGTGAGTGTGTGGAATGCGGTGCTGGCAACAGTGGTGGAGGCAGATATGATAGGATCTTTTAAGAAACTCCTGGATAGGTACATGGAGCTTAGATAAAATAGAGGGCTATGGCTAACCCTAGGTAATTTCTAAAGTAAGTACATGTTCAGCACAGCATTGTGGGCTGAAGGGCCTGTATTGTGCTGTAGGTTTTCTATGTTTCTATTTGTGGATCAAATTTGCCAATTTACCCTGGATTCCCATTGGCTTCATTGGCCTTTTGAAGAAGTCTCCCATGTACTACCATAACAAGGGTTTATTTAGTCCTTTACTAATAAAAGGAGTAGAAGGGACAATAACTAGCTTGATTGGGTTTGTCCTATTCAATGTGGAGAGGCACATATTTTTGGATCAATACTGATTCCATAACTATGATTGAATGACTTGGCTAGTGGTGTGATTACTTCTAGTGGTATGGTGGTAGTCCATCATGTCCAACAATGTCAGGGAACCTGTGGAGGAATTTGGAAAAGTGGAAAGGCCATTGCACTGGGGCAGTTCCACTCTCTTGACCTCAGAAGTACATGTAGAGTGGTACAAATAAGTATCACAAACAGCGGTCTTCCTTTGTTTCAGTGGATGACCATGATGTCTTCTGTGCCTTGTCATGCCCTTCGCTCTCCACGGAGTGTTGCAATAACACCTTCCTGGCCATTGGATCTCACTGTAGATCTCATCCGCCCAGTTCACCAGAGCTGACTTCACATGCTGGGACAGGCATGTCCCTAACTCACTCGGGTATGAGACTGCCAGCTACCCTCACCTGGTTTAGCCCACTTGTTGAAGTGGTGTATCAGGGTGTAGCCACTGTCGCATACAAATAGCTACTTGGAGCCACAGGTGAGAGCTGAGTTCCAGTAGGGACTAAAGTTGATTCAGCTACCTTGGAATGGACACAACAAGCCTCCTCATCAGAGGTACTACCTCTCCCTGGACACCCCACTTCTAGAGAATAAGGTTCATTACTCCATTTGGGATATTGCTGAGACTCACAGGCTTTATATGAGATCATAGTAAATGAATTGATTTTGTTGAAGATACACGTGCCATGGAAAGGACCTCAGGAAAACGACATGATGGGCAGTCTGCTTCTGACTGAAGGTGATTGCAACCGCTCTAACTTCGTAATTCATTTGCTGGACTTCAGCAATGTTGAAGATGAGGATATTCTTGGAGACACCTCCTCCTGTTAGATGTTTAAGTAACCATAACCAATATGACTATTGAATTGCATAGTGAAAGACATGTAAAATAACTTGGGTGGGTAGTGGTGTTACATAGCAATTTGTAATGTTCTAAAATTTCTAACATTGCCATTCAAAATACCTAAAGAAATCTTTATTAGATACATCAGCATAAATTGTGATGAATTAATGGTCATTATTTACTATCTGGCCATGAGATGGTATATTAGCAGCTCTCAACAAAACTGTATTTATTTTGACGTTATTTAGGTGATGTTCCATGCTGTCAGTTTAATGAATAGTTCAGTTCTTAATGAACAGTTCATTGATCACTGTCAGAGAACCTGCTCTGATCTTGATTTAGGATTTATTTTGTGAAACTAGTTACCTAGGTTATAACTAGCGTTTATTACTGAAGATAGTTAGCAGGTATTTGGTTATGTTAGCATGGTGGGGGGGGGGGGAAGAGAAGAAAAAAAAAATCTCTTCTTCACCCAGCGGGATCTTCCACTTAAAAATAGCTACTACCGCATGTACAAAAGTACATATGAAAATACTCCAAATTTCTAGCAGCAATTATAATCCAAAGCATGAAAAGGTCATTTGAGAACTCAATTAAAGTTTTAGCAGTATTCACTATGGAATGTTTATTAGGCATTCAATCAGAAAAATAGAAATTAAACACGGCTTCGTGACTGTCCAAATAATCTTTGAAGTAGAAGTCATAGAATATTGAGCTGCATTAAACATTCAGACATCTTTTAGTATCTGTTCTACTTTTCAGTCTACAGTCATTATAAATTTTGCTCCTTGTATCAAAAACATAAGAGAAAACTAAAACTTGGCATCCAAACACAGCGAGTTATTCTCCTATGGTAAGCTCAAGTCATTAACCTCAGGAGTGGAATGGTTCAGCAGGTTGAATGGAAGATCCCTCCAACAGCAACCCCCTCTTTCACCAGTCTGTTATACTGTGCCACAGCTTTCTCTGTTTGTAGAACAAAAGTATCAATGCCCTTACTTCTGATGAAATCCAGCGTCTCTTCAGGCACCTGAAACCCAAATTGCAAGCTAGATTTAGCAACTACTTCTGTGTAAGAGTCTACCACTCATAACCAAATATTAACGTGGATCATTCCAAAGTATTGATTATCGTACCAAAATTCAACAGTTTACGGAACAAAAAAATTGATGCCTGCTGGATTAATTTCTCATACTGATATTCAAAATATCTAAAGAGGCTGTTACAAAATGCCATATTTTTAACTTGATAAAAAGTTCAAACCAACTCAGAGTTCCACATCACATCAGATGATCCCCTTTATAAAAAAAATCCAAACATGGGCCTTGGTTTAACACCTTATCCAAGAACAACATCAATTGAAAATGTTGTATTCACCTAGCACCACAATGAAATGCCCATCCAGATTGAGAGAGTGGAACTTGAATTCACTACCTACTGATGCAAGAGGCAAAAATACAATGAACCATGGATTACAAATGCAAAACCAACCAAATAATTAGACAACACAATGGCTTGCCAAGCAAGACATAACTGGGTAATTCCATCAACAATCAACCTCAGTGACTGCAGTTTGACGTTCCTTTTGTTTATTCTATTTAAGTACCCTACATTTATTGCATTTTTCTACTCATTTTATTGGAAAGGTTTCCTAGACTCTTGAAAGAGATATCGTTTTCACTAAGTTCACTTTGTTATACAAGTTACTCTAACTCACATTCAACCAACTAGCTGATGTACAGCTGTCAATGAATAACTTGTTAGTAGAAATTGGACAGGGTGGAACATGGGCTGGATCAGGCAAGATCCATGAGTATGATGGTCTTCCCACATTCTTTTTCTCATAAATGAGATTCAATCTCATGATCCATAATTAGATCCAAATAGGTACAAAGAAACATCCCAGGGAAAGTCAGGTGGCACTTCTTAAAAAAAGGCACTAACTTGTTTTGTGTATACTAAACCTGTCTTACTCTAGTTGCTCAAGAGTGTTAATTGCCACCAGCAGCTTCAAGATATATTAGGGAAATGTTAGTAACACTTGGCAGTTACTTCGATTTGCTTTTGATGATAAAGATGCAATCACTATTTTAATTGACAGAAGTTATCATCAAAATTGAAAAATGACCTACTGAATACAACTCAACAAAAGCAATGGGTTTAAAACTGCAAACAAGTCAGGCTTGATAATTTAATGTAGCATGTACAAAATGCTGGAGGAATGCAGCAGATCAGGCAGCATCTATACAAGGGAATAAACAGTCAACATTTTGAGCTGTGGCCCTGCATCAGGACTCTATTCCTTTCCATAGATGTCTGACTTGCTGAGTTCCTGCAGCAGAGTGAGTGTGCGTGTGTGAATGAGTGCGTGCATTTGCGTTACTCTGGATTTCCAGCATCTGCAGGAGCTCGTGTTTAAGGCTTGATGATTTATTTTAACAGGTATGGATAAAGTGTACTTACTTGCAATGCTTCCTCCATCCCCCTTCCAATAACAAGAGTCTGGATACCTTTATTTACAATTTCATCAAGGTCAGCTGGTTGAACTCCAGGTCTGTGCTGTAAGAACACAAAAATTAAGATACGAAGTATAGTGCCATAGAAGGAAATATATTTGTGGCTAATCTTTGCTTTCTATCAAATTCCTATTTGCTTGTCAAATATAAATGCTGGGCACTGATTTTGTACATTTTGAAGAGTCCCTATTAAAATACTGCATAATATTAATATACTGGATTTGTTTTTGAAAAAAGTGTCTAGGTTTTTCAAACTGGGAGGCCAAGCCACTGCAAAGGCAACATTGAGGGTGAATAGGTAGGTTCAGTAACAGATAGGTTACAGCGTAAAAGGAGCTCATTCAGCTGTAACCATCAAATCTGTATTGTCTCCAAGTAAGAGTAATCCAGTCCTTTATGGCAAGGAGGGTTGTGCTTGTGATGGAAGTGGCCGGGTCTAAAGTCCTCTGCAGCCTCAATGATCCTATGCATTGGCACCTCCATACCAGGTGTTGATGCAACCAGTTAGAATACTCTCCACTGTACATCTGAGGAAATTTGCTAAGAGCATACCAAATCTCCTCAAATTCCAAATGAAGTAAAACCAGTGTTTGCTTTATTGATGATTGCATCAATGCTTTGGGCCCAGGATAGATCCTCTGGCATGTTAATGCTCAGGAATTTGAAGCTACTTACCCTTTCCACTGCTGCCCCTCAATGAGGACTGGTGCGTACTCATCTGACTTGTCCACAAACAATTGCTTGGTCTTGCTGACACTGAATGCAAAGCTGTTGTTGTGCCATCACTCATCCAGCTGGACTATCCTGTGGGCTAAAGGGCCAGTATTGTGCTGTACTGTTCTATCTCACTCTTGTACGCTTTCTTCTCATCATCTGAGATTCTGCCAACAACAGTGGTGGCATCGGCAAATATATATATGGTGTTTGAACTGTGCCTAACCACACAGTCATGAGTGTGGAGAGTGTAGAGCATGCATCCTTGAGGTGCATCTTGATTGTCAGTGAGGAGATGATATTACCAATCTGGACAGACTGCTCACTCAGTAAGGAAGTTGAAGATCCAGTTGCAGAGGGAAATACAGAGGCCCAGGTTTTGAACCTTGTTGATTGATGTGAGGGGATGATGGTGTCAGCAATACAGCTAAAAAAAATCTAGCAATTATAGAGAAAGCAAGCCAGAGGCAAAACCAGATGAGAGACTTTGAACTTAAAGCAAATATTTTTACTGAAAATGTTAATAAATACATGACTTGCTTTCAGTGCACTGTTCACCATGAAACTCATGTGCAAAACAAAAGCCTTTTGTGTTCTCTAAGAAAAAACATGTGAACACTGCTGAGTTACAATTATTTGCAGTACTCTATATCAAATTTCAACTCACTCGGGTTCCTGTCTCTCGCCAGTCCCACATTCGATTTCCTCCTGGCCAGACTTTACAATCCTTGTATAAAGTGTCACTGCCCTCCACCTTCATTTCTCCCCATCTTAATGATGCAATAGGGGGTGAAGTCATATTTCACTCACTGTTGAAGTAAGAAAACCAACTCAGCTTCCTAAAGATACAATATACTCCATAATATACTATATTTGGTGCACTTAAGTATGGACATTGTTTATCTGATTAAATAATACCTTCTACCACAATGCTTACATTTAGCATTTCCAACTCTAAGCTCATATTACACAAGCTTTCAGATTGAACACCAATGGAAAAACACTCTTAAATGTGAGGGAAAAAAAGGATCAGTTTAAAATTAGTAAAATGGATCTGAGTATCTGAATGTTCAAGTTTGGAGATGACAGACATCCCATCTCTCCCGGAACTTCCGGGAGTCTCCCGCATATTAATAGTGGCTCCCTGATGCCCACAATTTATATACAATACCACGGAAATCAATTTTTTTGAGAGCAAGCGAGAGAAAAGCAAGAGAGAGCACGAAAGCGACCACGAGAGAGAGTGCGCGCATGAGAGAGAGCACGCGAGCGCGAGAAGGACAGAGAGAGAGCAAGCGAGAAAGCAAGCAAAAGTGCTTGAGAGCGAGTCATAGCAGAGTGTTCCAAAAAATATATAAAACGTACGTCACCCCAGACTACACTAAAGTGTACTCCTGCCTAATAGGGGTCAAAAATAATGACAGTGTTGCTCGCTGCACTGTTTGCAACAGTGACTTTTCTATTGCCCATGGTGGGTTAAGACTGTAAAAGGCATGTTGAGGTGAGTTTAACAGGTGTCATTCGTTCATTAGCATAGCTAACATTATTTAAGCTAACAACAAACAACAGGAATTCTGCAGATGCTGGAAATTCAAGCAACACACATCAAAGTTGCTGGTGAACGCAGCAGGCCAGGCAGCATCTCTAGGAAGAGGTACAGTCGACGTTTCAGGCCAAGACCCTTCGTCAGGACTAACTGAAAGAAGAGCTAGTAAGAGATTTGAAAGTGGGAGGGGGAGGGGGAGGTCCAAAATGATAGGAGAAGACAGGAGGGGGAGGGATGGAGCCAAGAGCTGGACAGGTGATTGGCAAAAGGGACATGAGAGGATCATGGGACAGGAGGTCCGGGGAGAAAGACAAGGGGGGGGGGAGCCCAGAGGATGGGCAAGGGGTATAGTCAGAGGGACAGAGGGAGAAAAAGGAGAGTGAGAGAAAGAATGTGTGTATAAAAATAAATAATGGATGGGGTATGAGGGGGAGGTGGGGCATTAGCGCAAGTTAGAGAAGTCAATGTTCATGCCATCTGTTTGGAGGCTACCCAGACGGAATATAAGGTGTAAAGATGAAGCCACACTCAGGTTGGAGGAACAACACCTTATATTCCGTCTGGGTAGCCTCCAACCTGATGGCATGAACATCGACTTCTCTAACTTCCGGCTGTGTAAAAAAATGTCTAACCCTGACTGCATCTTGTTGACTGCATCTTGTTTACTGCATTGCAATAAAGTTTTGAAACAAAGACAGCATTTAACTTCACATATCCAGGTCCCAACAAGATCATCCTCTACGTGTAAGCCATTGTCCATGTCTGTAGTGGAAGTTTGAAAAAAAACAGTATTGACTTAACATTGATTTTTTTACTTTTCCTATGCTGTGGCAATGTGTTCTTCTGAAACAAATGCTAAACCTGGGAGCATTTGGGTCTGTTTTTACAAGTGGTGGTGACTGAATGGAATTTGATTTATTAACTGGAAGATCATTAACTAATGAATCTTAGTTTTCCCAGTTAATTATAAGCTGAGTTTTCTGATCAAGGTCTCATTTGACCATGAGTAAGTTTTTTTTCCTTTGAAATTACTACTTAAATTCTGGTAAATTTTATAACAATTACTTTATACCTGGAATTTTCTACTTGCTGAAGTTATAATCCCCAACTGGTCAATCCACAGAAGGTTTTGGTTAACAGAAAAAAAATGCCATCATTAACTGAGTGCTGATTAGAGAGTTCCAATTGCGAAGGCCAGATCACGTCTGAGTAACCTAGTTTTATCATTTGAGAAAGATTACCATCATTCTGAACAATGGAGCATCTATTGATGTAGGACTTTTCTCATTAATTTTGACAAATAATATACAAAACTTAACATGCACAGAATTGGATTAACCTTGTGATATGGGGTTGGTTATTGATTGGGAAGTAGGAATTGGAGAAGGCTAAAATGGTAAAAAGACTAAACAAAAAAAAAAGACCATCACAAACCCAGAGCAGGCTATTCAGGAAAGAAAGCAGGAAGACTTGTATCATAGTATAGTGGAAACAGACAGTTCTTCATCCAAATTCTGTACTAGTGTTTAAGTAAAAATTTCAAGTCTGAGATTGATAATTTACTGAAAAATTTATAATATGTAACATCAAATATAGACAGTTGAGACACAAATCAGTCACAATATAACTCAAAGACGATCTCAAATGCTAAGTAGCTAACTCCTACTTCAACCCCAACACATTTTATCAATCTTTCTTTTAAAAGTATGTTTGCTCTTAGTAAAACCTTATACTGGAAGGTGAGGAGCTGCACAGTGGCAGCATTTACAGAGCTGCTGCCTCACAGTTCCAGCAACCCAGGTACAACAGAGACCTCTGGTGCCCTCTGCTTGCAGTTTGCAAGTTCTCCCACTTCAATTTTCTCTGCCTCTGTCTCTCCCACATTCTAAAAGCGGCTGTACATTAGTTGGCCACTAATACATAGGTGAAAGGTAGAATCTGGAGGCATGAGGTTGGAGCCGATGGGAGGATGAAAATATAAGATAGTGTTAGTTAAAAAAATGGGTGATTAATCATCAGTGTAGATTCAGTAGACCCGAAGGACTGTTTCTGTGCTGTATTTATGGCTCTAAAACATACCAGCTTGAATTACTAAGATTTGATTTTTTTAGTCAATGTAGAGCAAATGCAGTTGAATGCACAGGTAGTAGAGCCAATGCTCCATGTGACCAGGGACCTGGGTTCAATTCCCACGAGGTTTTCCCCCCAGCAATAACAACCTAACACTGAAGAACGCTACCCAGTGATAATCCCACCTATTTGCAAAGTAAATGCAGAAATAAGTATTATTTTTAATCCTATCAGGCAGTTCCCTAACTTAAAGCACGAACCATTAGGAGACACAAGAGATTGCAGATGCTGGAATCTGGAGCAACCAACAATGTGCTGGAGGAACTCCGAGTCAAGCACTATTTGTGGGGGGAGGAAGAAATTAAGGGCATTTCGGGTCGCTGCAAACCAGCAGCTCATTGCTAAGCAATTAAATTAAAAAAACTGATGCAGAGTTTATTGCTCAAAAAAGATGGAAAAAGACAAGTCAAAAAAAAGTATCTCCACAGAAATACAGGTCCAATGAAAATTTGAGCAAGAGTAATGCACACCTAAAATGGGGGGGATCACAGGGGGTCAGTGTGGACATGGTGGAAGATTACAAATACCTGGGGATACGAATTGACAATAAACTGGACTAGTCAAAGAACACTGAGACTGTCTACAAGAAGGGTTAGAGCTGTCTCTATTTCCTGAGGAGACTGAGGTCCTTTAACATCTGCCGGACGATGCTAAGGATGTTCTACGAGTCTGTGGTGGCCAGTGCTATCATGTTTGCTGTTGTGTGCTGAGGCAGCAGACTGAGGGTAGCAGACACCAACAGAATCAATAAACTCATTCGTAATGCCAGTGATGTTGTGGGGGTGGAACTGGACTCTCTGACAGTGGTGTCTGAAAAGAGGATGCTGTCTAAGTTGCATGCCATCTTGGTCAATGTCACCCATCCGCTACATAATGTACTGGGTGGGCACAGGAGTACATTCAGCCAGCGACTCATTCCACCGAGATGCAACACAGAGCGTTATAGGAAGTCATTCCTGCCTGTGGCCATCAAACTTTACAACTCCTCCCTTGGAGGGTCAGATATCCTGAGCCAATAGGCTGGTCCTGGATTTATTTCATAATTTCCCGGCATAATTTACATATTACTATTTAACTATTTATGGTTCTATGACTATTTATTATTTATGGTGCAACTGTAACGAAAACCAATTTCCCCCTGGGATCAATAAAGTATGACTATTACTACTACTAAATAAAGCAGAATATACTGTGTGCTCTGCTGCAGGCGCGGGAAGTTTTGCCCTGTCACACTTGGTCGAGTTCACCAAGTGCGTACCGGTCAGGTCTGACGTGGCAAACAGAAACACGGCAGTAAAGGCCGATTTCACGTAAACACGAGGAATTCTGCAGATGCTGGAAATTCAAGCAACACACATCAAAGTTGCTGGCAGCATCTCTAGGAAGAGGTACAGTCGACGTTTTGGGCCGAGACCCTTCGTCAGGATTTTAAGTACAGTTGCGTTTTTATTTATTTGCTTAACAACGAGCTGCCGGTTTGCAGCGATTATCCGCGGCCTGCTCCCAGATGAAGCCCCGGAAGCCAAACCGATCTTCAGGCAGCTCTCGCCTATCGCCCAGGACGGCACTGACATTAACCCCACACCACCCCTTTCACAAGTAATTTCCTGTTCAAGGAGAAAACTACAACCCCAGCCTGTTTCACCTGAGGAGCTCCGCAGAGCGAAGCTGTTCGCTTGACCGCGCCTATCGTCATCCAGCCATTAGCCACCGACGTCATAGAAACAGGGACAAGTCACCTACATTTATATCCGTTGTAAATGCAGGGTTTCTGGTTTCTCATTTCTCATAAACTGAAGCCTATTTGCAAGGTCTAATTACTGAAAAATTAATCTCGTGCATAGTTTGCTTAGTCTGGAATTAAAATAAGTAAGAGTATTTACAGAAATGCAAAGCCACTTGTTATTTGTTTAAATATTACGCTCTTTTTAAGATTTAAATTTATCATCACAATATTGTAGTAGAGTTGAAAGAAAAACCTTGACGGCATTGAATAAAGAAAAGTCAGCTTGCAAAGTATACGCTATCTAGAAATGCCATAGACCAAAGTTCAAAAGTTCAAAGTAAATTTTAATATCAAAGTACATTTATATATCCATGTACAACCCTGAGATTCATTTTCTTGTAGGCATACTCAGCAAATTTATAGAATGGTAACTATAATAGGATCAACGAAAGATCAACTAGAGTGCAGAAGACAACAAACTGCAAATGCAAGTATAGATAAATAGGAATAAATAATGAAAACATGAGATAATGAGATAAAGAATCCTTGAAAATGAGGTAATTGTTTGGGGAAACATTTCAATGATGGGGCATAGGAGTACCCTTTTTTCTCCAAAAAGTTCGATTTTAACTTCATCAGTCCATAGGACTTGTTTCCAAAATGCATCAGGCTTGTTTAGATGCTCCTTCGAACCTTTTGAATAGAACTTTTTGGCCGAGAAAAAAGGGTGCAGAATTTCATGAAAAGAACACCTCTCCAACCGTTAAGCACGGGGTGAATTGATCATGCTTTGGGCTTGTGTTGCAGCCAGTGGCACAGGGAACATTTACTGGTAGAGGGAAGAATTCAATTAAATACCAGCAAATTCTGGAAGCAAGCATCACACCGTCTGTAAAAAAAGCCGAAGATGAAAAGAGGATGGCTTCTACAACAGGATAATGATCCTAAACACACCTCAAAATCCACAATGGACTACCTCAAGAGGCACAAGCTGAAGATTTTTGCCACGGCCCTCACAGTCCCCGACCTAAACATCATCAAAAGTCTGTGGATAGACCTCAAAAGAGCAGTGTATGCAAGACGGCCCAAGAATTTCACAGAACTAGAAGCCTTTTGCAAGGAAGAACGGGCAAAAATCCCCCAAACAAGAATTGAAAAACTCTTAGCTGGCTACAGAAAGCGTTTACAAGCTGTGATACTTGCCAAAGGGAATGTTACTAAGTACTGACCATGCAGAGTGCCCAAACATTTGCTTCGGGCCCTTCTCCTTTTTTGTTATTTTGAAACAGTAAAAGATGGAAATAAAAAAGTTTTCTTGCTTACAATATTAAAGAAATGTGTCATCTTTAACTTTATGCTTTTTGGAAATCAGTTCATCTTTTACTTGCTTAGCTATTCACAGTAACAGAAATTTTGACTGGGGTGCCCAAACTTTTGCATGCCATTGTATATAACTCCCGTCAGGGCTTTTTTTTTACTCTTGCAGTTTATTAACTCTACCTACAAGGATTCTACATCTTCTGATCCTGTCACCTCTAAGGATTTGATTTCATTTTTAACCAACATAGCCACTCCTCCCACTCCACCTACCTGCCTGTCCTTTCGATACAATGTGTATCCTTGGATGTTAAGCTCCCAACTATAATCTTCTTTCAGCCATGACTTAGTGGTGCCCACAACATTGTACCTACCAATTTCTAACTGTGCTACAAGGTTATCTACCTTTTCTGTATACATTCAAATATAATGTCGTCAGTCCTGTATTCATCAGTTTCTGATTTTGGCTCTGTTATACTTTATCTCATCCCAGACTGCAATTTTGCCCTATCATCTGCCTATTCTTCTTGACGGTCTCACTACACAGTGCCTCTGCTTGTAAACTGACTACCCCATCCTCAGTCCTATCACTCCAGTTCCCATCCTCTAGTCAAATGATCTTAAACCCTCCCCAACAGCTGTAGCAAACCTGCCCACAAGAATACTGGTCCCACGGGATCAGGTGTAACCTGTCCTTTTTGTACAGGTCATACCTTTCCTGGAAGAGATTCCAATGATCCAGAAATCTAAAACCCTGCTCCCTGCACTAATTCTTCAGCCACATCATCCTATCCTTACCCTCACTGGCACATGGCACAAGCTGCGATCCAGATTACTATCCTGGAGCTCCTGCATTTCAGCTTCAATCTAACTCCATATGTTCCCTCTTCAGGACCTCCTCCCTTTTCTTAATTATTGCATTGGTACCAATATGCATGACTTCCTGTTGACTTCCCTTTAGAATGACATGGACCCAATTCAAGACATCCTTGACCCTGGCAATGTACCATCTAATTGTCCATAGGACAAAGGAGCAGAAGTCAGCCATTCGGCCCATCAAGTCTGCTCCACCATTTCATCATGAGCTGATCCATTCTCCCATTTAGTCCCACTCCCCCACCTGCTCAATTAATTCCCTTTTAAGCCCCAAAAAGAAAAACTTACACTCCATCCAGAAATTAAAAAATCAGAATGAACCTCGGGAATTGCAACAATGGACCAGGAGATTCTCTAGAGTATTGTTTTTTCCTTATTAATACTTAACCCTTTTTTAATATATAAAAGCTATATATTGAAATATTTGCAGTGAACCCAGTGACTAGAAAGGGACTAAAGAAACCAGGGCCAAGGAAAGCCAGATTCCTATTATTCTGGCATACCAGTAATTTGGTAAGTGGAGAATCAGTTTTATTGTATACTGGTCAGACAGCATCTGTGGATAAGAGTATTACTTAATAAGGCAGCTAGAAACTGCACAAGTTGCATAATTCTACAATTCGAGACTTTTAAATTTATCCAGTCTGGTGAAAAGGCATAACTGAAAAGTTACTTTGTTCTTTCTACCTTGAAGCTTCCTGACTTGAAGTCAATTCCAATATCTGCAGTTCTTTTAAGAACATATCCATACACACCAGAATTAAATATAAGGGCAAAATAACTAAAGTTGTTTGCCCATTATTCCACTGGCACCACTCCTGGAGCTAGAGATGCACTAGCAAAAACCCTTCATCCGTACAGCCTCAGATCTACTATTTTTATCATTGGCTTCAATTTTTTTAAACACCTAAATAATTGTTTAAAATCACTTCAAACATTTGAACTGGTGTAATTGCTTGTCAAGTAATTGACACTGAATTGGGAAGACTCTGCACTGTGCTTACACCAGTTTCTAGGTCAAGAGTGGCTATAGGGAAAAACGGACAAGCTATTTTAGGGTCTTGTTCTTGCAGATGCATGTTTTTCCAACCCACCTCCAAATCTTTAATAGCTCCTAAACTATCCTGACCAAGTACAGGAATCTCAGTTGTTTTTCTTCACACAAAAGGTTATGTCCATACTTAGTTAGTTTCTAACATTCAGCAGGTTACTTCTCATATAGAAAATCCTTGCATCTTACACTTGGAAGTTTTTCTTTTTGTATATTGTTACTTCATCAATGTGATGGCCAAGACACATTTGCTGTAACAGGCAGGAATTTAATTTTGAATAAAAATGCTTTATATTCAACTGCTGTTAAATTACATGGCATATCAAAGTTGAGACTGAGTGAATAGACAATGTAAAAGGCCTCAGTAATCAGAACTTCTTATCTATAGTCCAAACATTTCAACACGATTTACAAAAAATCAGCTTGAGATCAGCCAAAACACTAATAAGTCACTGAGGATGCATTATTACGTGCAGTTGAGTTTAAAGCACTTCTCTACCAGAAAGAGACAAGATAATATCAGATGCAATGCTCAAAGTTCAAGCAGCATTCTAAATTAATGCTGCTGCAAATTTAACTTGCACAAGGGTTCCAGTTAAAACAAAGCCAACTCGCTAACGTTTCATTGCAATTGCTCAAAAAAAAAACACAACTAAACATGGAAGATATTTTGGACAATGCTTTTAATTGTCACAAACAATATTGCATATTGAAGTGCCCAGAGTTAGGGCAAGAATTGTGCAAATGGCCACTTAAGAATTGTTGGAAGATCTTTTTCAGCATGTTAGTCAGAGCCTTGGATCTGGCTATCTTGCTTGCTACTGTCACCGTTTTCTTGGTGCATTTTTCGTTTTTTCTCTTCTGCTTTGCCTTCTTTGAATATATGCTTCCTATAAAATTGCAGCTCTTTGATGCTCTCACGGATGTCATCCAAAGCTCTAAAGAGATTAAATCAGTCTTAGTTCATGCAGTAAAATAGCACATTTTAGGTGAGTTTTCTTGAAGGCAAAGTACAATTTTCAAGCTACAATCCCAAAAGATCATAAGACATAGAAGCAGGCTCAATGGGCTAATTCTGCTCCGCCATTCTATCGTGGCTGATTTATCATCTGTCTCAACCCCATTCTCCTGCCTTCCCTTCATCAATCAAGAACCCATCAACCTCCACCTTAAATATACCTAATGAACTGGCCTGCACAGCTGTTTGTGGCAATGAATTCCTCAGATGCACTACCCTCTGGCTAAAGAAATTTTTCCTCATCTCTGTTCTAGATGGACGTCCCTCAATTCTGAGGTTTGCCTCTGGTCCTTGACTACCCCACTATAGAAACCATACTCTCCACATCCACTATTCTAGATCTTTCAATATTCAATAGGTTTCAATGAGATCCTCTCTCATTCTTTTAAACTCCAGCGAGTACAGGCCCAGAGCTATCAAATGCTTACCATTTCATTCCTGGGATCATTCTCATGAACCTCCCCTGGACCCTCTCCAACACACCTTTTCTTAGATAAAGGGCCCAAAACTGCTCACAATACTCCAAGTGTAGTCAGACTAAATCAAGACCCAGGCTAATTGCACAAAACTGTTACTTTCAACTTTGGCTTTTTAAAAACTACATGTAGCATTTTGGCATTAACGTTACAAAGCTATATTTAAGGGCTGGCAACAGACAGCAAAGTTGCTGGTGAACGCAGCAAGCCAGGCAGCATCTCTAGGAAGAGGTACAGTCCACGTTTCAGGCCGAGACCCTTCGTCAGGACTAACTGAAGGAAGAGTTAGTAAAAGATTTGAAAGTGGGAGGGGAGGGGGGAGATCCAAAATGATAGGAGAAGACAGGAGGGGGAGAGATGGAGCCAAGAGCTGGACAGGTGATTGGCAAAAGGGATATGAGAGGATCATGGGACGGGAGGCCCAGGGAGAAAGGGGGGGGGGGGAGCCCAGAGGATGGGCAAGGAGTATAGTGAGAGGGACAGAGGGAGAAAAAGGAGAGAGAGAGAAAAATAATATATATATATATATATATATATATATATATAAAATTAATAAATAACGGATGGGGTACAAGGGGGAGGTGGGGCAGTAACGAAGTTAGAGAAGTCAATGTTCATGCCATCAGGTTGGACGCTACCCAGATGGAATATAAGGTGTTGTTCCTCCAACCTGAGTGTGGATTCATCTTTACAGTAGAGGAGGCCGTGGATAGACATATCAGAATGGGAATGGGACGTGGAATTAAAATGTGTGGCCACTGGGAGATCCTGCTTTCTCTGGCGGACAGAGCGTAGGTGTTCAGCGAAATGATCTCCCAGTCTGTGTCGGGTCTCACCAATATATAGAAGGCCACATTGGGACCACTGGACGCAGTACATCACCCCAGCTGACTCACAGGTGAAGTGTTGTCTCACTTGGAAGGACTGTCTGGGGCCCTGAATGGTGGTAAGGGAGGAAGTGTAAGGGTGTGTGTAGCACTTGTTCCGCTTACAAGGATAAGTGCCAGGAGGGAGATCGGTGGGGAGGGATGGGGGAGGGAAATGAATGGACAAAGGAGTCGCGTGGGGAACGATCCCTGCGGAAAGCCGGGGGGTGGGGGGAGGGAAAGATGTGCTTAGTGGTCACTACATTTAAAGGGTGGCATTGTTTTCCTTCCTTCTTTTGCTCCATTCATTTAAAATCATTTCTGCACACAGTCTAGCATTGTTAATCTTGATTTCAACTCTCCAATACTTAATTCCCCAAAAATACATTTTCATATGACTCACCTGCCTTTCTGAAAAATAAAGCACTATAGGATATTACAAGTACACCAAGATTTATTCTAAAATAAAAGTGCATTAGAATAGCAGGATGGGCTTTCCCAAACTCCCTGACCTGTATACCATTTCAAAATAAAGTGGGGGGGGGGGAAGTAAATCACCGCTTATTCAAATAGTCCAGAAATGTTTTGATTTTATCTGAATCAGTTAAAAAGGCAATATTCACAAATAAGCTTGCCCCAGTTAATTATTCCTCCAGATTACGAAACAGGCATTACTCACCTATGTGACGCTTTCTTCTTTGGTGCATCTTCATACTTGTCTGGGTACCAACGTCTAAATACAAGAAAAACACAACTCAGTTTTACCTCAAAAGCAAGACTTCAATTGATTAAACAGAGAAAAAAAATGTTCTTAAAAAGGGAAAAGCTGTTATTGAATAATGCTAGAAATAGAGAAATTTAATGTCAAAAAGATATTAATTGCAGGAAATACAGAAGTCCTGACCAATACTACACTTGTGTAGATGGGAAATTACACAATTTTTGTAATTTAAAGAAATGAGGAAATCAGACTGGTAATTCAACATCTATTACAAAGATTATTGACCATTTAGAGCAGCTCAAGCTTATTGAAAAGCCAACATACAGGAGACTGAGGTCCTTTAACATCTGCCGGACGATGCTGAGGATGTTCTACGAGTCTGTGGAGGCCAGTGCTATCATGTTCGCTGTTGTGTGCTGGGGCAGCAGGCTGAGGGTAGCAGACACCAACAGAATCAACAAACTTATTCGTAAGGCCAGTGATGTTGTGGGGATGGAACTGGACTCTCTCATGGTGGTGTCTGAAAAGAGGATGCTGTCTAAGTTGAATGCCATCTTGGACAATGTCTCCCATCCACTACATAATGTACTGGGTGGGCACAGGAGTACATTCAGCCAGAGACTCATTCCACCGAGATGCAACACAGAGCGTCGTAGGAAGTCATTCCTGCCTGTGGCCATCAAACTTTACAACTCTTCCCTTGGAGGGTCAGACACCCTGAGCCAATAGGCTGGTCCTGGACTTATTTCATAATTTCCTGGCATAATTTACATATTACTATTTAACTATTTATGGTTCTATTACTATTTAGTATTTATGGTGCAACTGTAACAAAACCCAATTTCCCCCTGGGATCAATAAAGTATGACTATGACTATTAATGACAGGCTGTGTTAAAGTAATTTGAATTTTATGAGGAAGTAACTAAAGTTCCAGATTAAGGATTAATCAAGACTAATTAATTAGTACAGTCTTTCAGATTCTGATCCCATTCCATCTAAGAGATTTTAGCTGTAATTAACAATAGTTAAAGCATTAAGGGAAGAAAAAATATAGACCTGGTTCAAAGGCATACTCACTAAGTGAAAGGCAGACAACTATTCATGCTCCAACAAGAGGAGCTTGGGCCTTAAATCTCCACTAAAATTAGTGATGGGTTATAATTGGTACATGTTCAAATTTACCAATGGCACAAAACTTGGTCCAAGAAATCTAGGACTGTTTAGAATATGTTGTAGAAGAGTGGACCTCTTACAAAAATAAAGATTTCACTAGCTCACATGAATGTAGCAAGGCAGGTAGATGGAACTAAGGTATACAAACTTTGGCCTATTGAAGAGGAATAGGTTCAAGGGGCCAAAAAGTCTACTCCCATACAAGAAACATGCATTTGTCATGTGTCACATAAAGAGCATTTACAAATTTTCCATTGGTAACTGTCTATTGTAGCTGCAACCTGAATGCTCTTAGTAACTTGTGTGCTACATTTGAACAACACATCAAGGGCAGTGATGATTCAATGATAATCACTTGTACGACAATCGAATGTTAGGGTGTACCTTACTTCAAGCGCATAACATGTACAAATAGCTCGTCAATTGATAATATTGGGCTTTGTTACATGATTAAACATTTACCTGCACAGTTCCTTGATGGTGCTAACATCTATTATTCTGTAATGCAAGTGCTTCATGAACTGTGGCATATACTTATCGAGAAACTTCTTATCAGCATGGACTGAATTTCCTGGAAGTCAAGAGACATTGAATTTTGCACAACATTACATTTCATCCCTTGAAAGATATGAACTCATACAAGTACATTTACCATATGTCAACATGCCCTGGCAATTCTTTTGATGGTCTAATGTGTTATTTTAAAAAGTATTTTATCAATTACATTCTTTAAGCAAGGAAGGTCAGCATTTAAGAAACATATCTTCCACACGCATTCAATCATTTTGTAATTACTTATGTCACAACCATTTTGAGTAGACTATATACCTTGCTGCAAAAAGCTATTTCACAAAATATTTATTTTACTACCCAGGTGATTTTTTTGTCCCTTATGGCTTCAAGGGTTCACCTACAACAAAGTTACTTTAAATGAATTAAGTATTGGGCACTGGCAGAATGAGAAAATTTATGCAGTCAGAGAATACTTTAATTAATGAAACATACCTGCAAGAGGACAAAGACCTGGAGGTGTATGCTGCCGTACAAAGGAAAGGAATTCATATTCTGCTTGCTGCAGGCTGATTTTGCTATCCCGCACTGCCTGTGTGAGACCTGACTGTAATGGTTAAAAGCAAAGAAGTGTATACTTACTGTTTCAAAGCCAAAAGCACAAATTCTTGGCAGAGGTCATAATTATTCACACTGTTACAATCAAACCTACAACTAAGGTAACTTCATAGTTCTGCAGCAAATTTTAAGTCAGATTAGTGCATTTTTAAAACTTATACCTTAATTTCTATTTACACCACACCCCACAGACCAGCCAAAAGGCCAAGATTTGCCTGTAATAATAATGATAAAAATGTCAGTGCTTCCAGTTATTTATAAAACAAGTCCAGCAGTTTATGCCATCTGTTCTTCATCTTACACACTTCCTCAGGACAGAGAGCTTGAACCAGAATTATCACTGTGTTGTGAAGTTTGTTAACTTAGCAGCAACAGTTCAATACAATACATGATAATATAGCAAGAAAAATAAACAATTAAATCAGTTATAGTAAGTATATATGGATGTATATTGAATATATTAAAAATTGTGCAAAAACAGAAATAATATGAAGTAGTGTTCATGGGTTCGAAGTCCCTTTAGGAATCAGATGGCTGTTCCTGAGCCGCTGAGAGTGTGCTTTCAGGCTTCCGTATCTCCTTCCTGATGGTAACATTGAGAAGAGGGCACGTCCTGGGCAATGGGGCGGGGGGGGGGGGGTCCTTAATAATGGATGATGCCTTTCTGAGGCACCACTCCTTGAAGATTTAAAGTAGTCTAGGGAAGCTAGTACCCAAGATGGAGCTGACTAATTTTACAACTTTCAGTAGCTTCTGTGCAGTAGCCTGCACACGCACCCCCACCCCCTCCCCATACCAGAGAGTGATGTAGCTTGTCAGAATGCACTCCACAGTACATCTATAGAAGCTTTTGAGTTACTTCCAGGGCACCTTATCTCGATCAGCAGAGCTCAATAGATACCCTGAGAATCACAACTGCTTCCAAGATATGTACATTTAATAAAGATGCCTTGACTTGCTTGTGGAAGGTGGCCATGAGCGATTATTTTTTTTTTAAAAAAGAAAAGAACATTAAAAAGCCAGTGCACATCAGCCAGCACTTGGTCTAGGCAGCAAGGTCTTGGTCCCATGACATGGAGATCCGAGACAATTTGAGACCAGGCTCAGATGCTTATCACCAAATATAATTGGTCTACATTTCTCATTGCCTCAGTAACCAGCATAATCAAAGCCCTTTCCCAACCTCTCTTTCATCAGGCAGAAAATGGAAAGCTTGAAACATGCACCACAAAACTTAAGGACAGCTTCTATCCCACTGTCACAAGGCTCTTGAATGGACCTCTTGTTTACTGAAGATGAACTCTTGACCACACAGATTTATCTCACCTGGGTCCTTGTACCTTACTGTCTACCTGTTTTTCCTTTGTATATATCAAAGCACTTTGTTTTTGGAATGATGTGTATGGATGGCTAACAAAACAAAGTTTTTCACTATCTAGGTACTTGCAACAAAAATGAACCAATACCTGCTTTGACCATAATAAATATTGTCTCCGAGAAGAGCAAATGCAATCCAACAATAGACCAGTGGCCAGAATGACGTGAATTTGAATATCCAATGGCCCACTGGCTTCAAAAGCAAATGCATTTAGGAATGAAAGCTTTCTAACCGACCTGAGTTACTGAATCTGACTATATTTTGTCACAATTTCAGAATCACATCCATTAAAAAAAACACACAATGCAAGCTTAAAAAGTCTACACCCCTTCATGGTTTATTTCTTGTTTTATGTATATTAATCATCCAAGTTACATTTTCCTGATTTAGACCTTCTCAGCGAGGGTTCTTCAATCCGATTCCATATTTAGAACATTTACATGGGTAGTTTGTTATGCAAACAAAAGAAATGGTATAAAGTCACAAAATATTAGAAGGCAGGCCCAACAAATAGTTAAGCAGGCAGCCTGCATATTGCCATTTATTGAACTTTCCTTAAGACTGGGAAAGCTTTATTACAGTTGTTTAGGGGGATTTGAGGCTACGCCTGGAATACTATGTATAGTTTTAGTGCCCTTAGCTGAAAGGATATAGTAACATTGGAGGCAGCCCAAAAGAGATTCACCAGGCTAATTCTTGGGAATGAGAGGGCTGTTCCATCAAAGATGTTAGACTGTTCCGTCAGTATTCTCGGGTTTAGCAAAATGAAGTTTCACCTTGTATGAGGGATGACCTTATATAAGCATATGCATTCAAAGATCCCAAGGGGGCTTGATAAAGTACACATTGGGATGCTTTAAATAGGGGGAAGAGTCCAAAAAAAGGGGGACACAACTGGAATCTGTTATTTAAAACTTTAGGTGCCTGAAAGTGTATTCTGAAAATGTACTGAATCACAATAATATTTTGAGTCTTCCCCCCCCCACACCCAGAAGATGGACAACAAATCAATAGATCTACTAGGTGAAGGTAATATTTGAAAAATTGAAGATGATTTAAGAGTTATGGGGAACTGGTACAGAAAAGGTGTTGAAACCAGCATAGATCAGCCATGATTATACTGGATAGCACAGCAGGCTTGAGTGGCCTACTCCTGCTCTTATTTTGTGTATTGGAAAAGTGATATTAGGTTTGAACATTTGGATTTCTATTGCAAGGTCAAATTCATCAATTTCCATTATCCCACAAAGCATTCAGACAACCACAGTATGTATACAACTAACCATACCATTTATCAAAAGCACTTACATATCGGCTCCAATCTAAGTTGTAGAAATCCAAAACATTTCAGGACATTACAACAAATCCTTCAGGGAGATATCAACAGTTTAAACTTAAGGTACTTGTTTTTTTTCAGAAAAAGGATTTCAATTACTTTTTAAGTTTAATAACTAATCATTAATAGTACTTGATGAACCAAAACAGTAGAATAATTATAGCAACTAGAGTTTGGTATTAAATGCAGACCACACATAACTGTTAACTGTGCAGAACTGCCAACATAAACACATTAGTAGCCAATACTGTACCTTTCCATGGTGCTGTGCACACCATTCTGACATGCCATCCAACAGCTCATTTGGTTGGTTAACAATCAAGTGTGGACCCTGAGAAGAAATAGAGATTCATACGCAAGTTTAACAGAAATAAATTTCAATAACATTTAACAATAGGTGAATCTTTTCAAAAATTGAAGGTCCCTTACCTCAGCTAATATATTCAATTCTGCATCAGTTATAATGCAAGCCATTTCTATGATCTTATCTTTTTCTATATCCAATCCAGTCATCTGTTTAGAAAGAAGAAAAATATCAGACCATAGTGTAACTTTAGATTAGACTGACAGTATAAGCACAATCCTACAACACACTAACCTTTGAAAGTATAAAGCTCCTTCGATAGCATAGAATAATTATTTGGTTTGTTTTATCATTTTCTTAAAAAACACATGCAATAGGGAAAAAAAATCCGTGGAATTTTTGGTCCTGCTGAAGGGTCTCAGCCCAAAACATCAACTATGTTCTTTTTCCATAGACCCTGCCTGGCCTGCAGAATTCCTCCAGCATTTTGTGTGTGTTATATAGCTTTTGATTTCTCCCCCCCCTCCCCCCCCCACAAACCCACACCAAATTTCAAACATTAGTGCTTTGGCTATTAACATTCCTTGCAGCATTAAATACACATGGATGAAATTAGGCATAAAATGCACAAAGTGAAATTATTATTCAATTATACAACACCCAGCACACACATTGGATAGAGATCATTTTCAAATTTCATTAGTTTCCTTTTTATGTATATCACTAACTTGGCCAGGTACCAGGACCATGAGTTTTAGCTCTCTTTTAATTCAATATCATATTCCAACTGTTCACATCATCTGTGCATATCCATTCGCCACCTACTTCAAATCAACAAACTCACCAGCAGTGGTAATAACTCTCCCTTGGCACATTACATATGCAGGAACACCAAACATAACAATCTTCCTAACTTTAATTCCTGTTGAATTGAACCCATGTGTCAACATATTTAAAACACGTCAGTAATTAAATTATAATTTGACTGCTGTGACAAGGGGAAACCAAATAATTTCACACAATATTTTGCTTCATTATTTACTTGCTTCTGTAAAAAAGTTAACTTCCGAGAAATTAAACAAAAATACAAGTAAAAACAAGGCAGGCAAATAAATACATTTTTATCGGAATCTGACCCATTTAAAGCACAGGATAATTCATGAAAAGCAACATTAATGTAACTACTAGAGAGCTCCTTTATTTTTGTTTGCAAATTATGAAACAAGTGAATAGACGACACTTTCCGTTCTCTAGATTCCTTAATAGGGGAATGATTGACAACTAAAGAATTGTTCGTACAGCAAGACAAATTACCTCTAAATCTACCCAGACCATTCTCTTTGCCATATCTTGTGCTTCCACAGTGGTGAGACGCCGAGGCATCAGCAAAGCTGCAGGACTCGAAGTGAATACGGGCTGCCGAGAAGCCAGAAACGGGCGGCCGACAGAAGGCGTAAAGCTACCGAACAAGCAATTAGCAAAATGACTACCCCTCCAAGACCAGAGCACAGCCACAGTGCACAGAGACTCCACTTTAAGGCCAACCCTGAAACCACGCAGCATCAACATGAGCCTGACCGCAAAGTCGCCAATCGGTTCCCGCGCGCCTATCAGCAGGCCCCAACCACTGTCGCAAAGCGCATCATAAAATCTGATGGCTTTACGATATTAGCCCACTGGTGGGGCTGTGACTGAATTTCTGTTACAGTGCAAATTAAAACAACGCGGACAGTTTGTCGTCAGCACGTTTTTTAAAATTATGTATGCTGTTTAACGTCCATATCATTAAATTAAATTAATTAAATTAAATTAAGCTAATATGGCTGGTGGGTTGTCTCTCGTCTGTTGCACGGTGTTGCTGCCGTCTCATTCATTCGCGTTAGCTATGAAGTCTCTCTGCGTGCAGAGTAATCACAGGCCCGTCCATTCAACTGGGGCAAGTCCTAGACTTGACGTGCCTGTACTATCCACCATACACTGGCTGACCGAGATGGGCGGTTGTCTCCGTCAGTTTGATTCCCGCACTGGAATTAGCCGTTCCTCAAATCACACGGTCACATCAGAGAATCGTCTATCAGATCCGAGAAGAACCGAGACTCGTTGATTTAAAGCGGATTCTCGATCAGCCGATTTGGAGGTCCACTGCAAGGTAATTTTAAAAACACACTTTGCTTTACCTTAATATTTTAATGATTATCTACAAATGATTTCACGACATATGTCGATGATATTAAATCTGATTCTGATTAGTTTATTTTCATATACAGCCCGGTGTATTAAAATTCCTTGTTCGTGTGAAGCTTACAGAGTAAAGAGACTACTTGGTAAAAATGCATGCAGCATCGAGCGCAAAAGAACAGAAAGGTGCATTTTGAAGTAGTGCTAAAAGAAATGCTAAAGCGACAATAACGGAATAATCGAGAGAGGTAGAATTGAGAACGTGGCAGCACCACCGGTAAGGGGATGTGAAAGGTCAATTACTCTTTTTCACTATTAACGTTTCCATGGTGTTCATTTTGTGTGTTTAAATAAAAATGTTCTGAAACTGAAAATTCACAACAGGCAAAACAGAGAGGCAAAATGTACTCCTCAAGCTTTGCCCATTGTCAGGTATTCAGTTCATGGGCCAGGACTTTTGTACCGCATTGTTCTGTACCTCAGACCATGTCCCTCCCACCTCAAGGACGTGGGGATATAGTGATATCACCAATGAAATATCCGCCCAGTTAAGTGTGGACGTCCAGCGATTTATAGTGGTGATTCTGGGTGGTGGAAAAATGTTTGAGGTTTTCTGATTTTTTTAATGCCATTCAACCCATTAAATCTGTGAAGACTCAAGAGATTGCAGGTGATGGAATCTGGAGCAACAATCATGTAGAACGAGAGTCGAGTCCATGTTGACTTTCTGATCAATACCAGTAATCCCATTTCTGTCAGACTTATTCCCTGCCACACTTATGTTAAAACCCCTAATCCTATTTTCATGTCTTTAAATTTTCTGTCAAGCTTTGCAGATAATGAGTATGCTTAGCTCTGGTTGAGACAACTTTGGTTGCCAACTGATGCTTTTTTCAACAATTGAACCTCGATATTGCGGACTAAAAGGTTCAAAGGTTCACTTTATTGTTGAAGTGTGCCTGTATAATACAACTCTGATATTTGTCTACTTCAGATAGCCATTAAATATAGAAAGACCATGGGTGTCGATGAAAGAAAAGACATCTACTCCACCCCCCCCAACAACCGGTATGAAAAAGAAAGAAAGAAAACTCGCAGACCACAAAATACCTCCCTTCGCTTGCGGCAAAAAACAGGCACAATAACAATCAACAACCCCTTACAGGTAATAATCCCCAACCCCCTCACTCGCAGAAAAGAACGGCGACAGTAGCACCAAATCCCCAACCCCCCCCCAGCACATACAAAATAGTAACCGATCACCCACCTGCCAATCATCCACAAGAAGGAAAACACTAAAAAATTATAGGAAATTGTAGGAAACAGTCCAATAATCACATAAATCTCAGAATATGGGAAATGTCTTTTTGTCTGCATACGAGGAGAGCAGCCACGTGAACTCAGTCCTTCCATAAAGAGTGACCGCTAACCCGGGTGCAAGTGCCACCAATCTGGCTGCTGACTGTCTCTGTTGGGAGTCATCACTGACCTGCTCCAGACTCTTTGACCAGGGATGAGATGTAGGCTCGTCACTCTTGGCATTTAACCTGTTGGAGTTCAAAAGTAATAGATGAGGCTTAGTTTCTTCTTACTAACTAATTCACTGATAACATGTGCATTATCTCTTTGCTGATATATTTTAATTAAGTTATTGGACTGAGAGTCAAACCAAAGCCTTTCTTGTCTTCCTGGTTCTCTACAGTGTTGGTATTATTTGATGAGTTGCATTGGGAGCAAACTACAAAGTATGAATATGTTTCCAATAACAGAAGTTTATTGCTTAAATCCAGGTGTTCAGTTTGGGTAGATTAATATTGTTGGATTGACAAAATGACTGAAATCTGTTACTGTGCCACTTCTGATATGAAATCATTCTTCTGTCTAGAAAGACTCATTTAATGGGTAGCTATTTTGGCGCTGTAGATCTAGAAGATTCATCACAACCACAACCCTCACCACCATTGAGGACATCTTCAAGAGGCAGTACCTTAAGAAGGTACAGGGTTTCACTATAAAGACCCTCAGCATCCAGGACATGCCCTCTTCTCATTACTACCGTCGGGGAAGAGGTACAGGAGCTTGAAGACCCTCACTCAACAATTCAGAAACAGTTTCTTCCACTTCGCCATCAGATTTCAGAATGGTGCGGGAACATGACAGTTTTTTTTGCACGATTTATTTTGTACTTTATAGTAGTTTTGATTTTGCGATTTACAGCTGCAGCAAAACAACAAATTTCACATCATAGAAGACAGTGATAATAAACTGGATGCTGAAGGTCAATACATAGGGGCAGCAGGACATGAGATTATGATATCATGGATTATGTATAGCTCCAATATTGTATTCTGGCTTCCTTGATCTAAGAAACACTATGCCATTTTCTGTTCCAATTTATTTATAAAAGGATTATTTTTAATATTTATATTCCATGTGTTGCTTATCTTTGTATCAGCAAACTTGAATGTGGATAATTTTTAAAAATTGTTTTATCTTAATGTTATCTTGCCACACAAAGTTGTTCATGAACAATAAAAGAGATTTGAGAGCACAATACAGGCTGCTATGGGATGTCGCCAGTAATAGCCTGTTAATTAGAGTACTTGCATGTTATCCCCTATTTAGGTCTTCAGCTCAGTCATCATTAGTTTGGCTTCAATTCCATGAGCTTCAGTTTTCACTAATTGTGTCTTTAAGATGAGCTCTATTGACTGGAAGTCCATACAAGTAGATGTTCCTCTATCTACTATTTACAGTTCTCTTTTTCTAAATTTTAAAATAAAAGCTTCTTTGGTTCAGTAAACATGACTTGTCTTTTATACATGGATGCTGGCTGTTCGATCAGCTTAAAAAAAAATCAGTGCCCTCAACGTCTTCTATGCCTGCTTTGAAGATAACTACAGCTGTGAAGATCCCTGCTGCACCCGATGACCCTATGATCTCTGTCTCAGAGGCTGATGTTAGGCTATCTTTAAAGAGACTGAGAGTGGACCCTCGCAAGGCGGACGGTCCTAATGGAGTACTTGGTAAGGCTCTGAAAACCTGTGCCAACCAAATGGCAGGAGTATTCAAGGACATTTTCAACCTATCACTGCTACGGACGGAAGTTCCCACTTGCTTCAAAAAAGGCAACAATTTTACCGGTGCCTAGGAAGAACAATGTGAGCTGCCTTAATGACTGGTAGCACTCACATCTACAGTGATGAAATGCTTTGAGAGGTTGGTCATGACTAGACTGAACTCCTGCCTCAGCAAGGACCTGAACCCATTGCAATTTGCCTATTGCCACAATAGGTCAATGGCAGATGCAATCTCAATGGCTCTCCACACGGCTTTAGACCACCTGGACAACACCAACACCTATGTCAGGGTGCTGTTCATTGACTACAGCTCAGCATTTAATGCCATCATTCCCACAATCCTGATTGAGAAGTTGCAGAACCTGGGCCTCTGTACCTCCCTCTGCAATTGGATCCTCGACTTCCTAACCGAATGACCATAATCTGTGTGGATTGGTGATAATATCTCCTTCTCACTGACGATCAACACTGGTGCACCTCAGGTGTGTGTGCTTAGCCCACTGCTCTACTCTTTCTACAGGTGTCCCCCGCTTTTCGAGTGTTCGCTTTACGTAACCTCACTGTTACGAAAGGCCTACATTAGTTCCCTGTTTTCGCTAACAGAAGGTGTTTTCATTGTTATGAAAAAAACCAGCGCGCGCCCTGAGCAGCCGCTCTCCCCCGGATTTGGAACTGCATTCTTGCCGGCATTGCTTAAACACGAGCCTCTGAGCAGCCGTTAGTAAGATGAGTTCTATGGTGTTGGAAAAGCCTGAAAGAGCTCGTAAGAGTGTTACACTTAGCGTAAAACTAGACAATTAGGTGCCGCCCAGCACGTAATTGTCAGCCCAGATCAGAGGCGATGCAATCGGCACTGATCTGGGCTGACAATTACGCGCTGGGTGGCACCTAATTAATTAGCATGTTTATTTCAGTTTTTTTCTTAAAGATGTGCTGGGTGCCTCCCGGCTACCGCTGCATGCTTCGCGGATCGGTATTGGTCGGCGGCCTGGAGGGTGGAGGCCACTGCACCACCCAAACTCCAACGACTTAGCCTAACACACCATCAGTGTGCTCGGCGCTGTCCCAATTACGGTAAGTGATATACACTGTACATATATTATTTCTACTTTATATCGGCTGTGTATTTTTACGTGTTATTTGGTATGATTTGGCAGCTTCATAGCTTAAAGGTTACTGGAGAGTGCTTGCGCCGTGTTTCTGCGGAGAGCGCTTGCGTGAGATTTTCGCTACGGAGAATAGTTCAGGCAATGATTGTGATAAAGTATTTTTACTCTATATAGACTGTGTATTTATCATAACATTACTGCTTTTACTATATGTTACTGTTATTTTAGGTTTTATATGTTATTTGGCATGATTTGGTAGGTTATTTTTGGGTCTGTGAATGCTCACAAAATTTTCCCATATAAATAAATGGTAATTGCTTCTTCGCTTTACGACATTCCGGCTTACGAACCGTTTCATAGGAATGCTCTACCTTAGGATGGTGGGGGAAACCTGTATACCCATGACTGTGTGGCTAGGTACAGCTCAAATACCATCTAAAAATTTGCTGATGATACAGCCATTGTTGGTAGAATCTCAGGTGGTGACGAGAGGGCGTACAGGAGCGAGATATGCCAACTAGTGGAGAGGTTTCGCAGCAACAACCTGGCACGACGTCAGTAAGACGAAAGAGCTCACTGTGAACATCAGGAAGGGTAAGACGAAGGAACACATACCAATCCTCATAGAGGGATCAGAAGTGCAGAGAGTGAGCAGTTTCAAGTTCCTGGGTGTCAAGATCTGAGGATCTAACCTGTTCTCAACATATCAATGCACTTATAAAGAAAGTAAGATAGCAATTATACTTCATTAGGAGTTTGAAGTATTTGGTATGTCAATAAATACACTCAAAACCTTCTATAGATGTACCATGAAGAGCATTCTGACAGGCTGCATCACTCTGGTATGGAGGGGCTACTGCACAGGACCGAAAGAAGCTGTAGATGATTGTAAATTTAGTCAGCTCCATCTTGGGTACTAGCCTACAAAGTACCCAGGACATCTTCAAGGAGCAGGGTCTCAGAAAGGAAGCGTCCGTTATTAAGGACCTCCAGCACCCAGGGCATGCCCTTTTCTCACTGTTACCATCAGGTAGGAGGTACAGAAGTCTGAAGGCACACACTCAGCGTTTCAGGAATTGCTTCTTTCCCTCTGCCATCCGATTCTTAAATGGATATTGACCCCTTGGACACTACCTCATTTTTTAAAATATACAGTATTTCTGTTTTTTGCACATTTTAAAATCTATTCAATATACATATTTTGTGCAGATCACAAACACCATCTCCACCTTGCTGATGATCAACACTGGCGCTACTCTCTCTACACCCATGGACAGTGTGGCTAGGTATTTCACAAATGCCATCTATAACTTTCCTTATGATGCAACTAGTGTTGGTAGAATCTCAGATGGTGATAAGAGGGCATACAGGAGTGAGATCTACTAGCTAATTAAATGATGTCATAGCAACAACCTTGCACTCAACATCAGTAAGACAAAAGAACTGATTGTGGACTTCAGAAAGGGCAAGAGAAGGGAACACACACACGCCAGTCCTTGGAGGGATCAGAAGTGGAAAGAGTGAGAAATTTCAGGTTCCTAGATGTCAATATCTCTGGGGGTCTAACCTGGACCCAACGTATTCTGTTAACAGTATCAAAGAACCAAAAGCCTTCCTTTAACAAGGCCAAAGTTTTTGTGGTGGTCATTACTTTGGCTCGTTGTCTGATCCCTCCTTCTTTATACTGACTATTGCCCTCTGCACTCTGTCCTGATGAAAGGTCTTAACCTGAAACCTTTGCTCCCTTAGATGCTGTTTGATCTGCCTATTCCCTCCAGCAGTTTTTCTTTTGCTCCAGATTCCTCCATCTACAGTATCTTGTGTCTCTAGCAAACATGACTCTGATACACAGACTTCCAATTGCAGAAACACCCATCAACCATTATCCTCTGCCTTTTATCTGTGAGTACTGGTGGTTATTTTTTAAATGTACAATTATATTTAATGGAATAGTTTTCAATAAATGCAAATGCATAATTTTGTGGATGTTAGGTATCTATACCAATCAAAACCAAAACCAAAGAGCTGATTAACACGCAAAATGCTGGAGGAACTCGGCAGGCCAGGCAGGCAACTTTTTGGGCCGAATCCCTTCATCAGGATGAGCTAATTATCGGCTACAGGAGGGAGAAGCCAGAGGTCCATGAGCAATCCTCATTAGGATATCATAGGTTGGAGAGGGTCAGAAGCTTTAAATCCCTTGGTGTTAGCATATCAGATGACCTGTCTTGGGACCAGGATATAAGGGTTTTCACAAAGAAGGCACAACAGTGCCTTTATTTTCTTTGAAGTTTGCATAAATTTGGCTGTCGCCAAAAACTTTGACAAACTTCTATAGATACACAGTGGAGAATATCCTAACTGGTTGCAGGAAAACACCAATACCCAGGTACAGAAAGACTACAGAAAGTTGTGGATATAGCCCAGTCCATCACAGGAAAAGTCCTCCCCACCATTGAGCACATTTTTGTGGAGTGCTGCGTGAGAAAGCAGCATCCATCATCAAAGATCACTACTATGCAGGCTTGCTGCTACCATCAGACAAGTCTTGGGTCCCACATTACCAGCTTTAGGAACAGTTAATACCCTACAACCATCAGGCTCCTGAACTGGTGTGGATAACTACTCACCACAACTCTGCATTGATTCGATGACCTCCTGGACTCTTAGTATTATTTATTTTATTTGCAGTTTCTCCTCTTTTGCACATTGGTTATCAGTCTTTGTTTGTGTATAGTTGTTAGTAAATTATTTTATATTTTATTTTTTCTGTAAATGCCTACAGGAAAATGAATTTCACATATATACTTTGATAATTTGAACTAAAATGTCAGAAAATGTTGGAATCAAAGTCGAGCAGTTTCGTGCGGAGGGATGCATGGTTTGAAGTGCTAGTCTCCTGAAATACTAACTGTTTTTCTCTCTACAGATAGTCTAATTTGCATGTATAGTTCCAACATTTACTGTTCTTTTTCAAAGCATTTTAAACAGTTAGTTTATATTTATGTATATTATATAAAATACAATACTTCTATTCCATATCAGTTTCTAAATATTGTTAAAGGTACCGTCAAAATTTTGTGATGTAGATCCTTGATAACTATATTTTCAAAAGTCACAAACAGGAGAAATTCTATAACACAAACACGAGGAAATCTGCAGATGCTGGAATTTCAAGCAACACACATAAAAGTTGCTGGTGAACGCAGCAGGGCAGGCAGCATCTCTAGGAAGAGGTACAGTGGACGTTTCGGACCGAGACCCTTCCTCAGGACTAACTGAAAGAAGAGCTAGTAAGAGATTTGAAAGTGGGAGATTTGAAATGTCGACTGTACCTCTTCCTAGAGATGCTGCCTGGCCTGCTGCGTTCACCAGCAACTTTTATGTGTGTTAAGAGAAATTCTACAGATGCTGGAAATCCACTTAACACACACAAAATGCTGGGGTAACTCCCTGCCAGGCAGCATCTATGGGAAAGAGTAAACAGTCGACGTTTCGGGCTGAGATCCTTCGCCGATGCTGCCTGGCCAGTTGCGTTACCCCAGCATTTCGTGAGTCTGTTGCTCATGTTTAAAAGGTACAAAGTTTGTGGTCTGAAATCGAGGTTAATGGGGCGGAAGTGTGCGTGGGTGACGACATCAGCGGGGCGGAAGGGGTAAGGAGCCGTTTTGAAAGAGGCGCCTTAATCGGACGGAGTTTAGTTACCGGACGGACGTTGGATTGTAGGAGCCATGGGCGTATCGGATGATGCTAACAGGACGCTGTTCATTGGGAACTTGGACGCGAAAGTAACGGAGGAGCTTCTGTTCGAACTGTTCCTCCAGGTGAGTGAGTGAGGGAGGGAGGGAGGATTGTGGGGGGTGGTGGCGGCCTGTCGAGGCCTGTAGCTTCTCGGGCGCGCGCTTGGGTCATTCGGCCGCGTCGTCTGTTCTCCCGGGGCTCTGATACCTAGGGACGGTCTGACTGACTGCATCTTGAGGTGTAATTTTTTCCTCACCCCTGTCTTAACTACACTATTCAAAGTATCTACCTTTACCTTGTGCTGCGGCCGACTTGCCTGGTGCTTAGTTTAAATTGTAACGAAACTCTCGTAAAAGTTCCCATATAATCAGCATCCTGGTAGAGTTATTGCCCTGCTAGCGGGTTTTGGTTTATTCGCACTACAAGAGTTCTAAGGCAGACTTTATTCTCTGTAACTGTATTTGCACAGATTTCAGCCACGCGGTTTATTTCAAACCCCATTTTAATCCGTCCGCTTCTGTTGAAGTGCAGTTCCGCCCCCGCAGGCGTTTTTTGAACGATCATGTTGAGAATGTACTACTCAGATTAGTTTCTCTTTCCCAGGCCGGTCCGCTTGTGACAGTAAAAATCCCCAAAGATAAGGACGGGAAGTCAAAGCAGTTCGCATTCGTGCATTTTAAACACGAGGAGTCAGTCCATTACGGAAAGGATTTGCTGAATGGAATCCCGCTATTTGGCAGGGCTATCAAAATCCAGTTCAGATCAGGTAAACGTCAACTTAATAAATGAATCAAAGTATTTGCTTGGCGCTGGACATGCTCAGTAAACAGTTAAAGTGGTCAACAGTGCTGCGAGAGGTAAAAGTGCATTTTTAAAGTTTTGGAACTTAATTAGCAAAATTACAGGTTTTAAGTAGGTACACAAAATCAAATGGAATTGGACAAAGAGATTGTTTGGAAAGGTAACAGTAATGCCTGAGACTGGTAATTTTTTGAATGATTGAAAAGGGGCAGGAAATGTAACTGGGAATAAATGTTGGATTCTTTGTGATTCAGGGGAAAAGTTATCTGAGCCTGGAAGGCTGCAAGTCTCTAATGTTGAGTGGCTGTTCATTGAATGTTGTATTCTGCTTTGTTGAAGCATTGTGGAAACTGCAATGTAGATCATGATCCATTGCATGCAGCTACTGATGGAGGGATGCCTCCAGGAGGAAGGGGGAATGTAAGCAGAGCACACCTCAGATTTCCCCATATTTTCACATTTAAGTCTGGAGCTTGATCTTTCTAAGATTCTAGTTGTTCAAAGCGGGAAAGGTAATTTACTTCTTGCACTCCCTTTTGTGCTGTGGCATCATCTACATAATGTTATCAAGAAGTACTTTGCAAACTACCTTTTAATCTTATTACTGTCAACTGGTCTGGTTTTAAAGGTGAAACAGATTGTACTTGTATGATAATAGAAGTATTTTTAAATATAGAGTGCTTGTGTCACTTCAAGTTGCAATACAAAAGATTTTCAAAGCAAGTCACTGGTGCCCCTCTTTGCACCATCTTGTAGAGTGCTGGTTAATTAGAATATAAATGGGTAAAATTGGTTTATTGGGGGCATGTACTGAAGTATAGTTAAAAATTTGCCTTGCATTCTGTCCATACAAATCAAATCATTATGTCGGTGCTTTGAGGTAGTATAAGCTAATCAATAACACTGTAGAATAAAATGCCCACCTTCAGTGCACTTTCTCTGTGCTGTCACAAAGGGGTAACTTGTACTAGGAAACTTGGATAGAAACTGTCCTTTAGCCTGGTACTTCCTGTTACACTGCTGGTGTTGAGGCCAGCAATGAAGGTCTGCCATCTCTGGTGGTGTTCAGGGCTGCTTTCATTGTGTCAGTAGCTTCCTCCTTGGTTTTTACTACCGTCAGTCATGCAAGTCCTGATTAGAGACTCAGGAATACTGTTGCACTCAGATGTAGAAGGATTCTTCATTGTTGTTTCCATAACAATTTTGTTTTACCAGTCAGGGTTGTTAGCCCTGAGCTGAACCCCTGAACCTGAGGAGCTGTGGACCACTCGTAGTCTGTCCTCTACCCTTTGACCTGTTTAGCAAAGGTGACCCTACCGAGAGCCCTGACTCCAGCCAATGTAGCTCTTAGTCATTGAGGCCCAACACGGCTGTGGTCCTCTTGCAGGCCTTGAGTCTGGTGGTATGTGCTTTCAGGCTTTTGTATCTTCTTCCATATGGGAGGAAGGAGAAGAATTTCAGGGGTCAGTTGGATTATTGATTACGTTGTCTGCTTCACAGAGATGGTGAGGAGTGTAGATGGTGTCTACGGAGGGGAGGCTAGTTTCCATGATGTGCTGAGCTGTGCCCACAACTCCTTGCAGACATGACAAAACTGTTGTCATACTACGATACATCTGGAGCAGTCCATTTAGCCCATGAAGCCTATGCCAAACACAATGTTGAATTAAACTGAATCTCTTCTACCTCCACATCATCCATATTCACTTTGTCTTTCCAAAAGCCCTTTAAATGTTGCTATTGTTTACATCACCCATTAACTCTGGCAGCTTGTTCCACTTGTTATAAAATCATATACCACCTTTACATTTCTCTTGCCTTTAAAGTGTATGTATTTGATATCTCCACGCTCAGGGGAAAGGATTCTGGCTAGCTACCCTATATACAGTGCCTATATAAAAAAAAAAGTATTCTTCCCCCCCCCCCCAGAAGTTTTGTTTTACAACATTGAATCAATGGATTTAATTTGGCTTTTTTGACACTGATCAACAGAGAAAGGCTCTTCTGTGTCAAAGTGAAAACATCTCTACAAAGTGATCTAAATTGCAAATATAGAACACAAAATAATTGATTGCTTAGGTATTCACCCCCTTCAAGCCGGTAGTTAGTAGATGCAACTTTAGAAGCACAAAGGCATAGAAAACCTACAGCATAATACAGACCCTTCGGCCCATAATGCTGTGCTAAACATGTACTTATTTAGAAATTACCTAAGGTTACCCGTAGCCCTTTATTTTTCTAAGCTGAATGTACCTATCCAGGAGTCTCTTAAAAGACCCTATCGCATTCGCCTCCACCACCGTTGCCGGCACCCCATTCTACGCACTCACCACTCTCTGTGTAATAAAAAAAAAACTTACCCCTGACATCTCCTCTGTACCTACTTCCAAGTACCTTAAAACTGCCCTCTCACGTTAGCCATTTCAGCCCTGGGAAAAGCCTCTGACTATCCACACGATCAATGCCTCTCATCATCTTATACACCTCTATCAGGTCACCTCTCATCCTCCCCTGCTCCAAGGAGAAAAGGCTGAGTTCACTCAACCTATTCTCATAAGGCATGCTCCCCAATCCAGGTAACATCCTTGTAAATCTCCTCTGCACCCTTTCGAGAGTTTCCATATCCTCCCCACCTTTGGCAGCAATTACAAACTTGAGTTCGTTTGGATCAGTCTCTGTGTCAACTTTGCACATCTGGACACTGCAATTTCCCCCCATTCTTCTTTACAAAACTGCTCAGACTCTTGTCAGATTCATAGAACATATAGAACATAGAATAGTACAGCACAGTACAGGCCCTTCGGCCCACAATGTTGTGCCGACCCTCAAACCCTGCCTCTCATACAACCCCCCACCTTAAATTCCTCCATATACCTGTCTAGTAGTCTCTTAAATTTCACTATTGTACCTGCCTCCACCACTGACTCAGGCAGTGCATTCCACGCACCAACCACTGTGTTTGGCATAGGCTTCATGGGCTAAATGGACTGCTCCAGACGTATCATAGTATGACAACAGTTTTGTCATGTCTGCAAGGAGTTGTGGGCACAGCTCAGCACATCATGGAAACTAGCCTCCCCTCCATGGACACCATCTACACTCCTCACCATCTCTGTGAAGCAGACAACATAATCAATAATCCAACTGACCCCTGACATTCTTCTCCTTCCTCCCATATGGAGGAAGATACAAAAGCCTGAAAGCCCATACCACCAGACTCAGGTGGAGTAAAAAAAACCTTCCTCTAATATCCCCCTTGAACTTCCCACCCCTTACCTTAAAGCCATGTCCTCTTGTATTGAGCAGTGGTGCCCTGGGGAAGAGGCGCTGGCTATCCACTCTATCTATTCCTCTTAATATCTTGTATACCTCTATCATGGCTCCTCTCATCCTTCTCTCCAAAGAGTAAAGCCCTAGCTCCCTTAATCTTTGATCATAATCCATACTCTCTAAACCAGGCAGCATCCTGGTAAATCTCCTCTGTACCCTTTCCAATGCTTCCACATCCTTCCTATTGTGAGGTGACCAGAACTGGACACAGTACTCCAAGTGTGGCCTAACCAGAGTTTTATAGAGCTGCATCATTACCCCGCGACTCTTAAACTCTATCCCTCGACTTATGAAAGCTAACACCCCATAAGCTTTCTTAGCTACCCTATCTACCTGTGAGGCAACTTTCAGGGATCTGTGGACATGTACCCCCAGATCCCTCTGCTCCTCCACACTACCAAGTATCCTGCCATTTACTTTGTACTCTGCCTTGGAGTTTGTCCTTCCAAAGTGTACCACCTCGCACTTCTCTGGGTTGAACTCCATCTGCCACTTCTCAGCCCACTTCTGCATCCTATCAATGTCTCTCTGCAATCTTCGACAATCCTCTACACTATCTACAACACTACCAACCTTTGTGTCGTCTGCAAACTTGCCAACCCACCCTTCTACCCCCACATCCAGGTCGTTAATAAAAATCTCGAAAAGTAGAGATCCCAGAACCGATCCTTGTGGGACACCACTAGTCAAAATCCTCCAATTCGAATGTACTACCTCCACCACGACCCTCTGCCTTCTGCAGGCAAGCCAATTCTGAATCCACCTGGCCAAACTTCCCTGGATCCCATGCCTTCTGACTTTCTGAATAAGCCTACCGTATGGACCCTTGTCAAATACTTTACTAAAATCCATATAGATCACATCCACTGCACTACCCTCATCTATATGCCTGGTCACCTCCTCAAAGAACTTTATCAGGCTTGTTAGACACGATCTGCCCTTCACAAAGCCATGCTGACTGTCCCTGATCTGACCATGATTCTCTAAATAACCATAGATCCTATCTCTAAGCATCTTTTCCAACAGCTTTCCCACCACTGACGTAAGGCTCACTGGTCTATAATTACCCAGACTATCCCTACTACCTTTTTTGAACAAGGGGACAACATTTGCCTCCCTCCAGTCCTCCGGTGCCATTCCCATGGACAACGAGGACAAAAAGATCCTAGCCAGAGGCTCAGCAATCTGTTCCCTCGCCTCGTGGAGCAGCCTGGGGAATATTCCGTCAGGCCCCAGGGACTTGTCCAATTCCCTAAATGTATTTTAACAACTCCAGCACCTCCTCTCCCTTAATATCAACATGCTCCAGAACATCAACCTCACTCATATTGTCCTCACCGTTCCCATTCCATGGGGATCATGAGTGAACAGTCCTTTTCAAGTCCAGCCACAAATTCTCAATTGGATTGAGATCTGGTCTCTGACTTGGCCACTTCAGGACATTAACTTAGTTGTTTTTAAGCCATTCCTATGTAGCTTTGGCTTTATGCTTGGGGTCATTGTCTTGCTGGAAAACAAATCTTCTCCCAAGTTGCAGTTCGCTTGCAGACTGCGTCAGGTTTTCCTCCAGGATTTTCCTGTATTTTTGCTGCATTCATTTCACCCTCTCCATTCTCAAGCCTTCCAGGGCCTGCTGCAGTGAAGCATCTGATGATGTACAGGTGTTCGGCTTGCGCCAAACATACTATTTAGTCTGATGGCCAAAAAGCTCAATTTTGGTTTCATCAGACCCTAGAACCTTCCAGCTGACTTCAGTGTCTCCCACATGCCTTCTGGCAAACTCTAGCTGAGATTCCATGTGAGTTGTTTTTTCAACAGTGGCTTTCTCTTTGCCATTCTCCCAAAAAGCTGCGACTGGGAACGCACTTGGACAGCAGTCTCTCCCATCTCAGCCATTGAAGCTTGTAACTCCTCCAGAGTTGTCAATGGTCTCTTGGTGGCCTCTTGCAATAGTCCCCTTCTTGCACTGTCACTCGGTTTTGGAGGACTGCCTGCTCTGGGCAGATTTACATCTGTGCCATATTTTTTCCATTTCTTGATTGTCTTAACTGTACTCCAAGGGATATTCAGTGACTTGTACACTTTCTTGTATCCATCTCCTTGTACTTTTCAATACTCTTTTCATGGAGTTGCTTGGAGTGTTCTTTTGACTTCATGACATAGTTTTTGCCGGGATACTGACCAGAGCTGGAACTTCCAGTTGCTGCTGCTGATGCTGGAGCAACAGTAGACCAGACATACAGTTTTCTGTGATTTTTGATTTTTTTTAAGCTGAAGTGAAGATGTTACTTCTATTTATGGAAAAGAGCGCATTGATTTTTTAAAAATAGAAATGAACGTGCTCTTTCTGCACAGGAAAACAAATTGTGTGGTAGTTTTAAATGTGTAAAGCAGGAATGTTAAATTTGCATTGTTTATACTTGAAATGGAAATTTGTAAACAAACCTTTGTTCCCTTCATAGGTAGTTCTCATGAATCTCGGGAAGGAAGCCTGTCTCAGACTTCAACTGCTTTCAGTCCCTACCAGACAAACCAGTTCAATAACAATAGGTAAAAACTTTTTTAAAGTTGCAAGACCAGCCAATTTCAGTATGTTGGTTCTGTGGCTTAAATGTTGTCAGAAATGAGATTATTGAACAGTCATGGTTTCAGGTCTAAAATTCAAAATAAGTTCCAGTAGTTTTTGTCAATGATTTTTTAATTTGTCCAAATTACAAAACTATAGTTAGTGTACAGGACAAGTCTGTTCCCTGCATTGGACTTGGAGTGGGGTTCAGTTAGGAGTTAGAAACTGATTCTAAATTTTATATTAGTGATTTGGTCATAGAACTCAAATACAAAAAGTTTCATCCTCCACCATTCATGTATGGTCTTGTCAAGAAATACTTTATTTTGGACTGTTCATTTTCAATGTAAAATGGGCTCTGTTTCTGACTTGATCATTTACTTGTCTAAGACCTTTTGCTTTGTATTTGTTCAGGAGATGCAAGGAATTCTTTTGGTTCAAAACAGAAACTAGTTGTACTTGGCAGAGAAGGAACTATTTGTATGTGGTTGTGGAATTCAGTTTACCAATCATTGTATTGGTCTGGTTTGACTTCAACAGTTTTGAGATGCCTGCTACTTTCTATTCCGTATTCATATTTTCCCTTTCTCTATTCCTCCCATTCTAACTTTTAACAGGTTGGATCGATCAACAGATAGAGGATCTCAGGTATTTGCAACTCCACAATTGGTTCAGAGATCATTTTCTACACCTGATAATCTTCAAAGACAGGTCACGGTAAGAGAAATGGGTGTTTATGGCAAAAGTATGTTTTCAGCCTGAGTTTCTTGGAATAAATTTTCATTTATAGAATAGTTTTAAAAGTAGAGATGAGGATGGCATAGTGCCTTGAGGAATTGAAGTGATGGGTAATAGATGGTAGAGATGAGAGCAAGGGTTTTGTCTTGATGACAGAACATCCTTGTCTGTATCAGCGGGACTGTGGTGGAGATGGGTAACCACTTTAAGTCCTGGCTATGATCACTACCAAAGGTTTGTCCTCATTCAACAACCCAGAAAACACAATAGTGCCTTACTTCCTTGGAAGATTAAGATAATTTGACATGTGATTCGTGACTATTGCCAATTTTTATAGATGTACCTTAAAAAGCATCTTATCTGAATCCATCAGTTTGGTTTGGTGACTTTTTTTCTGCCTAAGACTGAAAGAAATTGCAGCTATGAGCGCAGCAGCTCATCCAGCCTTCCCTGCGTTCACTGCCAATGATTCCTGTTGCCTCTGAAAAGGCAGCCAAGATAATCAAGGGCCCTTTCAATTCCATTCTCTTTTCTCATCCCTCCCATTGGCCAGAAGATACAGAAGCTTGAGAACACATGCCACCGAACTCGGACAGCTTCTATACCATGGTTGTCTGACTTTTGAACTGACCTCATATGAACTCTTGAGATCCCTGTTGTGGCCATTTCTGTATCTGTGCTGCACTTTCTTTGTAATTCCAGCACTATTTTCTGTATACCCTGTTGTGGGCTATGTACATCTCCCCTTCCACATTAGCCTGTCTGCTCTCAATTCAGCAATTGATCCATTTCTGACCATTTTACAGGCACTACACATGTCAAGTACCGCTCACACCACCGTAAGTTCATTTGATACAACTCTCATTGGCAACAATGAGGAAGAAGCAACTTCTCATGTTCTCAACTCCTGTTCTGAGATTTATTAGTCTACTTATTTACTTATTATTATTATTATTACTGAATTTGCAGTTGGTCTTTTTTTTTGTACATTGGTTGCTTGTCAGTATTTGTGTGTAGTTTCTCATTGATTCCATTGCATTTTCTTTGTTCTACTGTGAATGCCTGCCAGAGAATGAATCTCAGGGTTGTATATGGTGACGTATATGTGCTTTGATAATAAATTTACTTTGGACTCTGGTGTGTGAAAGAAACGTAGTGCAGGGAAATGATTAAGGAAATTTGCCGCAATTAGCCTCTGCTTCACTGGGATATAGTATATAGAACCAGTTTTCATGGAATATACAAAGCTATGAAGTATTTAATTTCAATACCTCCCTATTTACATTAAGTTTTATTTTCAATGTTCAAAGTGAATTTATTAGCAAAGTACATATAAGTCATGCCAGCCAGTGGTATCATGGCATCCACACCAGACTTCGAAGTGAGTGGTCCTGGGTTCCAATCCGGTCGGCACCTTGCACACATTCCATCCGTGCTGAGTTGAGAGTTGAGTTAGCAACTTGGCCTCGTTTATATATTTAAAAAAAACAACAAAT